>NC_057861.1:658908088-659510945 GCF_019393635.1 Dromiciops gliroides | reverse complement strand
TTTTTAATCTAGAAGATTTTTGTCTATTTTTTTTAATCTAGAAGATTTAATGCCTTGCATTTTTAGGTCTAAGTAAAAATGTTGCCATAGGCAGTCTCTCTTTTAGCAACCTTTTATGGTGTACAGAATGACTTTAAAAGCATTTCTTAAGCTTACTATCTGCCAAGTACTATATGCTGAGTTCTGGGGATACCAATTGCAAAAACTAAGACATTCTAATACGAAGAGACAATTTACCTAGATTACTGGTGGCCAGGAATGGATGCTTTGGTCCAGAAAGTTACAAAAATTATTCTAATCCTTAATTAAGTTCCCTTTGTTACATCATCCAAAACCTCCACTGACAAAGGGACCACTTACTCCCAACCTAACTCTTGAGAACACTGGTTCAGGCCTAGGGCTAACAATGACAGGTTTATAACCAATGACTATAACAATAACAGGTTTTTATAATCAATGACAGCTTTATAATCAAAGCAAAACAAAAGACTTTGAAATCAAAGACTTTCAGCCCTGCTGTGTAAATTTGTATTGATTATACTTCTTTCCCAAAGAACAAATTCTAAAATACCCAGATAATTGAGGGCACTTTGGTAGGTTTCTTGACTTCAACTATTTGGATAATTGTCTCAATTCTATGCTTCCCTTTGAAGGTCTTCACCTGACTCTTACTGAGATTCAAAGCAATGAATCTGACCATAGTTGAGTTTTTAATGAGCTCAATTTCCAGGAACTCCTTCAGAGCACAGAAGGAAAGACTAGCATAGATAAAGCATTTTACTGTCAGCAAAGGACTTTGTAGCTATAATCCAGAAAGCAAACACAGGAAACTGTATTAAAAACACACATCCACACAGAATCCTTCACATGACTCCAAATAGGCTACCTACACTTCTGAATTTCTCCAATTCCATTTTTAGAAGGCTGAGAGTAGCAATAAACTCTTCCAATGCCAAAAGATAATTTTTTCAAAAAATATGAGTAACTGAAAAGAGGGATATTGTAAGAGAAGTCACTGTATAAGCAAATGGAGTGCTAGTCCCAGAAGTGGGCTGGTAAATGTTTAACAACCAGCTCTCCAGGAAAAAACAATATCTACATGATGTACTTAAGTTAAATATGAATTATTAACATTTGCTACATAATTTTATTAAGTCTAAACAATCAACAAAACAATAAATCGAGCCCTAGATTGTAGGATTTGCTGATCCCCACATCTAAATGCTTACACTGAAAATTTAACAATTAGCTTTCCTGGGCTGGCTCTGGCACACTCTTAGCTGGACCCCAAGAAAGGAAGACTAGGGTTAAAAACTACTTTTAATACTTACAGATAGGTCATTTAGCCTTTCTATGTCTGAGCAGGTCAGATCATGTCACCTGTTTACTCAAGGAACTCCAATATTTCCCAATTACCTATAGAATTAAAAATAAACTCCTTTGTCTATCTGAACCCTTCCAACCTTTCCAGTTTTCTTACACCTTACCAGGGATGTGCTGGTAAATGTTTAACAACACTTCTCCAGAAAATAAAAGAGCAAGAAGACACTGTAAGACACTTTGTAGGTTTAATCTGCATTATTAACACTTTATTAAGTCGAAAAAATTTACAGAACAATAAATCCAGGCCTAATTTGTAGCTTGCCAGTTTCCAAATTGTAAATACTCACATTGAAAATTTAAGAATCACCTCTTTAGCTAGACTTGGAATTAGGAAAATGAAATTCAAATCTCACCTTAGAGACTTACTAGCTGTGAGTATCTATCTGACCTCTCTCAGCTTCTGTTTCCTCTTCTGTAAAATGAAGATAATAACGCCTGCCTTACAAGGTTGAGGTACACACATACATATGTATGTACACATTCAAATGTATACACACATGTGTACACATGCAGATGTATACATGTACGATTTATGTGTGTGTATTGCAAGCCTTAATGTGCTATATAAATGCTATCTATCATCACCATCACATTCATCATTATTATTACCATTATTACCTGAGCGAGGCACAGAATCACCAGACTGAAAGCTGGAAGTGCCTGTAAAGGTCATCTTGACCAACCTCTTCCTTTCATGAGTGTTTTGCACAAAGTCACATGGAAAGTATGTAAAAGAATAAAGATTCAAACTTGTAGTTTCTGACCGCCCCCTCCCCCAATATAATTTCCATGACAGGAAGACAGAGAATCACCACAGATTCCTCTGTCAAGCTCATCTAAATTGAAAGGTTATGCACAGTCCTGCCAAGTGGAAAGAAGGCCAGATTCGAATTCAGAGAACCTGCCTTCAAATCCTCTCTCTACCTTTTCTGCAGGTGGGACTTCAATAACCCACTAACTCTCTCTGGACCTCAGTTTCCTAACCTATAAAGTAATTGTTAGACAAAATAACCTCTTTTTCCCTTCCAACTGTCAGTCTAGGAAAAGTTCACATTTCTGTCCAGTTTTAAGGTCTATAAGTGCCTTCTCTACCAACAAGCCTGTAAGGCAGGCAGTGAAAATATTACTACTCCCATTCTGCAGGTGCCCCTCTATTATATAGATGAGTTCATTCAAATACATATGTATACTAATGCAAATAAGGGGGCCAAGATATCATTTAACCCAACCCCTTCCTCTCCAGAAAAGAAAAATGAAGCCCAAAGAAGTCAAACTATTGATTCCACATGTTAACTAGAGGAAAGCAATCACAATCTTAAAAGTGAAAAATATTCCTTACCATAAAAATGAGAACTACCAAGAGAAAGATCTCAAGAGTTAAAGAGCTGGATGAGGCTCTTGTAAGAAGCAGTAGCCGCCAGCCCAGCTCTGCTGAACATCCTGGTTCCTCACGTCGCTCTTTTGATTGGTGATTGGGGAATCTCATGAAGGAATGGAGTCAATACAGCCCACATTTCTGCTCTCCAGATGAGGAAAACATTAGCTGGTCTAAAAATAAACTGGAACAGAAGTGTGCTGCCGCTCTATGGGCCAAAACCAAGACTTGCCCTTCTCTGTGATCAAACCTCCAAAAATGTCATAAAACAAAAAGGGATTCAAATGCCAAAATTTTTTGAATGTAAAGTGTTTTCCATTCTTATGTGGATTTTCCCCTGCATTTTTTATTAGAGGGAAACTTGCATATGAGGAAGTAAAAATATAAGACAGGGAATCCATGTGTTAAAACTATTTCATTGAGAGGTAGGTTTTTGAAAATTTACTATACGTGAATATATTTGTATTTGTGTAACTTCACATCTACATATATGTATTATATGTAGATGTGTATGTGCTGTATTAGATATACATATATGTATGTATGTAAATGTATAAATATATATACACATATTTACATAGATTACAGCTTCAGAAGGCACGAGATATGAAGAGCACTGAACAGTATCACAAAAAGTTAAATTGACTGTATCTTAACAGACAGGAAATGACTGGTTACCAATGTGGTAGTCATTTCCGAATCATCTGTCTGTGTACAGTCAGACCACTGACTTTTTCAAGAAAAGATCAAAATCTTTACCAAATTAGAAGAAAGCATAAAGATGAGATGATACAGTCTGGGATTATGGGTGTTCCAATGTGACCTATGAAACAAAACTATTGAAGCCTAAGAATGAAAGATTTAAAAAGGAATAGATGTCCATATGAACTATCATTATTTCTTAACCAAAGTTTAGCTGATGTAAACCAATTGCCATAGCCTCAGGCAACCAACATTTGATCCCCTTGCCAAAGAGTGAGACACGGTGTCCAAGTGCCACACCAGTTTAGAATATAAACTTATTTGCAGATTTGCAGTATGGAGAAGCAGTACCATGTGATATAATAGCAAGCAGTAAAGGGAATAAAAAGTTTGCAAGAGTTTGGGTATGAGATCATCCCCTCAAGAGCATTTAAAGAGAAATTAGAAGACAACAAACAGATGAAAAATCTAACAGATTCTATATCAAAAGGTATTCTTTTTCAATGACTCTAATCAATGCATTTGGACTTGGACGCTGCAGGATATAAATGTGCATATATATATATATATATATATATATATATATATACACCCACATATACATATATACACATTCATACCTCCACACATATAGTGTGGAGGGGGAGAGTAAATAAAAATTAAAATTGTTCGGGGCAGTTAGGTGGCACGGTGGATAGAGCACCGGCCCTGGAGTCAGGAGTACCTGAGTTCAAATCCGGCCTCAGACACTTAACACTTACTAGCTGTGTGACCCTGGGCAAGTCACTTAACCCCAATTGCTTCACTAAAAAAAAAAAAATTAAAATTGTTCCAAAGAAGACAGTGTCTAGAAAAGTTCTTGCACCATGCAAAATATGCACAGAAGAAATTCATGCTGGAGGCAATACAAGTTTGAGGATTTCGGGGGATTGATTTTCAAGATTTCTGAAAAAGAAGGGATAGCATTGTAAGATGGTATTATTGTTGGGGGGAATGCTGGTGAATAGGAGATCAATAATTATCAACCCACATACCTATTTTTCTTCTCTCTCAAATTCTTCATAGATGAGTCAGGAAGTAAGTGATAAAAATAAACAAACAAATAAATGGGGAAAATGACTGAAAGTACCAAAGATTTCAGGAAGAAGAAAACTCAAAGACCTTGAACATGAACAGAAAAATCAACAAGAAAAATAGAAGCAACAGAAGGAAATATGACCTCCAGATCTAGTAAATGAATTCAGGCATTTATGAATAAATACTGGGGGGGAAAGGAAAATGATCCAATACTTGATGAGACAGAAGACTTTGTGGAATTTGAGGAGAATGTGGAACCACAGCACACTACTCCTGAGTAGCTTAAAAGAGAAATGATTCTGTGTGAGCATAATTTACGTCCTGCACGGCAAAAATAATGAACAGAATAGAATAACATGAATCGGAAATAGCAAGGCTCACCAAAGAAACAAAAGAGACAACAAGTTGTTGGGAATGCAAATACGCAAAAGTGAAGAAAAACCTAGAAGGAGAAGAGCAAAGAATAATAACATTAAAAGAAAATATGCTAACTGTGCAAGCAAAACATACTGAATTTGAAGACAGAATGTATAGACAACCTAAGGATAATAGGTCTCCCAGAAGAACATACAAGACAAAAAAACAAGCAAACAAACTAAAAACCCTTAATACTATAATGAAGAAAATAATAGAAGAGAACCACCCAGAACTTATACACCCAGAAAATGAAATTTCAACAGAAAGAATTCACAGATCACCTCTAGAAAAAAACCCAAGTCCTCAAACTCTAAGACACATAGTGATCAAATTAGGGATTCAATTCAGAAACAAGTTCTGCAAACCATCATACAAAGGAAAGGACATTTGAATGAAGTAAAACTAATCCCAAACCCACAAGAAAAAGCTGGAGGGAATAGAATAACGTGTTCCAAAGAACAAAGGAGCTCAGGATGCAGCCTAAGGGGAACTCATGCTGCAAATCTGATCTTAAAGATATAGGACAAAAGATGGATGAATGTTTAATAATAAAGAAGAGTTTGAAACATTTTTTTTTAGGGGGAAAAATAGAACCAAAGACATTGTTTGCTTCTCCAGCATCCCAAACAACAGAAATGCAGGAGTGAATAAACACAACAGGTAAAGATAGCTACAGTAGCAAAGTGTTACCAGAGACCAGTAAAAGTCTTCTTTGTAAAATAAAGGTACACAAGGAGACAAGGGTGAAGACAGAAATCTGGTAGAAATGACAGTAAAGAGGTGGACAGCGGTTAATATGGACAGAATTTGGCAACACCGTACCTACAGATGAATGCTTCTTTTATGGGACTATACACTACAACATGTGAGGGTACGAGAAAGAGAGAAGTGAGTGATGCATTGGGGTCAAATCAAGAGCTAGCAATGAGAGGGAGTGATCTCTGTAGTGTCAGAAGGAGAAGAACCTATAGGGGAGTGGGTGAAGAAGAGGGAGAAAAGATTGAAAAGGAGGGAGAAAGGAAAGAGGCCTTACTTTTGGAGTAAGTACATCCACTGATGAATGATCCTATGAGTGAAGGAAGATGGTTGAAGATGGGAAATGAGAATTTTACAAGTGGTTAAGGCCCTGGGGTACAAGGTGTTTGAAAAGTCCACTTGTCCTGAGAGAGGAAAGAGTTGGAACCCTTGGGGACCACTGACACGTGGAGGAGTAAAAGGACATGGACACAGGAAGGAGATTTCTAGGCAAATAGAGGGGGGGTGAGGGGAAATCAGCAAGAGAGAGTATCTCTCAAGGGTAGATGACATAATTAGGGGCCTGGTAGGGGAGGGACCCTACCATGGGTCAGTATCCTTTCTGTCATCTGCAATAATTGTCACTGTACTGGAAATGAGGCACAATAGAAAAGGGGAATCCCTGAGGCAAGCCCTACTAGGCAGTTGCAAAAAGCACCTAGAAGAGAGCCTAGAATATACCTTGGGAGCTTTGATAGCATGAAGAACACAGAGAAAAGAGAAAAAACAGATAATTACAGAGATCATAAATCAGAGAATGAGGATCTAGAGTAAACAGAAAGAAAAGGTGGATTAATGAAAAGAGACAAAGAGAAACAGATAGAGGCAGAGAAATCCTTTTTGAAAAGGAGTGCAAAAAATGAGACTGCAAAACTAAGGAACAGGATTAGTTGCAGAGGAGGGGAGAAACAGGGAATATCCAATAAAAAGAGATCAGAGGCAAGGGGAAGAGAGCCAGTGGGAACAGAACTACCTTAAAAATGCAACAAATGAACAAATCCCTACACACAAGTATGTGAACGGGGGAAACCACAAAGTAATATATAAGTATATGCAGAACAAATATAGAGAGACTAATTATGAATAAATCAGAACTTGGGAAGTATTGTCCTATTAAAAATTAAAAAGAGTATCCAGGAGAAAGAAGATGGGTCAAAAAGGACTGGAAAAAAAACACATCCATATTTGGTAATTAAGTGATCATTGGTAACTTTAAAGAAAGCAGTATCTCCTCCCTTGTCCTGGAAGCTGTGCCTCTCTTAATGCAGCCCCACAGCACGAAAAAAGTGTGTTGTTGTTTGTCCTTCCTTCTGCAAGAGGACCAATGCCATCACAGAATGATGGGAGATGTTTTGACTTGCCGGTGAATTGGATTTAAGTGAGGCAGAGGTGTGCAAAGTTGTCAGGCTCATTCTCTCCTCCAGAGTCATTAAAAGTTCAGTGACAAGACAAAAGTCAAGACCCCTGGTGATGGCCCAGGATGCAGCCAGTACCTTGGCCTTTCTAAAGTAAGATCTTTCCCAGATCACATTAGCTTGTGTGTCTGCCACATGACTTATATTGAGTTTGCCATTCACTAAAGCCCCCAGATCTTTATTTGTTTTTTTTAAAGAACACCTATTCATAGCTCTCTTGTTAGTCAGTCTTATTAAGCAGCTATTCTGTGTCAGGCCCAGTGAGAAGTGATGGGGATACAGAAAAGGCAAAAGATAGTCCCTGCCCTCAAGGAATCTTGCCTTATGCTTGGGAAGGTGATTTCTTGCACTGGCATACAAAACTTTGCATTTATCCCTATCAAATTTCATTTTGTTCGATACAGACTTTGGGACCCTGACATCCTTCATCCCCTGTGTGACTAAGAGCAAGGAAGACAGTCGTGCAGCAATAACTAGAGAAAGACCTCTAGCACATTGAGTGGACTACCGCCCGCCCTGTCCTCCCCAAGGAGGATTTATGAGAAGATGGGGACAAGAGTCCCCAAAGTCGATAAAGAACGAAAGGGTTCAATATATTCCTTATGTATCTCCATATTGAATCCATTGTCTAGTCTTGTCAATTCTGCCTCCACAACATCTCTCACATCTGTCTCATTCTTGCCATTCACATGTCCATGACCACATGGTTTTCCTGGCTTCAGCCCTGAGCTATTGAATTCCAGCTTCCAGATACTCTGCTTCTCCAATAGATTCTCCACACAGTTACCAAAATGATTCTCCTAAAGCATCCATCTGATCACATCGCTCGCCTGTTCAAGAAACTCCAGATTCTCCCAATTGTCTCTTAGTCTGTCATTTCACAATCTAGATCCAGACTAACTTTCCAGGGTGATTTCACCCTGCAAAAAAACAGCCTCCTGGCTTTCCACTGAAATCAAGCTTCTACCTCCGGCCTTTCCGCAGGCCATTGCAGAGGCCTAGAATGAGCTATCTCCTCATTTCCTCCTTTCAGAATCCCTAATTTCCTTCAAGGCTCAGCTCACAAGGGAAGCCTTTCCTGATGCTCCTTAGTTATTCATCTTTTCTCCCTCCTCCTCAAATCTCATTTTCTGGGGCAGCTAGGTGGTGCAGTGGATAAAGCACCGGCCCTGGATTCAGAAGGACCTGAGTTCAAATCCAGCCTCAGACACTTGACACTTACTAGCTGTGTGACCTTGGGCAAGTCACTTAATCCTCATTGCCCTGCAAAAAACAAACAAAAGAATAATCAGGGAAATTTCATTTTCTTCTCTGTTTGCATGTTATACCTTATAATTAGAATAAAAACTTTTTGATGATAAAGACTGTTTCATTTTTCACTGTATCCCTAGCATCTTTCTCAGTGGCTGGATAGTAGCAGCTGCTTAAGAAGGACTTGGTGAATTTAACTTTAGAAGGCACACCCACATTCTTTGTTACTCCTGCCTCTTGGAATCCCTAGCTCTCTTTAAGACTCAGTTCCTTTCCCAATTCCCTCATTTGTGAGTGCCTTACCATAGATAAATAAATGAATTTGTTTTTTATACCATGTGTTTATTTCTGTGTGAAGATCTTATATTATTCTAATAGAATACAGGCTACTTGAGGGCAGTGTGGCACCTAGGAGACATTTAATAAATGCTTGATTGATAGAATTACAGATTCATTCAAGTACTGAATTAATTATATGGATATAGAGGCAGAAATGGGACTACTAGGTGGTATAGTGGATAGAGCACTGGGCCTGGAGTAAGAAGACTTGAATTCAAATCCAACCTAAGACATTTACTAGGTGTGTGACCCTGGGTAAGTCATTTTACTATGTTTGCCTTAGTTTCTTCATTTGTAAAATGAGCTGGAGAAGGAAATGGTAAACTACTCCATTATCTTTGCCAAGAAAACCCCAAATGGGGTCAGGAAGAGTTGGAAACAACTGAACAACAACAAAGGAAGAAATAGCGCTATAGAAACAGATAAGAGATTTCCACATACATTTTGTATAATACATTCCAGTTGCTTTTAGACCTAATGATAGCACAAAACTCAACTCATTCAGATTTACCCAAATATGGACTTCTCCACATTCCTATTTAACAGCTATGGGAGAAGCTAATGTCTTTTGTTTACAAAGCCTTTCATTTTCAGTTTTGAATCAGACTATTTTTTAGTCAAACCTGTGATTTCATAAGTAAGGGGAATCTCCCAACTGATCTTCATAGCAAAGAAGAGCAATTAGCAAGTTTATTAAACATTCTAATTTGTCCTTTTTTGGGGGGGGGGGCAGTGAAAGATAAATAATAGTTTAGGTAAAATCTAGTGCCTTGACTGTCGCAGTGTAATGAATTGGGAATTGAGCTAATGCTTGCTAAGATCCCGTCCAGCTGGAAAATGACTTTTTGATTCCATGACCATGTCAAAAAAATTAGCCGATTGTGAATTCCTCCTGAGAAATGCAAGATGGCAAAATTCACACACACTGAGGAAAATTCCAGTGCATTTTCATGTACTGACAGACAGGAAGAACTTTGAAATGAATTTCAGATGATCAATAACAGCATTCACAGAACTCCAATTTACAAATGTGATGATCATTCCTGCCTTATATCTATTTCTACTTAATTATGTTCTAAGCTTCATAGCAATCAACAAAGCAGAGATTTGACTACCCAAGCAAAAGTCTATGTGGTGTTGTAGTAGATACAGAGATGACCTTAAAGCCAGGAATTCATGGGTTCAAGTCCTACCTGACACAGAAAGGAACTTTATAAGACTATAAGTTGCAGAGAAGGTGCTGACTTGTCTAATAGGAATCTGGGACATGCTCAAACAACATAGTATGTGTCATCTACATGGAAGATGCCATCGGGGGTATGCACCAGACCCCCAATACACCTACATTAGTGGAGGGAGTTTCCCCATCATCACTTGAGTTCCCTCTTTCGAGGAAGTCACAGACCTTGACATTCTCTCTTAACCTAAAACCATAAGAATGATTAATTCTAGTTTCTTTTCAAACTGTCCATTACTCCAATTCCATTCTATAGTATTAGTGCTATGGAAAAAGTATTGGATTTAGAGTTACTAGAGTAGGCTACAAACCTTGGTTCTCCTACTTACTATTAGCATGACCCTTGACAAGTCACTTTGGGCCTCATTTCCTCATTTGTAAAATGATAAAATTGGACTAAATAGCCTTTAATGTTCCTTCCAGCTCCAAGTCTACATTCCTCTAAGTTTGTTTATTGGTTTTTGGAGGGCCTGTGAGTAGAGAACTCCTAGTGTGGAAAGTCTCTCCACCAGATGCAGAGATGGATTTCTTCTGCAACATGTGACCCCAGAGGGGCACTTAGAGGTTAAGTGACATGTTCATGATCATATTGCTAGTATGTGTTAAAGACAGGATTTGAATCCAGGTCTTCCTGGTGCCAACAGTGATCCTCCATCCCCTGGACCAAGGCTACCTCTTGTTCCTTGCACACATATCACTTTTCCTGGCTCTCTTGACACCTTAATGTGACAAAATGCTTTATGTTTTCTTCATCATCAGGAAATGAGGCTGACTCTAAGAGTATGGTTGTCAAGTTGCCACCAGTGACCGTGATTTCTGGTTTGGATTTATCTATCTGGGCTTCTTTTGTGGTGCAAGGAATAGAGTGCTGGGCCTAGTGTCAGGAAGACCTGAGATCGAATTGATCTGAGATACTTACTAGTGTGACACCTGGGCAAGTCACTTAGCCTCTATCTAACTCAATTTCCTCATTTGTAACATAGGGATAATGATAGTACCTACTTTCCAGGGTTGTAAAGCACTTAGCACAATGCCTGGCACATAGTAAGCAATACATAATTATTAGATTATTTATTATTATTATTATTATTATTATTTTGGTCTACCAGTGGGACTCATCAAGCTTAATTTTCATTTCTCCACAAGAAGAGGACCCATAGAGTAGAAATTTACATATTTTACTAGTATAAAATTGCACAATTTATGTTGAAGAATTCATTATTCAGCAAAAGTGTGAAGGAAAATAATTACCAAACTACTCAAAGAACCAAGAAAATGACATGCTCTGCTCCAAAACTGGGACAATGGCAGCATGCTATTGTGAAGAGAACACCGAATTTGGGGTGGACCTTATATTCTATAGACAACATGTATCTGAGATACATGGATAACTATACACAATATAAATAATTTGGGGAGAAGGGATTAGCAACTGAGGTGACAAGGAAAGGATTCAAAAGATGACACTTGAGATGAACTTTAGATGAAGCTAGGCCTTCTAAGATTCCCAGGTTAAGGGGGAGTGAATTCTAAGTGTACAGGACAGACTGTACACAGGAATGGAGGTGGACGATTATGGTCTCTTCCTTGTTGACTAGCGAGGAGGCGAGTTTGGTTAAGCCATAGAGGGTGAAGAATAGTAAGGAGACCATTAAGTCTAGCCTGTAAAGTGCAAAATGAGTGGGGGGAGGAACCTAGAAACAAGGTTGGATACAAGTTGTGAAGGACTTCAAATGACAGAAGGATTTGCATTTGACTCTAAAGGTGATGGAGAGCCACTGAGGTATACTGAGCAAGAAAGTAACATAGTCAGAGCTAGACTTAAGGAAGATCACTTTAGCAGCTGTGTGGAGGATGGATTGGAGAAAGAGAGAACAATCAGGAAGCTATTATAATAGGCTATGTGAGGGGAAATGAAAACTAGAAATAGGGTGGTGGCTCTGTAAATGGATACAAGGAAATGGAGTGGAGAGATTTTCTGGAGGTAGAATCAGGAAACAGCTAGGTGGTTCAATGGATAGAGTCTGGAATCAGGAAGACCTGAGTTCAAATCAGCCCTCAGACACTTATTAGCTATGTGACCCTGGGCAAGTCACTTAACTTCTGTTTGCTTTAATCCACTGGAGAAGGAAGTGGCAAACCACTCTGGTATTTTTGCCAAGAAAACCCATGGACAAAAGAGTCTGACATGACTGAACAACAACAACAAGAATCCACAAGACTTGGCAACTGATTGGACATGTCAGATGATGGAGAGTTAGGAGTTAAGGATTGGTTGTACCAAAGATATGAAGTTGGTAGGGGTCCTCAGCAGAAATAGGAAAGTTTGGGAAAAGGCTGTCTCACCCCTCCTCCTCCTGGCTTCCCACTTACTGAATGAGCTAATGAAGGAGCTCCTTTCTAATTAGCACATGTAGCCTTGGGTTGTCCCAACTCATACCAGCCCAGGAGAGCCAATGGTTCAATTTTCAGTGTGAGCATTTGTACTTCAGAAATCAGCCAATGCTGCAAATCAAGGCTTGATTTATTGCTTTGTTGCTTGTCTAGACTTAAGAAAATGATGGAGAAAAGACTAAAACTTTAACTTTAAAAGTGTACATTTTTTTTCCTTGGAGAACCAGTTGTCAAATATTTACCAGGACACTGCTGATATATAACCCCTTACTCTTGCATAAACACATGTGTTAGAATCAGCTGGATGAGAAAGAGAAGAGTGGGAAATGCTAGACAGAGAGGCCAAGATCACACAGCTAGGAAGTGACTAAGACCAAATTTGAACTCAGGTCCTCCTAACTCCGGGGCAGGAACTCTATCCACTGCTCCAGTTATCTGCCCTAATATCACTCCACACACTACTACTACTACTACTACTACTACTATGACTACTACTACTATTACTACTACTACTACTGATTAGATCTCGCAATTATATAACACTTTACAGCCACATATTTTACTTCATTTGATCTTTACAAAACACTGTAATTTAGGTCATACAGGTATTATTGCCCCCATTCTAAAGTTTCCTCAGGGGAAACTGAGGCTCAGAAAGATCAGGTGACTTGGCCAAAGTCACACAGCCCAGTGGAAAGTCACATAGTCAGAATTCTAACAGAGATCTTTTGATCCCCCAGACTAGCCCTCTTTCCATTGCTCCCTCTTCTGAGAATCAGCTGTTCTCAAAGATTCAGAGTTATTATATGAAGTTTCCCAAACTGATATACTCTACAGGATGGTCATTCCAGTCAAACATTAGTGAGCAATCTAAGGATGGAGAAAGAACCAGATAGTAATGTTTTATAACCAAGGACCTGCTGTTCTTCCTTGGCCATTTATGTCCATTCCCATAACTACCAAAATAGGCACTAACATAAAAGGGGGGGAGTAGAAGAGGAGGGGGGAGGGAGAAGCAACAGGTGTGATCACTGCATGCTGACTAAAGAAAGTAATAATTGATTATCACACTCACAAACAGAAACCAATGGTGCATCTGAGCTCCTCACAGTTAAGAGGAGAGGAACAGAAATGGCTTCATGCCTAGCTTTCAACCAGTTATGGAGAGGGATTATTTACTTTATCCCCATGTTGATTTGGGTTGTTCCCAAGGGGTTGGGACAACAGTCCCTCACTGTCAGTGAAACAGCTCCAGAGGACAAACCCCTCCTGCTCTCTCCTCCAAAACATCTCAGGCTTTTGACTAACAAGTGACCCAAGTTAGGGCAGGGTTTATAGTGTCCATGTGTTTGAAACACAGAGCTGGTTTAGTTGAGTTGCAATGCAATGGGAATCCAAGTCACAGAAGGGGAATAGAAAGGGTGAATCCACAGCTGAACTCAAAAGCATATCTAAAAGGGGTAGCTCCCCTTAATCCACTCCCCAGCATATATGGATTGCAAAGGATTATGCCTTGGTTTGATATTCAAAGGGCACTTTTATGCTCTCGTTGCCCAAACTCTGCACTGAAATTAGAATTTTAGGAATGAGTTGAAGCTCTCAGAGGATCTCAGGGATAGGCTATTTTCCAAATTAATGAAATGTGAATGGCATTCAAATAAGTGAGCACCAAATCTCCTTATCTTTGCTTTGCTGTTGTGGTCCAACTGGGTTTGAGTGACCAGATTTTGACTATACCAAAGCAGGACAGAGTGGATGAATGAGGTGTTATTTCATATTGCAATGGGCTGGAGAGAATTACTCCTTTTTTAAAATTTGGGGTAAGAATGTTAGGGATTTGGGGGGAAGGGGAGAAGGAAATTAATGGGGACAGAGGGAATTTGGATCATAGCAGGCAGGACCAAAAAAAGTGTAAGTGTGGCCAGACAGGAGTCCTAATGCATTCTTAGATTTCATCTTAAAAAGGAGACTGTCTAGTACTAAGGAGCTCCTAGTCCCTCTGTATTCTGTTCTTTTCCAACTCCATCTGGAATACTGTGTTCAGTTCTGGGCATCATATTTTAGGAAAGGCATTGATTACTGAGATGGCATCCAGAGGAAGACAACCAGGATGGTGAAGGACTTTAAATCCATGCTTTGTGAGAATTGTTTAAAGGACCTAAGGCTATTTAGCCTGGAAAATAGAAGTTAGGGGAAGCAGGGAGGCAGGGAGCAATAGCTGTGTTATTTATTTGAAGGATTATCATGTGAAAGAAGGATTAGATTTGTCCTTCTTGACTCCATAGTGAAGAAGTGGGAACAATGGATGGAAGTTACAAAAGGGGAGATTTAGTCTTGAAATAAGGAAAAACCTTCAAAACAATTTAGAGCTATCCCAAAGTAGAAGGGGCATGCTCAGGAGGGCAGGGGGTTCTAACTCGTTAAAAGTCATCCAGTAAAGGGTGTGTTGTAGAGGAGAGTATTTGTTCAAGTTGAGCTAAATGGTCTTTGAGAGCCTTTGCAATTCTGAGATTCTGTGATTCTGTGATTCTGTGACCAATAAGGAGAAGAGGGGATCATGCATATCTGTGGTCTTCATCTTAGCAAGAAAACATATTTAGCACAGATAGGCACTGGACTTTACCAACCCACATTCCGACTGGTAGAGTGAGGTCTTAGAGGAAGGGTACTGCTCCCATCAAAGTTCTAGAGGAACTCCCTGAGGGGTGAGATGTTCTTTTCCAGTATTGTAACTCCCATCTAGTGTATTTACACATGTATACACACACAATTATTGCTAGTTAATACTTCCCCAGCATCATCTAACTAGCAATTATTTCACCAATATAATTTAACCAAGGAACATCAATTAGCTCTTGCAAGGAAATACTTACTGAGAAGATGCAACTAGGTATTGATTAGTTCAAATAATGAATTATCCCCATTTTTAGATGTGAAAACTGAGGCAAAAAGAGGTTAAATGACTTGACTAGGGTCACACAGCTAGGAAATGTCTGAAGCCAAATTTGTCAGGTCTTCCTGACTCCAGGACTAGAGTTCTAGACATTACACCACCTAGCTATACTATTTCAAGTTATAATTATGAAAAATGTGATCACTGGCATCAGTTCAATGGCAATATGCAGTGCAAGGTCAAATAATGTGACCACTTCAGGGGATTCATTATTCATACTACTTAAAACCTGTCTGTATAGCAGGACCTGACATACCAAATACATCCTCCCAACCGTGCCCCACTCTCTCTTCTACATTTGGTCCTACTTGGTCCCTGGGAAAGTGGGTTCAAATTTAAATTGATTACAACAAATCATTCCCCTCACCAATTTCACTTTGGGGAGTGACATAACCTATGGAAGATTTGCCCCCTTGATTGCAAGACCTGGTATCTCAGCTAGGATTCCCTCAGGGCTGGCTCTTCATTTGGATAAGCTACCATCGGACTATACTCTGGACTTCTATTGCTGTACCCTTGGTGGCTTTTCAACTTTTCAACACTCACGACGTTGTAGCTGATGTGTTGTATATCTCATACTCACCCACCTAAGATCAGGAAAGAATACCCATAGCAAGGATAAAAGAAATGGAGGTGGCCATGTATTCACGGCCACATGACAGCCTGGGTGGTGAGATAAGGCAAATTCTACTACCTTTCTACTCACTGAGAGGCTTATAGCCATTCTCTTTCCTCTTCACTCAGGTGACAGACTTTTATTAAGCACTTATGTGTCAGGCATTGTGTTAAGTATAGGGTACTCAAAGAAAAGCAAAAACATGATCCCTTCCCTCAGAAATATCACATTCCAATGGGGAAGACATTGAAACAAAAGAGTACATTAAAGACATATTTGGGGGCATAAATGAGAGGTAATCTCAGAGGGAAAGTCCTAGTAGTGAACTGGAAAGGGATGGAATCAGAAAATGCTATTATACAAAAGATAAGATTTGAACTAAGAAAGTTTTCTTGTCCACTCAATTCTGGCTCAGCAGAAAATTGAAAGGACTTGGGGGGGCAGTCTTTGGTTTGAATTTTGGGAGGACAAGGGGGGTTGGGGTGTTTTTTGTTGTTCACAGTGTTGTTCTTGGGAAACAGTGCTAGAATACCTATATAAGCTCTGAATTGGACAGGACCCTACAATATTAATCCCTGGAAGCAGACTCACGGAGCACCCACGTGGGTTGATACCAAGGAGGGCATATTTAGAATGAACTATGGACTGGCCTCTCATTGTCCAATCCTCTTATTATATATGGTTCTTAATAAAAAAGAGGTGAAGGGGAAAGGGGAAAGGAGAAAATGAGGCAGAGAAAAGAAGGAAAGGCTTGGGCACTAATAAAAAACAATAGGCATGAAGGAGAAGCATTTGGGGGAGGGGTATTTTCAGAAACTGTAAGTTCAGTATTATCCTACCCACTACATAAGGATTGGATCAAGAATAGAAAGTATCAGGGGCAGCTGGTGGTGCAGTGGATAAAGCACCGGCCCTGGATTCAGGAGGACCTGAGTTCAAATCCCACCTCAGACACTTGAAGCTTACTAGCTATGTGATCCTAGGCAAATCACTTAACCCTCATTGTCCCGCAAAAGAAAAGAAAAGAAGAGAAAAAAGTAAGAATAGAAAGTATCTAGTACTAATAGCTCAACTATTAATGACATATTAACAAGATGTATTGGTGTTGTAAAGGGAATTTTCTAAGAGACCTCACCTCTAAATTTCGTCAAAGGTTTAAAAAAAAAAAAGTGGTTAAAATGACTGATCTCTGAGGTTCTTTTCAGAATCTATGAATCTTGACTTGAACACCTATTGTGACTTAATGCACCTTTTGAAGCCCAAGGCATCACCAGAACTATCTCTACAGAGGAAAAGGCAAACTCGGGAAGCTGCCATCTGCCCTTGGATGGTATAAAAGTTTGTGGAAGTTTGGAGGGACTCTTAAAAAATTGTAGAGAAGTCCTGTTTTCCCTGGCAATCCCTGCAGACAGATTCCCAATCCACAAGGAGCTGCTCTCTGAGATTTACTGGCACTGCTAAGGTCCTCTATGCTTTGGGACTCTGCCCTAGGTTGTTATGGTTTCTTCTGCCAGCAGTGGCCCAAACTCTGGGTCTGTCTTAGTCCCAGTCTGCCACCCTTGGTTGGGTCTAGGGGACCAGAATCAACCCTGAGTTGATTAGCCTCAAGTTAGTCCATGGATCTAAAAACACACCCTGTGGACTAAATGACCAGCAATGGATGAAAGAATGTTTCACTTTCATCTTCATATCCTAGCCCCAAAGGACAGTTCCTGGCATGCCGAAAGCACTTAATAAATGTCTGTTGGTTGATCGAAGAAACCATTGTAGATTTACCGGAGTAAGAGGTTCCACGAAGCAATTCCTATGAGGACTACAATTATCCAAATCTTATGGAAGGAAAAAGGGCACTCCATTTGGAGGCAGAGGGCCTTAATTTGAATCCTGGCTCTGCACTTAATAGCTATATCATTGTAGGCAGATTATTGAAGCTCTCCGAATTTCACTTTATTAATCTATAATCAAGGAGGATGAGTTGAACTAGATGGCTTTTGAGATATCTATCTGCTCAGAATTTCAGGAAATCATCCCCCCAAAATGAGACTACATACGTCCTGAACTGTCCTCTTTTTAAAAATGTGATTTCTTCTCATTTACTTTCTCTAGGAACTATATGTTTGAAGAAAAGTATAGTCAATGGAAAGTTCCCTGAATGAAAGAAGACTTTCAGGGTCAAATCCTGACTCAGAAACAACAGCTTTGTGACTTTGGGCAAATTACTTAGGCATTCTGTGCCTCTATTTCTTCATCTTTAAAATTGGAGTGATAATATTTCTTTCTTTCTTTCTTTTTTTTGGTGAGGCAATTGGGGTTAAGTGACTTGCCCAGGGTCACACAGCTAGTAAGTGTTAAGTGTCTGAGACCGGATTTGAACTCAGGTCCTCCTGAATCCAGGGCCAGTGCTCTATCCACTGCTCTCCTAGCTGCCCCGTGATAATATTTCTATTACCTACTTTGTAGGGTCATCATGAGGACTATATAAGGACTGGAAGGGTAGAGGGCATCTACTCTAATCCCTTCATTCTACTGATGAGAAAGCTGACTACCACCAAGGTGAAATGCCTTGTCCAGTGTAACAATTGGAATGATACCACCTGCTGGAGACTTACTGTAGCAAAGCGCTGCCATGAGGTGAAGACCTCTGAGGGCAAGCCATGTGGTCAAGGTCCTTAGCGTCAGGAAGTGACGTTTGCTCATGGGTACTGTCTGTCAAGGCTACCAGCCAATCAACTTGAGAGGCCTCCCATTTCTGGGAGGAGGACGCGAAGTAGGAAGCGGACGCTGACAGAGGGGTTCTGGCTCTTTTTTGGTTCCTGACCTTGCCATGGTGGGTTGGATGACAGGGTCTCTTAGAAATAGTCAGATTTTTACCTTTCTCTCTGATCCTAATGCTCTTTAATAAATACTTAAACATTTAAATACTCTTGCTAAAGCTTATAATTTATTGGCAACCACTCGTTAGATTTTAGATAGTTTAGCTAGAATTTTAGCCCCTTATACCAGCATCACACAGGAAGTAAACAGTAGAGTTATTATTTGAACCCAGGATCTCTAAACCCAATTCCTGGTGTTTTTTCTATCATAGCACACTTCTTCCATGAGATCATGGCTTTGAAAGCACTATAGGGGCACAATTCAGCTGGAATGTGAGCTATTGTTACTGTTCTCATTAGTGGGTCAAGGGCTATATAAAGGATAATCTACAAACCCAGTATCTCTCGCCTGAATTTTCGCCACTAATTTGCTACCTCTGTCTCTGCCTCTGTCTTTGTCTCTCTCTCTCTCTCATATAGGTGTGTGTGGGTGTGTGTGCATCAGTCATTACACATAAAAAATGAATTTGGCAATGAAAAGTGTGCCAATCCTCACTATCTTGAGATTAGACACTATTCCAGTTTACTTAAGTACAATGTCATAGTCATAGACCCTTATGGAAGAGATGTCTGTGACGCTCAGGCCCAGGATTGCTCTGCTGGGATCTCACAAACCTTTTCGATTCAATGACATTCAATAATCATGCAAGTACTTTCTATGTACCAGGTACTAGGAGAATTGAATCAGTGGCTTGGGATACAAAGACAAAAAAAAGAAACTATCCCTGCTTGGGTACATACAACATGTATAATGATAAATAAATGTGAAGTTTATACAAAGTAAATTCAAAGCAAATTGTAACTGGAAAATGTACTAATAAGCAGGACAGAGTCCAGAAAGATTTCATAAAAGAGGTAGCACCTGAGTTAACCTTTGAAGAAAGCTGGGGGTCCCAAGAGGAAGGTGTCAAAAAGGAAGAACATTCCAGGAAGGCATACACATGGTACAACATCGTTGTACATGGAGAATTTAAAGTAGGGTATTATGGCCGAAGCAAAAAGTGTGTGAGAAATCTATCTAGTCCTGTTCTCTCCTTCAATATAGTGTCTCCCACTACAAGATGCTGTTTTTGAGCACCGGCCCTGGATTCAGGAGTACCTGAGTTCAAATCCGGCCTCAGACACTTAACACTTACTAGCTGTGTGACCCTGGGCAAGTCACTTAACCCCAATTGCCCCTCAAAAAAAAAACAAAAAAAAAAACAAGATGCTGTTTTTGATAGGGGTGAAGGAAACAGAGAGAAATCCTCTCGTTACTCCTTTCCTCCCCAAGTACTCAAAGAGTACTTAGGGAAGAGTAATTCTTTCTCAAAAGCTGGGTTCTTCCTCTATATCTGACTCTCTTCTCAGCTGCCAGGATTGACTTGCCCTCAGCTATGAGAGATAGACTCTTCTTGACTAACCTGCTTTTTAAGTCTACCAGGAATTACAGATCCTTCAGTCATACAGTCATTGGGCACCTTATAATTCCATTAATTTGATTGAGGCATTTCTTCAGCCTCTTAAAGGAGAAAGAAATGGTAGACCTTTCTTTACACTTTCTTTATATCAGTCCACCAAAGTCTGAATGGAATGAATCATTTTAACAGTGGAAATGGGATATTATCATTCCTAAAGATCTTTACCTTGAGTAAAGGATGGATAGGAACAGGAAGAGATTGGAAACTGAGAGGCCAATTAGGAATGGTCTCTCCCTCCCACAATTCCCCACCTCATAAGTTTATTCTGCTTTCCATGCTAAATAAAGAATCAATACAATTTAAGAATAATCAACAAGCAATTTGCAGTAGTCTGAAATTTCATAAAAGTAGTTCTTTAGTGTTATTTACAATTTTCTTCACAGCTGCTTATTTGTGAGATGGGGTAGGGTAGAAGTCCATGTCTAATGTGCTTAGAGCAGACCACATATCCCTAGAATTAAGATACCAGAACAGGCCAGAATCAGCCTTTGCATGCCATATAATCACAGGATGGATTTGACCCTAGGTTTTCTGAACTCCAAATCCATTCTCCCTTGAAAATTAACGAGGAAGGGGGCAGCTAGATGGCACAGTGGATAAAGCACCAGCCCTGGATTCAGGAGGACCTGAGTTCAAATCTGGCTTCAGACACTTGACACTTACTAGCTGTGTGACCCTGGGAAAGTCACTTAACCCTCATTGCCCAGCAAAAAAAAAAAAAGAAGAAGAAGAAGAAGAAAGAAAGAAAATTAACAAGGTATTCCCACAACCCAAGGCCAATTTACTTATTAAGCATGGTCTAGGAATACTCCATTGAGCAAATACCAGGATCAAATGCCCCAGCATCAAGTGAAACAGCATTTTTACTAGCACCTAAAATATGTATGTCCTGGGGGCTTCTCCCTTTCACATACTCAGGATTCTAGCCAAACTGACCTACTAGCTGTTTTCCCAACCCAGTCTTCCATCTCCCGTCCCATGGTCTTTCATAAGCCATCCCTCATACTTGGAATATGTTCTTTCCTCACTTCAAGAATTCTTACCTACCTTCAAAATTAGGCACCGTCTCCTATGGTTTCCAACTGCCCTTTCTTTCCTGTCCCAGAGCAGACATTCTGATCAATGCATTCCTACTGAAGTCTTATGTCCTATGTCTCAAACTCAACCTGTCCATCACATTTTCCCCAAACTTTGTCCCTTCTCCAAATTTCCACATTTCCTCTGCTTGTATCAAGAGCTTGGTCACCTAGTTTCCAATCCTTGTGGAACTATGTTTGACTCCTTTTCATTCTCCCTCAAGCCCATATCCAATTACTTTTTTTTTTTAAGTGAGGCAATTGGGGTTAAGTGACTTGCCCAGGGTCACACAGCTAGTAAGTGTTAAGTGTCTGAGGCCGGATTTGAACTCAGGTACTCCTGACTCCAGGGCCGGTGCTCTATCCACTGCGCCATCTAGCTGCCCAATCCAATTACTTTTGAAAGTCCCATCAATCCTACCTCCACAATATCTCATGCATCAATCCACTTCCCTCCACTCACTTGGCCTCTACCCTAGTTTGAGCTTTCATTACCTCTTTCCTGGACTATTATAGTAATCCCCTAATTGGTTTCCCTGCTTTCAAACTACCCCTTCTCCACTGCATCCTCCACACAGCTGTCAAAGGGATATTCCTAAAACACAGATCTAACCATCTCTTACATCTGCCACACCAAGAATCTTGGATGGTTCCTGATGGCCTCTGAACAAAAATCCTAAACCTGGCATTTAAAGCCCCTTACAGTCTGCCCCCCATATTTTTCCTATCTTATTTCATATTGTTTCCCCCACATACTTTCTGCTCTAAGTAAACCGATCTGCTAGCTACTTACTATACATGACATGATATATCTCACCTTATTTCCTTTGCATTGAATAAATATTTGTTTCATTGCGATGTGACTTTAGGCAAAATACTCCCACTTTTTTAGGTCTCAGTTTCCTCATTTTAAAAAAAAAGGGTCTTGGACCTTCTAAGATCTTTTCCAGTCTAATCATCTATAGAAGAAAAATAGCAGGTTCTTTTCACAAAGCTGGCTGGTTACAGTCCCCAGACACCTGGCAGTCACCAGAAGTTCCCTCCCTGGAAACGTGTACAAAACACAAGTAACTGCCCTCCAGAGCCCCCCTGTCAAGTGTCTAACTGGCCTCAGGGGTCCTGTGCTCTTGGAGGACAGAGAGGGAAAGAGGGTGGGGAGGGATGACGGTACTGAGGGGTGGAATGGGTGGAGTGGAGCAATTAGACTTTTTTTTCTCTGACCCCTCAATTTGGAAACAGTAGGCAGACACATTGTCCCAGGCCTGGACTCTGGCTATTGCTGGCTCGAAGAACAATGGCAGGATACAGGCTTATGTTTACAAATGGTCCCTTCACTAGCAAAGTCTGTCCCCGCCTTTAGGCAGGGCACTGGCTTTTTCCAGAGAGAGGTCGGCTATAGGGGAAAGCTGGCCCTGGAGGTTGGACAAAGCATAGACTTTCTGCACTGAGCAGAGGGATCACACAATTTAGCATTGGCAGGGACTCTGGAGATTAGCTCTTGCACTTTACAGTTGAGGAAACAGGGGTAGGAAGGAGGAACAATCTGTCCAAGGTCATATAGGGAGTGGGCAGCAGATGTAAGATGGGAAGCCACATCTGGATCTAAAGGCTCAGGAGAAACAGCATTTGTTCTGGAGTCAATAAGTTCCAACCCAGCCTCTGATGTGTAGGTACCTTGCACAAGCGACTCAACATCCATGGGCTCAAGGATCTTCATCTGTAAAAAGATACTATATGCTTACTGAGGTCCAGAATTAAAATTCTGTGACCCTGTTCTTTCCAACACCTATTTAGGGGGAATTTGAAAATTTGTTGTTATTCAGTTGTTTCAGTCATGTCTGACTCTTTGTGACCCCATTTGGGGTTTTCTTGGCAAAGATACTGGAATGGTTTGCCATTTCCTTCTCCCTCTCATTTCACAGACAAGGAAACTGAGGCAAACAAAGGTAAGTAACTTATCCAGGGTCACACAGCCAGAAAATGTCTGCCACTGGATCTTAATTCAGGTCCTCCTGACTCCAGGACCAACACTCTTATCCACTGGGCCACCAACAAGCAATTGTTGATAACCTCCTATGTGTCAGGGGATACCAATACAGAGAAGATAGCAAGAGAATTAATACAAGGGAGTTAGGAAGGGAGGGCCCTAGTAGTTGGGAAGATTAGGAAAAGCTTCATAGAAAAGACAATACTTAAGCTACATCTAGAAGGAAGAGAGATTCTTTGAGGCAGAAGAAAAGAGGAAGTTCATTCCAGGTACGGAAAAGAGCTATTTCAAAGCACAGAGATGGGAGATGGAATGTATGTGAGAGGAAGTAAGAGAAGGTTGCTTTGACCTGATCTAGAATGTGGGAAGAGGAGTTATGTACAATGAGCATGGAAAGATGGGTGGGCACCTGATTGTTAAAGGCTTTAAAACTAAACAGAGGGGCAGCTAGGTGGTACAGTGCATAGAGTACCGGCCCTGGAGTCAGGAGGACCTGAGTTCAAATCCGGCCTCAGACACTTAACACTTACTAGCTGTGTGACCCTGGGAAAGTCACTTAACCCCAATTGCCTCAACAATAACAACAAAAAAACCCCAACTAAACAGAAGAGTTCGGATTTGATCCCAGAGGCAATAGGGAGCCACTGGCATTTACTGAGTAGAGGCCTCTGGTGATACTCAGATGGAGATTCCTGAACAGAGCCAAACTATCACCTTCAGGACACTGGACCAGGGGCCCTTTAACTTTTGTATTATTACCAAGTTCCAATTTGTTGTCCTTTTGCCTCCTGTCTTCCCAAATCCTCTGTGAAATTATAGAACAACCTTTTCCACAGGAAAAAAAAAAATGCTCTCAAGGTTTTTAAATGCCCCCATTTTGAAGAAAGAACTCACTTCAAGAAGCTCCCTGTGACTATTGCCTGAATCAGGAGGGATGGTGACTCCTCAGGGTCCATAGAATCACTAGTCCCCAGATATTGTCTCCTCTTTAAACTAATTTCTTCTTTTCTTTCCTCTTGTAGGAAAAATAATCTACCCTAATGACTCTACTTCCCTACCATACTCTTAGTCCTCAATTTTTGCAATCTAGCTTCCTTTCCCACTATCTTACTGAAACTGTTTGAATCACAGGGTCATAAGATCATAGGTCTAAAGCTGAAAGAGATCTCAGAGGCTATATCATGAAACCCCCTCATTTTACAGATAAGGAAACCAAAACCCACAGAAACTAAGTGACTTGTCAAGGGTCACACAGTGAATCTCTATGGTTGAATTCAAATTAAGGTCTTCATGTCTCCACATCCAGTGATCTATACACTGCACCACTTGGCTGTCTCTACATACACAGTGCGTTACCTCTGCTTAGATAAGATAGTTCCTCTTTCCCTCAATGTTCCACCTAGACCAGCCTACTTAATGTTCCCATATACATCATTTCAAGTTCATGGTACACAGGCTATACCCAGCTCTCCTTTCCCACCTCCATCTCATAGATTCCCTGGCTGCTTCAAGACTCAGGTCAAGTGTTACCTCCTAAAAAAGATCTTTCTTGATAACTCTGAGTTAGTGCTGACCAAAAAAAGATTTATTTATTTATTCATTCATTCATTTGTTTGTTTATTCATTCTATTTGTCTATTTAAATGTTGTATCCCCCACCCCCTCATCCCCACCAGTATGTAAACTCCTTGAGAAAAGGAGTTATTTTGTTGTTGTTTTTTCCCTTGTACCACTCCCTACCCCCACCCACCATTCATCACTGCAGTGATGCACTGTAGAAGGTCTGGCAGAAACAACTTAGTGTTTGTTGAATTGAAGTGAATTAAAAATGTACATGGAGGGGCAACTAGGTGGTGCAGTGGATAAAGCACTGGCCCTGGATTCAGGAGTACCTGATTTTAAATCCGGCCTCAGACACTTGACACTTACTAGCTATGTGACCTTGGGCAAGTCACTGAACCCTCATTGCCCTGCCCCACCAAAAAAACCCAGCTTTCAGTGACCCTGCTGAAGATGAGTTGGCATCCCTTCTTTATTCAATTGGAAAAATGGTTATTTTGTCCCCTTAATATAATTGATATTTAATAATATGTTACATGATACTATATATTCTTACATATAATAGTATGTATTATATTGTGTTACATATAATAATTAATAATCCCTAGAATATTCATTATAAAAATGAATAATAGCAGGATAATGACTTGTCACAGCACTCTTTTAATCTGAACTCCATTGATAAAAGAAGAGAAAGTGAATAGCAATAGTAATTCTTAATAATGTCACCCATATCAGTTTACCTCTAAATGGCACCTATGAAATGACTAACTTCTAAAAATGGAACCCAAAGATCCTTGATGGGCAACATTCACATGAATTAAACCAATCATTTGTTAATAAGTTTCAAACAAATGCCATTGTTTTGTGAATTTGTTTACAAAGGCAGAGAGCTTTATGATATTGATGTCACTGATATTAAAGATCAAGGCAGATTTTGTAAGGAAACACTTGAAACTATGCAACACATTACAGACTAGGAGCTCCTTGAAGATAGGGACTGTCTTTTGCCTTTCTTGTTTAATAAATGTTTATTGACTGGCTGACTATAAGTTGAAAAAATGTAGCACCTCCTCAATACTTAGGAACATGTGGTCAAATGTCCAGAATTATACATCAAAAGTTTGCTATCCAGCATAAGCTAAGGTATTTCCTGGAAGACTCAAACAAATAAACCAGACCAGAAATGGAAACAGGATTATAGACAAAAGTGTGATACACAATTACCCAGATATAACATTTACCCATAAAAATTTAAGACTAACATGTTAAAATAAATGCCATCCTAATGAATACTCGCGCACTCCAAACTATGTGGAATGAAAGACACTCAAAACATAGAGACCCAGCAGAACAAATCAAAATTATGGTCTTGGCTTTTGTGCCAAAAGATGTTTTCACTGAGACTACAGAAGGTAAGTTTACATCCTACTAACTTTTATTCAATTACAAAAAGCATCATTTTCCATACCTGAGTAATAGTCACCTGACCATTAAACATAAAAGCATAATAGAAAAAACTATTTTTCCTGGAACTGTTTCTGCATGAACTTCATCAAATATGAGAATCGTAATCATCATCATTTCTATAGTGCCATAAAATATACAGGACATTTTCCTCAAAGTGACCCTGTGGTTGTAATATGTCGTAGTAATATAATTATTATTTTCCCATTTTCCAGATGAAAACTTTGAAAACATGAAATGTTCAGTAATTTGTCATTGGTTACATAACTAGCAAATCCTGGAGCACTTAAAATTTAAATTCCTGACTTCAAAGCCAGTATTCTTACTAATAATATTTGTTGAGGCCCTTCTATATTTAAGGCCCTCAAGGAAGAAGCAGAAACACAAAGCAGTTATCTAACATCCCAAAGCCTCCAATCTAATTAGAACAAATTGTGACCTATAGCTTATCCCAGAACATAGAGAGGTGTTGTTGTTTTTCTTCTTCCTACTGTAACACATAAGGTAAGAAAGATGGTTTACCTCAGACATACCATTTGTTTTAGGGGGGTTGTTTGTTTGTTTGTTTGTGTTTTGTTTTGTTTTTTGCTTTGTTTTTGCGGGGCAATGAGGGTTAAGTGACTTGCCTAGGGTCGCACAGCTAGTGTCAACTGTCTGAGGCCATATTTGAACTCAGGTCCTCCTGAATCCAGAACCAGTACTTTATCCACTGCACCACCTAGCTACCCCCAGACATATCATTTGTTTGTTTGTTTGTTTGTTTTTTAGTGAGGCAATTGGGGTTAAGTGACTTGCCCAGGGTCACACAGCTAGTAAGTATTAAGTGTCTGAGGCCGGATTTGAACTCAGGTACTCCTGACTCCAAGGCCAGTGCTCTATCAACTGCACCATCTAGCTGCCCCCCCAGACATATCATTTGAATCCAGTCTCAATGTGCCATCTCTCATTTCTATGCCTTTGCCCAGTATGCTCCTTCTGTCTGAATGCATTCCCTCTTCTCTACCACCCTAGATTCTAAGAATGCTCAGTTCAGTGCCATTAGCCACCCACAGTCTTTTCTGATTCTCCTAGTTTATAAGTTTATAGAACTCTCTCTGGAGGATTTTTTTTTAATTTACTGCTTTTGTACATATTGCCCCCCCCCCAATGTAAGCTCCTTGAGGGCAGGGTTTTGTGTTTTTATATCAATCAAAGGGCAGTGAAAACAAGTGAAGACAACCATGGTAGGGATAAGAAGCAGCAACACATTGTAAAGGACTTGTGTGACTAGGGGAAATGATGAGTCAATCACCTATCAAGACTGAGTAATGACGATGGACAATTCACATGTTTTGTTAGTATCAACAGAATGACAAGGGAATATAAGGAAGGATCCTAGTACTTTGGGCATACCTCCCACAGTAGATTCATGAGTATATATGGACAGGTATTGATAGATTGAAATTTGTATTAATGGAGTGAATATCACCATCATTTAAGTCATCTATCATTTGGAGTACTGGAATATACGCCATTTTTATCTAGGAGAGTACTTTGTAAATCCTCAAATCATCAATCAATATATGCTTCCTCCAATACAAGCCTCCAGTTCCCTCCTTGCAAGCCATCCATGTCTGCCCATCCCATCCAACTCTTGTCCATGATCTCCCCCAAGTTTGCCACTGAAGGTCCACTCAATGGGCTGAGGGCCTTTATTAATATCTTGATATGGCAAGGACACTGGTGGAGAACCAGTTGTCCCTCATACCCATCGCACTACCATCCCATCTGCTTTTGTGATCACATGTTTCTTTGATGACAGGTTTTATTCTACTTCTTTCTATGTGGTCCATGCTCAAACCTACCATGCCCCTCTCCATTGCTTTTTGAGTGCTACTCTTCAGAGACTTCTATAACTTGCAACCATAAAACATTAATAGAAGATTGGTATTAAAAATATGACAGGGAATAGCTAGGTGGTGCAGTAGATAAAACACTGGCCCTGGATTCAGAAGGACCTGAGTTCAAATCCAGCCTCAGACACTTGACACGTACCAGCTGTGTGACCCTGGACAAGTCACTTAACTCTCATTGCCCCACCCAAAAAGAAATTTTAAAAAATATATATAGGGGCAGCTAGGTGGTACAATGCATAAAACACCAGCCCTGAATTCAGGAGGACCTGAGTTCAAATCCGACCTCAGACACTTGACACTAGCTGTGTGACCCTGGGCAAGTCACTTAACCCTCACTGCTCTGCAAAAACAAAAACAAAAACAAAAAAATACATGACAGAGTTTTCTAGAAGAAGTTTGGGGTTATGAAAGGGCATTTCCAATTTCTCTAGGCAAACTAGTCTACTCACCTCTTCTTGTTTAATTCAGGGCCTAGTGCACTGTCCATTTTCAGTGTCTGTCCCAACTGTGAAGAAGGTACATCTAATTTCATGTCATAATTTTGACAAAAGACATCCTTTTTCTCTTTGTGAATAATTAGGACTAATTCTTTTGAGTAGTTACAAATCTCTTCCATAAGGCTCTGCAGTGTTTCGAGGTTTGATAAAACCAGCACAGTACCATCCACAAGCAAGACCTCATCATCTATGGAGAATCCTTTTGCACTAGATCAGGTCCATAACAGTGGCAAACACCCTTGTGAAATATGGATCTCTGTGTTTCATAACTTGCCCGATGTCAATGGCTCATTGACCAGAATTATCTCACCTTTTGAGATATCTTAAATAATTTTGATACATGTGGGGAATATTTGCCTAGGAGAAAATCTTTAAGGCAGATTTTGTTCTGAATCAACCGACAAAAAAAAAATCAACAATTAATAAACAATAATCAAGGGGCAGCTAGGTGGCACAGTGGGGAGAGCACCGGCCCTGAAGTCAAGAGGACCTGAGTTCAAATCTGGCCTCAGACACTTGACACTTACTAGCTGTCACTTAACCCCAATTGCCTCACCCCCCCAAAAAAAAAACCCACACCAAAAAAGTATACAATAAACAATAATCAGTAATTGGAACTTTATATTCCTTATATCTTTCAACCCATTGTTTAGCAGTAAAGATATGGTCTTGATAGTTATATTTCTATTCATATTGCTTACAAATACATCTACTAATACTCTGATGTCTTACAGGTGTATGTAGAATATTCTCAATCATCATGAAAATATTCCCCATCTGCAAGAAATGTTTGTACAAAAGCTGCAATCAGCTTCCTAGTGGTCTTTTTGCAAATACTTATCACACGTCCTACAATATAAATGATCAGATGTCCTATGAACTGATGTTTCTTATTGCCTTTTAGTGGGCAATAAAACAAACTCTACCAGCTCCTTTATTTGCCTCTCCAAGGAGAACCAACAAGCTACTCTTCTATTTAGCAGCAACTTCCTCCTTTCTTCTGGTTTCATTTATGGTGAGAATGTCAATATTAATATGATTCATTTCCTCCAGTATTATTCCACTCATTGCTCATTGGACAAAGATCTCACATTTAAAGTACCAAGAGCTAAGTTAAAGTTTAAAATGTGTTATTCTTAGTATTCTATTCCCCCTTTTCTGATACTCCTGCCACAGACACTGAAAAAAACAGTAGAGGGTCTATAGGACTCAGGACCATTTTTTATTTATCTTTGTTTCATGGGTTGGCATAGCCAAAGAATTCAAAACTTTTGTTGAGTTAAATTGGAGGTAAGGCAAAAATCACAAGTCAGCATAAAACTGAGAATGCCTGGTAGTGAGCGATAAGAGTGAAATGTGAACAATAAACAGTGTTCTTCATCCTGTGCCTATGGACCTGTGTGTGTGAGTTCAGGAAGTGATTGAAAGTGGTCCATATCATTAAAAGACATTACATGGAATTCTATTGTGCTGTAAGAAATGATGAGCAGGAGGAGTTCAGAGAAACCTGGAAGGACTTTCATGAACTGATGATGAGTGAGATGAGCAGAACCAGAAGAACATTATACACAGTATCATCAACATTATGCGTTGATCAACTGTGATAGACTGGATTCTTCTCACCAATACAATGGTACAAGAAAGTTCCAGGGGACTCATGATGGAAAAGGCTCTCCAAATCCAGAAAAAACAAAACAAAACTGTGGAATATGGATGCTGATTGAACCATACTATTTCTTTTGTTTTTCTATTTTGAGGTTTTTCCTTATTGCTCTGATTCTTCTCTTATAGCATGACTGATGCAGAAATGTTTAATGTTGTTATGTATGTGTATACATATATGTGTGTATGTGTATAGATATATATGTATATATGTGTGTGTATATATATAAATATAACCTATATCGGATTGCCTGTTGTCTAGGGGAGGGGGGAAGGGAGGGGAGGGAGGGAGAAAAATTTGAAATTGGAAATCTTATATAAACAAATGCTGAAAATGTCTCTACATGTAACTGGAAAATAATAAAATACTTTTATTTTTTTAAAAAGACATTACAAATAAGTAAAGATATTTGGGCTAGATAACTTCTAATGTCCCTTCCCATTCTCAGGTTTTATGACTTTGTAGCACCTTCTTCTTTGGATGGAATAAATAATATTTTTCACATATATGCATCATTATTTTTAAGTATAGAGGTGTTATTGTTACTAGTAAAATATGAATTTAAATGAAAATGTTATTGAATTCATAGTTGTTGGGGTTTTTTATGTTAAGTATGTTCAGACTCAAGGGATATTAATGGTATAACTACTTTCTTGGAGCATCCATGAAATGTTTTAGCCTTTCAGAAAGAGTTTTCAAAAAGGTTGGGAAGCACTACATTAAGAGATACAAGAATTAAAGGAAAGATCCTACTTAGGTATCAGAAATGGATTAGAATCTTAGAAAATCTTTCAATGGGCAAAGATGTGGAAGAAGGAAATTCCAGCATGAGGAATGGCCTTCAGAAATACATAAAGGTGAAAACAGGAAGGACGATATTGGAAGGCAGCTAGTAGTCTAGTTTAACTGGGACATACCACATGTGGAAAGGGAGTAACATGATATAAACCTAGATGGGTAAGCTGGTGCCCAATTGTGGAGAGCTTTGCATACTGGGATATGGAGGTTGTAGGCAATAAAAAGACTCCCAATGTTTTCAAGCAGGAGAGTAACATGATCAGAATTGTGCCTCAAAGAAAAAAAACTATTTTATATTGGGATGCTGATTTCTCTGACTTATCTGCCAAGGAGAACAGAGAAGGGACTCTAATAATTCCTTTTGTGGATTGTAGGGCATAAGTTAAGCAAGGGGAATACCATTCTTCTCTCTGGTCTCTCTGTCTTTTGTGGGCTGCAGTTACATTCTTGATGTTATTTCAGGGAATGGGATGATTGTATAGATCTGTGTGTATGTGTGTGTGGTTTAATAGTAATCTTGCTGGGTAGCTGTGGGGCTGGCTAAGTCATGGCTGCCATATGTGACTGATGATATTTACACATGATTACAGACCTTGAAGCATTATAGTGGTTTGCAGTGAGAGTGCCCTGTGGAGTTTTCATTTGCCCCTGCTACTGAAATGGGAACTTCTTCTCTTTTCTTTTTTCCCTTGAGGTTGGACATAAGGTGGTGTTCTCTATTATGCCAAAAACGTTTTCAACTAAATGAGGAACTAAAGAGCCGCAAAGTCTCCAGAATTTCAGAGGCTTTGGGGATGGGGGTGGGGGATGGGGAATGGGGGGCTGGGAGGGACAGGAGGAGGGTACACCAATTGCATTTCTCGTTAATTATTTCCAGTTGCCTCTTCTGAACTCAGGCATCCCTGGATTTGCATGTGTTTATTACAAAAATAAACAGAGTCTGGCTGCAGCCACCAGGTCTGCACTTAGAGCATTACCATTCCCTACCAACTTTAACCTTCATTTCTACATTCCTCTTCCCTCACTCGTTCAGATTCCCTCCCTTTGCTACCTCAGTCACTTGGGGGACAGTCTCTCTCATTCAGCAAAAAAACAATTTATTCGATATCTACTATGTGCTGAGCACACTCAGGCTCCCTTAATAGAGGTTAACGAGTAGAGGTCACTGAAATTTTGCCCCATGGACAGCACTTATTCTCCTTCAAGTAGTTAGGGAAAAAAATTAGTTTAGCACACAATTAGCAACAACATTCTTTAAAATAGGAAAAGATATGTTTTTTTTCCTCTGGTGCTTGAGATGAACCCCTCCCAGGCCTAGTCTTTCCCCACTCCCCACCCCACCAACTTGGTTTAGTGGAAAAAGGCACCAACTTTAGATTCAGAGGACCCAAGTTCAAAACCTCCCTCTGCTAGTCACAGCTTGTTCAGGTATTACCTTCCACGGTGGTATCTGATCCCCTAACATAAAGTGATTTCACCCTTGAGATTTTTCAAGAGAACTTTGGATCTCTCCTTTGCTCCCATCACATTCCACCTTATATCCTGCTCATTTGTGATATCCTTCATTAGACTACAAACTCCTTAGGGAGTGGAACTGTTCCATTATTCTTCTTCTATCTCCAATGCCTAGGACACTCTTCCATATAACATTTGTTGAATATCTTCATATTGAGAATCAGATAACACATTGCACTTGGAGTCAGGAAGGATTTAAGTCTTCTCATAGACACTAGCTATGTGACCCTAGAAAAGTCAACCTCTTCAGGCCTCAGTTTCCCCATCTATAAAATGCAGAGGATGGATTCCATGATATCTAATATCCCCCTGAGCTCTAAATCTATGATACTGTGATGCTAAGACTAGATGATCACTGAGTCACCCATCCCCCAAATTCTAAAATCCTTTGATCTCATGGTCATGAATGTTTGTTGAATTGAGTTGACTTTTATTGTTAGAGAGGATTTAAGATATATAGACCTCTGGATACTAAATGATTGATTCTGAGAAGACTAGGCCTAGGAGGAATTCCCCTGAGCTACATTTGCCATGGGGGGAAAAGTACACCATGTGGTGGCTTTCTATTTTAACTAATTATTTTCATAAGCTCAGTGATATACTCAATTTTTCTCTCTAGGGAATAAGTACAAGTGCTGTCATCTCATTTTAATTTTTATCGCCCGGGGCAAAACCCCAGTTGCCTTGCTCTAATTATAGCTCTGGGAATTTAAATTTTTTCAGCTTTAGTAGCATTCTTTTGTAGCTAGATTAATGCATCACAGTTCTTTGGTGGGAGAGGAGAGATATATACTTACTATAAAACTCAATTTTTTCTACCTAGACCTAAATCACAACAACATTCTCTATTCTAGCCTAGACAGCATTTACAGAGAGATACCAAGCACCATCACTCCCCCCAAAAGTTCCTTACCTTGTTCCCCATTTACCAGTGACTATGCAAATCTGCAATACATAGGAGTCTAAAAATACTACAAGATTGAACATCCAGATGTCTATTAATTTTTTTCCTTGTTCCCAAATTTATTTCTCTGAAGCCCTGGACAGACACCCTGAAAATATCTCCAATGCATTTTTGACTGAAGGTATAATGACCACGTCTAGCCAATATGTACAACATTCTGTCCCCATAGTTTCCCATCTTTCTAATGAGAGGAAGGCATTAGGTCCCTGGACCCACCAGTCTGGAATGGTTCCTACTCAGTCATTCTAGGTCAACATCTGGATGGGCTTATCTTCTTGAGAAAAGGAAAAACCTTCTGCCCTTGAAAGTTCATTTCTCAAGTAATTTTTAATAAAGAGTTTCTGTCACGGTGAAAATGGTTCCTTTTGAAATGCAGAAACCAAACCAGGAGGTGTTGCAATCAACTGGGAGGGATAGAGAAATGTGCCAAAGAGTCTTGTTTTATTTGCTAGTAGTCAGGAAATAATGAATTAATATGATTAAACATTGTTAAAGGCAAGCTTATTATCTTGGGGCAAAACAACCCTATACTCAGATGTTCATTTATTCAACAACTTATTAAACACTTCACTAATTGGGCAGAACAGTGCTAGCCATGGAGTAAGAATTGTAGGTCATGGCCCCTCCCAAACCTTATGGAATTTACAATCCAGCAATGGGAGATATGATACATCTACACACATATACATTTGTATGTTCAACTACTAGGATGAAAAAGGATTCTGGGAAAGTGAAAACATTAAAAAAGAAACAAACACTATAGACTGTGGCTGAGACTTAGGCATGAAACATCTTATGTCATTCAGGTTTGTAGTGGGGTTTATTTCTTTCCCTGAGTTACTGAGATTACAGGATATAGAAATTAGCTTCTCTCTATCTTGGTGCCAAATTCTAAGTTGACATGTTATGGAGTTAAACTACTTTGGCTAAGAAAGGAGACTACATAGCTCATACCTTTTAATCCAGCAATCTCACTACAGAGTATCTACCCTACCTCCCCAACCCCCATCCCCTGCTAAGGAAGTAAAAGACAGAAGGATAGGTCTATTATGTGCCAGAATATTTATACCAGTACTTTTTTTGGTAGTAAACAACTAGAAACCAAATGGATGCTTGCCACTTAGTCAATAGCCAAACAAATTGTAGCATCTGACTGTAGTGAACCATTAATGTGAAGTAAATCAAACCAAATCAAACCATTCTACTTGTCCTCTAGCTTTCTTTGCCCTCTTACCACTAGAATTTGGACCCTGACTCTTAGGAACCCAGTATGTGGATAAGTGAACTTTCACCTTCTTTTTTTTTTTTCATGAGGCAATTGGGGTTAAGTGACTTGCCCAGAGTCACACAGCTAGTAAGTGTTAAGTGTCTGAGGCTGGATTTGAATTTAGGTCCTCCTGACTCCAGGGCTGGTGCTCTATCCACTGCACCACCTAGCTGCCCCTCACCTTATCTTACTCGGAATCAGACTACCAAACACTTTCCAGCCATTTCTAGATCATGTGTAGCTTCATCCCCTTTTCCAGCATCATATCTCCATTCTGTGTTGTCTTTCCTTGTGAGAATACAAACTCTTTCAGGAAAGAGAACATCATTCTAATTTATTTTATATACCTAGTGCTTCTCATGATGGCTGGCACATAATAAGCACTTAATAAATGTCTATTACTCATTCTTTCAAGATTTATATGAACTGATATAAAGAGAGGTAAATATAAGTATACACAATGACCATGGTTATGTAAATGAAAAGATTGCTGAAAGGAAGACAAATATTGAGCTATTGACAAACCAATATTGGGTCTTAGAAAACAGATAACATCCCCATCCACTAAGGAGAAAGGTAGGAATTATGAGACAAAATATTACATTCCTTGTCAAATCCAATCATTATATAAATTATTTTTTAAAGTTTTATTTCTATATTACAAACATTTAAAGATTACCCCCAATTATCTGAGGTTTCATTTAACACAGTAAAACTAATAACATGGTGTTTCTCTTCTGAAAGTATATTCAACATTCAACATCTATAGCATCACCCCCAGCTTTTGTAATAAACAGAAATTTATTCTTTCTCCCTTCCACCCTCTTCCCCATTGAAAAAGTGTTCTTGTAACAAATATGCATAGTCAAGCAAAATAAATTCACTTCACAACTGTATACAAAAATGTCTCATTCTGTTGTTGTTGTGGTTGTTGGGTGAGGCAATAAGGGTTAAGTGACTTGCCCAAGGTCACACAGCTAGTTAAGTGTCAAGTGTCTGAGGTCAGATTTGAACTCAGGTCCTCCTGAATCCAGGGCCAGTGATCTATCCACTGTGCCACCTAGCTTCCCCCATATGTCTCATTCTGTACCCTAAATCTATTGTCTCTTTTTAATATGAGGGAGGTAAGACATATCATTCTCATCGAGGACATGTGTACAAAGGGAGAATACAGTCTACTTCAGGAGGGAAGGGGTAGGGATTATTTTGTACTAACTATTTTTGTTACACTTTCTTAGTCATCTCTTTTCTAATCAATTTTGATTGTTAATAATGGGGGCTCATAAGCAATGGTATCAAAAGTCACAGCTTCTTTGGGTTATACTCACCTTAAAACCCTTAAGTAGTAGTCAGCTAAACTCCGGACACCCAGCCCACCAATGTAAATGGGAATTGGGTAAGTAAGAGGGAAGGGAAGGTGCTATGAATGTATTGGGAACCTTCATTTTAGCATTTCTTTTGGATTTCTACCTTACTGTCATTCTATGTGTCTATTCCCAGTTCCCTGACATTTTGAACTGAATACATGAGAGACGCATGAAAAGCCTAAAAGTCTAAGCCTGGACAATATTGTGAGAAGATTAAATTGATTCTGTATAATTTTTTTAATCCAATTGACAATTGATTTTGTACTGTAATTGCCTAGTTATGGTTCTTTGTCTCTGAACTTAGTACAGAAATTAGCTGAATGAGTTGTTTAAAAATCCAGTTCTCCTACACTGTTCTATTCTTGCCTTAAGGAATTCTGCTATTCCTTGGAGGGTGTGGGTGGACACTAGGGATCTGACCCATGATCTCTACACCATCAATCCATCCTTCAAGGATGTCTGGTTTACTATCCAAAGAAGTTTGGATAGCCCATTATCTTTTAACCTTGCAAAGTGGATTCTAACACAACTTTTCTTAGTAACAGAAGGGGAGAAGAATGGCTGTTGCTAGCCCCACATTTCCAACTTCCAACCAATCATATTGTCTCCCACACCTCAACTATGTTCTCAAACACATGATGTCACCTACTCGATTCTGTTCTTTATGCTACCCTTATAAAAATGAGTCAAATCGGGGGGCAGCTAGGTGGCACAGTGGATAAAGCACCAGTCCTGGATTCAGGAGAACCTGAGTTCAAATTCAGCCTCAGACACTTGGCACTTACTAGCTGTGTAACCTTGGTCAAGTCACTTAACCCTCATTGCCCTGCAAAAACAAAAACAAAAAAATATATTCTACAGGTACCAGTCAACACCTGGAGTATATCCTTATCCACATCATACTATGTAACCTGCCTACCTCCTTTTCTCCGTTATACAAATCCTGAATATCATCTTTTAGGTAATTTCTCATGTTGGTAAAATGGGAGAGCTGACTTTGACTAATGATGAAATTTCTATTACACACTGGGCAACCAGCATTGATTCTTAGGACCATAAATTAAAAGTTATAAGGAACTTTGGGCCATCTAATCCATTTCATTTTACAGAGGAAGAAACTGAGACCTGAGGAGATTCAGTGACTTGCCCACAGTCACACAGGTAGTAAGTGGAAGAGCCAATATATGAGCATTAGCCTTTAGATCCACAATCTATCAGACTTTCTTTTGCAACTTTACCAGGAGAATATATGTCAAAGGATAATAAATCTAGAGCTGAAAGGGGGACTTCAAAGATCATCTCATCCATTCTCCTAATTTTAAATTGAGTCCACAGAAGTTAAATGATGATCACAAAAGTAGTGTCAGAGATAGGATTTTAACTCAGGTTTTTTTATTCCAGAGTCCTTATATACATACATACATACATACATATATATATATATATATATATGTGTGTGTGTGTGTGTGTGTGTGTGTCTGTATGAATGTATGTATGTGTATTATACACACATATATCTATATATTGATAGTCTGAGATCATTGAAATATCTGCACAGATCCCCAAATAATGCCCAGACTATAATAATCCACCTGCTCAGCAGCAATTAAAGCTGTTCTTTTCGGGGCAGGTGGGTGGCACAGTGGATAGAGCACCCGCCCTGAAGTCAGGAGTACCTGAGTTCAAATCCGGCCTCAGACACTTAACACTTACTAGCTGTGTGACCCTGGGCAAGTCACTTAACACCAATTGCCTCACCAAAAAAAAAAAAAAAAAAAAAAGCTGTTCTTTTCTTTTCAAATTGATGTGATCCACTAAGATGTGGCCATATTCATTTTCACAATATCATTGCCCAGTGGTCAGGTCCTCTTATTTAACTGAAATCACTTCCCTTACTCACTACTGCTATTCTTTCCTCTTCTTAAGACTTTATTTCCTAATTTGCAGAAGGCACTGGATGCTAGAACCAAATCACTATTATACTCCTGAAAGTAGAAGCAAAACATCTGTATGGCCTCTCCTCTTCACTTCTGACTCTAATTTTTGTACTAATGCACCCCCCGAGACCCCAAAGTGTTCCACAGACATGCAGAAAATGCCCCTTGGATGCCACGGACATTCTCTGTTCTGCTCCTTGCTCCACAGCTTTAGCCTTGGTCTATCATCTATCTCCCTTAGGGTGATTCCCCATGGCTCAGTTCCCCATGGCTGCTTGCCCTTGGTCTAGAAATCCTACCCTTCCCTCTTCCTCCAACTGGTTAAACCACTTCCTCATTTAAACTCTAATTTGCCTCCTCTCTTTATTTCGGGGGTAGGCTTGTTCTTAAAGCCATTTGTGACTCTATTGGCTAAAGATGAGATTTAAGAATAAAATGGTTTTACAACCCAGGTCACCATGTTCCCTCATTGTGAAAGTGGAGAGGTAGATAACAAGCCCTGGCAGATTATGCAGACCTTTGGAATCAAGCACAGCCTTGTAGCCTAAGGAAATATGGCTCAGAAATGAACAGTAACCACTGAGGGTTTGGGGAATCTATTGTATCCTTGTAATTAAGCATATCAGAAGATACCTTGCCTAATTTATGATATGTAAGTATAAAGTGAACTCATAGACCTTTGAGAGATCATCCAGCCCAACTCCCTCAATGTACAAATGGGGAAACTAAAACCTGGAAAAATTAAATGACTTGCCCAGGAACACACTCTAGATCATGACAGAATTAGATTTCAGATCTAGGTTTCTTGATTCCAAACAGTATTCTTCCTCAAGCAGTATTCTCTCTACTACCATATTTTTTTGTGGCACAGGCTCCTTTGGCAGTCTGGGGAAGTCCATCAACCTTTTCTCAGGACGTTTTTAAATGAAGAAAATAAAATTCAGAAAATTACAAAAGGAAGCAATTATACTAAAATATGGTTATCAAAATATTTCTTTAAAAAAAAAGTTCTTAGACCCTAAGTCAAGAACCCCACATCTAATAAGATCATTTGGTTTGGTGGTAGTTGTTTTTTTTTTTAACAGATTAAAACTCATTTATCTAAATGAGTGTCATTTGGTTCACATAAATGACCTCTGAAGTCTTTACACTTATTCCAGCAAGGTCACTGAAGTTTAAACATTTTTTGGAGATCCTCCTTTGGAATGGCCTTCAGAAAAAATCGTCATACCTTTTACAAGTCCTCTTGCCAAAATGTCTATAAGCTAGTGTAATTGTGGATAACATGTGTATATAGCACCTACTGTGTGTCAGGCACTGTGCTAAGCACTTTTCAGTTATTATCTCACTTGATCCTCACAACAATTCTGGGAGGGGGTTGTTGTTATTGTACCCATTTTAAAGATGAAACAAACAGAAGGAAGTAACTTACCTGGAGTCACACAGACCTGAGTTCAAATCCAGCCTCAGACACTTGACACTTACTAGCTGTGTGACCCTGGGCAAGTCACTTAACCCTCATTGCCGAAGAAGAAGAAGAAGAAGAAGAAGAAGAAGAAGAAGAAGAAGAAGAAGAAGAAGAAGAAGAAGAAGAAGAAGAAGAAGAAGAAGAAGAAGTTTGTATTATAGCAATTTTTGTAGATATTTTTTTCTATCCACTCCTTTCAAGATCTGGAAGCTCTTTGAGGGCAGGGAAAAAAATGTCCTATTCCATTTTTTCATCCCCAAGTCCTAAAAAAAGTAAGTTATACTGAGTAGACATTTTACACATGCAAAGCCAGACACACAATGGTGGCAATTAGCCAACCCATTCCAAAACCACTTTTTGTGTAAAATATCCAAATAATTTAGGCAACTAACTTTGCCTGTGGACTTTGATTTTTCTGTTGGAATGATCTGGATTAATTGTCTCAATTTGGATATATAAACCTACAGAAGTGATCCCTCAGGGACCTTATCCCCAGGAGTGAGCTGTATCCTTCCATCTGAATTTACATAAACTGAGTAAGCCAATTCAGAATATCTGAAACACATTTGGTTCCTACTCTTTCTATTTTTATCCTTGGTTGTTACAGACAGCTTTCCCATAAATCAAGTGCAATGAATTTCAGAACCTTGGGCTGCATTGCTCATTGTAGCTGACAATGAGCCCCCATCCCTGAGCACTCTATTTCATTATATGCAGGGTAAGAAAACAGTGAGCCTCTAGAACAGACTATCCAGAAGAGAGGTCAATAAATAGATGGATTCAGTGATAATTTGAAGTGGACTTTGAGTTTCAAGATCAGCTCAAGAAAGAAACACTAGGGGCAGCTAGGTGGCTCAGTGGATAAAGCACTGGCTCTGGATTCAGGAGGACCTGAGTTCCAATCCAACCTCAGACACTTGACACTTACTAGCTGTGTGACCCTGGACAAGTCACATAACCCTCATTGCCCTGCCAAAAAAAAAACCACAAAAAACAGATAAGAAACACTGAGAGGGGTTTATTTACTAGAATGCATGTGAATATTTTAGGTCAAAACCTTCTTGGGTCTAAACTGTTGACATCTATAAACTGGCAGCAAAATAAATAGGGACTCAAATGTTTAGTCAGCCCATTCATACCTATTCATTATCACAGAAGAGTTATGAGTCTGAGATACACAAACACACACACACAAAACACCTCTGATTTCAGTACTTTTATCTTTTGTACTGTGTAGAGCGTATGTGTGTTTGTACATGGTCTTTATTACAAGGACTTGGACACTTAATAAACTAATTAGTGATTCATAGTATCCCTGAGACCTAGGAGACCTGCTTCTGATACTAACTAGAGTCATTTGAAGGAAATGGAGATTTTTAGCCTATTAGGGTAGGGGAAGTAGGTGGAGAAATGGGAGAGGGAGATGATAGATGATAATAACTATTTAAAGGATTGCCAAGCAAAAGAGGGATTAGCCTTGTTTTGCTGGGTGCCAGAGGGCAGAATGTAGAACAATGGGTAAAAGTTGTAGAGAAGCAGATTCCATCTTGATTATAAGAGAAAAATGTCCAAATAAGTAGAGCCACACAAATGTAAATAGGCTGTCTTGGGACAACCTCTTGGGAGGTTGTGAGTCCCTATAACTAAAGATTTTATACCAAAAGTAGATGGCTATTTGTCAGAAATGTTGTTTGAGGGGATGTCTGTTCAGATATCGGTTGAACATGATAAGAATTCTGGGATTTAGCTGCATTCATGTGATAGCTCAGTTTCTTCATCCACAAAATGAGGGACTTGGACTAGATGACTTCTGAGGTCCTTTCTACCTCTGATATTCTAAAAAGCTTTGTAAACCTTAAAGCATTATATAAATCTGAGTTCCTTTTACTATGACTAGTCACTACTGAACAACTTATAATTCAGTATGAAAATTATAGGTAACATGTACGATTGACCTGCAATTACCTTTCTTACAGGAAGCCAAGGCATTTGATCTCATGAATCTTTATACTATCCCCATGAAGACTAATACCAGGCAGTATTGTCCCTACTTTGCAAATGGAAAAATTAGAATGATCCCTCCTGCTCTAAGAAACTGAAATCCACAGTGGGTAAGAGAGTGACATTGTCCAAGATTACATGGCAGGCAAGCATTGAACAATGCCAGTTATCAGTTCTTGTCCCACTTCTGATCTTAAACAAATGACTTAACCTCTTGGGGGTTCTGTTCCTTCCTCTACTAAATAAGGGAGTTAAAGCAGATGTTCTCAAAGGTCCCTTCCAGCTCCAGCATCCCATGATGATTCTAAGCTAAGGATTAAGTCCTGGGCCATTGTGCTATATAGCAGATCTCCCTCTGCCATAGAAGCTAGAGCATGCCACAGAAGCAGTAAGCATAGGCAGTCAAGCTCAGACTAGAACATCCCACTAGGATAACAGAAGAGGTCATAAACTGACCCCATGAACAAAGAAGCATGACACAATTCAGGCACCTCCAAAAAGTCGTGGGACCAGTAGAGAGTGCCCAAAGTCAAGAAGGAAAAAATAGCCAGACAGCATCCAAAGCAATACTGACCAAAGTCCCAGAGTAGTAGTGACAAGTGAATCACTTTGAGTAATGCTTACTCATCCCAAGGTACTTTCCACATGTACAAGCCCTGTAATGGTTACCAAACAAATATCTCTGAGCTGCTCTCACATAACTTCAAACAAAATATTGTTGTAACCTTTACTTTTTAAAAAAAAATGCAATTCTTTCCTTTTCCTTTCCTTTTCTCTTTTGGGGAGAGATTTTTGGCAAAAAGAGACTGAAGCAATTGTTTTGTTGACACTGGAAAAAGTTCCTCGCTATGAAATAGAAGGGTTGCTTGGGCATGTGGCAAACCTTCAGATGCTGAGTATTTACTGCCTAATTCAGGGTTTATCAGGAGATTGGATGAATAGCACCTGAGTTTGCTGAAGGTTTTAGGGGCATAGTGGAACCAATGGGCTAACTAATGGAAGATACATAATGGGGTAGAGGTGTGGTGCTTTAAAGTCAGCTTTGTACAATTACAAAAGCTTTTGATTTGAACTCCAAAGACTTGGGTTCTAGTTGAGTCTCCAAAGGTTCCTGTTTGTGACTTCAGGCAATTATTAGACTTTGAGCTTCATGAGGGCAGGGACTGTCTTTTGCCTTTCTTTGTATTCCCAGTACTTAGCACAGAGCCTGGCACACAGTAGGTGTTTAATAAATGTTTATTGACTGGCTGACCCACAAAACGAGGGTGATTCTACTTTGTAAACCTAAAAGAATTCTAGAAATGGGAGTTATTTGTAAAGACTCACTGAGCCAGCGGGCTAGGGCAACATTCAACAAAACAGCTCAAGGGAACTGGGCTCAGTCCTGGTGGAGTTTGGCTACAAATAGCAGAATCAAGCCTTTCTCATACTCTCTGACTCTTTATAACCTTATCCTGGATCCTTGAAGATAATCACTTCAAGCTTAAGTATGGTTTATTTCAAAGGTCTCTCCAAAAGGGGTTATTAGCATCTCTTCTTAGAAAGGTACACAATTTACAAAGTAGATTAGAAATAGCATAGTTATGTGCTTCTTCCATACACAAGAAGTGCTTAAAACACAAATAGACCCTAAAGGGTCTTATAAACTCACACTGAAAAAACAAACAAACAAAAAAAAACAACCAAGAGTTAAAATAGGATATAGTTACCAAAAACTCCTATTGTCCTCTCCTGAGCGGTAGATACTTGAAACATTAAAAGATGAAATACTTTATGAGACAGCAGAAAAACCTTTCATATTCACTTGTTTCTGCAGTATCTGAGCAACTTTCTTGAGGTCTATAACATCTAGCAAGCAAAGGGAGAGCTTGGTTTCATTCTGGTGGTGGTGGTGATGGTGGTAGTGGTGGTGGTGGTCAACTTCTACCACAGGAAACAGTATAATGGCTAGAGGGAGTACTTCCTGCAGCCAAGCACTTGGACCTCTCTATGATTCCAGACCTTTCAAATCCATTTAGTAACAGCTAAAATTAGAAATGTCAACTCAGGATTACTGTTCAGTCACCTGTGCTCAAGGAAAGAAGCACAAAGCAAAAAGAGGAAGCCAGAGCCTTGAGAACTTCTCTCAGGTTCAATTAGATAGAACACACTCTCACTGCTATTTGCCAGTAGTCACCATAACTGCTGGGGGTGAGGGGAGGAAAGGAGGTGAGTGGGAGAAGTCCTCTCCATCTTTCAGGAAGTCTAAGAAAAAGATGTCCTTGTCCCACATCTCACATTCAAAAGACAGAGAAGAGAGTAAGAACAGAATTTGTATTTTCCCTTTAGGGTCTATTTGAGTAGACCTATCGCTGGTTAATAGCCAGAAGCTTCTGGTTGTATATACAAGTTTATCTAATGACCCACCAAAAAAGGCCAGGGCAAAGGCCTATCACAACAAATGCTTCATGTGGAGCTATTGACTGTTATGATATTAAGCCAAATCCAGGAAAAGAAGAAGAAAGGAGAGGAAGAGATACTAAAGATGGAGAGGGGGAAAGAAGGAGGTAGAAAAAAGTCAAATAATATCTAGAGTTACTTTTAAAAGGATCCCTGCATTTTCAGTCCCATATATAATAATGATTGTTATTATTATAAACTGGGAAGCAGCATGATATAGTAGAAAGAGCACTAGATTCAGGAGCCCCAGGTTCTAGTCTTATCTCTCTGAACCTTGCCAGATATATGACCCTGGGCAGATCATTTCATTTCTATGAGCCTCAGTTTTCTCATCTGTAAAATCAGATGATTTGCTAGATAACCTCTAAAATCGCTCTCAATCTAAATTCTTTATGCAGTGCTAATAATAATGACAGCTCACATATGTGTGTAGCTTTATTGCTTATCAAGAATTTCCCTCACAAGAAACTTTTGTGAGATTAGCAAGTTAAACATTATCATCTCCATGAGAAAACCAAGAATCAGAGAGATGAAGTGACTTACCCCATAGTCACATGACTCCCAAGGGGTAGAGCCAGGACTCAATCCCAGGGCATAGAATCATAGACCAAAAACTTTAAATGACTTCAAAGATCATCTAGTCCAACCCCTTAAATTACAGGTCTCTTGACTCCAGTGGTTCCTGGGAACTCCTCCATAACAAAGGTGCCATATCCTGCCTCCTCATGCACAGGCTTTCTGGGCCCCACTCCTGCTCAGTCTTGGGGAAAGGCTCGTGTGGCTGCAGTTCTTGCCCCGTAGCATAGCAGAGAAGTTCCTAGAATACTCTGGGTGGTGTACGGAGCTTGGCAGGCAGTGCTCTTCATCTGGAGAGGCCTTCATAGGTTAGCAGCATTAGTAAGGCGATGCTTCGAAAGCACAGCAAAAGCCACTAGAAATGAAAAACATGGAGCAAATCCAAAACGGATTGTTTTATAATGTCTAGAATTTCCCCCATGCTTTTCTCTCTAGGAAGTTTCATGATAAATTTTAAAATCATACTAGATGGGGCAATCAGATTAATTCTTTTCATCTTGGCTCTACTATATGCTAATTGCATGATAGTGGACAGGTCCTTTCTTCCTCTCTGGGTTTTCTGTATGCTGAATGGTTTATAGGAACAGTGATGTAAGGTTGAGAACCCTTAGAGGATAATCGATTCTCCTCCTCCCTCTTCTCTTTTGTAGATGAGAAAACTCAGGCCCAGAACAGTTAAATGATTTGCCCACTGTAATAGAAGTAAATATTGCCAGAGGAAGAATTTGAACCCAGGTTCTCCGAATCCAAATCCAGTGCTTTTTGCACCATACCAGCAAGGAATGAGCATTATTAATGACCTACTATCTGTCAGGCACTGTGGTGGGCACTGGATACACAAATACAAAGAATGAAATAATCCCTATTCTCAAGACACTTACATTCAATGAGAGCGGCACACAGAGAAGGGAGCATGTACATGTATAAGTATATGCATAAAAAATACATATAGAATAAATACAAATTTAAGTCCAGGTTAGTAGGTTGAGTTCAAAGGAGATAGAGAGGGCACTAGGTACCTGTCTGTGGAGTCAGGAAAAGTTTCAGATAGAAGCTGGTATTAGACCTGGGTTCAAATCCAGCCTCAGACACTTACTAGCTATGTGACCTTGGGCAAGTCACTTAACCCTGTTTGCCTCAGTTTCCTCATCTGTAAAATGAGCTGGAGAAAGAAATGGTGAACCACTCCAGTATCTTTGCCAAAAAAAAAAAAAAAAATGGGGTCACGTAGAGTAGGACATGACTGAAAAATGACTCAACAACAGAGTTCAGGGAGGGGAGCAACATATAATGAGGCTGGGAAAAGTAGGTTGGGGGCAGGTTGTCAAAAGTTCTAAAAAGCCAAACACAGGACTTTATATTTGATCCTAGGGATAATAGAAAGTCATGAAAGACAACTGAGTAAGGGCCTGAACTAAGGTGGTAGCTATGTGAGTAGAAATAAGGCTAGGATGTGATGTGGGGGATGTTGAAGAGATAGAAATGGCAATTATTGACAGCTTATTAGAGATGGGGCATTAGGGAAATAGAAGAGTCTAGAACACCACCAAAGATATGGACTTGGAATAGTGGGGGGAAATGGTACCTTCAAAAGATACATAGAAATTTGGAAGAGAGTTGGGTTTAGGGAAAAACTACTGCTTTGAATATAATGAATGTGAAATGTCTAGTTTGATACTAATAATAATAATAATAATAAATAATAAATAATAATAATAATAACATATGTATGTAGTACTTTAAGATTTGCCATGGGGCAGCTAGGTGGCACAGTGGATAGAGCACCGGCCCTGGAGTCAGGAGGACCTGAGTTCAAATCCGGCCTCAGACACTTAACACTTACTAGCTGTGTGACCCTGGGCAAGTCACTTAACCCCAATTGCCTCACTAAAAAAAAAAAAAAGATTTGCCAAGCACTTTGCGTGTCTTGCTTGGTCCTTACAACAACCCTGTGTGAAATAAATGTGATCATTACTTCATTTTACTGATGGGAAAACTGAGACCCAGAGAGATAAAGTGATTTGCCCAGGGTCATATAGCCAGTCAATGTTTGAGATGGAACTTGAACCCAGGTCTTCCTGACTCCAAGTCCAGGACTCTATCCATTGGGCTATCAAATGTCTAATGGCAATTGATAATGAACTGAAACTCAGAGGAAAGATTGGGGCTAGAAATATAGACTTGGCAGTCATCTACATGGAGATAATAATTAAACCTTGGGAGTTAATGAAGTTCCCAAGAGAGTGTTGAAGGAGGAAAGACAAGAGCTGAGGACAAATCCTTGGGAAACAAGGGTATTGTCTCTTTGCCACTATCACTATGCAATTGGAAGTTTGGAGGGATGTTTTGTATTTTTATTTATTTCAGGGACAACTGTGGCTAAAAGACATTTTTTACAAACACAAGAAGCATCTACACCATGGTGAAGTGAAGGGAATAAGCAATTATTAAGTATCTACTATGTGTCAGGTCCTGCTTTAAGTGCTTTATAAATATAATCTTCATTTGATCCTCCTAACAATCTGTGAAATAGTAGCTATTATCATTCCCATTTTACAATTGAAGAAACAGAGGCAGACAAAGATTAAGTGATTTGCCCAGGGTCACACAGCTAGTAAATATCTGAGGCCACTTTTGAATTTAGGTCTTCTTGACTCCAGGCCCAGCACTCTCTCCACTGTGCCACATTATCATGTGTTGATGAGCCTTTCCATGCTCAGCACTGCTGGTTCTAAGACAGCAGAAAGACTGTCCATTATCAGAACCTTTTTCAGCTTGATAGAAATGAGTGTTAGGGTCCCTCCCAGCTCAGAAGGTCTATGATTCCACAAATTCCACATGTGGATGCTTTCAGGTCTAACTTAGCTAAGTGTTCCTGTACTCCTACTTTGTTTTGTAAAGAGAGTTGAAAATGTTTCTTACATATCAAATATGGCGCAACCCAAGTTCCTTCCTCTTGTGAAAAATAAGTATTTCTCTCTTATATTTAATAACTAATTATTGTATTAAGACCAAGGTTTTTCCCCTTTTTCTACTTCCTCATCCAGAAATCAACCAGTGTGGGAAATCTCTCTTAGAGATTTACCCAGGCCAAGATCTAATCAAACAGTAAAAGAAATTCAAAGTTTGGACAAATGTGTCTTTTTGCTCGTTGTGTTTGCTCAGACAGGTCTGAGGAAAGGTTGATTCTCCCTATTAAAAAAACAAGTGATGGGGCAGCTAGATGGCGCAGTGGTTAAAGCACCGGCCCTGGATTCAGGAGTACCTGAGTTCAAATCCGGCCTCAGACACTTGACACTTACTAGCTGTGTGACCGTGGGCAAGTCACTTAACCCCAATTGCCTCACTAAAAAAAAAAACCAAGCGATATGGAAATTGATGTCTCTTTGACAAAGATTTGAGTGACATAGGTCATGTACCCCAAGACCTTCATTTTAATTAAGCCCACACTTTCCATTGTGTTAACCAATCAGAGTTGATTGCTTTCCTCCAGGAACATGTACTCTTTGAAGGGCATATAAATTGTGATCCTACTGCCATTGGGGGTCTTTGGTCTGAGAGATGACCAAATGACCATCCTTTTATTAAGAACCTGCTGACCTTATGATGAAATGATTATATTACCCAGAAACTATGTCGCTTGAACCTTTTTTTTTCTTTTTTTTCTTTTTTTATTTTTTTGTGGGGCAATGGGGGTTAAGTGACTTGCCCAGGGTCACACAGCTAGTAAGTGTCAAGTGTCTGAGGCCAAACTTGAACTCAGGAACTCCTGAATCCAGGGCCGGTGTTTTATCCACTGCGCCACCTAGCTGCCCCTTGAACCTTTTTAATCATCACGCTTCACCTTACCTAACTACTACTTCACCTCTGATGTTCTCTCTTACTTCCCCCCCCTCCCATCCCTTTCTTCCCACAAGTATCCATGGGGTTTTCCTTTAGGATCCAAATTCCCTTAAGAGCTCAGGCCTCATCCTTATATTTATGATGTGCCGCCATTTTCATTAACTCAGTTTTATAGCTAAAATGAGAATATCATTCCTTAGAAACAGATCAAAGAAAGTAGACAAGAATACCTTTCCAAAATGAAGGGAAATGAAGGAAAGGGTACTTGTGTGACATGTCTGGCTAAAGCATTGAAATCTTTGGCTGAAATCTAATGATGTTTCCTTGAGGCATTTTTTCCCTTGAGGCATTTTAAAAAATTATTATTAATGTCATGGCTAATAGTATACCTTCTCCTTCACAAGGCTTTCTATCACTTAAAAAAATTATCCTCTAGTCCATGTTTTTCAAATATGTTCCCAAAGAATGGTTTGTTAGAAACTTTCCAGATAACATTAGTTAAGAAAAGAGTCAGAATCTAAGGCATGGTTGGATTATTTTGGGTTTTGTTCTTGTTTTTATTGATGTGAGAGCTGGTAGCTAGCAGTTCTCTTCCAGTCTTTGGTGCATCTGTTACTCACCAGTGGTGAGACAATAGAAGTATGTCTTAGTTATTTATACCACTTCCATTTCTTTTGCTCTCTTCTCAGAACTCCTCTTCTTCTACTCTCTCAGGTAACCAGTATCCTCATGCTGCCCCCTGTGACTGCCCCCAAAGTCCCACTGCAGTGTCCCATAGGAAGAGACTCATGCTCTACATATTCTCCCTAAATTACCTCTCTGTTTCTCTACTCCCTCCTTGCTCCCATCAAAAAAGTTTTTATCCCTCTGTTAGCTAGTATAGAAAGTGTGGCATAGTAGATAGCATACTTGACTTAGAATCAAGAATTGGATTCAAATCCTACTTCTAACACTTATTAGCTGTGTGGCCATGGGCAAATAAGTAAATCTTTCTAAACCTCATGTTCTCTATATGTAAAACGAGAGTTAAACTAGATGACCTCCAAGGTCCCTTCTAGCTCTATATCTGTGGTCTTATTAACTCTCATTAAGCTATGAATTATTGATACTTTGTCCAGGCATATGTCTTTTTTTTTTTTTTTGGCAGGGCAATGAGGGTTAAGTGACTTGCCCAGGGTCACATAGCTAGTAACTGTCAAGTGTCTGAGGCTGAATTTGAACTCAAGTCCTCCTGAATCCAGGGCCGGTGTTTTATCCACTGCGCCACCTGGCTGCCCCCATATCTATCTTTTACAATGACTAAGAAATTTCCTAAATAGAAATAGACTAAGAAATCTGTAAATATAGAGAAAGGGACTTCAAAGGGCCCTTTGAATCATATCATGTAGGCAACTCCCTACTCTGCTAACCAGTACAGTCATCCCTATTGTCTTCTCTCTCAAGAAGGTTCAACAGATCACAGGATTTAGAGCAGAAAGGGAATCTAGGGATTATTTGGTTCAATTCCCTCTTTTTACAAATGAGGAAACTGAGACCTAGAAAGGGGAAATAATGTGCCCAAGTCACTAAGGCATCAGAATTCAGGCTCTCTGACTCTAAGTCTAGCGTTCCTTCTACAAACTAGGCTTGCCATAAGAATCCAACACCACATCAACCCGCAGCCATTACTGACTCCAGGGAATAGAGGTTACCCCCTTGGCACACTGATTGAGAAAGCTGATAACCCTTGGTTAAAAATACTGAAATTCTTGGCTAAGTTTCTGCCTTCTTAAAAATGATGGTGATTTGGGGCAGCTAGGTGGCACAGTGGATAGAGCACCGGCCCTGGAGTCAGGAGTACCTGGGTTCAAATCCGGCCTCAGACACTTAACACTTACTAGCTGTGTGACCCTGGGCAAGTCACTTAACCCCAATTGCCTCACTAAAAAAAAAAAAAAAAGATGGTGATTTTCATTCATATTAAACATCCCCATTCATCTAGGATCTTTGGAATTGAGGGTAAGAGGAGTTAAAGGGAGAGGTCTGAGCCTCAGTGTGTGGCCTTAGGTGGATAATGTGGAATTCAATTTCCTGACAAAAATAAATCTGGTGTTTCTGAAAATTGTGCAACATGCATAGGGAATGTGTCATCATAGCAAAAGTGAGTCATGGGCCCCAGTCCAGATTATCCAAATCTAGTTGAATTCACTTTCTAAATAGAAAGTGTATTCCTGTCCAGCCTAACATTAGTAAGCTGGCATGTAAAGAAAGAATGGAAAGAAAGAGACAGCAAGGGAGAGATGCAAGTTGATACTTTGCAAGAAGGTTACTGGAAAAATGAAGTCTTTTCCATTGCAATATTTGAAGACTTTCTCTTTCTTTATTTCCCTTCCCACCCACCCCTTCCCTTTCTCTCCCCTGCTGGCACACTCTGTGTGTACATGTGTCTCATCTTTTTCCTAACAAAGTTTCAGGTGGATTTTCTTTCCCCCACTCAATATTTATTTCAAATTTCATGATTCTAAAAATTCAGCTGTATACTCATCCTTTGCTCCCAGTGGTTCCTGGGACCACCATATGTTTGAGGTTCCTTCCAACTTTAAGACTCATAATCCTGTGATATGCATAGACACACACAGATGCACACACCCACACATGTACACACATGTGCACACTTTACCCTCCATTGTTTTGTAGCAATATGAAAGTTGATAGTTAATTTCATAGGTCCAGCAACCAACTAGGATTTGTTCAGATATCATCTTTTCCTATTTTCTTCTCTCAACCACAGTAATTCTTTAAAAGACAAGTGGAAGAGGAGTGTAGAGAAAGGAGCCAAGTAGGTGGGGCTAAATCACCAAATCAGAAAATGTCTTAAGCTGAAATCACAAAGTGTCTGGGTTGGAAAGGTCTCAAAAATCACTTGGCACCTGAACAGGAATCCCTCTACCAACACATCTGATAAATGGTCATCCAGCTTTTGCCTGAAGTCTTAAATGAAGGGGAAATCTTCTACGTCTTAAGGAAGCCTGTTCCACTTTGGAACAAGTCAGGACTGTTTGGAAATTCTTCCTTAAAGCTGTCTTTCAGTAATTTCTACCCACTGCTGCTTTCCTGATCCTCCTTTTTCCCAAGTAACATCTCCCTTTGTATCTCCCATAACATTTTATTCACACCTCTTTAATGTATTTTATCCCGTAATATTTTGTACTATTGTTATCTATGTTGATGTCTTAATGCCTACTAGACTATAAGCTCCTAGAAATCAGGAATTGTATGTTATCTAAACTTCACATCTACCCAAACGTGCTTTGCATTCCAAATGAAAAGACAAAGAAAAAAAAAAGAAACTTACAAGATAACTTTATTATATATTTAAAAGGAATAGCAAGTTGAACATAATAGATTTGCAGTTTCATTTGCAATCATATTTTTAATTATACTATGTTATAGAATGTCTGTTTTATTCCATAAATTACAAATAGAATACTACTTTAAAAAATAAATATTTGTTGCATGGATGAATGAATTTTGAACATTCCAGATTAATACAACCAAAACTTCAACATTACAATCACCCAATAACTGTATCCTCACCTTTCATACCCTCTTAGAATTCTTCCATTTTCCCCTAGAGCTGTACACACCTCACCTGCAGGGAATACATCTAATAAATTTTCTTAGTGCAGCAACCTTCACAAAAAAAATTTCATTAAAAGATCAAAAAAGTGGGACTTTGAGAATTAAGATAGAATTGTGTTCTAGGATATGCAGAACTCACCCCATTTCCCAGATCCTGTCTCTCTTCCCTAGGACTGAACCCTTTGAATGGACATTTAAGCACCAAACAATCTGTGCCTCCTCTTCCTTCCCTGTTTCTTCCTCCTCTTCCTTACAGATCCAGCAGAGAGAGAAAGGAAAATGTAAAAGGAAAAGTTTTCAGGTCCAAGAGATAAGCAAGCCAGTCATCTCCATTCTGATTCAGCACAAGAAGGGATGTTTCCAGTCATGTGGTGTCAAGCCAGTAGGAAATGATGCAGCTACTCTCCGGTTTTTCATCAGCCCAGAAGAAAGGATCGTGTTACTGTCTGTGTGTTTGAGGCTTTGAGTGGATGTGCTGGAGAGCAGCAAACATCCCCATCGAAAACCCACACCAGCAAATGACAAAGTGAAATCTCTTCCTTTGTATGGTTCATGGGTTTGACATTTACTTAGTGAGTCTTTCTGTTTTATTGACTTCTATTTTTTTCCCTCAAGGGTTCCAGGGAATCTGGCTGCTCCTCACATGTCTTCCCTTTCTTTCCTTCTTCTCTAATTTACAAAGTTCTTGTTACAACAAGAACCCACTTCCTAGGACACTGTAGGGTTATAGCTACTAAAATAAGGTATAAATCTGCACAGTAAGAATATAATCTTATTTAATTGTAATAACTACATACATTAAACTATATGTAATGTTCATTAAACATCCTAGGTAATATACAATTAACAGACATTAACATATGAATTGCACATTCGGTCATAAATACACAGATTATACATAATATCCAACTTATATGTTAATTATAGCATTTGTCAGAAAAACACTGTGCTTAAAGTGTGCTTGCAAGTCTGTTTCTATTATAATCTTCTTTACCCTTTATTCAAAATTCTCTTTGAAAAACTTCTGAACTACAGCTTTTCTATTTTGCTCTTTAATCAAAGGTGATTATTTTCTGGAGATTTTTTTTTAATTCAGTTAATATTTAGAGATGGGTAAACAACAATGAATACAGTGTCCTCATGTATAAAAAGAGTGATGGAGCAAATGATTCCTAAGATCCCTTCCAGTTCTAAATCCCATAAGTCTCTGATAAACACTGGATGACACACACTCACCTTCTAAGCTATATGAAGCAATGGGGTATAAGTATAGTAGGAAAGCCCTGGATGGAGAGTCAGGAGCCCTAAATTCTGGTCCCAGCTCTGCTGTCTGGCATTCCCTGGGTTGTGACTTAGGGCAAGTCACTTCATTTTCTTAGGCCTCAGTTTACTTCTCTGTAAAATGAAAAGGTTATGTATACATGTGTGTGTATTTATTTATTTATAGCAGCACTTTATGTGATAGCAAAGAACTGGAAACAAAGTAGATGCCCATCAGTTGGGAAATGGCTAAACAAAGTGAGTATATGAATATAATGGATTATTGTATAGTAAGAACTGAGAGGGCAGAGGGAAAAAGAGGTTTAGCAAAACCTAGAGAACAAAATGCACAATGACTATAGTAATGGAAATGAAATGAACACCAAAAAGACTAAACTCTTAGTAACTGTAATGACCAATTTTAGCCCCAAAGAGCAAATAATAAAGCAGACCTACCTCCTCACTTGGGAGGGATGGGATTCAGGGGTATCTACTTATGAAGCCACTATATAGGGGTTTTTTTGTTTAATTTTTTTTCTTTGTTAAAAAGGAAATTCTAATATGTTTAAGGGGTATACGTAAAGGGAGGATATATTCAGAAAAAAAAAGTACTGTGATTTAAAAACAAAATGACTACAAACATAAAATAAAATAAAATGAGGGAGTTGGATTAGATGTTCTCTAAAATCTTCCAGCTCTGACATACTATAACTGTGGCCTAGGAAGTCCTGAGTTCAGAACATGGAGTCAATACTCCTTAGCAAATCATTTAACCACCCCCACTGTGATTTTGCTCATCTGTGAAATTGGGATAATGGGGCTTGGCAATCACCTACCTCACCTAGGTGTTATGTGGATTAACTCATTAAGAGAGTAAAGTGCTTTGAAAATACTAAATGTCACACAAACACTGAGCATCATGGTGCAGGGAATGCAGTATTAAAGCTGGAACCTGGAAATCAGACGTCATTAAGGTAACCCTTGTAGCAAGCTCAGCTTGCTTGCCTTGGCCATGTGCAAACTTTTCCAATGCTACTAAGCCTGCTCAAAAAATACATTAGTAATGCCTTCCATTTATAGAGTCTATTTAATAGCAGCTCTTTAAAGCACTTTATAAGCATTACCTGGGACCTGGTCTCATTGCTTCCATTTTACAAGAAGAGAGACTGAGGCTCTGCTGAACATCTCCTCACTCCGAGCATTTTCACTTGGCTGTCTCCCATGCCTGGAATATTCTCCCTTCTCATCTCCACTTCCTGACTTCTCTGGTTTCCTTCAAATCCCAGCTAAAATTCCTTCTTCTGGCAGAAGCCTTTCTTCCATTCTGTTACCTCGAGGAGCAAACAAAACACTATGTTTGGCATTCAAAGCCTATCATAACCTAGCCCCCTCCTTCCTTTCTGATCTTCTTACACCTTACTCACGTACTCATCAAACTACTGACACCGGCCCTCCTGTTTGTCCCACAGAAAGGACGCTCTATCTCTTGACTCAGAGCATTTTCTCTGCCTGTCTCCTATCCCTAGAGTTTTCTGCCTCATTTGCTCTCAAAACTGACCTCCCTGGTTTTAAGTTCCAACTAAAAGTCTACCTTCTACAGGAAGCCTCCCCTTGCCCCTCTTAATTCCAGTGCCTTCCCTTTATTGTTTCCTATTTGTTCTGTTATAGCTTGCTTAGTATGTATTTATTTGCACGTCATCTCCCCCTTTAGATTGTAAACTGCTCGCAGGCAGATTCTGTCTTTTGCCTCCTTTTGAATCCCCAGCATTTAGCACAGTGACTGGCACATAGTAGGTGATTATTAAATGTTTATTGATTGATTATGCCTTCCTTCTGTTAGCTATCTCCAGTATATCCTATCTCCAGCTTATAGACTATAATATAGTCATTTGCAAGTTGTCTTCCCTATTAGACTATAAATAAGATCTTTGAAAATGGAGGCTGTCTTTTGTATTTCTTTGTATCCCCAGAGCTTAGCACAATGCCAAGCACATGATACTTTGTAAGTGTTTATTGACTGACTGAACAGAGTGAGTCGCTAAAGTAGATAAAAGAAATCACTATCACCTTTAGAGTAAAGTAAGAGGATGGAAGAAAGCAAGCTGATCTCCCCCAATTTGCTTCATCCCTTTCACCTATTCTGGAAGACCTTGAGGCAGAGAAATATATTCATGGGTGACCTAGAGCCAGCTTGAACTGACTCTCAAGAGCTGAATGGTTTCTTTATTTTTATTTTTCCCCCAAGGCAATGGGGTTAAGTGACTTGCCCAGGGTCACACAACTAATAAGTGTCAAGTGCCTGAGGCCAGATTTGAACTCAGGTCCTCCTGACTCCAGGGCTGGTGTTCTTATCCACTGTGCCACCTAGCTGCTTGATAAAACTTTCAGTGTGAACATTTATATCTCAAAAATTGGCAAGTGCTACAAATAGGGGCTCGATTTATTGTTTTGTTGATTGTCTAGATGGAGAAATATAAACGCGGATTTAACTTAAAAGCATGTTTTGTGAATCTTTTTTTCCTGGAAAAACAGTTGTTAAACCTTTACCAGCACACCACAAGCATAGCAGATAGAATGCTGGAACAGGAAGCAGCGCAAGACTTGGGTTCACTTACCAGCTGTGTGGCCCTGAATGAGTTACTAAACTCCTCTGTATCTCAGTTTCCCCAACTGTAAAATGAGGGGATTGGATTCAATAACATCTAAGGTGACTTCCACTTCTAAATCTATGATTATATGATCCTATTGTTGAAGTTAGAATAGAGATCACTTATTTTTGGTGGTTGTGAGTATCACAGAATCACAGAATTTCAGATTTGAATGGGACCTCTGTGTCAGAATGAGCATCTTCACTACAACACTCCCAATATGTGGTCATTCCAATGAGGTGACTACAACTCCCTAGTCTACTCTTTGTGGTTTTAATTGTTGGGAGGTTTTGTTTTGCTTTGTTTTGTTTTGTTTTGTTTAACAATGGACCTAAATTTGTCTCTTTACCCTCCCCTTGATCCTACTTTTGCCTTCTGAGGCTAAACATAATAATAATTTAACTAACAGAAGACAGGTACCATGTTCCCCCACTTCTCCATTCCCAATCCCTTCAACTGATCCTCAAATAGCATGAATCTGAGGCTCTTTGACATCCTGATTCCCCTTCTCAGGATAAGCAGTTGACAAGTCATATATGGCCATTTCCAAAGTAATTGATATGTTATGGCAGGATTCCTTGTAGGAGATACCTCCATCCATCCTCTTACTGATTCTGACTTCTCAAGGCCTTTGAGTTTGAGGCAGAAGGAGGATTTGGCCACTCTCAGTCATTTAAAAACCTTCTGTCATGTCTCAGACTGAGTGTATATTGTTTTGTACTGTCTCCCCCACCCACTATCCTCAATCTCCATTTCCCCTGACAGCCACAACTCCAGTTTGAACAAGAAAGTTAGAAAAAAAGGTTTTTGAGTTCAAGGTATCTTATCTAGAATTCATTCGTTCAGCAAATATTTATTAATAATGGCTTGCATTGGGAGCAGCTAGGTGGTGCAGTGGATAAAGCACCCCCCTGGATTCAGGAGGATCTGAGTTCAAATCCAGCCTCAGACACTTGCCACTTACTAGCTGTGTGACCCTGGGCAAGTCACTTAACCCCCATTGACCCGCAAAAAAAAAAAATAATAATAATAATAACTAATTCCTAATTTAAACTAGTCAGTACAGGTTTGTCTATTCTTTGCTTGTAAATAGAGAGTGAGGGAGGTGGAGGAGGAAAGGGAGAGGAGAGGAGAGGAGAGGAGAGGAGAGGAGAGGAGAGGAGAGGAGAGGAGAGGAGAGGAGAGGAGAGGAGAGGAGAGGAGAGGAGAGGAGAGGAGAGGAGAGGAGAGGAGAGGAGAGGACTCTATAAGTTCTTTGGGTTGCCCATTCAAGTATTACTCTGAAGATCAAGAATCTCTTTCACTTGTTCTATAAAAATCTCTTCCACCTTAATACCACTTTTTCAGTTTTCTAGGGATATAAAAAACAATTATCTGACATCTTCCTCATAAACACTACATGACAATAAGAAATTACTATGAATTGTATGCCTTCCACAGAAGGCATACAATAAATATTTTTTGATTTAAAAAAAAAATAATGGCTTGCATGTTGCAGACATCATGTCACTTGCTCAGCATAACCCACTGAGGAAATTATTACCCCCATTTTACAGACAAAGAAACTGAGTGTCAGTTTGAATGTCTTGCCCAGGGTAACAGCTATTTTATGTCTTAGGTGGGATTCCAACCCAGGTTTTCCTGTATTGTCCTGTCTCTCATCTAATAAAATAATTGCCGATGTCTGGCACATAAAAGACACTTAATAAATATTTATTTTTGATTGATTGATTGATTAATTGGTATCCCTATTTAACAGAGAAGGAAACTGAGGCTGACAGTTTTAGTGATTTACCACTTCAATGACTTAGCTAGCAAGTACGATGCATTGCAGTAGGCAAGGGTCATCTGCCTCAGAGGATTTTCTCAAGTGTCAATTACTATAAATGCTACAGAGAATTGCCTGTAGAACAGAGAAGCAAAATGACTTACCCTGGGTCACAGAAGCTGTTGGTATCAGAGGCAAATCCCAACCCAAGGTCTTCCTGCTTGCAATTCTAACACCCTATATCTTGCATAGGAAAGTATTTTACAACCCTTAGAATACTATCGATAATGGGATCGTTATTCTTATGTAGCCAAAATGTTAACCAGATCTTGCCCCACCCTCTTTCTCCACTCGCATGAACACGGGGGCTGGATTCCAGAGAGTTAAGACTATGACCTCTGCCCCTTTTACCACCTGCTGGCCAGAAGGGAAGCCAGCCAAAGGAGCTTCACTGAAGCCTGTTGTTACTATTCGAAGAAATGCATAAAATTTACCAGAATCCCATATGGGAGACTGCATGGGTGGGGGGGGGGGAGGGGACAATGTCCTGACAGCCAATGCCTGGATGCATCCAGCATATTCTGCCTCTGCTGGGATTCTCTCAGCAGCACTTTGACTCTGCCCTGATGCAGCCTTAGGCACCACTTTTAAAAGGGTGAAAGGGCCTTCCAAGACTCAAAATGTCTGGAGGGCCCTGTTCTCCTCTACCTCTTCTCCTTAAAGAGAATGTGGGAAATCGCCCAGGAAATGCCCAGATTTCTGATTAACTCACCGCATTCTTCAAAGCAAGGGATTTCATATATTCCCTTCTCTATTTGACATCCTCCTATTCCATGTTTGGACTAACCGCTTAGAACAGAGGTGCTTTTTAAACTGTTCTCTTCTGATTTGTTACTAAACCTTTCTATTGGGGATTCAGTCTTCTTCCTCATCCTCTCCAAACTGAAATCGCCTGAGATGTCCCACTTGGTGCCCTAGGGAAGAGGGTCTCCATCTCTCTACAGAAGAGAGAGGTGAATTTAGAAGAAGGGAGAGATTAATTAACTACCCAGCAGCTGAGTGACTAGACTTGGATCACACAGCTGTTGACAGGGGAATAGAGGCTCCAATTCATGAGCTTCCTTTAGGCTTAAGCCATCCTATTTCCTTGCCAAAGCATTAAGCCTGCATCCAAATGACCAGGGCAAGAGTGCAAATATGATAGAGAGAAAAGCACACAAAGAAATCAGGAATTCTACATTTTTTCAGCAAGCAAGCATTTTCTTTCAGCATCTCCTGTGTGTCCATTAGGGCCACAGACACTAAGGAAAATACAAAAGAGATAGAAAAGGGGGCTCTGCCCTCAAGTCACTTCTGTAAATAAAATGTGCAAATTCAGCAAGAAAGGCAAAACTAATGGAGAAGGAAAGCAAATGCAAAGTAATGGTTGGTTTCAGCTCCATAACAACTGTAAAGACAAATGTTAAGTAGCAAATCAATTAAAGGAGTGATAGAAAAAAGTATCTTCACAAGAACAAAAGAGGGAAGGAATAGCAAAGAATCACTAGTTATGAAAAAAAGATCTTAGTGTTTTTGTAGAAAGAAACTATCAATTGTACACCTGCGTTGGCAGTAAGTTTCCTTATCAAGGAATTCCCTATAAAAAATAAAATCACAAGCTTTTGGAGGAGGATGGGGACTAACCATGCTGGAGTTCTGAATGGCTAAAATAATTTGTTGATTTGCATGTCATTTTAATCTGCTCTTTTTTGACAAGATTCCCTAATTTGAAGTCTTCCTCCCTCCTACAAGAAGTCACTCCCCATCCCACACCCTCAGAAGTCATTGCCCTAATTTCTTTGGTTTATCATTCTTTGGATATAAACAAATGGAACTTCAGGACCTCATGATCTTAAGGAAAGCCCCAAACTGAAAAGTCATGATGTTTTTCTTTTTTTTTTTTTTTTGGTGAGGCAATTGGGGTTAAGTGACTTGCCCAGGGTCACACAGCTAGTAACTGTTAAGTGTCTGAGTCCAGATTTGAACTCAGGTCCTCCTGACTCCAAGGCTGGTGCTCTATCCACTGCGCCACCTAGCTGCCCCCGATGTTTTTCAATTTTTAGATTTTAGGGCTGGGAAGGACTTTAAGTATCCCTTCATCCAGCCCTACCATTTTACACCTGAGGAAACTGAGTTTCCCAGAAGGCAGGAAGAGACTTGATCTGGATTGCCCAGGTATTCAATCACAGAGCCAGAACTAACTCCTAGCTCTTTAGACTCCTGGCCCTTCCTCTACAATAGAATGCTTTCTTGGCTCCAGCTACCCAAAGATTCTGGGTCTGCCAGCTGTGGCCTGAGTGCCCTGACCTTCATAAAGTCCAAAAGGACAACAAACAACCCCTTCCCTCTGTCCGTCAACACGACGCGCTGCTGGCTGGGCGCCTTGGAGAGATTCTCCACATGGACGCTGCTCATTCTGATGTCACCACAACACGTCCAGCTTATGAAATTGGCTAGAGATAGGCCTGTCTGAAGCCAACAGAATAAGCAGGATTGATTAGAAAAATGACATCACCCTGGGCCTGGCAAGGGAGTGCAAACATTGAAGACGCAGACAGTCAGACCAGGGCGTTTACACCAAAGGAAGGGACCCTAAAGGGAAAAATGGAATTTTTACTCTCACTGGTAGCAGTAGCTGGCATTTCTCATTTTCCCATTCTTGGATGGGTCATACTGACTTTGGCCTTTGAAAACAGGAGATTCCCTGTGGCCCTAACATTTCTGGGGTGGTTCTCCTCCCCTCCCCACCCCCCAAGAGCAGTCCAATATTTACTGGCTGGGAACCGACTCCTCCAAAGAAAATCAAGTATAACTAACCCCTCCACCTTCACTCACATCCCAAGGGATCAATCAGTTTAGAATCCCCTTAAGTTCCTGAAGATGAGCATCAACTCAACATGCGCAACATAAAATCAACATGCGCAACTTTCCCAAGCACCCAACATAGTTGGAAACAAAATCAGGTCTCAGAAAACACTTACTCATATTCTGACCACTCCCTGGAAATATCATCAATGATAAATCATATCTTTCAATTATCTGGGTGATCTCTGAGGTCACCGACATTCTCTTTTTGAGACAAATATTTCCTTTGTGATTACTTCTCTTGAAATTTGAAATAGTCCATGCACCCCTTTAGAAACAGCCCCCCCCCGAAACTTGTTTAAATGGCCTCTCAACAATGTGTTTGTTATTTCCACATTTTTAATAGGACCTTTTCAAAGTCTGATCTTTAATTTAATTGTTCAGCTTTAATTTTGTTTTCCTTCCTCTTTCTTTTTTTTAAATAGGGACCTCAATTTTCCAGTCTTATTTATTATGCATCATAACATGAAGAAAAAGAAGGGATTTGGAAGTGGAGAAATTTTGATGGGAAAGGGGTTCATTTTAAATCAAGGAAGCTAAAGAAGGAAGAAATAGTGGAAAGGTCATTGGGCTAAGACGGCAGGTAAGGAGAATTCTGCATGTGACCTTGAGCAAGTTCAAGATTAGGTGTCATTATGTATATGCATATGTACAAAAGATATTATTGCTATTAATGTTGCTATTATTGACCTGAGAGATCAACTAGGCAGTTTGCTAGGTAACAGTTGTGAAGTCATAAGAACATAAGAATATGGATTTAGAGCTCGAAGGTACATTAGAAATCATCTTATCCAGGCCCTTTTATTTTACAGAAAAGAAAGTGAGTTGAAAGGAGGCTAAGTGACTTCATCAAGATCATTTGTAATAGTCAAAATTCTGTTCAAATCTAGTTTTTCTGATTATAAATCTGAGTCTCTTTCCACTATGCCATGTTGGAATTAGAAAATTGCCAAGTAAAGTAGTAATACTATTTAGTGCATCGATATTGTTATTATTATATATGGATAGGTTGTGATCAGCACCACTTTCCAGATGCATTGGTGAGAATGCTTTGCTGGTTGAGTCAATCAACAAGCATTTAAAGGGTGCCTACCATCCCCAATATAATTTAGTTTTGGGTCTTTTTGTTTTTAGGGTTTTTTTGTTTTATGGGGCAATGAGGGTTAAGTGACTTGCTCAGGGTCACACAGCTAGTTAAGTGTCATCTCTGAGGTCACATTTGAACTTAGGTTCTCCTGAATCCAGGGCTGGTGCTTTATCCACTGCACCACCTAGCTGCCCCCTCCCAATATAATTTAGACTACAAGTCTTTGCCTTTGGGGCAGATTCTGATCTTTTCCTTGGTGGACGTATGTGCTAGGACCATCATGCTATATTCCTCCTTATACCCTTTTAGTGATTTTTTTTTGGAGCAACAGCCATGATATTGATTTGAATAACTTGAATGCTTTAATAACAATAATTTTTTTAAAGACTTACCTTAATTGGGAAGCACATAACCTTATATAAGGGGAAGAGGCTGACAAAAACTAAGCATAGACCAACATCTTACACTGTATATACCAAGATAAGCTCCAAATAGGTACATTATTCCGACATAAAGGGTGACATCATAAATAAATTAGAGGACAATGGAAGAAATTACCTATTAGCTCTATGGATAGGGGAAGAATTTATGTCCAAACAAGAAACAGAGAGGTTCATAGGACACAGACTGAAAAATTTTGATCACAAAATAATTAGTAAGGGGGCAGCTAGGTGGCACGGTGGATAGAGCACCAGCCCTGAATTCAGGAGGACCTGAGTTCAAATGCAGCCTCAGACACTTAACACTTCTTAGCTGTTGTGACCCTGGGCAAGTCACTTAACCCCAATTACCCCACAAAACAAACCAAAAAAACACCCCCCAAAAAAAACCCCAAAATAATTAGTAAAAATTAGGCAGAATAGAATAGAATAAGGAATATGCAAAAGGGAAGGAGCCCTTTAGCTGGAAGCACAATTAAATCTTAGCTCAAATCAGAAGACCGTCAGAGGAGGTCCGTTATGGCGGTTTGTAAATTTCAAGCAAGGGCAGAGACATGACGGGCCTGGCTTCCCCTCCATGACCACTCTTTCAGAGTCATCCTCTAGACAGGTACACAGCATCACCAATGGGCCCTCTCTCCTCCAATCTAGAGTGGAGGTAACCTCCCTATGTACCCAGCAGAAAGTAAAATGCCCCAGGATGGATTGGAAGCTTCGGTTACAAATCAAAAGCCCAAGTTTGGGGAAAATACCCAGTGGGAGAATAGGGCAGTCAGGACAATGGGGAACCTTCCTTTCAGGCCTTGCCGAGTCATCTTTCTCTGAATGGAGTAGAATGGCAGAATTCCCCTCTTCCGATTAGGCCTCGATCCGGGAGGAAGATGAGGTTACAAAGTTTACTTCTGGACTCCCAAAGGCGTCTGCCTGTCCTTTGATTATGTCCTTGAAATAACGGGCCTTCACAGGGAGAAAACTCCCACCTCCTGATTACCCTGCTCTTTGGTAGCCTCTGAAACTTCCTCTGGAGTTGCGTGACCAGTAATAATTCATGTAAATGCTGGTTTGTTCAGTGGGGGTTTATGTATCAGTCTGCATTTATCTAGTTGACATGCATGAAGTCTGACATTCCAATGAGTCGGAGAACAGGGGGGAGCAACCCTTTGCCTTTTATTATACCCCTGCCCTGAGTTCATTAAATGGCAAACAGATTTGGAATGCCCCTTTTTGTATTTGTTTAGACAGCTCTTCCAGCTTGAGCTCTGCTCAAGAGAAAACAGGTTGTTAGGGAGGCAGAGGAGATGAAACTTTTTAGGAAAGAATGGACAATGATATCTCATTCAAATATAGCTTTTCTATTAGCCAAGTGCAGGCTTTAGGGTCTCAAAAAATAGGGAGAACAAACAGTGTAACCTGCCTTCAAAAATCACTCTCTTTGTCAGACACAAGCAAATAACCTAAAGGCCATAAGAAAATAGCCAGATAAAGAGACTGGGATGACAGCTCACATTCATACATACCTTTTAAGTTTTACAAAGCCGTTTACATGCATTATTTCATTTCCTCCTCACCACAACTCTGCTAAAAGGGACTCATTATCTCTTTTATAGTTGGGGAAATTGAGACAGGCAGAGGTTAAGTGACTTGCCCAAGGTCACACAGCTAGTAAGTAGCATCCAAACCCAGGCCTCCCTGACTTCTGAAACATTCTATTTCAACATGGTACAATGAAAAGGGGACTGGTTCAGGTGTCAGGAGGATCTGAGTTTAAATTTAGGCTCTGCCACTTACTACCCAAGGAACTTTAGGCAAATCATTTTCCCTTTCTGGGTCTCATTTTTATATATAAAATGAGAGGGTTGAATTAGATAAGCTCCAAAGTATATTCCAATTCTAAATATATGATCCACCATTCAGGACTGGTGCTGCCAAGACCTGGGTTTTATGCAAGTGTTGTTCATTCATTCAAATATTTCTTGATCAACTGCTTTGTGAAAAGCATTGTATTAGGTACTGCTTGAGAGACAAAGTTAATAAGGCATGCATGGTACCTATCCTGAAAGATCTTACACTCTAGAAGGGGAACACCTACAGTCTAATAGGGGCAGCTAGTGGTGAAGTATTTAGAGATGATGAAGTGCCTGGAGTCAGGAAGACTCATGTTTGTGAATTCAAATCTGGTCTCACACACTTACTAGCTGTATGACCCTGGGCAAGTCACTTCATCCCATTTGCCTGCCCCACCCCCCATCTGTAAAATGAGCTAGAGAAGAAAATGGCAAGCCACTCCAGTATCTTTGCCAAGAAAACCTAAATGGGGTCAGGAAGAGTCAGACACAACCATAAAATGACTGAGCAACAAAAACAATCTAATAGTAAGTAACAGGACAAGTACATTTTGACATGAATCACTGTCATGGACCTGTAATTTGTATGGGGATTCACTGCAGCACTTCCATACCTTCCATCCCTATGCAAGGTCTTTCCATAATTCCCTCATAGAGGGCCTACCCAACGTACTGGAGGCTTTCTTCTGATTCTTTTGCTCTTTTATAGGTCCTTGTGCAGCATTTTGGCTGCTCTGTTATCTCCTCTTGCTGCATAAGCAATCCACTTATTTGTAGTCATAAATAGCCTTACTGGTGTATTTTATTATTATTATTATTATTATTATTTGTGAGGCAATGGGGGTTAAGTGACTTTCCCAGGGTCACACGGCTAGTAAAGGTCAAGTGTCTGAGGCTGCATTTGAACTCAGGTCCTCCTGAATCTAGAGCCAGTGCTTTATCCACTGCGCCACCTAGCTGCCCCTTACTTATGTATTTTAGACAGCTTCTAGAAGGCCACTGTTAGTAATATGTTGCAGTGTCTTCTTTCTGCCATGCAGGTTTCCATTGCTTTTTGGGTCACTTGGGTATAAATTCCTATGAAATCATGAGGTTCCCTCATTTGCAGCCACTTGGCACCATTGGAGATGGTGATGAGTTTTTATAGCAGCAAGCTATTTGAGACCATTGAAAGCATTGATTAATGGGTTCCTGAATTATGTTCTCCTATTCAATTCTAGTATATATAAATATATAAATTCTAGTGTATATAAAGGTGGGTGAGCTTATAAGTGTGTATCTATCTTGGTCAAACCCTACAAACTGGACAATGTGTTAGTTCCATAATTAAACAGGAAAGCAGACTGGATTGCTCTGGGGAAAATATAAAGCTGCCTTAAAGATCCCAAACTTTTTCTAAACAAAGGCCTGGGTTTTTAATACCAATATTCTACCAGTGTTATTATATAGTAGTACAATCATAGAACCAGTCAATCAATTAATAAACAAACACCTATTAATACAATGTGTCAGGTACTGTGCTCAACTGGGGTTACAAAGAAAGAACATAGAGCACAGGCCCTTGAGTCAAGAAGACCTGAGTTCAAATCCAGCCTCAGACACTTGACACTTGGTAACTGTATGATGCTGTCTCTCTGTCTCTGTCTCCCTGTCTGTCTCCATTTTTCCCTCTGTCTCTGTCTCTGTGTCTCTCTGTGTCTCTCTCCTTTTCTCTCTCTCTCTCTCTCTCTCTCTGTATATGACTGCTTCATTTAGACAGACCACTCTACTCCAAAAACCTTCACTGACTTTTCATTCCATATGTATAGTGGAAAAAATGGGTTCTAGAGTCAGTCAGAGCTGACATGGATGGGCTGCCATCTGCATTATTGGAGGAATCCCCAGATCAATGAGATCACAAGTTCATTTAAAGTATTATTCAATTCTAGACCCAGCTTATAGTATATATCCACAAATAAATATAATCCATTTTATAATATGAGAACTACATGGCAGGATAGAAGGTTCTATAAGATCCATATAATTTCATCCAGAACGGCCACATTACTTTACAAAGTTCACTAAATCTTTTTGGAGTCAAGACACCTGAGTTCAAATCCCACCTTTATTAGTTGTGTGTGACTAGGAACAAGTCACCTAACCTGGCTAAGCCTCAGTTTCCTCAACCGGTAAATGGGGATAATTCCTGGAGTAATTACCTCATAGGGTTGTTATGAGATTCAAATGAGATAATATACATAATGTGATATATTAATGTCAGTTATTATTGTTATCTCTTACTTTCCCTCCCTGCCCCTCATCCCACACAATAAATCAGTTGCCAATTCCTTTCATTTCTACCTCTGCAATATCTCTCCAATCTAGCCCCTCCTCTAACAACCACCCTAGGTCAGACTCTCCTACCTTCTTACCTAAATTATTATAACCTTCTAAGGGATGTGCTCCCCACCACTGCCTGATCCTGATGCCAGACTATGATGAATGGATGGATGAATAAAAAAGTTTTTTTATGAAACACAGAGTACCAAGCTTTGTGTTAAATTCTAGGATACAAATAGAAAAGTGGGACCTTTCCTGAACTCAAGGAGCTTGCATCCTAATAGGAAGAAATAACACATTCTGGAGGCTTTTGCTGTACGACAGATGGGCTGTTAATGCAACTTTTTAGTGCCATTTCTATTGATGAAATCAAGTCTGTTTCTGTTACTGAACCATGTAATGATGCCAAAGATTTTAGTGAGGTGACCTCTCATTTTCTGAATCTTTAGTAGCTATGACTGCTGAAGAGACAGGGACTGCAGCACTTGCAGACAGTTGCCAGACTTACTCTCAATGGGGTTGCTCTCAGGAACATGGCAGAGGAGGGTTTTCATGTTGTAGGTAGGACTAGTTGCCTGGGGGACATGGTTATTCCTAGGGCTTTTGGAGTACAGGATGCTGGGCTTCTTCTGCCAGCATCTGAAGGGACATTGTAGTTGTAGTGGTAAGTGGTGGTGGTAATTTGGCCTACGTGGCACATACTACCTGTGTCCTCTGTCTCTCTGTCTCTCTCTTTCTCTGTCTCTCTCTCTCTCTTTTTCCTCTGTGTCTCTCTTTGTCTCTCACTGTCTTTCTGTCTCTTTCTCTCTTTTTCCCTTCCTCTGTCTCTTTCTCTGTCTCACTTTTTGCGTCTGTTTCTATGTCTCTCTCTGTCTCTGTTTCTCTCTGTCACTCACTGTCTTTCTGTCTCTGCTTCTCTTTCTCTTCCTCTACCTTCCTCTATCTCTGTCTCTGTCTGTCTCTCTTTTTCCTCTATGTCTCTCTTTGTCTCTCACTGTCTTTCTTTCTGTCTCTTTCTCTCTTTTTCCCTTCCTCTGTCTCTTTCTCTGTCTCACTTTTTGTGTCTGTTTCTATGTCTCTCTCTGTCTGTTTCTCTGTCACTCACTGTCTTTCTGTCTCTGTTTCTCTTTCTCTTCCTCTACCTTCCTCTCTCTCTGTGTCTCTGCCTCTTTATCTCTTTCGCTTTATCTCTCACTATCTTTCCCTCTCTAGGTCTCTGTTTCTCTCTCCTTTTCCCTTTCTTTTTCTCCCTCTGAATCTCTCTTACTCCATCTGTCTCTGTGCCTCTGTCTGTTGAAGACCTTTCCTTCCTTCAAGGCCTAACACAGATACCACTTTCCTTCCTTATGAAGCTTTCCCTCATCACCCCCCACCACCCTAACCTTTGGCCCTTTTACAATCGACCTCAAATCTTATTTATTTATGTTTTCCTTGGATTTCCCCTTCTTATTCAAGTACAAACTCCTTGAAAGCAGGTGTTCTGTCATTTTCCATCTTTTTGTCTCAGCATGGAATGCTTGACATTTATTGCATTAAATAAAGAAACCTATTCAGAGATGGCAAATGACTTCCCTAAGGCTACAATCCTACTTATGGACAGTGCCAGGACTAGGATCATAGATTGAGAGTTGGAAGGTCTAACTGTCTTATTTTACAAATGAAGATATTGAGGCCCACTGAAAGAAAGTGGATTGGTTAAGTGAGGGTGATTGAGAGAGCAATTTTGATTCAACTATTGAACTCCTCTACAAATGAGGGAGAATGACATAGAATAAGCTGATCAATGACTATCATATAGATCTAGCCCGGGTGGTATAAATGTATGTAAAGAAACTCAAAGGAAAAAATGATGACTGAGTGGCAGTGGCTAAGAGATGGTATAGAAGTAGCAGGAAAAACAAATTTGCACACTCTTCCCTTTGGCCCAGTGTATTGTGGGCCATGAAAGAAGAATCATTCACTACTGAAGAGGAGCATCTAAGAATGTTGTGGTAAAAAGTGAAAGCTTTTAACAAGTTGGTTAGGATAACTGAAAGACGCCAGTTTTTGAAGGACCACCCGTTCGGGGAGGAGACCGTGATGAACCACCCGTGAGTCTGCTAAGCACTCCACTTCCAGGGTGCGAGCTTAAAGGCAAGGAGAGCACGGAAGTGAGCTCTCTCTCTTTTTTTGCTCACTCGCTCCTGGCTGGCTCGCTCGGGACACAGACGCTGACTCAGGTCCTTGGTGATTGGCCTGGTCCTCTGTAACAGCACGTGCTTGACACGGTTCTCAACCTCAGAGGTGGCCTTGGGTTTTTGGTGAGTTCTATACAGAATATAGACTAAGCTTAGATCTAAGACCACTTATTTGTATTTCTACTTTCCTATCTCTCTAATCAACATCACCTTGTTTTGTTGGCTAAGTAATTCCCAAATAATAAAAGCTCTAACTAAAGCTCAGAGGCTTCTTTCACTTACTGGTCTGGGAGATATATAAGGGAAAGGTTAAAAGGGAGTTCAATGCTCTTGTATCCAATTTTAAATCTCACAATGTTCTATCTTCTGAAAGGAGCTCTAAGTTTCTGCTTTCTATAAACACCAGAAGATGAAAAGTGTGAGGTTATGAGTTGTAGGATATAAGGGAGTTTGTTAACAATAGAGCAGAAAAGGAGGTTAGAGGAGGATATGGATTATGGAAGGGTAGGACTGAGATAGCTAAAGGTGGGTTTACAGGGATAAGTTGTGGGGAGAAGAACATGTTTTGCCTGTGCCGACAGTGATTCTGAATCACTGAGTAAAGTGAGCAGGAGGTGGGAGTTGTCTAGTCATAAGGTAATAGAAGAAACAAATTAATCAGGGCCCCCATCATTCAGGCCCCTGTGGTACCTGAGTACAGTGGAGGACCAGTTGTATCAGCTTCCATGGCGGGGGGGGGGGGGGGGGGGGGAGGGGGGGTTATAGGTAGCATGTGGAGACAGCAGAAAATTCTGTCTGAGCACCTGTGTCAGTAAGTAAAAAATGAGACTGCTGTAGTAGTAGTAGTAGTAGTAGTAGTAGTAGTAGTAGTAGTAGTAGTAGTAGCTTTTATATAAAGTTTATTATGTGCCAGGCACTCTGCTAAATACTATACAATTATCTCATTTGATCCTCACAACAACACAGGGAAGTAGGTGCTATTAGTATCCTCATTTTACAGATAAGGAAACTGAGGCAAACAGTGGTTAAGTGACTTGCCCAGGGTTACACAGCTAGTGTCTGAGGTCAGATTTTAATTCAGGTCTTCCAGGTATTCCTAATACCTAGAGAAAGAAGATGGAATTTGGCAGGGGCTACCTGTCTCCCTTACTCTGACTCAAATTTATTCTCCATCCCCTTTTGTACTTATCCCATATCAGTCAATCAATCCATAAACATTTATTAAGCACTTTCTATTTGCCAGACACTGTTCTAAACCCTAGGGATATAAAAGAGGCAAAGGTACCTGCCCTCAAGGAGCTTACAGTCTAATAGACAGACAACATACAAACAGATATAAACAAAGCAAACTATATACAGGATAAATAGTAAATGAGTAACAGAAGGAAGGCTTTGGAGTTGACGGGTTGCAAAAGATTTCCTTTCCTGTAGAAAGCAAAATATTAGTTGAAACTTAAAGGAAACCAGGGAAGTTAGTATTAGGAGCAAAGGAGGAAGAGCAACCCACATATGCAGGTCAGCTAGAGAAAATGCCAAGAGCCAATAATTTCTTGTTCCTGGAACAGCCAGGAGGGCTGGTGTCACTGAATGGAAGAGTGCCTGTTGGAGAGTAAGGTAGGAGGGGGCTAGGTTACAGAGGGCTTTGAACGCCAAACAGAGCATTATATATTTGATCCTGGAAACAACAGGAAGCCACTGGAGTTTTTTAGGGGGGTGGAGGTGGGGGGTGCAACAGAACTGGACCTGCACTTTAGGAAAATCACTGTAATGACTAAGTGGAGAATGGATAGGAGTGGGAAAAGAGATCTGAAGCAGGCAGACCTACCAGCAGGCTATTACATCAATGCAGGAGGTTCTAAGGACCTATACCAGAGGGGTGGCAGTATCAGAGGAGAGAAGGGGATATATTGGACAAAGGTTACAAAGATCTATAGATGCCTGAAAGGAAGTTGGAGTCAGCAGAGAGTTCTGGACAGGATAGGCAGATTTGAGAATCATTAACATAGAGATGGTAATCAAATCCATGGAAGCTGATGAGATCACGGAGTGAAACAGTATAAAGGGAGAAGAGAAGACTCTGGAGAGAGCCCTGAGAGACACCTATGGTTAGAGTTTGTGATCTGGAAGAGCAAAGGAGACAGAGGAGGAGTGCTCAGATAAGTAAGAGGAGAGCCAGGAGAGAGTGAGTCCCAGAAAACCTAGAGAGAAGAGAGTATCAAAGAGAGAGTGATCAATAGTGCCAAAGGCTGAAGAGAGGACAAGGAGAATCAGGATTGAGAAAAGGTCATTGGATCTGGCAACTAAGAGATCATTAGTAACTTTGGAAAGAACAGTAATAATTAACCTTTCCCAAGCTGAGTAATCAATGTTCCTGGAGTAGATAACTCCTATAAATTAAGGGCATTTGGTTCATGTAGATTGTATATAAAACAATTCTCAGATATAACAGCATAAAAAAATTAATTTGAATTCACAAGTGGTTCCTCTTGACTTCCCTTCAATCTCGCTTCCCCATCACTTCTAGTGACTTTTTGAGTGGCAATTATTGTGCACACAGCTCTGCATATCTGACAAATGCTTGTTGCCTGGCTCTTTCCACCAAAGGAGCAAGCCAGGGCTTAAGAAGTTTAACAGAGAGGACATTAGGCAAGCATTTATATTGCCTCTTTTCCCATGTTATCCAAAGCTTTATCATCATACCTCCCTTTCCACTTTATCAAAGTTTTATTAGAATAGTTTCTAGCACCTTTTGATTTGGTTACTAATTCTTGACCAAGTCATATACATCTTTTTTTCATCTCTGGAGGAGAGAATGAGGCTGATGACTTTGCACAGCTCTGCCTCACTTAAATCCAATTCAATTGCAAGTCCAGATATCACCCTCCAGATGTTATTGGTCCTCTTAGAGAATGAAGGGCAACAACATACCAGTGATACTGGTCATATCGGGAAGTTGGAAGAGAAGAAAGAAATAGAGATTCTGTGAAATTTAAGATTACTGTGGGCTCTACTGAGGAAAATATTCCTGTCCCGGAATTTGGGGAAACTCTTCCAAGTTTCACTGACATGTCTTTGATAAAATGTGGATAAGAAATTTGAAGGATGATATTTATCTCCAGCCTGGAACATAATATATAAGATAGAAGATGTACCTATCTCTAGCATTCAAACTTCAAAAAGTTCCACAAGCACTTAGTTTTGATCTTCTAAGATTGACCATTTCCAGAATTATAATGCTATTTCATTCCTTCCTTTGTTCATTCATTAGTTCCAAAGCTTTAAGCTACTTGGATAACACACAGAAAAACATCCTTCCCTAGCCATAATTCCTCTACACACAGTAATTTCTCCCCTCCCTTCCTCAGAATGTAAACTCCTTGAGGGCAGGGACTATCTTTTGTTGTATCTTCATGCTTAACAAGATACCAGGCACAAAATAGATGTTTAATCAACATATTTTCATTCATTCAATTCCCAGACATGCCAAATACTTCTTTGGTTCTTTGGGATTTCTAGGATTTTTTTTATCTCCTTAGAGTAAACCAAAGCAGTCTGAGATTCCCATTTATAGTGTGATCTATTCTTTTAAGTGGTGATGACTAGATAGAGAAAAAAAAAGGAGTAATGACCAAACTATCTAAATCTTCAATGATAATTATCCCTCTGGTTTATTTTGAGGCACTTTTAACCAATTTTAAACAATTTCTTTTATCAGACCATTAATCAGAACTCCAAACATACAAAACAAGCACTCACACAGTGGTCAGAAGAAGTAATAAAAGGACATTCTCAAGGTCTCTCTGAAGAACACTGGAATTGTTTGCATAACATGGGAGACTCTAGCAAAAGACCAGCCAGCATGGCGTACCCACATCAAAGAAGGTACTGTGCTCTATGAGAAAAGCAAAATTGAAGTAGCTCAAAAGAAACATGAGATGCGCAAATTTAGAGAATCCAACCCAAATGTTCACATGAACTATTTGTGCCCAACCTGTGGTAGAGCATTCCAAGCTCATATTGGTTTGATCAGCCAGTCAAACACACTGTAACTTGACTAACACAATGATGTCATTTTGGTCCTCTTCTAGAACGAAGGATAACAACCACCATCAGGCTACTGGCAAAATGTTTTCTCTTTTTTCCCCTTTTTTCCCTGTCCTTCCTCAATGTTGTTACCTAATGATGATGTTTAGGGATCTATTGAGAGGCCAGACTGGAGACCATCCATGTGGACCCATGGAAAAAGCAGAGATTAGGACCTGTCGCAGCTCTGTTACAGCTTTGTACTTATTACCTGTGTGATTTGAGAAGAATCATTTCACCTCCTTGAATGCCAATTTCCCAATGTATAAAATGAAGGGACTGGACTATGTCTTTTCCAATTTCCTTTCGATTCTAAATCCTATGACAAAGAGAAATCAAGGGATTAAATAATTCGCAATCTCTGTAACCTGGCCATAGATAGAATCATGAAAGAAGCATTTTAAGGAGTTCTCGAAATCACAGAATTATGATCAGAGTTAAAAGGAACTTCAGCAACCATCTAGTCCAGTTTGCAGCTAACCAAGAGAAATGACTTTATTCTCACTAGGCTTCTCTTAATGTAGACTAAAGTCCTATTTAGTTTTTTCTGGCAATCATGTCACTCACTGAACTCAAAGTCAGCTAAAACCCCCCATACCTTTTTCATAGGACCTGACCACACCTCTTTCATCTTGTACTTAGAAAGATATATTTTTTTTAATTTTCTAGCCTAAGTATAGAATTTACATTTAACACCATTAAAATTTCTTTTACTATATTTTGTACTGTTATAAAACTCAAATAGAGATTCCCTGAGGGTGACATACTGACTTTAAAAGAAAACACATAAATTAACATTATCTATGTCATATTGTATTTTTATTCATTTTACTAAATATTTCCCAATTCTATTTAATCTGGTTCAGCTGAACCCAGAGGGCCACAAGATTGACACTTATGCTGTACGGCAATTTAGTTTGCTAGGGTATTTTTGTTAATCTGACACTCTCTTCCAACATGTATGCTTACTAAGGCCAACCCATCTACTTGTTCAGGTGATTTCATTCCAACCTGACCCTTTCAACAAATTGCCCCCTCTGTCATCCCTACTCTTTCACTCATTTCAATCTCTCCTTCTCTCCTGGTTCATTCCCTATTGCCTACAAACACACCCACATTTCCCCTATCCTGAAAAAACTCTCACTTGATCTTTCTATCTTCACTATTATCCAGTTTTTTTTCTGCCTTTTATTACTAAACTTCTCAAAAAAGACTGTCTACAATAGGCCTCCCACTTTCTCTCCTCTCACTGTCTTAACCCCTTACAATCTGGCTTTTGATTTTATCATTCCACCCAAACTCCACTTTCCAAAGTTTCTAATGATCTCTTAATTGTCAAATCCAACTATTACCTTCTCTCAATTCTCATTCTCCTTGACCTTTCTGCACACAGCCTTTGGCACTCTTGATCATCGAAAGTCTCTTCGCTCTAAGTTTTTGTATTACCACTTTCTCCTGGTTCTCCTCCTGCCTGTCTGACCTGTCTTTCTCTTTCTTCTTTTCTGGATCCCCCTCCAGGTCATACCTTTTCACCATAGGTGTCCCTCAGGGTTCAGTCTTGGACTCTGTTCTCCCTTTATACTACTTCACTTGGTGAACTCATCAGCTTCCATGGATTTAATTACCATCCTTATACTGATGGTTCTCAAAGCTACCTTTGCTGCCCCAAACTCTCTGCTGACTCCAATCTTGCATCTCCAGGTGCTTTTCAGACATCTCATATTAGATGTCCAGTAGACATAATGAATTCAATATGTCCAAAACAGAATTCATTATCTTTCCCCAAAATCCTTCCCTATGTCTACCTTTCCTATTACTGTAACAGGCTGTGCAATCTTCCCAGTCCCTCAGGTGTGCAACCGAGCAGTCATCCTGAATTCATCACTATCTTACACCCCCACCCTGTGCCAAAAAAACATATTCAAAGCAAGATACATACAAAATAAAAAGGAAAGGACTAAAAGAAGGAAAGAACTAGAACTAAAAGGAGCTAGAGAAGGCTTCTTGTTGAAGGCAATATTTTTTTTGAGATGGTATTTATTTCTCCCCAGTTATGTGTAAAAACAATTTTTAACATTTGTTTTTAAAATTCTGAGCTCCAAATTTTCTCATTTCCTCCCTCCCCCCTCACTGAGAAGGCAAGCAATTCAATATGTTATATATGTGCAAAACATTTCCATATTAGTCATGTTGTGAAAGAAAACATAGACAAAAAGATCTCAAGAAAAATCATCCAGTTAACCAGTGAAAAAAAAGGAAATTATGTTAGTCCAGTATGAGCTGTATTTTATGAAATGATACTGGCTTTTAGTGATCACTGCTTTCCTTTCCAAATATCCATAAACCATCCTTCTAATAATGTCTTAGGATTTTGACATAAAGCTGTCAGGTCTCACTTTCTTCCCTTTCTTGAAAATTAGAACATTTGCCCTTCTTCAGATCTCTCATCTTCCAGGATCTTCAAAGATAACCTGCAGCAGCTCAACGAGCGAATCTGGTCATGTTCCTACCCAAAGGGGACCACATGCTTTGGATTATCCTAGCCAGATAGCTTCTGATTCTTTTCTTGTTGCTCACATTCATGTTCTTTTGGGACCTTGCTACTGTTTTTGTCTCCCAAGTAGTACTTTCTATATCTAATGGAAATTTCCCTGATTTCGTTCAATCCCCTTTTCTCTTGTTGTCCATAGACATAGAAAACCAACTCACAGAACCATGGAATCTAAGAGTTGGAAATAACTTTAGGCAGCATCTAATGAAATCTTGCAATCAATGCAGATAAAATTTGGAAAAGTTCACCCAGGAAAAATATCCATGAGTTCAACTTCTCCTTAGAAACCTACCCTGGTAGAGGTCTCACTATCTTCACAAAACAACCCTTTCATTTTTGGTGAACTACATTAGATAGTTAATCTTTACATGTATCTTGTAGGAGTTTACTATCGCATGTCAATATCCAACACTTAAAATTCCTTTTTTGTTTTCAAAATCTGACTCCCTGTGACTTCCACCTGCTGCTTCTATTTCTACCCTTTGGACCTATTGATAACACATTTCATCCTTCATTCGGATATACCTTTGAACATTTGAAATGCTTATCATACCAAGAAGTTTGGATAACAGTAGAGTCATAGGCTATAGACTTGGAAACCATATTAAAGATGACCTTGTCCAATGCCCTCATTGTAAAGATGAGTAAACGAAGACCAAATGTATCTAGTTATTTGTCTAAGGTCACCCAAGTAAAACCTCTTAAAACCTTAGATTTCAATTCAGGTCCTCTGGCTTCAAATCCAGTGTTCTTCCCATTACACCAAAGTGACAAGTCATTTCTTTTTTTTTTTTTTTTTGCGGGGCAATGAGGGTTAAGTAACTTGCCCAGGGTCACACAGCTAGTAAATGTCAAGTGTCTAAGGTCGAATTTGAACTCAAGTCCTCCTGAATCCAGGGCAGGTACTTTATCCACTGCACCACCTAGCTGCCCTAACATCATTTCTAAGGGGCAAAGATGGGAATTTGGTTCCCAGACCCCACTCAGAACAAGGTCTAGCCCTTCATACAATATGGCCTGTGGCTTCATCTTGAATCTCTGAGGATTCAGATTCCACTTAGTGCTAGAATGGACATGACATCTTGTTTTAAAGTCAAAAGGCTGCAAGAGGGCTCTGAAGTCTCTTGGCCAGCAAACAGCTATTACGAAACTGCTTCAGATGAACTAAGTGTAAATGAATCTGAAACATACGGACTCAATTTCCGTGGAACTGAATAATAGAGTTGCATAAAAATATGCCTGCACCTCCCCCCTCCCCCAATAAATAAATAAAAATATGAGTAGGTGTGTATATATGTGTGTGTGTGTGTGTTTGGGGATGGCATTGAACAACATAGAAAGAGATTGGTTTTTTTTCTGAATCTGTCAAACCCAGAAGAAATGAAAATATAATGAGAGAATCTTTCAGGCCATGAATTTCTGATTCTAACCAGGGATAGGCTAGAGTTGGAGTCAGGTTGCCCAGAGCCATCAGAGAAGCTGCATCCCTGTTAATGGGAGTAAAAAATTGAAAAAACAATCTAGAAAACCTTAGGACCTAAATAAATGAGAATAGAATAAATGAGAAATGTCAGAGATAATCCACTATTAGCCCCAGGTCAGGAAGGGCATCAGTCACAAGAATTTCCTTTTGTAGAAGCTGGGCTTTCAATGGGATCTGGGCCTCCTGGTAATTTGACAGGAGGTGCCTGCTTTCTCTGGATGAGAGAGCCTATTAAGCCAGCAGTATTCCATGAGCCCATTTTTGCCACTTAGAGGCAAGCCTGCAGTCAATGACTGTGTTTTGCCAACACTAAGCTCATACTGTCTCAGCAGTGGCTCAGGGTTTGGTCTTGGCAAGCTTTGTTCAGAATAATCCCAAGTCTTCCCCCAACTTGTCATTTTCAACCACCAAACATCAAAACATGTTTTCCTTCATGAAGAACCAGAGCACATCCTCTGGCTGGAAGGTCCCAAATCATCCTGAGGTTCCCCACCACCACCTCCTGGAATATAGCATGGATTTGTTCTGAGCCAGATGGATGGGGGCATTATGGTTACAAACTCTTTCTTCAGGCTACAATGGACCCACAGCAGGAATTGATTTTTTTCTTTTCCTTTTTTTTTTTTTTAAAGGGAGATCAACCAGACTGTGCTGTGATTTTCTCCCTATCCTAACCCCCCTCCAACCATCATGCAGTTGGGAAACACTTGTTCTAAACCCAACAGCAGAGAAGAGGTTGGAAGCCAATGAGTGTTTCAGTGAAAATACTTGGCAGCTGATGAGTGGATTACCATGCTGGGACAGACCTTCTTCCATGGGGCTACAGATGTCATAATCATGCATATTCAAAAATATGCACAACAACTAGAATTTCAATCACAATGCCTGCCCATAAGAATGCTGCAAAATGCCAGGGAAGAAGATGGGGGAGTGGAACATTCCCGGAATGACCTTCCTTCTCCCTAGACTAAGTTGGCAGGGAGGCAGCAGGCTATAGGGAAAGAGGATAGGAGATCTGGATTGGAGTCCTGACTCTGCCACTTACTAGTAGTGTGGCTATAGATACTGGTCTTACTCTGCAAAATGAGGTAGTTAGTTGGACAGGCCAATCTTGGATGAGCATTTATTAAGTGCCAACTGTCTTCTAGGCAGTGTGCTAGGTACTAAGGATACACAGACAAAAACCAAGTGATCTCTGTTTTTAAGGATCTTACCCCCTATCACTTAACCTCTCTTTGCCTCAGTTTCATCATCTGTAAAATGAAACAGTTGGACCCTAAATGTTCTCCAGGGTCCTTTCCAGGTCTAAATCTGTGATTCTATCATCTTTGTGGTCCCTTGCAACTCTAAAAGTCTGGAATTATGGGATACAGTGAGTTACTAGAATCCTGGTGTCAAAAACTCTCATGCCCCAGAAGGTCCAAGGACACTTTGTGGGGAGAGGGACTTTCATACTCTTGGCTCTTAGCCAGTGAGGAAGAAACAAGGGGAAATTGATACATGGTAACCACCCCTAACCAGCATACTGAGGCTACCTTTTAACTTGCAAACCACCAGTTTCCAAAATTACAGAAGAAAATTTTATTAAAAGAAGTAAGAAAACAAAAGAACTTTGAATGAGTGATCATTATTTCAAGTGTTCTAGGTAAATTCCTAGAAGCACATTTCAGAACATAAGAACTCCTCTACTGGAGTCCACTTTACCCAACAAGTCCTTGGACCCTTAATTTCCAGCTGTTAAAAGGAGTAGAGCCTTTTCTTTCCAATCTCTGTCTCTGTCTCTCTCTGTCTCTTTCTGTCTCTCTCTGTCTCTGTCTCTGTCTCTCTGTCTCTCCACTGTCTTCTTTCTCTCTCTCTCTCCCTGCTCCTTCCTCTTTCCCTTCCATTCATTCCCACCTTAAAGAGATGTTCCTAATGGTTTCGTAACACTTGGTGCACTAGCCTCCATTTTTCAGGACAAAAAAATTTTTCTGGCCAACAAAAATTCGTAAAAATCTCCTATCTTTTGTGCATACATCTTCAGAGGTGAACACATTCATTTCAGGAGAGGAAAAAGAAGGGAGAGGTCCAACTCCCAACTACAAGATTCGTTCAACCTTCGATAAAAACATCTAGTGAGGATGCAGTGACAAATTTAAATCATCTAACTTATTGGCTGCCAAGGTCTTGGGTGGAATTGACTTTCCTTTGTGAGAATTTTGCCAGCAAAGGAAGACTGGGGTTTTGGTCTTGTTTTGTTTGTTTGACCTAGATAGGTGTTATGAAAATGGGCCTAGCCAAGAATCCTTAAGCATTGAATTAAGAACATGTCATAGAATGTCAGAGTTGGGAGCAATAGTATATATTATCTAATCCAACCCCTTATTTTATAAATTGTGGAGACCAAGGTCCAGAGAAGAGAAGTAAGTGACTTACTCAAAGTTACATAGTAAGTGTTTAGCAGAACCATAGTCAAAAAACCCAGGTCTTCTGAGTCCCAAACCAGTGTTGTAGATATTACATTACACTGTCTGAAGAATAAACTGTTAACACTGAACCTTAAAGCAGCCAACATTAGTACACAGCAAAGCATACCAACATGGAAGGGTAGAATTTATAATAACAATAGCAATAGCATATATTCAGATAGTGCTCTGTAGTTACAAAGGGGTTTATTTCATTAGATCCTCACATCACTAAGGGACTGATCATTTAAGTATATATTTTACAAATGAAGAAACTGAAGCTGAGAAAGGTTAAGTGACATGTCACACAACCCATGTCATAGATAAGATTGGAAACTGACTCCGATTCCAACAGTCTTTGCCTCAGGCCAGTCTGTACCTAGACTAACTGCTACTCACAAAGAATGTTCTTTAGATAGAACATCCCCAACAAGCAGCTCCCTATTGCCTCTAAAATATGAGATAAATGTATGCACACAATGTCCGATGCCTTTTCAGTATGGCTCCAAATGTCTTATGTGTCTTTATATTTTCTGTAACAGGTAGAACAGAAAAGGCATTCAATAAATGCTTGTTGAAGAAGATTGAGATAAATTATTTCAAATACTGACATTCTACATCATAGAATGTTAGCACTGGAAGAGACCTTAGAGAATACCTATTTGGACTGTTCTAGTTTTACAGATTATATAAACCAGAGAGATAAAGTAACTCATCCCAACTAGTAAGAGAAAAAGTAGGCCTTTGAACCCAGCTGGGTCTTTGGACTCCAAATACAGTGGGGGTTTTTTTCCCAATCTATCATACTTTCTCTACAACTCCGCCCCACTCATATTTAAATCACATTCAAGTCAAGACATCACCTTCTTGATGTCATTCATCCTCTTCAAGAACAACAACCACTACCCTGTTTCATTTCTTGTTTGTTTGTTTGTTTGTTTTTTGGGGTTTTTTGCGGGGCAGTGAGGGTTAAGTGACTTGCCCAGGGTCACACAGCTAGTAAGTGTCAAGTGTCTGAGGCCAGATTTGAACTCAGGTACTCCTGAATCCAGGGCCGATGCTCTATCCACTGCGCCACTTAGCTGCCCCCCTGTTTCATTTCTTAATCATCATTGAGCATTATGAAAATACTGAAGTTTGAGGACTCCCAAAGAAAATTAGTCTACCTGCAATCAGAAGTCTTTAAATAAGTTGAAAATACCACATAAACAGCATATAGTAGGAAAAGCACTGGATTTGGATTCAGAAGACCTGAGTTCTAATCCAGACTCCACTGATTATTGTGTGTCCTTGGGACAGATATGCCTTCTTTGAGACTTGTGTCATGTGAAAAGTAGGGATAAGTCCTACTTGTCTCATAGGGTTATTGCAAAGGTCAAAAGCAATGTCAATGTAAAAGCTTTTTTAGTAAACTTAAAGAGCTTTAATTCAATCAATTCACTCAAACAAGAATTTATTAAAGTATGTGCAAGGTGCTTTCTAGGCTCTGGGCATATGAAGAAAAAAATTCAAAATAGCTCCCTATCGTCAAGGAATTTATATTCTACATACTTCTTGGAGAAATATAAAATACCATTTATTGCATTGGCAATTAAATGAAATATATATTTCACAATGTCAATTAACCATGGTAATGGAAAAGCCCAAATAATTAGAATCCACAGATCACAGAAAAATTCCTCTTTACTCTAAAACTGATATAATACTTAATTTTTTATTGGAGTTGCTACCAAAGAATCAGATTAAATGATGGCATAGTGGATAGTGTTGAAGTCATAAAGTCCTGAGTTCAAATCCAGCTTCTGACATTTACTAGTTTTGTAACCCTGAGCAAGTCACTTAATTGCTCTATGCCTCAGTTTCCTCACATGTAAAATGGAGATAATAATAACACCTAACTTTCAGGGTAGTTGTGAGAAAAAATGAGATAATATTTGTAAAATGCTTTGAAAACCTTAAAGTGCTATATCGCTACTAGTTATCATCATTATCTTCTCAGATTTTCATCCTATGAAAGAGATGCACATTTAGTCATCTTTTATCTATACAGATCCCTGAATATCTTATAAGCTACCCATGGGTATTATTTAATTTGGCATCAAAACACAATCAGCTTTCTGGGGAAATCTTACTTGATAATTGCTATCTACCTCAGGGAGTCTGAATCACAAGTTGCACCGTGAATCTGGAAAGAACTGTATTGGACCCTTTGGGAGAATTCAGTGGAATGTGGGAGAGTTGCCCTGATGGCAGCCCCAAATTAATCTCTTCCCCAGGAGAGCTACCATAAGTGTTTTCTCTATGATTCTTGCCTTCTTATGAGTCTTTTGGATCTTCTGTGTTTTCTGTGGGGTGTTACCGTGAGTGCTTATACAGGAGCTAGGTACCTGTTTTATCTACATATATGAAAACCTAGCCATGAATTTATTTGGAGATTTCCTGAATACCCTTTGTGGGTCACCCTAGTCCATAAAATCTTTTATTTCCTAAAACCATAGCCTAGAAGCAAATACATTGCTGGTGATTTATCAACATACTCATAATCTGAGGAGGGAGAAATCTTAACAATTGAGAGGAAATCAGAGAAAGTAGTGACTGCTAAGTGAACTGAACTGAATCTAGAATTAAGATAAAGATTCTGTGAAGTAGAGTTGAGGAGGTAAGGAAGGATAGCCTTCCAGGCAAAGGGAATAGATAGTCTATTCAAGGTATGGAAATGGAAAAATAGAATGTTGAGTTTTCTAAGCAGCTAATGGTTCAGTGTGGACAGAACTTGGAGTAATATGAAATAAGCCTGAAAAAGTGGTTTGAAGCCAGATTGTGAAGCTATTAAATGCCAAGCTGATGAGTTTATTTCTTATCACTGTAGCAATAGGGAGCTATGTGTCAGAAACTTTCTAAAGAAGATTCTTTGTAAGGTTGAAAACTAGGTATTGAAAGGCATAGGACAAAGGATGTTGCAGCTGCAACATTCCAATCTTCTCTCTGATGCTAGTAATATGACCATGAGCAAATCACTTACCTTCCCAGCCTCAGTTTCCTCATCTGTAAAATTCAGATAATACCTCTAGTACTTATCACATGGTTGTTGTAGAGAGATCATGAATGTAACATCATGCTCTAAAAATGTCAGGTATAATCATTGGGCATTCTCTGAGGTCCCCTCTTGCTCTGACATTCTATGATTTATCTAGTGTACTTTACATATAACATCTAGTTTTATTCCTTCAGCAGACATGTGAGGAATGTCATTTTATGATGTCCCTTTTACAGAGGAGGTAACTGAAGCTCAGAGAGTTGATGACCTACCATACTGTTAGTAAGAAACAGAGCCAAGCTTTGAGCTCAAGGCAACTTTAGGTGGCAGAGTGGATAGAGTGCTGGGCCTGGAATCAGGAAGATTCATCTTCCTGAGTTAAAATCTGGCCTCAGACATTTACTAAGTGTGTGACCCTGGGCAAGTCACTTACCCCGGTTTATCTCAGTTCCTCATCTGTAAAATGAGCTGGAGAAGGAAACCACTCCAAGTATCTTTGCCAAGGAAACCCTAAATGGGGTCACAAGGAGGCTGACATAACTGAAAAACAACTTAACAAGTATCCCTCATCCCCCCCCTCAGGTGGCAATACCTTGCCACCCTTCAAAGGGCTTAATGTCCTCTTTGAGAATTCACCCTAAAGGTGATTTCTTTGGCATGCAAGAAGTAGACTCTCCATTTCATGGGTGAGCTGCTCACAAGATCAGTATACAATTCCCATTACATTTCAATAAAGCATTTTCATTTGTTTCCAAAGACCATTGACTGGGAGCAATTACATTGCTGGTGAGCTACCAACTTATTCATTTGTTTGTTCCTGGCCTTTATCATTCTTGTCTCAAGTGAGTAATATTTGCATTAGATTGGCCTCTCAATTACCATAGGACGAGTGTGGAAAACATTGACAAGGCAGAGCATTCCAGCTCATTCTGAGGACTGCATCATGAAGAGAACGCTTTCACTGGGAGCCAAGGGTGCTCTGATTCCTGGTGAGTCAGCAGCATCCTGGAACTCCTCAGCATAAGCTCTATGGTGTTAGATTCCTAATACGCTCTTAGCTATGTCCTGGCATGGCAAAGAGAAAGGGAGTAATGTGAAGGACATGGCTAGGATTGCATTAAGCTTTAACTCTCCCATGATTTTCTGGTTTTCTTTGCATCCTAAAGTCAAAGAGAATGTCTTGGTCATTAAGAGGAATAATATTAATAAATGCAAGAAAAAGAGTTGAAACAGTGCAAAGCTACTTACTGACTACTTAGCAAGATATGACCAAGTAGATTGAATTATAATAATAAAAGCTAACATTTATTAAGCATCTACTGTGTACCTGGCACTACAAGCCTGGGAGGTAAGTGTTACACCAGAAGTTCACTATTTTTCATGGACTGGTAGATGACAAATATCCAGGACATCTCAACCAATAAATTACATAGGAATTGGGACATTATCAGAAAACTCTTACTTACTCTTGCCTGGATACAATGTTCACCCACAAAAACTTAGAAACAATGTTTTTCATAGATATAGTCTTACCAAATACTAGAAATCTCAAAGTTACATGGAATGAAAAGCTTTCAGAATATAGAGACCAAGCAGAAGAGATCCAATTCATATGGGAGAAAGAAGGTGCATAACATTTCTGTTGTCCTGTCTGCTACCCTGATTGTACCAAAGATGCTTTCAATGAACCTCGAAAGCAGGAATTTGAGTCTAATACTTTTATTCAACTACAGAAATCAGTTACTATATCCACCTATTCAATAGTCCATAGAGCATTTGATATAAAAGAATAAAAGCAAGATAACATTGCCTGGGACAATTTCTATCTCAAACCATCAAAAAATATGAAAAAAATAATACTAATAACTGACATTTACATATTGCTTACAAAGTACTATTATATTTAGCTATTTAATTTGAGCCTCACAACAATCCTCTGGAGTAGGGGTGTGTGTGTGTGTGTGTGTGTGTGTGTGTGTGTGTGTGTGTGTGTGTATTTGCATGTGCACACATGTACACACACATCTCAAAGGACAAATATATATCCCTTTTGTTATAAATTCTACATTTGAGGAAACTGAAGCTTAGAGCTTTAACAACTAGCCCACGGTCACTCAGCTAGTAAGTTTCCCACTCATCTCTCACCTATTAGCACAAACAACTAAGGATTAACCTAACTACATGTCCAAAACATTGTTAGAATGCTTCCCATTTAATTGTTTTGTGCTGTTCATGGCCATTTAAAATACCTGAGCCCAAAGTTCCATTTCTAGGAGATCTCAATTGTTAACAGTATGATTTGTCACATGAGGACAACAGATACAAAATGTCTTGCCCTAAGCTCACAAAATATTTCTATTTGAGCTTTTGTCCTTGCCCCACAGACTCCTTGTTATCTGCTGTAATAGTGTTGGGTTTGTTGAACTCAATCACTAGTTCATGTATTGATCTATTTTCTGTTAGAAAGGGTTGGGGAGGGGAAGCTAGGTGGCGCAGTGGATAGAGCACTGGCCCTGGAGTCAGGAGTACCTGACTTAACACTTACTAGCTGTGTGACCCTGGTCAAGTCACTTAACCCCAATTGCCTCACTAAAAAAAAAAGAAAGGGTTGGGGAGGCATCCATTACTACTTTTCAGACAATACTTTGGAAAAAGAAGGGATAAGATTTATGTGAGTTTGGAGATAGAAGAGCTAACATGCTTTGAATCACTTAACTGGGGGTCAGGGAACTGGGGGTTCTTAATCCAAGTGCTTGCTAATTATTCACATGACCTTTATTAATCAAATAACTACTGCTTCCTGGGCCTCGAGTGCCCCAGCTATAATATGGGCAATCTTTAAGGTCTCTTCTAGCTTTAAAACTATAACACATGAGTTCCTTGAAAGCAGGGATTGTCTTACTTTTTTATTTGTATCCTTCATGCTTAGCAAATAGTAAGGCTTAATATTTTTTTCCATTTATGCATTCACCATTCCATTATTATTGTAGGAAGTCCCTTTTTCTCCTCCAGTGGATGCATAAGAGCTGTGGAGGACCTTAAGGCACAAGAGGACCACCAGGAGGAGAAAAGACAAATCCCAGATGTCAGGTACCATGAAGCAAAGCTTTTGTAATCCTACTCCCTCCAAATTATAGCTCTTCTAACAGGTGCTTTTTGTGAGACATGAGTTGGTGCTTCTACGGATTATTGCTTCTGTCCTGGCTTGAGACTTATTAAGCAAATAAAATCCTCATCTTGGTAATTCACTATGAACCAGTTCTTCAAAAGTGGGGTAGAAATTTGCTTTGTCTACTTTACCCAGAGTGTGTCAAATTGGTTTAATCAGGGATGACACCTGCATATCTGGGCCCCTATTATGCAATGGCCTGCTCACATGAACTTATGGGAATTTATTCACTCAACAAGCATGTCTTGAACATATCCTCTGTCCCTAGTTTTGTTCTAGGTATTGGGGAGGGATATAGAAAGAAGTATAACATGTGTCCCTGCCCAAAAGAAGCTTCCAGTCTTGTTTTTTGTTTTGTTTTTAGTGAGGCAATTGGGGTTAAGTGACTTGCCCAGGGTCACACAGTTAGTAAGTGTTAAGTGTCTGAGGCCGGATTTGAACTCAGGTCCTCCTGACTCCAGGGCCGGTGCTTTATCCACTGTGCCACCTAGCCGCCCCTAGTCTTGTTAAAGGAGAGAAAACATATTTGAAAGCAACTACAGAGAATCTCAAGGCAATTGAAAAACAAGAGTACTCTCATATGGTACAGAAAATATTTGTGACCTGCCTTTCACCCATACCTGGGGTATTTTCTGTGTTTTTGTGAATGCAGAAGGAAAAATACTGCAGATTGGTGGAGAAAATGCTGAGCACAAGGTGATACTGAGTACCTACATAGGGGTGACACTAACTTGGGATGCTCCCAAGAAGCAATAGCTTCACCCCTTACACAGGTACATACTACATTCATCATTTTCCACTAATTTGAAGTCACGTCTCCTTCCAAATACACAACTACATTAAAAAAACAAACAAGCATTCAGAAATATAGAATCATAGGAGTTCATAATTAGAAAAGTTCTAGATAAAAAAGTCCCTTGGAATCAAGCAGAGCCATAATTAGCAATTTAAGGATCTGGTACATACTTTACAGAATGTGCCCCAGATGAGCCACTCTGAAATTAAAATTTAGATAAAATTCCAGTGAATGCTATTTCATTTGTATTTATAATGGAAGAGAACTGCAAGATATGAGCTGGTCAGGGGGAAGACAAATATCCTGGAACATGGCCCCTGGATATCATGAAATCACTAATAGGAACTCCATCTGAGAGCTAGACTAAAGAGAAGCTATTTTCCCATTTTAAATTAGTATTCTTGCTAACTAAAATCTGAGCTCAAGTATATACAACTACTGACAGAGTATAAGGGTTGTTAATGTCCCAGTCCAAAGTCACTATTGTCCCCATCCTACAAATGGCCCCAGAACAGAAAATTTAAGAGCTCATATGCAATCGAGCCAACATAAAATGCCCACTATGACAAGGCAATGTAATAAGTGCTTGAAATATAAAGATAAAAATGAAATAGTCCCTGCCCTCTGAGGACTTTGTACCCTACTTGAAGATACAACACAAATAATGTAAATACAAAGTAGTTTGAGAAGGAAATAACTAAGAACAGGCAGCCTGAAAGGTGAGCCCTCAAGCACTGGGGAACCTGTGCGACTTTTCAGAGTGTCAGATTTGGGGAACAGCCAGGGGTCCAGTTTGGTGCCAATATAGAGTAGAAAGGGCTTTAGAAACAAGCTAGTTAAAACACCTTAATTTTTCCTTTAAGATAAGGAAACTGGTGCAGTAGATAAAGCACTAGCCCTGGATTCAGGAGGACCTGAGTTCAAATCCAGCCTCAGACACTTGACACTTACTAGCTGTGTGACCCTGGGCAAGTCACTTAACCCTCATTGCCCCCCACCCACCCACACACACACACACAAAAGATAAGGAAACTGAGTCTCAAATGGAAGGAACATTAAATTTAGAGTGAGAAAGCCTTGTTTTCAAATTCCAGCCTTGTCCTTCACTACCAATAGTACCTTGAGCAAGGAAACCTCTATGATCCCTTCCAGCTATAAACTTATGATCTTATGATCCTAAATCACCTTATTTTGCTCAGCCTCAGTTTCCTCATCTAAAATGAGAGACTTGTTACAAGATAATCTGTGAGGCCAGTTACAACTCTAAGTCTTAATCTATAAATTTATAAAGTATAGAATATGAGAAAGGTCACCATGGGGTGGAATTAAGGAGTACTTAATTAAGGTGCACTTGCAACTGCACCGTCATCATCAGGGAAGGCCTTCCCTCTCTGAATGTCATCAGGAAGAGACATTTTCAGGGATGTTGTAGAAGGGATTAATGAACTAGAAAAAAAGGTGGACTAAATGACCTCTCTCTGATACCTCCCAACTCTGAGTGAGATTGGAGGGTTATGTAATTCAGAAGTTTGCTTGACTTTCTGTCTCCAGAAACAGCCCATGTCTCAGTAGTGAAGGATGGTGACTTTTTCCTGATAAAGGCTTAAAGTGTCTGAACATTCAAATGTAGCCTTCTGTGGGCACACCTGGATAAGTAAAGCTTTTGGCTTCCTGGGTCTAAAAGGAATGTTCTTGAAAACAGTGGGTGTCATCTGACTCTCCTTTCCTTTGGATCAACCTTGTGATAAAGGTTTGTTTTCAGAATTCTCTCTCCCTTTTGTGATCAGGCTTTATTATGTGGCTGCAACCACTCCTTCAGGAAGTCTTCTTCTATTCTTCTCTAGCCTTTGAAGTGCTCTGCCATGGAGAATTCTACAGAATAAAATGATGACATTCATTATTAACACACAAGCTCAACATTCGGTTTCAATTATCCTCCTTTTCTAGTTGTTGGGATAAGGGTGGCTCATAAACAATAAACACAGGAAGTTTTTGAAGACTGCAAACTTTAGCAACTCCCCCCCCCCCCCCCCCAAAGAAGGGGTTGGGGAGAGAGAAAAGACAAGCTAATGTACATGATGTACCAGGAGGTGCTGAAGGGAGGCATCAAAGTAGAATAAGAAGAGATGTTGTGGCAGCTGGAAACATGGAGATATCATCAAAATCAACCAGTCAATCAATCAAGTCATTATTAAATGACTGCTTTGTGGTAGACACTGTTCTAGGTACTAAGGATACAAGTACAAAGAATTAACAAATCCCTAGTCACAAGGAGTCTCCATTCCAATGGGGGAGACCACAAGTACACATAAAAAGATATATTTAACATGTATACAAAGTTAATAGTAATTCAATTCTAGGTAGTCAGGGAGAAAATGAACTAGCAATGGAAGGAGTAGGGGAGTTAGGAAAGGTTTCATGCAGAAGATGGTGCATCAGGAGAGGTCAGAGATCTCTAAGGTTCCAGGAAGAGTCTGTAGGCTGGAGGAGAGGAGGTGAGTAGGAAGGCAATGGAGCACAGGTGTTGGCAAAGGAAATAATGGGTTGGTCACACAGAGGGTAACTTACAGGGCAGTTTCAGACAGAGAAGAGTGTCCCAGTTGCTGTGAGAGATTTAAATGACTCAAGCACACTTTTCCTTGCCACTCAGGGGCTTCTTCATTCCTATCTGCTTCCCTATTTCTCCTGACTCCACCTTCTGTTCTTTTTTATTTATTTATTTATTTATTTATTTATTTATTTATTTATTTATTTATTTATTTATTTATTTATTTATTTATTTATTTTTAGTGAGGCAATTGGGGTTAAGTGACTTGCCCAGGGTCACACAGCTAGTAAGTGTCAAGTGTCTGAGGCCAGATTTGAACTTAGGTCCTCCTGGCTCCAGGGCCGGTGCTCTATCTACTACACCACCTAGCTGCCCCCTCCACTTTCTATTCTTGATTTTGACTTGACAACCTAATCTCCTGTGTTCCTAGTCTTCCTCCTTATTTGTTTGATCTGTTTCTTCCCAAGATACTGATCTTTGAGCATCTGACCATAGCTGGACCCCTGGTTGCTCCCTTTGATTGATGATTGACTTTGCACGAATCTTTAGACTTAGCCCACCTTAATGGCTCAGCAGGAAGGACCTTCCCCTGACAGAAATTTACCTATGCTTTCTTAAAAAGGATCATGGGATTATACATTTAGAGCTAAAAAGAACTTTAGAGGTCATCTCATTTTGAAGATGAAGACACTGGAGTGTAAAGGTCAAGTAGCTTGCCTAAGGTCACCTAGATAGTAAGCAAAGAATCTAGGATTTCAAGCTCAAGTCCTCAGTCTTTAAATCCAGCATTCTTTCCACTTAAATGGGCTGCCTCTCTTATCTGTGTGATTGACAATTTTTTAAAAAGAAGTCAATGAAAAAAGAGGCAACAAATATCCATTTTCTGGGCATTTGGATCACGTGGATTGTGGTTTTATAAGTTAGAGGTGGTCTTTCTATTTGTAGAAGAAAGTTCCTAAATGACATGATTTCCCTCTGGCAGGGAAAGAAAGGCCTCCACTCCTCCAGCTGCCTGGACTTCCCATTGGGAGAACAACACAGATGTGCTGTATTATCTCAAGTCACCCAAGTCCACAACTTGGCGTCATCTTGAACTCTTCCTTCTCCCTTCTCTCCCATATCCAATCAATTGCTAAGTCTTGTCAATTTTACCTCTTCCATATCTCTCATATGCTTCCCCTAGAAGTCCAAAAATTATTCATTCTGGTGGTTGAAATCCAACCCTGGGGCAGCTAGGTGATGCAGTGGATAGAGCACCAGCCCTGGATTCAGGAGGACCCAAGTTCAAATCTGACCTCAGACACTTAACACTTACTAGCTGTGTGACCCTGGCAAGTCACTTAACCCCATTGCCTCACCAAAAACAAAAACAAAAACAAAATCCAACCCTGTGGACAGATAAGAAAAACTGAAGACATAAAAACAAAAACAACTGTTTGTTGTAAATGTGCTCAGCTTTTGTTCTTTCTCTTTCTAGGGGAGTCACTGATTTTCTGGAGTTGCAGAGAAAAAGACACATCTCAAAGCAGTCGTGAGAAAAGGTATAATTCCAAGACAAAAAAAAGAAAAAAAGTGAGCTGTCTCTCACTACTTTCTCTGTTGAAGTGCTTCAGGGAAGATTGGAACCATAGGATTCAGTTGAACAATCAATCTATAAACAAGTATTTATTATATGTCAGCCACTGAATTAGTCCTAATTTTGGAGCTAAAGGATGTGGGTTTTAATTTCAGCTTAGCTCCTTAGTAGCTGTGTGACCTCTGGCAAGTTCCTTTTCCTCTCTGTACCTTTCTTCATCTTGCCAAATGAAGGCATTGGATTTGCTGAGCTCTAAGATGCCTCCTAGCTTTAAAGAAATACTTTTATTCTATCGGATCCTATGAGGCAAGGCTGGAGAAAGCGTACAAAGTCAAAAAACTCAGGGCTACTCGGTCCCTCACTTTAGATAGCTTAGGAGAGCCCCTAAACCTTGGGAGGGACTAGGATATCCTAACTTTGCTGGAAAGGGCAAGAATGAAGAATGGTTCAGACTAGATGACTCCAGAGATACCTTAAGGGCAGGGACCATGGTTGTACCTTTTCTTTGTATAGCACTAATCCAGTGCTTCACACAGTGCACATAGTAAGTACTTAATAAATGCTCCATCGGGGCAGCTGGGTGGTGCAGTGGATAGAGCACCGGCCCTGGAGTCAGGAGTACCTGAGTTCAAATCTGGCCTCAGACACTTAACACTTACTAGCTGTGTGACCCTGGGCAAGTCACTTAACCCCAAGTGCCTCACTAAAAAAAAAATAATAAATTAAAAATAAATTAAAAAAAAATAATAAATGCTCCACCCATGAAATCTTACTCTTTTTAAAAAATACAGTTCAAATGCTACCTCATCTGTGAAGACTTCCCTCATCCTGCCCATCTATCCTATTTCCCCAAGGATCTCCCCGACTTAAGCCTAATAAACATTTTGTTTACACCTATCTATTGCACTTAATATTACTCTCCCCCATTTTCGTCAACACCTAATACTGATCTCCAGGATATTCTCTAGCCTTCCTGAAGGACTTTAACACTGCCTTGGGACTTCCTCTCCACTTCATATCCTGCTAACATCCTCAGAGATGTCAATCCTACCACTGATTACCCTTGTGCTAGAAAGGACAGAACAAAAATTACCAAGAGGAAAGTGAAACCCAGGAGAAAGAAGGATATAGGAAGAGAATGCCTGTCTACCCTTGTTCAAGCCAACAGACCCAGAAAAATTTCATGTCATGGCGATTTCTGGAGCATCGTCAGGTCTATGTGAAAGATCATGGAGAAGGGAAGAGATACCAAAGGAATAGCAAAGGGCAAATGTCCTGGTTTTCAAAAAAAGGGAAGAGAATGAAGTCTACAAATTACTGGTTGAAGAATTGACTTTCAATCCTGTAATGAGGGTGGATGGGACCAACTAAATCAATCAATCAATCAATCACCTCAACCACTTAAAGTGATTAACATTCAGATGTTGTTCAGTCATTTTTTTATTCCTATCCAACTCTTTGTGACTCTATTTGGAGTTTTCTAGGCAAAGACACTGGAATGCTTTGCCATTTCCTTCTCCCTCTCATTTCTTTTGTGTGTGTGTGTGTGTGTGTGTGTGTGTGTGTGTGTGTGTGTGTGTGTTTTGGTGAGACAATTGGGGTAAAGTGACTTGCCTACGGTCACACAGCTACTATGCGTCCAGATGCTCAGCTAAGCAAACCTCCCTTGCCTTGGTTGCACATTGTGCTCCACAGCCAAGCACCCAAACATGACTGGAGCATGCATAGCTATTTTGTGCTCTGGCCACTAGGAAGTAAATCCCCTGTGTCAAACAAATCTTGAGGATGATTTTAATCTGGGTCATTTGAAAATAAAAGATGTCAATGAAAATCTATTTTTTAAAAAAGAAATTACCCTCTCTATCACAGTCTTTCCATGTCCTCCAAATTCTCGCTTCTTCTAAACCTGTTCTTCACTCACATCTTCTTCCTCAACGTTATTCCCATTCAGCAGCTCCTGTTCTGAAGTCTTGGCACTATAGTGAGTTAATTCAACAGCACATTATTCAATCCCTTTCTCCCTTTTCCTTCAACTCATCCATTTGTGCCCCTAATTCTATTCCCCTTATCTCCTACAGGACCTTGCTGAGTCTTGGACACTCTACAGAACCTCTACAACTAATCAAATAGTGACAACCATTCAGTTATCAAGTCTTGTCACTCATACTCTTTACTCAAGAAACATTTATTAAAGGTAGTTGTTGTTGTCATTCAGTCATTTCAATTCTGTGCAACTCTTTATAACCCCATTTGGGGTTTTCTTGGCAAAGATATTAGAGTGGTTTGCTATTTCCTTCTCCAGATCGTTTTCAGTTGTTGTTTAGTTGTTTTTCTGTCATGTATGACTCTTTGTGACCCCATTTGGGGTTTTCTTGGCAAAGATACTATAATGGTTTGCCATTTCCTTCTCCAGCTCATTTTACAGATAAGGAAACTGAGGCAAACTGGATGAAGTGATTTGCCCAGGGTAACACAGCCTAATAAGTATTAGATTTGAACTCAGGTTTTCCTAACTCCAGTCTTAGTGCTTTATCCACTGTGCCATGTAGCTACCCCCTTTTTTATTTTATTTTTTTTTCTGGAGGGCAATGTGGATTAAGTGACTTGCCCAGGGTCACACAGCTAGTAAGTGTCAAGTGTCTGAGGTCAGATTTGAACTCAGGTCCTCCTGAATTCAAGGCCAGTGCTTTATCCACTGTGCTACCTAGCTGCCTCCAAACAGTCTCATTTCTTTTTCTTTTCTTTCTTTTTTTTTTGGGGGGGGGGGGCAATGAGGGTTAAGTGACTTGCCCAGGGTCACACAGCTAGTAAGTGTCAAGTGTCTGAGGCTGGATTTGAACTCAGGTTCTCCTGAATCCAGCACTGGTGCTTTATCCACTGTGCCACCTAGCTGCTCATAGCTGCCCCTTATTAAAGCTTACTAACCTACTATGTGCCACCTCAATTCAGGCCTTGATTACTACTCCCCTAGACCAACAATTCTTACATCTTATTATTGTTATTTTACCCATGGGATATTATTCTTTGCCAAGTGGCAGGACACCATGGAAGAGTCGAGATTCACTCATGGGCATGTGACTACAAGTGTAAGCTCCATATAATTCCCAGTGCACTAGGCAAGAATTCCCAGCACACACACCCTCTGAGAATCACTGACCTCAACTATTAAACTTTTCATCCACTCAAAGCTTTTCATTCCCTATTAACTACAGGAAAAAATATCAACTCTTGACCCTGGCACTTAAAGCCTTCCACATATAGTCCTGACATTCCTTTCCAGTTTTATTGCATTTCTCCCATTTCATGCACTCTGTGTCCCAGTCTAAAGGCACTACTAGGCCATCCCTCTGTCACCTCTGGGTATTTCTGAAGACTGCCCTCTATTCATAGGACATATGCCCTACATATCTCCAGTTTATGAAAGTCTTCTCTTTGTGCAAGGTCCAGGTTAGTGCCATTTCCTCTACGAAGCCTTCTCTGATCCTCTCTCCCTGCATCCCCCCAAACGCAAAGTAAAAGTGATCTCTCTCACTCTGTCTCAATCCCCCCCTCCCCCCGTCTTTCTGTTTCTGTCTGTCTTTCTGTCTGTCTCTCTCTGTGTCTCTCTGTCTCTCTATATGTGTGTGTGTCTATCTCTAAATTTCTTCTAGTAATTTATCTAGAATTTTTCCATCTAGATCTCTTTTTTCTTTATCAAAGGCTACACTGCATCATTTCTATCTGTGTGTGTAGTCCCACTCAATTATATGCTCCTTGACTATGTTGTTTTTTACATATTAATCACTAGTCATTAATACAAGGCTTTGCACATAGTAGGTGCTTAATACGTTTGTTTACTTGAATCATTGTGTAGTATGGTTTTAGGGTGTCTTATCATTCTACTAGATTATAGTTTAGAAGAACAAAAGTACAGTGAATTCTTTGTTTAAAATAAAAGGAAATTACCTTCTTGAAACAATTGGAGATTTGGTTGGGTCATTCTTATAAAATTTGTCCTCTGAAGCCACTCATTTGCCAAGTCTTGTCAATCACACTCCCTATAACATCTCTTACATCTGACTCCTCTACAATCATATGTCACAACCCTATTTCAGCCCCTTGTCTCCTCTTTCTAGGATTATTTCAAGAGCTTCTGTGTTAGATTACTAGCTTCTGGAGGATCAGGGAGAAAGGAGTATTCTCTCTGCAAGTCCTTGTAGGGGAATAATGGTAATGACAATAAGACAACAAAATGAACTGAATCAAAGTGAAGACTTACAAACTGGGAAAGGAATGGCCTACAAGTTTAATAATCTATCCAATACAATTCAATATACATTAATATGTGTCTGTTTTGTGCTAAGCTCTGTGCTAAATGTTGGTGATACAACTAATCAAAAGAAAGATTAATTCCTGCCTTCAAGGAGTTTACAATCTAATGGAAGGGGGCTGGGGGAGACAGTACACAAAAGAAGTCAGGAAAGGGGGACAAAGAGACATCTTGTTCCATGGAGTTGAAACCAGGCAGAGCAGCAGATGCAGAGGGGAGTGAGCCAAAAAGTCCAGTTTCTGCCTTCTATAAAAGAATCCAAGTTATTAACTTATTTGACATAGAGAATTTAAATCTAGAGGCCCCAAAAGAGTGAGCTAAGTAATCACCTGATAGCACTCAAATCTCTATACTACCTTCACCTAATCTGGCGACCTTGAACAAAGCATACATCCATTCAACATCTCATAGAATTCAGAGTTGAGGGAGCCCTTAAAGATCAAATGCGGAAAATGAGGCCCAGAAAGATATACTGATTCACCAGTCCTATGTTACACAGTTAATAAACGGAGCTAAAATTTGAACACAGGTCTTCTAATTCTAACTCTGCTGTTACCATTGGAAAACACCTCCCCTACTTCCCCCATCTCTAAAATGAGGAATTTAATTCTTATCTCTTACCTGTAAAGTAGATTTCCTAAAGGATATCAGTGGAGAGATTTGGAGTGTGCTATATAGTCTACAGCAGAACCCCTTCATAATACTGGTGTTAGGAGTCTGACCAAAAAAAATCTACGTTCCAGGCAAAACATCCCATTCCAAGCTTTTACTATATGTAGGTTTGTAAGAATGTGACTTGGACAGCATAATATCTATCTGATAGAGGCAGTTAGATGGTGCAACAGGGGGCAGCTAGGTGGCGCAGTGGATAAAGCACTGGCCCTGGATTCAGGAGTACCTGAGTTCAAATCTGACCTCAGACACTTGACACTTACTAGCTGTGTGACCCTGGGCAAATCACTTAACCCTCATTGCCCTACAAAAAAAAAAGTTATTTATAAATGGTGCAACAGATAGGGTCAGATCTAGAGTCGGAAAGACCTGAGTTCTAATCTAGCTTCAGACACCTACTAGCTGTGTGACCCTGGGCAAGTCATTTAACCTTGTTAGCCTCAGTTTCCTCATCTGTACAATGAGCTGGAGAAGGAAATTACAATTCATTCCAGTATCTTTGCTAAGAAATCCCCAAATGGGGTCATGAAGAGTCAACCTCGACAGAATAATATATCTATCTGAATACAGAGAGTCAGTGTACCATAATCAGGCATGACTCCAACTTCTGAGTCAGAAAGAACCAAGTTCAAGTCCCACCTGTGACTGATACTAACCCTAAACAAATCACTGTTTTAGTGCCCTAGGCAACCGTTAATAGCTTCCTTACTACAAGTTGTGGAGAAGGTGCTAATCTGTATTGATTGAGGGAATTCACTCCACCAGTGAAATAATTGCTCAGGTCCCTATCCTCTGTTATTCTATGAGTGGTAAGGTTGGCAGCTGGATACTGGATAGAGGGCCACCCTTGGAGTCAGGAAAACATGGAGTCAAATTCTGCCTCTGTGGGGGGCAACTAGGTGGCGCAGTGGATAAAGCACCAGCCCTGGATTCAGGAGGACCTGAGTTCAATTCTGGCCTCAGATATTTGACACTTACTAGCTGTGTGACCCTGGGCAAGTCACTTAATCCTCATTGCCCCACAAAAAAAAAATCCACCTCTGATACCTTCTCACTGTATGAGTATGGGTCCTATTACCTAAGCAAGTCCATAACACTCTATATTGTAGACAGGCTGAAAGTCTGTCTCAGTGGGGTAGTTTCTGCACAAGGAATTCTACACAAAGATGAAATCAAAGGCATGGACAAAGTAATGGCTGAATAAATGTATTAACATGATACGTTCTAATAAAGCACCACTGCATTACATTCAATATACAAATTCATAGTATGACTAGTATTAATTAACCTTCTCTGAATCAGTCAGACAAGAAATATTTATTAAGTTCCTACTGCATACCAGCTAGGTGGCTCAGTGAATAGAAGGCCAACCCTGATCTTCCTGAGTTCAAATCTGGCTTCAGACACTTACTAGCTATGTGACCCTGGGCAAGTCACTTAACCCCAATTGCCTCACCAGAAAAAAAAAAAGTCCCTCCCAGCTCTGAATCTAAGATCATGCCAACTATTGGCCAACTCCTGGCCATTAGTCCTATGAAGAACCAGGAATAATATGATCCAAAATAACAGAATGGCCCAAACAATTTTTTTTCTAATATAAGAATACATTTGTAGTCTTTTATAGCTCCTTGTTTTGCAAGTATCAAGGTTCTCCTTCACTCTCCTCTTGAGGGAAGTGTATGTTCAAGGCTTACAGATGCAATTCCAGCAGCAGGGCTTGTGTAAACTTCTCAGTGATTATGGCTTGTGACAGCTTTCAGTACAGCCATGGGTCCTACACCATAGGTTTAGTGGAACTGCTGGGTAAATAAAGAAGCAAGAATACGTGATCCCATAAACACCTGAATTTTACCCTGGTGTTTATTGATGCCAGCCATATCGCTTCTTACATACTCCAGATGCTGCCAAGAGGATATTGCTTAATAATAATGCCTTTCTGGATTACCAGGGAATAAAAATGTCTGAGGCACAGGTGAGGCTGCTAGCTTCTTGGCTATAAACGCCAATAAAGAGCATCAGAGTGACTCATGCCAAAGGCTCTTCTTCTGTGGACTTGTTACACAAGTCTACCATTGAGATGAGGAGGGGAATAAATACCCATGTGAACGTTCCATCAGTTTATTGGGTCATCTGTTCAGCAGATGATGTTCCCTTGTATAGGACTGCTGCTGGCTTAACTGCCTCCTGCTTTGCTTTGCTTCCTTGGGGCCAAACTTTGCCTTCAGCTTAATTCCTCTTAATAGGGCAATGTGGTGAGGTCAGAGTCAAAAAGAGGATGAGAATGGGACCTGAGAAGCTGCTTCCATGGGCATTGGCTGTGCATCCCAACAGGGCAATGGGTGGAGTATCAAACAGCTCTACCAGTAAGGAAGCTATTGAGTGTCTGTCCTCTTGGCTCTTGCTACAGACTTCCTCTTTCTGCCTTATTCACATGCTCAATGTGAGGCCAAGCTGACTGCCTATCCCAGTGGGCAGTGCTCTCTCTCTCTCTCTCTCTCTCTCTCTCTCTCTCTCTCAGACCTTCTGATTTCTTAGCAAAGTTGCTATTAATTAGGAGATTGCAACACCTGCCACTAAAAGTGGCAATGCCTTCATCAAATGAAATAGTCATAAGGCACTTGCACAGTGCCTGACACATAGTAGGCACTATATAAATGCTTATTCTATTTCCTTCCCTCTTCCCCATCAACATGGCAAAACAAGATGGCAACTGATATCACCTGCTTCCAGGAAAAATAGCAACAAAAGGGAACCGTAGGGGCAGCTAGGTAGCACAGTGGATAGAGCACCGGCCCTGGAGTCAGGAGTACCTGAATTCAAATCAGGCCTCAGACACTTAACACTTACTAGCTGTGTGACCCTGGGCAAGTCACTTAATCCCAATTGCCTCACTTAAAAAAAAAAAAAAGGGAACTGCATTATACTTTAACCCTTACCTTATCTTCCTCAGTACACTACAGGTACTTCAATTTAACAAGTATTTTTAAGCACCCACTATGTACAAGACACCCTACTAGGAGCTGGAGGGGAAAAAAAGCCACAAGCAAAATATTTCCTGCCCTCAAGAAGCTTACATTCCTCCCTTTATACCAGAGAAGAAGTCTGAATTTCTTTTCTTTTCTTTTCTTTTATCGGATGTTTATAGTATCTTATTGTACAATTTGGGTTAAGTATTTGGTCATAGAGGGGCAGCTAGGTGGTGCAGTGGATAAAGCATTGGCCCTGGATCCAGGAGGACCTGAGTTCAAATCCGGCCTCAGACACTTGACACTTACTAGCTGTGTGACCCTGGGCAAGTGACTTAACCCTCATTGCCCTGCAAAAAAAAAAAAAGTATTTGGTCGTAGGTCCTGTGGGTAAATTGTCCTATGCAAAGGTCAAGAGGCAACTTGAAGCTCCTTACAAGTTGGAATTGTTCAATACATTCCATTTGTATCCTTAATGCCTAACACAGAGTTTGGCACATAGTAGGCATTTAATAAATACTGACTGATTGATTGATTGAATTGATTCCCAGACCTTTTGCCTGGTACTAAAAATGTGAGAAGTTACCAACATATTTTCAGATCTCTTAATGATAAACTACCCCTTCCATCCCAACCACATCCTGAACTGATTAATCTCATAAAGAGCAGAGGTATTTCTTTCAGAATGAATTTAATCTTCACAGAATCACATGGACAGTGATCCTCCAACAAAGTAGGAACTGTGTGTCATCAGAAGTATAGGATTATACATTATCTACCCTCGTATTTCAAAGCTTTCAACCACGCTGGTACTTCAAGATCCTGTGGTTTTATCAATAAGAATTCTCCCTCCACTCTCTCAAATTATAACCAATGGTTTCAGCTCAGACCAGCTCCTGAAAGCCACTGTTAAATTTCCAGTATATTTATACCTCAGAAGTTGACAAGTACTATGAGGCCATGAATTCTTGTTTTGTTGACTTCTAGACTAAAGAAAGTGATGAAGAAAAATCTTAATAAATTCAATTTAGATTAAATTTTAAAATAGATTACATTTAGAAGTATATCATGGGGGGCAGCTAGGTGGCACAGTAGATAAAGCACTGGCCCTGGATTCAGGAGGACCTGAGTTCAAATTCGACCTCAGACACTTGACACTTACTAGCTGTGTAACCTTGGGCGAGTCACTTAACCCTCATTGCCCTACAAAAACAAAAACAAAACAAACATAAAAAAAGTATATCATGCCTACATTTTTTCCAGAGCCAGTTGTTAAACACTGGATAGCACGTTACTAATTATAAACACTAATGTGCTTTAATATTCATGAGTTTCTGTGGATGAAAATATTCATCCTAGAAGCTGATGAGAATAAACCTTATCAGATATATAGAGACCAGAGATCTGACAGTAAATAGAACATCCATAACTGAGCCCACACTCAATGCCTTTCCATATTGGTAGGACTTACATAGACTGGTGTTCTGTTAGCATAGTATTTGAGAATCCAGGGTTACCTCTATGACATGAGGCATCAGAGAACTTTAGTGAATACTAATAGTACTAAGACATTTAGACAGCATTTTAAAGTGTAAAAAGAACTTTACATAGATTATCTCATTTGAGCTTTGTGAAGTCTATTGATTTATATGAATGAATGAATGAATGAATGAATGAATGAATGAATGAATGAATGAATGAATGAATGAATGAATGGAAAAGCATTTGTTCTATTTCTGTGTACAAAGCACTGCTGTTAACTGATGGAGCTATAAGACTACAAACAGAAAATCTGAGGAATCCCTGCTCTCAGGGTGCTTATGCTCTAATGGATGGACTCGGGAAATAATTCATACACAGTTATCCTCAAAAAATTTTTGGCCCTCCCTTTATATCAGAAAAGAAGTCTGATTTTGTTCTTTTTCTAATATGGAATGTTTATAGTATCTTATTGTACAATTTGGGTTAAGTAATTGGTCATAGGCTCCGTGTCATCTGCTGGCTTCACGTGTCATCTACAGCTTCTGCAAAACTCCCCAAAAAATTCCCATTTAAATTCTCCTGCTGACCAGTGATAAACCAAAACCATGATGGGGAAAGTAGAGGTGTGGAAGGGATAAATAGAGGAGGTTTCAGTGGCAAGTCAGATGGCATGTCCCATGGTCCTTAGGGTACAGCAATAAAGCAGATAGTAATGCATCTTCTTTCATTTCATTTCCAATGATAAAAACCATAACCCAGGGGCAGCTAGGTGGTGCAGTGGATAGAGCACCAGCCCTGGAGTCGGGAGAACCTGAGTTCAAATCTGGCCTCAGAAACTTAACACTTACTAGCGGTGTGACCCTGGACAAGTCACTTAACCCCAATTGCCTCACTAAAAGGGGGGGAAAAAAACCATAACCCATTTCTGATATTGAACAATTTGAAAATGTAAAGGATTTTGATGACAAGGATATAAAGGATGTTTCAGCTACAAGTCAGTTTTATTCATTGGACCCCTATGGTCCTTAGAGTACAGGGTCACACAGCAAATACGTGAAAGAGACAGGAACTGAGCCCATGTTTTCCTGACTCCAATTCTAGTGCTCTAACTCGGTGGTTCTCAAACTTTTTGGTTATCAGGACCCTTTTATGCTCTTAAAAATTACTGAAGAACCCAAAGAGCTTTTGTTTATGTAGGTTATATCTATCAACATTTATCATAATAGAAATTAAAATAATTTCAATATGTTTCTATAATAATTTCTATAATTTTATTATATTTATTCATTCATTTCAAATAACATTAAGTCCATTGCATATCAACATAACATTTTATGAAAAATAACTCCATTTCTAAAAGTATTTTTGAAACAACCATATATTTGACTGTAAATTTTATATGCTATGTAAACTATAAATATGATAGAAACACAAATTTCCGCCTTTATGAAAAAATTATATTTCCATAATCAAAAAATAGTGAGAAGAGTGGCATTTTTTAATATATTTTTGCAGATCTCTTTTATGTCTGGCTTAATAGAAGACATCTGGATTCTCGTATCTGCTTCTGCATTCAATCTCCTGTGATATGCTCCTTTGGTTGAAATCTATGAAGAATATCCAGCTTTACACAGATATATAGTTAGAAAAAAGAAAAGTATTTTAATGAGTAAATAATACTTTTATGAAAATGGTTTTGATCTTACAGATGCCCTGAAAGGATCCCAGGGAAAACTAGGGCTCTGCAGACAACACTTTGAGATGAACTACTGCTCTAGCCACTTCTTCAAAATCAGGTAATTCCATAAAAAATTATATTGTCATCTTTTGTGGGGAAAAACTGTTAAGCAATATGGCCAAAGTTACAATGACTATCAGCAGAAACAGAGACCTTAGTTCTTTTCTATTTCATTATGTGTCTCCCTGATTCAATTCTGCTGTCAACAGAGATTGCTTCATGGGAAAAGGCTATTTCCTGCTTTTCTAAAACCATCTTGGCTTTAACAACTGGACAGTGAAGGATCAGAGCAGAAGTTCAGAGTGGGAAGGAGTCAGAAATCATTAAGTCCAACCCATACCTGAGAGCAATTTCCTCGACAATACCCTTGCTAAGAGACTTATAGTTAGATGATCAAGTGGCTCCCATAGAAGTCCATTTCCCTTTTGGACAGTTCTAATTATTAGACATTATTTCTTTACATTAAGAAAAGGGCAAGCGGGGCAGCTAGGTGGCGCAGTGGATAGAGCACCAGCCCTGGATTCAGGAATAGATGATTTCAAATCTGGCCTCAGACACTTGACACTTACTAGCTGTGTGACCTTGGGCAAGACACTTAACCCCCATTGCCCCACACGCAAAAAAAAAAAATTAAAGAAAATAAAGAAAAGGGCAAGCAAGCAGCTAAAATATATAGGTTCCAAATAGTTTTGGTTTTCCTGTAGGGTAGAAGTTGAAGTAAAAACAGATTTGGGCTGAATATAAGGAACACTTCCTAATAATTAGTACTATCCAAAAGGGTAATGGACCACCTTGGTGTTTCAATTCTATAACTGTGATTGTCACAACTTGATCATTGTGATTCTGTAATCATTGGCTACATTCATGGAAGTGTAGCAGTCAGAATGGGGGAGGTAATAGGTGGCACAGTGCTGGACCAGGAGTCAAAATGATGAGTTCAAATCCCATCTCAGACATTTATTTGCTAAGTCAAAGTCACTTAACCTCTGTTTACCTCAGTTTTCTCATCTGTAAAATAGAGGTAATAGTAACACCTAATTGTTGTCAGTATTGTTGCGAGATTAAAATGAGAAAATATTTGTAAAGTGCTTTACAATGCTAGTTATTATTATTGTTGTTGTTATTGTTATTATTATTATCCTCAGTGTCCTCTTCCTTGGTCAACTCCCACCTGCACTCTTTAAATACAAGGGCCATATTCTTGGAAGGAAGGACGTTGGCAAATCAGAGCAAGTCCAGAAGAAAGCAACTAGGATGGTAAGGTAACTTACTAGACCCATTGAAGCCACTGAGAATGTTTGGTGGGGAGATGAGGAGACTTATAAGGAGCATAGTAAGTTCTTGAAGATTGTCATGAGAAAGAGGGGTTGGGTTTGTTTTTACTTAGTCCCAGAGGGCAAAGCTCAGAGCAGCAGACAGAAGTCGTAGAAAAGGATATTCTTTCTTGATGTGAGGTTAGAAAATCAAACAAAAGAAACCCTTTTAACAGAGCGGTGGAGAAGTCCCATCACTTGCCTCCTGATCAAAAAATGTCCCTATGACATCAAGTCTCCAAGCAAATACTAGATGGCCATTCATTATGATCGTTGTAGAGGGATTCCTATTTGGGTGTGAGTTAAACTCGATGTTTTCTTAGGCCCCTTCTAAGCAGTGAGATCCTGCATTCGGTTTTATAAATTTAGTTCATAGGGTATGGCAAGAGAGCAAGGCAGGGTAGTTCTTGTCATTTTCATCAAGCTTATACAGGCTTTATTATACTTTTAACCTTGGATTTTTTTCAATGATTTTATAGATTTTCTAAACTGATGGTACAGTGGATAAAGCACCAGATCTGGAGTCAGAAAGACTCTTAACTTCTTCCTGAGTTCAAATCTGGCCTCAGACACTTAATAGCTGTGTGACCCTGGGCAAGTCACTTTACCCTGTTTGCCTGTTTCCTCTTGTGTAATCTGAAGAAGAAAATGGCAAACCAATTCAGTATCTCTGCCAAGAAAACTCCAAAAGGGGTCATGAAAAGTCAGACACAACTGAAAAAAAAAAAACAATTAAACAACATGTCTGGGAGATTCATTGTTGCTCTTAAAGTAATTTCTCTCCTTGGGTTGTTTTGTTTTGTTTTTTTTAATCACATTTTTCCCCTGCCATAGTATTTATTCAGAAGTAACATGTGACAGTAAATTAAGGTCCAGCCTTGCAGGCAGGATAACCTGGGTTCAAGTCCTCCTCCTGATACATGCAGCTGTTTTATCATAGACATGTGATTTCAGCTCTTAGTGTCCAAGGCAACTTTCTAAGACTTTTAGTGCCACACAGGTTGCTGATCTGTCATAATAGTATTTCTACACAAGATTTGATGAAATAAGAAGCTCATATCAAATCAAAATTAATTTATTCTATTGGGACTTCTCCTTAGTTGATATCATTTAGTGTGTCTACCCTTTTTCCCCACATTTCTACTGGTTTTTCTATGAGGTTTTGCTCATGATGAATCTTTTTCTATTTATTGTTATTTGGTGGATGCTCTTTTATGCTATTTGGTGCATTTCTTGCTATTTTAAGATTAATGGAATGGGAGCTGGGCATACACACAACCTCTTGCTCAGCCATCTTACTGGAAGCCCATCCACCCTGGAATCTCTCAACATTTTCCCTGATATTACATTGAGATCTGACAGATGGAAATTGAGAAGCGGGTGCCAGAATACTGTCTGCGAGCCGAACTCTTAAAAAGTTTCATGTTCTGATTAGGAGATTGGCTTCTTTCCTTGATCTTCAAAACACAACTCATTCAATGCCCCTCAGTAAGTATCCATGGCTGAGTCACTATATCTAGCCTTATTCATTTCTGAAAAGACACTTGGCCCTCTTCTACATACTTCCCATTCAAGAATTATTCTATGTGACAGAAGTTCCTCTACCAATTTTCATGGAAAGAGTGTTGAAGCATCAAGGGCTTCAGATTTTATTTTTTTCTCATTGGCTTCTGTTAGATGCTTAAAAATATGAAAATGATGATATATGAACCAGAAATATTGGTTAAGCACCTACTAGGTACAGAACCCTGTACTTAGTACTGAGAAAGATATAAAATTTTAGATAAGACATAGTTCCTGTCCTCATGTTGCTTACTGGCAAGTAACCTATTTTTAAAATAGAATAAAATGAGACACATTACCTCCCTTTTATTTAATGCTAGTGATCAGTCTCTGTCAAGATACGGAAAAGCTTAACTTCTTAAGCTACCAAGTAGGCCACTCCACCAAAAAAGCGATCACGAGATGGAGCCTGTTTCCATGTGTCCAATCAGAAGGCAACTGGAGTGAGGGAGGAGAAATATGAAAAGGGGCATTGAGAACCAAAGCAGAAAAAAAAAAATGTCCCAGTACTGCCATGTACCTTAGTGGTAGCTATTATAACATATATGCCACTAAATTCTAGGAGCATGTCAAAGAAAGTAAGAGATATTCCACACGCAACTTGTACTTCTCATGTGACCTTCAGCAAGTCATAATGTCCATGAGCTCAGTTTCCTTATCTGTAAGGGGCCTGAGTTAGATGGTCTCTGGGGTCTCTTCCAATTCTAGATCCAAGAGCCTATGAGACTATGATTGTTCATGAGTTTTGATTGTTCATCAAAACTCCCCCTCCCCCCAATAAAATGACAAAACTAAAAACCCGAACATCCCAAGTCTAAAACAATATAAGCAAATGAGGGGAATGAACTAGAACTCCTTACTTAGATATATAGGAGCAGAGTGAAATTTGGGATCAGAGGATTCAAGGTTTAGAGCCTGAAAATGAGTTCAGAACTTGTCTCCTTCACTCCCTTATATTATAGATGATGAAACAAGCCCAGGAAGGAGAGAGGACTTTCCCCGAGTAATAGGTAAAAGAACCAGGATTAGCTCCCAGGTCCCTTGAATACAAATATGATCACACCAAATCAACAAGACTAAATTAAGCGCCTATTATGTGCTTGGGTACTGTATTAAGCACTGGACCCTTAGCCACAATAGGTAAACATTATACAAAACAAATTTAAATTCAATTTCAGGTAAAACCTGTTGACACAGCTGTCCAAAGGCTGGAATGGGTTGCTTCCAGAAGTATGGGATTCCTCATTACTGGAGGTCTTCAAACAGAGGCTAGAGGACCACTTGTCAGGAATGATGACAGAGAATCCCTGTTGTAAGGACACATTGGACTCGCTTGTCTCTGGAGTCCTTTCAAATCCAAACATATTTTGATAATTAATTAAGACATTTTTATCCTTGTGTTTTGAACCTAAGTAAGAGATAGCCTTTCTCTACCTTGTTATGTGAAAAAGCTAATTGCTAACTGAAATGTTGAGGAGGAGGTTAACTGTATTAGGTGCATGTTTTAATTAGTTCATTGCTAGCCACATCATATTTCCCAGAATCCAATTACCACCGTGCTTTTTGTAGAGAAGAGATCAGAGCTGGACTTGCCTGGCTTATTACTCTTCTGAGTGAAGAGCTGCACAAATCACTTCTCTTCCCCAATTAGAAGCTACTGACTCATGTGACTCTGGGATTTTCCCAAACTCCTCACCCCAAAGCACTTAGACTCTTAGCAGAAATCAATGTGTAATCCAAAGTACCTTTACCACTTCTGTTCAGTGGTCACTGAATGAGGGAATGGATCGCGTACAGCGCCTTTCAGCAGTTGTCAGAGTCGTAAGAAGAGTAGAACAAGGCCAAGTTTAGAGGGTGTTCATGACGCTTGTAGTCTTTCATCAGCTCAGAAATAATAGAGGTTAGCAGCTTTTTAATGAGAATAATTAGTTAAAATAGGAAGACATCTGGGGGCGGCTAGGTGGCGCAGTGGATAGAGCACTGGCCCTGGATTTAGGAGTACCTGAGTTCAAATCCGGCCTCAGACATTTGACACTTACTAGCTGTGTGACCCTGGGCAAGTCACTTAACCCCCATTGCCCTGCAAAAAAAAAAAAAAATAGGAAGGCATCAGATGGTGGGCTGAAGTGAGCTCGCCCCATATGCTGTCCCTCTCCCTCAACCTCTTGTCAGTTCCACCTCACTCCCCTGAGCCAGCAGTGGTCTCACACCAGTGTCTTGGATTCTGGCTCACTCCTGTGACCCAATGTCCTCCTTCCTTGCCATCAAATAAGGGAGGACTTCTACTGCTCCCCTCAGACCCAGTTTTTTGGTATTTGACTAGACACGAGCACCAAAATGTAAAACCTATTTTGCCAGAAAACAATGGGTAAGTTTAAGGGATGCCAATGGCCTTGGAAATTTTAGGTCTATGGTACACCCCACCTTTACTTCCAGTACAGTATCACATTGCCATTGCCTCTTTCATCCTAGCCACCCAAAGCTATTTTCCAAGAGTGCTTCAATAATCCATAGGTCATCTTGGTGAGTTAAGTGACCCCAAAAGGGAGTTTGAAAGATTTTTGCTCCAATAAAGGTGGCATGACCTTCTCGGGCCTCAGTTTCCTCATCTGAAAACGGGGTTATTAATAACTGTAATATCTGCCTCATGAGGTTTTTGTGAGGTTTAAATGAGATAATGTCTTACAAAGCAGAATGCTTTTTTAAAACTTTGTAACGCTATATAAAAATCAGTTATTACTCTTAATTGTACTACCAGATGACCAAATACATCTGTTCCCTGAAAATTCCTATTAAAGCAGGGAGCTTTATTCCAAGGATATCATGTTTTTATCTGCTATAATCTTGGTGCAAATGATTTTTCTTTTTATGAGCACATATATCAATATAATAATAGCTGACATTTATATGGCATTTCAGGAAACAGAGGCTCAGATAGGTTAAGTGACTAGCCCATGGTCACACAACTAGTAAATGTCAGAGGTAGAATATGAATGAAGAGCTTCCTAACTTTTGGCCCAGCATCTCTCTACTACACTAGAGGGCCTCTCTGAAAAAGTTGCCACCTGACTCCCCTCTCTCAGTACAAGGACAGCAATGGCATTCTGGGTGGTGAGACTCAATATAATTTTAGTCTTGATTCTATATAAATAGGTGGGAGAGGGGGAAAAGTGGAGGATAGGAAGAAGCATAGAGAGTGTTCATGTTTCCTTTTGGTAAGTGGGTAGAGATGGATGAAACTGGGGGATGACCCCCTTCGGTCTCTGTCTGGATCCAAGCTGGAGAGACGACAGAGACCAAGAAACCCTGGCATACGGGGCAAGATGTAAATGCCCTGTAACCAGAGAGGGGTGGAGGAGGGGTGCATCTGGTCCATTGGCCATGGTACAAATAAAAGCATTTACTTTATCCTAATTTTCCATAACCATAACTACTCCCCATAATTTGGGGTAGGGGAAGTGAGGAGAAGGACTATTATTGAGCAGCGTGAGTTATCATTTTCTCAGTACTTACTGCAGGGAGGAAATCAGCCACCCCTGACAAGTTCTCCACTTGCACTGGTTAATAAACCATAGTAAAATCTTCTGCAAATATACAGCGTTCCATGAACACATAATATACTGGCGATACTAAATGTATCCAGAATCCCAAATGAGTAGCAGAGGAACCCAGCCTGTGAATTGATTTAAAAGGAAGACAAGCAAGTCCATTTTTAAAAACAGAAATGAAGTACTCTAGTCCCTACTTCGTTATTCAAAAAGTGCTCATATTTCAGGCCATAGTGATGCCATGTCATTGAAAGAAATCACAGATGCAGGAGGAGATAAAGGGAGGTTAAACCAATTTAAGATTAGCTTCTAAGAAACTGCTGGATTACAAACTCCTAAAGGTCAGGAATTTCTTGGAATTCTTGTCTTTGTGCCCTGGGCCCTCTAGCACCCTGGAGGCAATGTGGTCAAGTAGAAAAGGCTCTGGCCTTACCAGCTGAAGGCTGGGTTCACACCCTGATGGACCACTTAATTAACTGTGTAACCTTAGAAAAGTTACCCCACCCCCAAGGACCTCAAGTATGTTTGTTATTGCAATGAAACAACCCTTTGAAATTTGGTCTTGATCTAAACTGGAAGAACACTTTCCCCTAAAGGTCTTTCCTGGCTTCCCCAGGACAGTTTCTATGCAACCCTTCAAAGAATAATGTTTGTCTGGTTTTTGCAAGTTCACAGTTGAAAAAAATGTTAAATTTCAATTAGAGGTTAGTGAAAATAAAGACAGAGTTGTTTGTTTGTTTGTTTGTTTGTTTTTTCCATCTGAGTCCTCAGACCCAGTGAAATCTTTCCACAGCTTGGGGGTCCATTAAAAACTTCTGCTCTAAAAGGAAAGCAGCTAAACTCTTCACAGAAAAGGGGTTGGTTGTACATGATAGGACATTTCTACAGTTGATATGAATTCATTCATATAGACATCTACGAGAAAGAACTGGGTATCTTTCAGAGAAAGTCAGCATCTACCCTAAGGTTTTAAAATTAAACTTTCCTTTTGACCTGGTTATTAATTTAATATTGACAAATGTTTCATTTTAAATGGCAATTTCTTTGTTGTTTATTTAAACCTAGATAAGAAACTATGACATCCTTCCAGTAATTAATCCTTGGTCACCAATAATTTCTGTTATCTTTATTTATGAAATAAATAGCACCTACCTCTACCATCTGGGTAATACTAACTACACTGCCCAACAATGCCCAACAACTTCTTTTCCTTAATAATAGTACAGCCCAGGGGGCAGTTCGGTGGCGCCGTGGATAAAGCACCAACCCTGGATTCAGGAGGACCTGAGTTCAAATCCGGCCTCAGACACTTGACACTTACTAGCTGTTCGATCCTGGGCAAGTCATTTAATCCTCATTGCCCCACAAAAGAAAAAATAAAATAAAATAATATAATAATAATAATAGTCCAGCCCAGTTTTACAAAGACAAAAAGAATTCTTAACCCTAGTCAAAGTAACTCTATTCCTCCATGTGTCACATGTGGAAGAGACCAATTCATGGGGCCCTTAGGAACCATCTATCTATTCTCAACAAAATCTTTTATATTCTTAAATTATTCCTACAAGACTCATTCCATCTCCTCAATTTAATAGAAACCCAGTATCGCTCTGGGGACACTACATCCCTCATAGCCCTCTTTACTACAGTCCACCACTTGTTCTACTCCCCATCTCAATCCCATTTCTAGAGCTTGAAGGAACATTTGACATAGTTCTTGTTTTTTTACTGCCACTTTCAGATCATCCCTCTAACTGTTCCTTAATAACCTTGCTCCCTTTTAGGTCCATGTGATATATTTATACCACTCTCTCCCCATTGTTGATTCCATTATCACCTATCTTTTCAATTCTCATCCTTTTCAGTCTCTCTTCAGCATTTGACATTCTCAACTCAGGGCCACCTCCAAGATTCTGAACTTGAAAAGATCACCTCTGACCACAGCTTCCTATCTTTCCACTTTTCCCATGCTCCATTTTTAAATTCTTGTTCAATCCTAATGCCTGAAATGTTATCCCTGCTGCACCCCCCACTCTGAATTTAAAGACCAATTCAAATGACATCTCTTCTATAAACGTTTCTTTCATCACCACAGCCACTGTTGACCCGGAGACATCACCTAGAAATTTATTTCCACCTCTCTTGTGTATACATACTAATAATAATGTAATAGGAAGGGGGATTTGCTTCTCCCTCACCACAGAAAGCTGATATATTCACAAAAAGTAAGGGGCAGCAGATACTAGAAATAAGATGATATTAATATGCTAAGGAAGTACAAAGATCATCTACTTCTGTCATCCCTTTATAAAGCATAATTGAATTAGAAGGGAAGGGCAGCTAGATGGTGCAGTGGATAAAGCACGGACCCTGGATTCAGGAGGACCTGAGTTCAAATCCTGCCTCAGATACTTGACGTTTACTAGCTGTGTAACCCTGGGCAAGTCACTTAACCCTCATTGCCCTATAAAAAAGAAAGGAAGGAAGGAAGGAAGGAAGGAAGAAAAGAAAAGAAAAGAAAAGAAAAGAAAAGAAAAGAAAAGAAAAGAAAAGAAAAGAAAAGAAAAGAAAAGAAAAGAAAAGAAAAGAAAAGAAAAGAGAAAAAAGAAAAAAGAATTAGAAGGGAAGATGGCCATTAATTTGTTTTAAAAAAAAAAATGACCACACCCCTGGTAACCCTTAAAAGAGAAGCCCATCAGTCTTGTGAAGTTCAAGAGTTTGAGGCATTCTGGGCAAGGAGGAGCTTTGTGGAGCGTGACCCTTATACCGCCACAACCAAAGCAAGGTGTACCAGTAAATGTTTAACAAGCAGTTCTCTTATAGAAAATGTATACATGACACACTTTTAAATTTAATCTGTATTAACATTTCTTCCATTACTTTCCTAAGTCTAGACAATCAACAAAAGCATAAACTAATATCTACTTTGTAGCATTTGCTGATTTCCAAGGTATAATACTTAATACTTAATAACAATTCGACTCTTACAAGGCAAGAAGTATTGACTGCCTCCAACATATTCCTGGATTGGATTTAGAAGCATTTGGAGTTGGAAAACAAAGATACACACCCTTCAGACAGATTTGAATACAGACAGGTAGCATTCCAGGGAGGAAGTAGTTTCAAGGAGCAAGACTCCTAGGAGCAGAGAAGAGCCATGGGCACCTTCAGGCACCCAGTAAAGACACAGTGCCTATGGGAGCCAGAGAAGCAATGGGATGAGTACTATCATGAGGACTCTACAAGAAGAAACAGGACATCCTTCCAGGCCCCACAGGGATAGAGGCATGAGCTGCCTTGGCCACATGCTGTGTGCTCCACTGCCAGCTTGCACCTGCTCTTCCCATCAAAAGGTTTTGTATTTGTGAGAGAGTACACCCCAGAGTGTTACGAGGAAATGATTTTTTGGTAGCTCAAATAGAAAGGGGGTCACTAGATCATATAGAAGTATCCCTGAAGGCCACATATTGACTCAGCTAAGTACATGTTAACATTATTTATGCTCTATTGTATTTTTACTTATTTTGTTAAATATTTGCCAGTTCCACTTTAATCTGGTCCTGGCTACCCTTCTGCAGATGGTGTCTCACCTATCTACTACTAGTAGCCTTATTAGGCTATCCTAGTCATCCTAGTATCCTTTGATTTGAGCTAATTCTATCTGCTGGGTGACTAGGAAAAGTATTTCCCAATGTGAGCTCTTTGGTAGCCACAGTTTTAGGGACCCAACCCGTGAGTCTGGATCCAGGGTGGGAGGCTCCGAGTGGAGGGGCTATAATTAACAAACTACAAATACCTGGATAGGAATTCTGAGGTCCCTTCCAGCTCTATGACCCTTTGAACCTGCTTTAAAAAATAAAAAAGGTTGTTTGTTGTTGGGGCAATGAGGGTTAAGTGACTTGCCCAGGGTCACACAGCTAGTAAGTGTCAAGTGTCTGAGTCACATTTGAACTCAGGTCCCCCTGAATCCAGGGCCAGTGCTTTTTATCCACTGTGCCACCTAGCTGCTCCCAACCTTATGAACCTTCAAGTTTCACGAGAAGACAACATCTTATCTAAACCTTGTTTTCCTCAACCCCAAGAACCTAGCATAGTGCTCCATAAACAGTGGAATCTTAAGTATTTATGGAATCAAATCAAACTAAAGATCCTTATAATTTAAAATGCACAATACCTAAGTTTCAGATGAATACATACTTGTTAGAAAATGTTATTGTTTGTTGGACAAAATGGAACCTAGAGCTGGAAGAGATTTTAGAAATCATCTAATCCAACCCTCTTGTTATCTAGAGGAGGAAACTGAAACCCAATGAAAGGAAGTGACTTGTTCAAGGTGACACAGATAAGTAGATGGCAGAAGTTAGACTTGAACTCATGTCCTCTACCTTCAGATCCCACTACATCACAACTTCTTTCAAAAGTAGACCCCAAAGAAGTCAAAATACCAATATCTCACAATGACACACTTCAAGCTCAACAGATGGGGCTAGCCCAGATTATAGTCCATTTCTGTACATCAAAGTAAAACTTTGCCTAAATAATGAGAATATCTCCTACTTTTTTCTTCAATGGTGCTCAAAAATACCAAATGAATTTTAACTCTTCTCTATTCATAAGACACATAGTGTGTGTGTGTGTGTATATATATATATATATACACACACACATATATGTATGTATATATACATATAAGTACATATGTGTGTGTTCAGCATCTGCCTCAGGAGGCTTTGAAATCCAAATAAATCTAGTTTTGTGCCCAACATACTTCTTTAGCAGCAAGTAGAAGGAAGAAAGGGAAATGGACTTGGAGACACAAGATGGGACTCTACCAATTGGCTTCACATACATCATTTTACCTTCAGTGTCCTCATCTGTAAAAATAAGAATAAGAGGGGCAGCTAGGTGGCACAGTGGATAGAACACCTGCCCTGGATTCAGGAGGACCTGAGTTCAAATCCGGCATCAGACACTTGACACTTAGTAGCTGTGTGACCCTGGGCAAGTCACTTAACCCCAACTGCCTCACCAAAAAAAAAAAAAAGAATAAGAAATATACTTGCATACAGTACATACCATATAGAACTGTTAGGAGGAAAACAGACTCCAAAATTCCAATAAATGAGACATGGTTGTTTTTGCTATCATTCCTAATGGCACAATGATCTTATCAAGAAGAGCTGACCAGGTCCTTCTGACCCTGAAATAGTTTCAACTTTTAACACAGTACATAGAGACCTACAAGGACACATATCAGATATCACCCTGAATCTCACTAATTTTCTATCACCCCCTATCTATTGGTTATTTCCCTGCTAATTACAAACATGCTCATGCCTCTCCCACTCTTAAAAAAACCTTCACTAGATCTGTCCATCCCCACCAGTTTATATCTGTCCTCTCTTTCATGGCTTAATTACCTGAGAATTCCATCTACAATTAGTATTGTCACTTCTTTTTTCTCCCACTCTCTTCTTAGCTCTCTGGAGTCCACTTTCTGATCTCATTCAACTGGAACTACTCTCTCCAGAATTATCAATGATCTCTTAATTGCTGCAACAGATTTTTCCCAATTCTTATTCTTCTTGACTTCTCTGCCATCTTTGGCACGGTTGATCACCCTCTCCTCAACAGTCTCTTCTCTCTAGGTTTTCATGACCTCATTCTCACTCCTGCCTGCTCTGTCAGGCTATTCCTTCTCAGTCTCCTTTGCTGCACCTTCATCCAGGATGCATCTGCTTTTTGAAGGTGTCATACACGAGCTTGTCTTTAATAGAACTGCAGTGTTTGGATAATGGTCATAGTCCTACCAGACATGTGTTTACCTGGCACAGAGGTAGCAAGGACCTCAAAGGTCAGCTAGCTAGACTGAACTCAAATCTCTTCTACAATATCCTTGGGAAACATTTGATCACCAGACTTCTTCTGGAATTAATGAGGGACTCAATAGAATACAAGTCACTAGAGATTGCTTAACCTAGTGCCAGGCCCATGTTTTTGTTGTTGCTGTCATTTCTGTGTGTATGCCTGCTGGTATTTTAAATGGACCTGTGATTTCATCAATGTAGGAACCTCTTGATGATTGACTCCTTATACTTCCCCTACAATCTTCAAGAGTCCCCTGGGGCACAGAGATATTGAGTGACTTACCCAGGATCACACAGCCAGTATGTGTCAGAGTTGGGACTCAGTTTCCCCTAACTCTAAGGACAGATTTCTGTCCACTCCCCAACACTTACTCCCAATCTGGCACACTCGGGTCATTTAATTAGTGCTTGTGGGTTGACTACCTACTAAAAGCACTTTGGGGTGACTCTATTTGTTAGGAAGTTTTTCCGTATCTAAAGCTGAAATTTATCTCTCTCTAAGTTCTTCCCACATGCCCTAGTTCTATCCTCTGAAGTCAGGCAAAGTATTGTAATCTTTCATCCCTGGGGCAGCCTTGCAAAAGCTTGAACACAGCTAGCATATCTCCCCTTAGTCTTCTTTTATTCAGACTAACTTGCCTTATTTCCTCAACTGATCTTCCTTTGACATGTTCTTTAGTCCTCTCAATGTCCAGGCCTCCTTCCTGTGGAAAAGGCCCCTGTCAGGTTCCCTGTCTCATTCTAGCTATTAAATCCACCGGCATCCTTCTTACAAGTAGAGCTATTTTCTAATGAGTTCTGAAAGATGTCCAAGATAGAGCAGAAGGCAAGGGGTGTTTCATTGCTGAAGTATGCCTCCCCCTGGGAATTATATCACTCTTCAATTTAATTCCTCCTGACGTTTTTCCCATTATACCGTGTGCTCTTCATTAAAACAAAACCCTCCTAGAAACTGAATGCTTCTAATTGACTGTCCTGGATGGGTTTTAGAAACAGTTGTAATTTGTAACAGGAATATTAATAAACACTGGAATAACGTGCTTGTAGACATGTTCAATAAGTGTGCATGGGAATAAAAGGTTCCATTTGATGTCAGAAATGGTGTTTCTCATGAGGCCCACTTCAGCCATCCCTGTGACCCATGCAAGACAAGGAAAGATTTCTTTTTTTTTTTTTTTTGGCCATTGTCAATTTTGTTTGTTCAGGCTTAATTGTTCCCGGATATCTAGGAAGCTCAGGAGGGTAACTCTCTGTTTGATTTTAATGACTCCCTGGGCTTGGGTTTCATTGAGAATAACATTCTCCCATTGAGAACAGCCACTTGAGGAATTCACCTGGAAGCAAACTATAGATTAAAGCCCAGCTGATCCAGCAGAATCACCTTTATATGAGGTGAATGGATTTGTTCAACAAGGCTAAAGCTGTAAGCTAAGTGAGAGGCCAGAAAAGGAAAGTGACTCTTGCTGGTCAGAAAGGAAATGATTTCCCGGCAAAGCAATTGCTATCCTGTCACAGACCAAGCCATTTCTGTGTACGAGAAGGGAATAAATGAAAAGACCTTTTCTCTCTTGGTAATCCACATGGAGAGATGTAATGACTTAGCTGATACCAAAAAAAAAAAAAAGTAACCAGGATGGGGTAGACAGAACCTGATCCTCAAGCTCATGCCTTCTTGGCCCTGAAGACAAACTAGATTCACCCTTTAGTTTGCTTTTTTTTTTTTTTTTAGTGAGGCAATTGGGGTTAAGTGACTTGCCCAGGGTCACACAGCTAGTAAGTGTTAAGTGTCTGAGGCTGGATTTGAACTCAGGTACTCCTGACTCCAGGGCTGATGCTCTATCCACTGCACCACCTAGCTGCCCCTTTTAGTGGTTTTTGTTTGCTTTTTTTTTTTTAGTGAGGCAATTGGGGTTAAGTGACTTGCCCAGGGTCACACAGCTTAGATTCATCCTTTAGGCAGCTGCGTAGCTCAGTGGACAGAGCACCGATTTGAGAATCAAGAAGACCTGAATTCAAATCCAGCCTCAGGCACTTACTACCTGGGAAACCCTGAGCTAGTCACTTAGGCTCTCTCTGCCTTAGTTTCTTCAACTAGAATGTAAGGATAATAACAGCACTACTTCCCAGGATTATTCTGAGAATCAAATGAGATACTCTTTGTAAAATGCTTTGCACAGTACCCAGCACATTGTAAGCACCATATGGATGTTAGCTACTTTTATTATTACCACCACCACCACTACCACCACTACTACTACTAGACAACTGCTATTTTTTTTTTTCCAGATTAGGCCACTATTGTCAATTGCAGGATAAGAGAGAGAAAGCAACTTGGCTGGGAAAAAAAAAAAACACAAAACAGTGAACATTAAGAGGGGTAAATGACAAGAGTCAATATGAACAATATGACAAAAAGGTCACATATCAATGGTTGCCTCCGGCCTTGGGGCTGAGGATAATTCTGCAGATCTGATGCTAAAAGACTAGCCTTCCTAAAACTTCAGCACATCCATCCTTGAAGCCTTCCTGTTTTAATTAGTGTGGGTAATCCCTCTGCAGATATGAATCTTAACTTCTTTCCATTTTAGTAGACAGTACTATGACTTGTGGTACCAAAAAAAAAATTTATCATGTTTATCTATACTAATTTCCTACAACTAATGCAGCCCGTCATGAGTAACTTTGTCAAAGTTTTCTAGCTCAGTATAGACTCCCAGAGCTAAAGATCCATGAATGTTATCTTTAAGAAGATAATATCACCTCCATGGCATAAGATATGAATTTGCATACCTCTGAATGAAACAGGTCAGCTGTGTGGTGCAATGGAAAGAGAGCCAGGCCTAGAGTCAGGAAGCCCTGAGTTCAAATGCAGCCTCAAGCCTCAGACATTTACAAGGTGTGTGACCCTGAGCAAGTCACTTAACATTGTTGTGCTTTAGTTTCCTCATTTGTAAAATGATCTGGAGAAGAAAATGGCAAATCACTCCAGTATCTTTGCAAAGAAAACCCCAAGTGAGGATCACAAAGCTGAAATGACTCAACAACTGAAAGAAATAACATAGGATCCCTCACTGAAGGTATCTTTGGGATCATTTGCTGGTTCCCACTACATCAATGCCTCTTTCCTGAATAGTTGTTCCTAGGATTTAAAAACTCAATCTAAGCTACTAAACAAATCTCTGTTCTAGCATAACCATTTTTTTTTGTTATTTCCATCTAAGAGGAATCTTTTTTTCTGCAATCTCCCAATGAAGATGACCCCCAGGAAATGAAGCAAAACCATGGGAAGGTAGTATCATGTAGTTATAGATTTGAAATCCAAAGACCTGGGTTCAACATCATGGCTCAGGCATTTAGTGATCCTGAGTGATTCACATTCCCCACTAGCCTTAGGTTCTTCATCTAGAAAATCTCAAGATTAAACTAGATGAGGAACAGGGTTGGATTTTGTTTTTGTTTTTGGTGAGGCAATGGGGTTAAGTGACTTGCCCAGGGTCACACAGCTAGTAATTGTCAAGCGTCTGAGGCCGGATTTGAACCTATGTCCTCCTGAATCTAGGGCCGGTGCTTTATCTACTGTGCCATCTAGCTGCCCCCATAACTTCGTTGGTTTTTTCTCTATCACTTGCATCCATCCAATATTTTTCTCCTTGTAATGACCCCCCCCACGTTTGTAGTTAGTTTTCCACACATTTAAAATGTCCTCTCTTTCCTTCTCTACCTTTTGAAGTCCTACCTGTTTCAAGACCCACTCAAATGCTTCCCTGATCTCTTCAGTCATAAATGATCCTTTTTTTCCCTTAGATCTTACATAACACTGTGTACCTCTCTTGTGATCCTATCATCTCTAAAACTTCATTATACTTATTGTATAGTCATTGCCTAATTATTATTTATATGTGTATACCCCACCACCCCCAACCACTAGATTATAAACTCTATAAAGCAAGGACAATCTTAATAATCTTTGTGTCTCCCCCAATAACTAAACTAGTGCATTCTGTATAATAGATCCTTAGTTAATGGTGAATTAATGAATGAATGAGTGACTGTATGAATGAACATTGATACTACCTTCTATCCTAGACTTCTTTTGAGCTCAGATTTAGTATCATGCTAGCATCATTTGGGTGCTTCATTAACATTCATCAAAAATAATGATGGTGATGATACCTGATTAAGAGTGAAACTGAATAGATATGCATCTTTCCTAGGTTCCTATGGTTCATCCCTGAAATCATCACACTTTGGTTGTGATCTAAGACAGAGATGACGTATGGATAAATAATAGGACCCCATTATAGTAGGTGGGCTCCTAAGCATGGGCTTGGCAGTGCGACAGAGCCCAGGCTCCCCCTCCAAATCAAGCATACAGGTGCAGTCAGTTCTGCTGCCTTTCCCTACAAAACAAAACAAAACAAGGCTTTCACAATCCTGTGTAGCTCTAGTCACTGCACTTTAAAAGACTTTTGAAACAACCAAGCGCATGGAGAGGCTACAAATTGGAAATTATTCAGGACGGAGGAACAAAAAGTAAGAAGTTATAGGAATGGACTTTTTAAAACTGCAAAATTTAGAGGGGATGACCATAACCTGTTTCACCACTTCTATGGTGCAAAAAGATTTACAAAGGGGCAGCTAGGTGGCGCAGTGGATAGAGCACCGGCCCTGAAGTCAGGAGGACTTGAGTTCAAATCCAGGCTCAGACACTTAACCCTTACTATCTGTGTGACCTTGGGCAAGTCACTTAACCCCAATTGCCTCACCAAAAAAAAAAAAAAGAAGATTTACAAAGTACTTTCTTCATAATAACCTTGTGAGGTTAGGGAAGTATAGGTATTATTGACTCCACTTTACAAATGGTAAAACTGAAGCTACAGAAAGCAGTATGATAAATATAAAGAGCACTGGCTCTGGAGTCAAAGGACTGGAGTTCAAATCTCTCCCCTGACACTAGTTGAGTATCACTAAGGACAGTCATCTAGTAATCTCAGTTTCCTCATCTATAAAATGAAGGAATTGGACTAGCTGGCCTTTGAGGTCCTTTCCAATTGCATAGCTATGGTCTTCTCCACACTAGCACAGCTAGGCAGTGTCAGAGATAAAGTCCCACATCAGGTCTTCTGACTCTGATCCCTTTCCACTATTCAAAGATGCTTCTTGGGATATTAAGCACAGAGATATACATATCCCTTGATACTTTAAAGTAATAGCTTTGTGGCAAATAATAAAAATCTTCCTTTTGTAAAGCATATTCTACTTTTGAAAGTATTCCAGGGGCAGCTAGGTAGTGCAGTGAATAAGCACGGGCCCTGGATTCAGGAGGACCTGAGTTCAACAGACACTTGACACTTGCCAGCTGTGTGACCCTGGGCAAATCACTTTACCCTCATTGCCCTGCAAAAAAAAAAAAAAAAAAAAAAAGTATTCCCACATTCATTATGACTCTTGATCTTTGCAAGCAGATGATACAAAAAGCAAGCAAGAGATGTGCTGTGAGCATTGTAAGGTAACTCCTTGAAGGCAGAGACTGGCTCATTTGTGTCTCTGAATTTCTCACACCTATTAGAGTGTCTGGCCACATAGTAGGTACTTAATAAATGTGTGTTGATTGATGTAGGACATTACCAAAAGTAGGCTGAGTACAAGAAGTGACATAAAAGGTATCTCCAAGGGTATGTATGACTAGAAAAGACATTGGGCCAGTCTTGTAGAGAAAGCAAAAGGTAGAGAATGGACAACCTAAATGTTGCACTGGTAAAAGGCAGAGCTTGGCTTTGAACCTAGGTACTCTGATACCAAATTCAGTGCTCCATCTTACTTTACCATACTGCTTTAAAGTAAGAATGAAGAGGATGGTGAGACCCAGACTGGAAATGATTTGCTCAAAAGCGAAAGACAAACCAAACTCAAAGTCCACATCTCCTAACTCCTGGCCCAATGTCTTTCTATAACACCGGACAGTCTCCCCAAAAAAATAACATATTCTTTCACACAATAAGAAATAAACTTTCAGGGCAGCTAGGTGGCACAGTGGATAGAGCACTGGTCCAGGATTCAGGAGAACCTGAGTTCAAATCCAGCCTCAGACACTTGACACTTAATAGCTGTGTGACCCTGGGCAAGTCATTTACCCCTCATTGCCCTGCAAGAAAGAAAGAAAGAAAGAAAGAAAGAAAGAAAGAAAGAAAGAAAGAAAGAAAGAAAGGAAGGAAGGAAGGAAGGAAGGAAGGAAGGAAGGAAGGAAGGAAGGAAGGAAGGAAGGAAGGAAGGAAGGAAGGAAGGAAGAAGAAGAAAGAAAGAAGAAGAAGGAAGGAAGGAAGGAAGGAAGGAAGGAAGGAAGGAAGGAAGGAAGGAAGGAAGGAAGGAAGGAAGGAAGGAAGGAAGGAAGGAAGGAAGGAAGGAAGGAAGGAAGGAAGGAAGGAACTTTCCCATAGATAGTATAGCCTAAAACTACAATGTGAGACTACAGGAGAATCTGATTGATTCATTAATAAATTTCTACCAGGATTCAGACCTCCATGTGTGAGATCCAGTATACTTTTTAATTATGTGATACCATCATTTTTCTGAACTGCTATGGCATTTATGATAAACATATTTAGCCTTTAAGGTTCTTATTATTATTAATAATTATTTGTTAATATCCAACAAGAAGTATGACAGCAAGACCTATATGCTTCCCGAAGGTAGTATGCCACGGTCACAACGAGATCCAGCCTGGAATTTGTGTAGAAGAGAAATGCCCTATAGATGGCAAGACATTTCAGACATTCTTGCTTGCAGATCACCTTGATGACAATGTGCTTTGTGCATTAAGTTCTGAAACACTGAAAAGCCTCCTAAATGAGAACCATAATCACTAAAAAAAAGTTTGACCTAACTACTGACAGAAGAAGAATTAAGTGGATAAACAATTAGCCAGACTGCAATTGTAGTTCAATTAACGACCTATAGAGCTTGTCCATTCATTTATATATAAATGCCTCCTATGGGGCATCTAAGTGCACAGTGGGTAGAGTCAGGAAGACTCATCTTCCTAAGGTCAAATCTAGCCTCAGACACTTACTAGCTGTGTGAACCTAGTCAAGTCAATTAATCCTATTTGCCTCAGTTCCTTATCTATAATATGAGCTGGAGAAGGAAATAGTAAACCACCCCAGGATCTTTGCCAAGAAAACCCCAAATGTGTTCAAAAAGGGTGGGACACCACTGAAACACCTGAACAACAAAGTTTTCTTAGAAGTCCATCTAAGTGCATACACAGTCAACATTTCAGGTGAACAAACAGAAGCTTATTTACAGGCATTTGTGATAAAGAGACTCTTCCCCACAAACTTCAGACTACTCACGGATATCCTTTGATTGCTTCCTGCTGGCCAAGATGACTCCAGAGGCTTATCAGGTGAAGTAATTAAAAGTATTTAAATTAAACCAGAAGTCAATGGAAATACAGGGGACGATCTCTTTCCCTCCATCTTCTTTTTCTACAAGCTTTGAAATGCAAAGACAACTCTTTGTGTTGTCCAGAATGTCAAGTACAGGGTGTACTTCCCCCTCATCCAGCCACAAGGTCATGATGAGCTCATGACTTTCCATGCCTGGGACGGGATTATCTCTTGTTTGTGTCTTCTTCCCTTTGTTATCGGACCTTAGATTGGTATTGGATCTCTAAAAAAAAAGCTGGCATCTTCCTTGTCCCAGGGACCCAAGCTGTTATGGTAGTGCTCCTGGGGCAGTTGTGGTCACAACAGCAACAAACAAACCGGTCAAAGGGGAGTTGGTTACCTGCACACACACACACACACACACACACAGAAACAGAGAGACACTACCATAAAGAAAAGGCCCATTTAGGGGCAGCTAGATGGCACAGTGGTTAAAAGCACCGGCCCTGGATTCAGGAGTACCTGAGTTCAAATCCGGCCTCAGATACTTGCCACTAGCTGTGCGACCCTGGGCAAGTCACTTAACCCTCATTGCCTGCAAAAAAAAAAAAAAAAAAGAAAAGAAAAAGAAAAGGCCCATTTAGAGTTGATTAAGCTGTATATTCCATGGAGGTGAATAGTATACAGAAGAGAAAATTTAGCAAATGTACCAATAAGACATGCCTATTATAAGCCTCTCAACTGATTGTACTAGTAGTGTTAAGTTACTAGATACTACTGGGGGTGCTGGTAAATGTTTAACAACCAATTCTCCAAAACAAAATGTACATAACCAGACACACTTTCAAGTTTAATCTGTGTTAACTCTTTCTGTATCACTTCCTTAAGACTAGACAATCAATAGAACAATGTCAAGCCCTTATTTATAGTGCTTGCCAATTTCCAAGGTGTAATTCTCATACTGAAAATTGAACAATGACTCTCTCAAGGTGGCATGAGCTCCAGTATACCACTGACTCTATTCTAATAATTGTATAATTCTTGAATGCTTAGAATTCTCTTTTCTGTATGGGAATAAATTCTACTACCTGATTCATATTTGTATTCCAAATGCCCTTTACCTTCTTCTCCTTGCTGGGGAGAACCCTTGGACCAGAGCCAAAAGTAGAATTGTATACCCCAAGTAACTGAGGTGGTATCATGAGACAACAACATTGAAAAAGGGAGACTATTTCCCTTAGTAAGATTTCCTGAGCTGAATCTGAGTAAACCTGGAGGGCAAATAAATAGTTGGTTCTATTTGTTTTCATCTGTCACAAAATGAGATAACCAGGGTAAGGTACTTTGCAAATGTAAATACTGGCTGTTAAAATGATCATTTAAACAAGTGAATATGCTCATTCTAGACCCTGGGGTCAGCAAACTACAGTCAAAGGGCCAAATCCAGTCCTCCAAATGTTTTTGTAAGGCCAGTGACCTAAGAATGGTTTTTACATTTTTAAATAAGGAACTTAAAAATGTAAAAATCATCCTTAGCTTTTGGGTTGTACAAAAGCAGTAGGACTCCAGGGCCCCAGAGTTTGCCAATCCCTTTTCTGGACTAAATGCTTCACATCTAAATGACAATGAGCAGCAATGCCTTTCTTTGGTAAGAAATGCTATTCATCTCTATCCACGTGCCAGTTTAATCTTCACTTTATCTCAATGTAAAGTAGAAGACAAAAAAAATTTAAATATAATTTCAAAGGAAATGAGATATAGATTTATTATTTTTAGAAAGTCAATAATTTAGACTTTCCTTGATTCCAGTCCAAGATGAAGTTGAATGTTTGTCAAAAAAAAAAAAAAAGTCTTGTCTAGTCTTCTTTTAAGCTTTTCTCCATTCATTAAAAGGAAGGAAACATCTTGTCTCTGGTCTCTTGGTGTTTTTTTTCATGGATGTGACATAGCTGAGCTGTCATTCAAAAAATGACAACAAAGAAAAGTAGTGGCCTATGACATAGCAAAGGAAGGCCTTTAAATGAGATCTTGTACATTAGGAGGCATCATGGTGCAGTGGAAAGAACGCTGACTTTAGATTTAGGAGGAAGTGGGATCAAAATTGACCTTGGATGTTTGTAGCCTGTGTGGCCTTGGGAAAGTATCCCTTAACATTTCTAGGCCTCAGTTTCTTCACCTGTATAATTGGAAGGTTGGATTATATGGCCTCTAAAGTCCCTTACAGCTCTAAATCTGTCCTGACTGGAAGCAACATCTTGAAATAATCTCCGAAGGAAACAGAGAACTGGGATCGATTCCAGCAGAGCAGGGCAATATGTCCTTTCTTTTAGATGATGCCCAGCAAAAGACAAACACTAAATTCTGCATTTTTATGGCTGTGGGATAAAAAATGGGAGAAGAATTTAGAAATCACTGAATCTAACCACTTCATTTTAGAGATCAGGACCTGGAGCTCAGATAAATAAAGTAACCGGCTCAAGCTTATTCGGTCCATAAGTTACAGAGCCAGCACTGGAACCCAGGTCATCCCTATATTATTTCAAAGGAAGCCCTAAGAAGTATATAAGATGATTTAAAAATCTTAAAGGGGAGGAGGGGGTGGCTAGGTGGCGCAGTGGATAGAGCACCGGCCCTGGATTTAGGAGTACCTGAGTTCAAATCCAGCCTCAGACACTTGACACTTACTAACTGTGTGACCCTGGGCAAGTTACTTAACCTCCATTGCCCTGAAAAAAAAAAACAAAAACAAAAATCTTAAGTGGAACATGGCATAAGAGATAAATATCTCTTGAACAATCCTTTCATTGTTCCATATTCCAGGATATTTACTATTTTCTGAGGCCATGGGTAAGGACAAAACCACATGGGCATACTTCAAAGAATAAGCCACCCAGAAGAAACCTTTACAATCCATCTAGAACATTCAGCCTATGAAGGACCTTGATCTTCATGAAAGACTTCTTCTAAAATAGGAGTTAAGCCAGGTACCAAGGATCACAAACTCTTAAGTGCAAAGTGATAACATTGGAATGGACAAGACCTGGTCCTCTGAAAGCACTGGGCTTCAAGAAGCATCTCTGGCAAAGTAAAACAATTACAACTAAAGGGTTCATCTGGGGGAAAATGTCTATTAATAAAGGGGGGTAATGATACTCACCATCAACACTGAAATTTCCTCTAAGGTTGTTATTCTGCTAATTACTGAAAGCAACTTGTGCATGAATAACAACCACATAATAGCACCCTTGGTTATTAGGATATAATGGGTGCCTCAGTGACAGCTGTGATGGATGCCTTTCTCAGAAGTATCATCTAGATGGTTTAACAACTTGAGAGTGGAGCCCAACACTTGAAAAATCTATTGATGAACATCCCCAAACATAAGGATTCAGTGGAGCATTTAAGTAATGCCCGTAATTGAACTGATTTGGGTTTCAGGAGCATCTCAAAAAAAAATTCTGATTTAAAGGATCTGATGATCGCCTAGTGATATATATATTTTTTTCTTTTTTTTATTTCTTTTTTTTTTAGTGAGACAATTGGGGTTAAGTGACTTGCCTGGGGTCACACAGCTAGTAAGTGTTAAGTGTCTGAGGCTGGATTTGAACTCAGGTACTCCTGACTCCAGGGCCAGTGCTCTATCCACTGCGCCACCTAGCTGCCCCTAGTGATATATTTTTTTTAAATCATTTAACCTCTGTGAATTTCAGTGCCCCCACCTATAAAATAAAGGGAGTGGATTAGATAATAATGCTACTAGCTAACATTTATATAACATTGTATAGTTGATAAAGCACTTTACATATTTTATAAAATAACCCTAGGAGGTAGGTGCTGTTTGAATTGTCCTCATCTTACTGAGGAGGAAACCAAAGCAGACAAGTTAAGTGACTTCTTGTTGTTCAGTCGTTTCAGTCATGTCCAACTCTTCTTAATGCCATTTTGGGACTTTCTTGGCAAAGATACGGGAGTGGTTTGCCATTTCCTTCTCCAGCTTATTTTACAGATGAGGAAACTGAGGCAAACAGGGTTAAGTGTCTTGCCCAGGGTCACACAGCTAGGAAGATGAAGTTTTCCTGATTCTTAGCCCCATGCTCCATACCCTGCACCCACCTAGCTACCTAAATGACTCACCAGAGTCATTTAGTTAGTATCTAAGATCATATTTGAACTCAGGACCTCCTTTATACAGGTCCAGGGCTGTTATCTATTGTACCACTCAGCTGCTTCTATGATCCCTTGTGGTTCTAAGTCTATGATACTTCCACCCTAAGGATTCACCTCCCTTGAAACAGGCTATATTTGCTCAGGGAATGCCAACTTTCTCCTGCCTCTTGGCTCTGTTCTGCGCCCTTTTCCTGTGCTCTCCTCTCTTTCCTCTTCCCCCATATATATCCCTTTTCAGTAAACTCTAATGCCTGGAATCTTCTGTTCCTGGAACTTTCCATGCCCATGCAACTTTATTCATTGGTGCCTCCCTGTCTATGACCTCAGAGGTGGGAAGCCAATCAAATGATTATCCCTCATCATTCCTGAAGATCCCTGTTCTCAGTCAAATATAATATATTAAGTACCTACTATGTGCCAGGGACTGCGTTAAGTACTGTAGATACAAAGAAAGGCAAAAACAACAACAAAAAATCATCCCTGTTTTCAAGGTGGAATGAAACACAAAGGCAGCCCCATTTCTTGATGAATGCTCAAGTTATGGAGACACATAGGCAAGAAAAGAAATCATTACCCATCCAATCCAATTCCCTCATCTTATAGATAAGGAAACTAAGACACAGAGAAATTACATGACTTACTCAGGGTAACACTACTAGGAAGTGTCAGAAGCAAGATTTGAACCTATCTTCAGATTCCACTTCCAGTCCCCTATCAAGGCTAAGGACAACAAGACCCAAAGCATCACTTAAAGAAGCTCATGCGTCATCTTTAGTGAATTATAGTTCAGGGATAGTATCCACCCCCAGAATATGCAGATGCCATAGCACTCATTCCTTAACTAAGGACACACACTATTGGCCAACTCATAAGGCTGTCAGTGTGGAAAACTATGTGATACAAAAAGGGCACAGGACTAGTCAGAGAAATGGGTGAGGTCAGTTGGCATGGCCAGGTAGCAGACTCTGGCCTGCTAGGGCCAGTTTTTGTTTTTTTTTTCTTCTCCAAGAAGCTACTTAGGAATGTGGTCAACCTGTCTAACAACCATCACGAGATGTCCACACAGAATTAGGAGGAGTCATAAGAGTTTGGCATAACCTGAGCACCTCTTGATTAATCCTATTCTCTGAAAATCATCTCCTCTCATCCAAGGCCTAGACTCTTTTCTGATGGCTGAGTCACAGATGTAGCCTGTGAAGATCTGCTTGTTTCTTTGTCTCTCTGGATGCTGGGGCCGGGAGGTGTTTTTGTCTTCTCTTCTTATTCCCCTCTCCTCATGGCCCAGGTATCCCATATTAAATCATCTGCCTTTTTTTGTGAGAGTTAAAATATGTTGGGGCAGCTAGGTGGCACAGTGGATAAACAGTACTGGTCCTGGCATCAGGAGGACCTGAGTTCAAATCCGGCCTCAGACACTTGACACTAGCTGTGTGACCTGGGCAAGTCACTTAACCCCAACTGCCTCACCAAAAATAAAATAAAGTAAAATAAAATAGAAAAAAAAATTGCTGAATAAAGGCCCATTGCTTTCAGAGGCGAATTTTCCTCCTCTGTGGAATCTTCTAAGTCCAGAACCAGCTGCTAGAACGAATTGAGAGAAAATCCTCTATCAAGTTTTAATAGCTTTTTCTCAAAACCAAGCACTTTTTTCTTGCCTTTATTTCTTTGTATTATTTCTGAGGGATATAGGAATCGGGTTTCTGGAAGATAATATTGTATGAACCCCCACAAAAGTCTTCCTCCAGTGCCTCATAGTGAGTGGTATGCAAGTACTACCCTGGATTTTCAGAGGCTATGCCACCAGAATACAAGTTCTGTTAGGTTCTACCAGGCTGGAAATGCTTCAAGTAGAGGCCTGCCAATGGTCTGTCATCGGAGGCCCAACTTAGCTAAGTGCAGAGGTTCAACAACAGAAACTGGTCATCCAGTGATGAATTTCCTTCAACCACAGAAACTCATGAAGATCTTGTACTAAGACGAAGAGGAACTGTGAATTGTAGCCAAGAGAAAGACTATCCATGCCCATGACATTTGCATGTTCTTTCAGTAATGCAATGTAATAAAAAAAAATTTTTTTCAAGAATAATGGTCTAAGAGTTAGAAGACCTAAGTACTAATCATGGCCCTGCCACTAGCTTGTTGGGTAACCATTGGCCTCTCAGAACCTCAGTTTCTTCATCTGTAAAATGATTAGATGGTTTAGAATCTTTTCTAGGTCTCTGTCTAAGATTTCAAGTTCACAAGATCATAGTTCTAGAGCTCTGGAACCTCAGAGACCTGCTGTTCTGGCTCCCTGATTTGCTACATAAGGAAATTGAAGACCAAGTGATAAAGTGACTTGCTCAAAGTCATGAAGGTGATTCGTCAGAAGACGAATTTGAATCCAGGCCCTCTGACTCCAGAATCCCTTCTGCAGTAATAATTTGCACAAATCATACAGTTTTCCATTGCCTTTTTTCCCCCCAGTAAGGAATCTCTGATATCAAGGAAACTTTTTTTTTCTTTTGAACAGGAAAAGGGCATCTTGCCAAGAGCAATCACACCAGAAGTTTTCAGCACAGCTTCTATCAAATACTGCCCTTTAACACGGCAAAACCTTAACTCTGACTCAGATCCTCATAGCAACCCCATGAGTTAGGTGCTATTATTATCCTCATTTCATGGAGAAGAAGACTGAAGCTGAGAGAGGTTAAGATACTGGCCCAGCTTCACCCAGAGAGGAAGTACCTTCTCTAAAGTTCAGTGTATTCATCTCTAAGGGGAGAGGGTTGGGCTAAATGATTTCTGAGGTTCTTTCCAGCTTTAATAGCTTATGAATCTCTTCTTCCTCTAGTATGATCTTTTATTCTGGGACTCTGAGAGGTCTGTTGTTCTGGTTGTTCATCCTTCCCTTTCAAAGAGGACCAATGATGTCATAGGGTGATGTCTTGACTTGGGCATGAATTGGATTTAAGAGAAGCAGAGTTGCACAAAGTCTTCTCTCTTCCAGAGTCATTGAAGTCCAGTGGCAAGACAAAAATTAAGATGACTGGTGATGTGCCAGAATGTAATGGATGACTTTGACATCTTCGATGTCTAAGAGCTCCACAGATCCTGCTTCAACCTGTCTCCATGGCCATTGAAACAAATTGTCCTCATCTACACATTCTGCCCAAGAAAGTCTTCACATGCTTGGGGGTAGATACTGACAAGTTGGAGGCCTGTTAGTTATCATCAACCTGGTTTAGCTGTCTGCCAAAACATTTTTACTAGGGTGTGGCCACTGCACATGATAGAGCTTCTTGGAGCCACAGGTGAGTTGAGTACCAGGTGGACACCAAAGGTGGATTAGCAACCCTGAAAAAGGGCTCAGAAAGCCCTCACATCAGAGGCCCGAGTTCTCCCTTAACACCCCACACATCCCAATACTATCTCTAGGTCTTAGATAAATATTTTTGATCCTATACACATTTCTGATAGCTCTCCTTTGATTTTTTTTTTTTTGCAGGGCAATGGGGGTTAAGTGACTTGCCCAGGGTCACACAGCTAGTAAGTGTCAAGTGTCTGAGGCCAGATTTGAACTCAGGTACTCCTGAATCCAAGGCCGGTGCTCTATCCACTGTGCGGCCTAGCCGCCCCTATCTCCTTTGAATTTAATTGCAGGGATGTGAAGGACTTTTTTTTCCTTCCCTACTTCTTCAGTTTTGGTGATTGATTGCATATGGTAGTGAGCACATCTGTTGGCATAATTAACCTGAAACTGGTTCTCAAGACCCTGGCAGTCTCTTCTGCTTACAATCCCCCCTTTTTTTCCTCCTGAACATAGGTAATCAAACAACAATTCTGAGAAATTCACTTTTCAAGCCCAGTGGTTACAGTCGGGGTTTAAGAATTTCCAGGGCTCCTCAGGCAGTCCTGTGATAGTCAGTCTACAAGCATTTGCTAAGTGCTTATCATGGACTAGGTACTTGTGCTGAGTGGTAGGGATAGAAAGGAACACAAAAACCACTTATCCCTGTCCTCAAAGAACCGCCACTCTAGTAAGGGAGACAACCTGCAAACAACTACGTACAGCTTCAATAGCACTTCTGCTGAGGCCATGCCCTGGGATGCCTGAATGAGTTGTTTGTTCAGCGCAAAGCTGAGGTGACTCCTGCTCAGTAGCTTCACAAAGTGTTACATGTTTTGATATTTTAAGTATCAGCCTTCCAGGGGAGTATAATAGGAGTTGTGGGCTACTGTTTCATATTTTAAGTTTTTGTCTGTGAGAGTATGAGTCTTTCATGCTGTAAGTATTTTATAATAGAGAAAGTAAATTGCTGTCCTGTACTTGAGGGTGAGGAGGGAGAAAATACCTTAAGATCTTATGAATTCCCCTTTATCCTTTGCATAAAAATTAATGGCTACTGGCTATCTGAGGGACACACCAATTTAGTGCTGGGTCTTCTTTAAATTTAAATCTAAGATATCTGTCTGTGGGGACAATAAATTTGGGGGTTGGGGAATTATCCAGATAATCCCGGCAAATAAAAGGAAAAATCTGCTGAGAAAAGGAGCTTTATTCTAAAGTTAAGGACGGATTGCCTACCTATAGAAAGGGCATCCGTTGGATCGAGTCTCCTCCCTTGACTTGGCTTTGTTTATATCAACACGACTGTCAGCAAGGTCGTAGGAAGTTTCACAAGTACTTCAGGTTTGATCTTTCCTATCAAGCTGAGCATCCTATGGGGTTTGTGACCAAAAATTTGGTTTCATAATATAGACTCATAGAAGCTAGACAAAGTCTTGGAGGTCATCTAATACAACTTCTTCCGTTTAAGGGTGACAAAACTGAGGGGGTCTGGGATGTTAAGTGATGGGAAGGTCAGGAAGGAAGGAAGGAAGGAAGGAAGGAAGGAAGGAAGGAAGGAAGGAAGGAAGGAAGGAAGGAAGGAAGGAAGGAAGGAAGGAAGGAAGGAAGGAAGGAAGGAAGGAAGGAAGGAAGGAAGGAAGGAAGGAAGGAAGGAAGGAAGGAAGGAAGGAAGGAAAAGAATATTGTGAAAACTCATGTAACTCAGGGCTTAAGGTAGAATGGAGTAGATTGGTGGGGATGTGCTTGCTAGTCCCCCATTCCTATTTTGAATAAGGCTGTTATTTCATTCTATTTCAATCAATTGTTCTCCACAGCTCTCTGAGGGTCCTTTTACCCTCTCTTCTTCTTTTCTGTCTTCCTTCTCTGTCTCCTTTCCTCTCACCTTGCCCTTTTTCCTGCCTCTCTTTTCTCTCCATCCTCTATTCCACTCTCTCTTGGGTGAGGTATGAGAGGAGAAATGGTTTGGGTGGGGCAGTAAAGGAAAAGAGGAGAGAGGAAGAGAATCATTCCAGTTCCCTTTTTTATCCCCAGCTGAAACCCTACTGCTTATAATCTTCTCCAAATTAATGCTGACCCTTGACTTCACATGATGCTTACTGCCTAAAGAACTGTGTGCATTACTGGGGGGTGGGGGGGGGTGGAGAGTATTTTAGGAAGGACATTCACAAACTGAAGGACATCCAAAGGAGGGTATCAAAGAAAGTGAGGAGAAAGCACGTCAAAAGGAACTAGACTTGTCTAGATTGGAAGAGGAAATATTTAGAGGAGAACTTGGCTCAAGGGACACCCCCTACATAAGACTTTTTCCAATAACCCCAGTTGTTGATAGTATCTCCTTGAACTGAAATTACTTTGTTTCTTATCTTGCCTTGTCTTATCTTATCTCTCTACTAGCTATTTCCCAGAACCACCACCACTACCCCAATAGAATGCCATATCCTTGAGGGCAGGGACTTTTTTTTTTCATGTCCATGTACTACAATATCTAGTACATAGCAGATACTTAATACATGTTTGTTGAATTGGACTAAAGTGAATGATAGCTGCTTCAGATATTTCAAGAGTTGTCATGAAAAAGAAGATTACAGAGTAACTGACTTACTTTGCTGTTCCAGAGGTCAAAACTAGAATCAATGGTTGGATGTGACAGGAAGGAAGATTTGGGCTCATTATAATAAAAACTTTCTAACAAGAAGTACTCAAAAATACAATGGACTAATTCAGCCTCAGACACTTGACACTTACTAGCTGTGTAACCCTGGGCAAGTCACTCAACCCCCATTGCCACCCCCCCCCCCTCCAAAGAAAGAAAAACAATACAATGGACTGCCTGGGAAGGTAATAAGCTCCCTGTACTGGCAAGTGCATTAGAATTGCCTGGACCAAGGGGCTCAGAGCCACAGAACAAAGCCATTTTCACATCTGCCTAGGGGAATGCTCTCCCTTGAGCTCAAGGATTCTTTAAATCTAACCCTTGCTGATTTCTAAACTTTAGTTCAAGGTGGAACCAACCTCCTTCAGAAGTGTTTGAGCAGGGGGCAGCTAGGTGGCACAGTGGATAGAGCACCAGTGCTGGATTCAGGAGGACCTGACTTTAAATCTGGCCTCAGACACTTGACACTTACAAGCTGTGTAACCCTGGGCAAGTCACTTAACCCTCATTGCCCCCACAAAAAAAAAAAAAAGTTTTTGAGCAAAGGCTGGATGGCCATTTTTCAGGATTGTTGTGAAAGGATTACTGTACTACACAGGAAATTGAAGTAGAATACTAGAATGTAGCCCCTTCTTTCTCTCATGCTCAGAAGGAATACTGGTGCTACATGGTGCAAATTAAATGATTTTAAGAACTATTGGAAGCATGGCCTTGGCTACTTGGGAAATACAGTTGTACAAAATATACCCTTTGAAAAGACAGTATCACCTCCATTCAAAAAACAGAATCCACCCAACACTTTCTTTCTCTCTTTGTGGTGGGGCAATTGGGGTTAAGTGACTTGCCCAGGGTCACACAGCTAGTAAGTGTCAAGTGTCTGAGGCAGGATTTGAACTCAGGACCTCCTGACTCCAGGGCCTCTATCCACTGCGCCACCTAGCTGCCCCACACCCTATACTTTCTTAATACCTACAGGATCAAATATAAACTACTATGTTTGACATTTAATGCTCTTTACAACCTGGCCCCTCCCCATCTTCCCAATCTGTTTACAGATTTCTTCCTTCCACAAACTCAACAATTCAACCACTCTGGCCGACTTACTGTGTCCCCACATAAAATGGTTTACCTCCCATCTCTGTACCTTTTTTTTTTTCAGGGCAATGAGGATTAAGTGACTTGCCCAAGGTCACACAGCTAGTGTCAAGTGTCAAGTGTCTGAGGCTGGATTTGAACTCAGCTCCTCCTGAATCCAGGGCCAGTGCTTTATCCACTGTGTCACCTAGCTGCCCCCCCCCCCAACTCTGTACCTTGGCACTGGTTCTTCCTCATGCCTGGAATGCTTTCTTTCCTCACCTCTGCCTCTTAGAATCCCTGGTTTCCTTCAAAATGGTTCAAACATGACTGCCTAGAACAGGCTTTTATGGTCCACTTTCCCCTTTCCCTCTCATAAGTGTCTTGTTACTTTCCATCCACTCTGTACTTACACATAACTGTCAACCCCATTTGAATGTAAGCTCCTTGAAGGCAAGTACTTTTTTACTTTTTCTTCATATTTCCATGCCCCATACATAGTAAGTACTTAATAAATGCTGGTTAGTTGATTGATTGATTCTAGGGGATCAACAATCTCAATGAAACTCAAAAGTCGGGGCAGCTAGGTGGTGCAGTGGATCAAGCACTGGCCCTGAATTCAACAGACACTTGACACTTACCAGCTCTGTGACCCTGGGCAAATCACTTAACCCTTATTGCCACGCCAAAAAAAAAAAAAAAATTCAAGATTTATAATGGAAAATGTTCTCAACATCCAGAAAAAAGAAGTATAGGAATGCAGATTGAACCATGATGTTTCTACTTTCAGGCTGGTTTTTTTTTTAATTCTTTTTGTGAGGTATTTCCCTTGTGCTCTAACTCTTCTATCACAATATGACTAATGCATAAATGGTTTTTTTAATTTTTTTTTTATAAGTGAGGCAATTGGGGTTAAGTGTCCTGCCCAGGGTCGCAAAGCTAGTAAGTGTCAAGTGTCTGAGGCCGGATTTGAACTCAGGTCCTCCTGAATCCAGGGCCCGTGCTCTATCCACTGCACCACCACCTAGCTGCCCCCATAAATATGTTTAATGTGATTGCACATATATAACCTATATTAGATTGCTTTCTGTCCTGGAGAGGAGAGAGGAAAGGGAGGGTGGGAGAAAAATTCAGAACTGAAAATCCTGTAAAAACAAATGTTGAGGGGCAGCTAGGTGGCACAGTGGATAGAGCACTGGCCCTGGAGTCAGGAGTACCTGAATTCAAATCAGGCCTCAGACACTTAACACTTACTAGCTGTGTGACCCTGGGCAAGTCACTTAACCCCAATTGCCTCACTAAAAACAAAAAACCAAACAAAAAAACCCAAACAAATGTTGAAACTCAAAGGTCTAGGGGGACAGCTAGGTGGTGCAGTGGATAAAGCACCGGCCCTGCATTCAGGAGGACCTGAGTTCAGGTCCAGCCTCAGACACATGACACTTCCTAGCTGTGTGACCTTGGGCAAGTCACTTAACCCTCACTGCCTTGCCAAAAAATGGAAGGAAGGAAGGAAGGAAGGAAGGAAGGAAGGAAGGAAGGAAGGAAGGAAGGAAGGAAGGAAGGAAGGAAGGAAGGAAGGAAGGAAGGAAGGAAGGAAGGAAGGAAGGAAGGAAAGAAACAAAGAAACAAAGAAACAAAGAAACAAAGAAAGGAAAAAGAAAACCAAAAGTCTATTCGTCCAGGGTGACCCAGCTATCCCTAGGAAGGGTTGTGTCCCTAGAGGACCAGAAACCCTGAAAATATACTTTGTGATTTCTGAAAGCTACCCCAATTTTCCAGTGTAAACCAGACTGGAGGGAAGGGAAAGGGATTTTCATCAATTCATCTAGCTCCTTGTGCAAGAAAAAGGATGTCATCCTCCACTACCCACGGCAGGAGTACAGTTATCTGGTCATAGGAGCAAATTGTGCAACCTATGCAGCTGCAACTGCAGATGGACCCCTCACTAAACATGGCTCCAAGTTTCATTTCCAGAGCCCGGAAAAAGGACATTTCCTGAAAAAAAACTACTTTCTTTAGCTTGACAAAGGGCAGACCTAAAACTGGCCCCATCTTCCTTGTCAGCTGTGATCATTTGCTTGTTATTGATTCTACTCAAAAAAGGAAGTTGGTGTTGTGTTTTGGTTTTTTTAACAATCAGAATTGTCCAGAAATGAATTGGATTACTGTGTGTGAGTGAGTTCCCCAAGACTGAGAGGTATTCAAGTAAAGAATGGATGGCCGGGGGCAGCTAGGTGGCGCAGTGGATAAGGCACCAGCCTTGGATTCAGGAGGACCTGAGTTCAAACCCAGCCTCAGACACTTACTAGCTGTGTGACCCTGGGCAAGTCACTTAACCCCCATTGCCCTGAAAAAAAAAAAAGAAGAAGAAGAATGGATGGCCTATCATCATGGATACTGTGGAGCAATTTTTTGTTCAGGTAGGAATGAGATTAATTTCTCTCTAAGGTCTCTTCCAACTCTGAGATTCTATTATTCTCTACTATAGTTTTCCTTTTCTTATTATGCATTCGTAATTATCCTGTTTACTGAACATACATCTCATTAAAATTATATTTAAAGTCTCAATTTGTACATCCAAAGTATTTGTATAAAAATTAGTCAATAAATGATCCATTTGTTTTAATGCCTTTTTTTTCCATTTGTGTCACTTGAATCTGAACTGAATCTCCTAGGAAACAATAATTACATTCTTGTAGAATGTAAGCTCCTTGAGAACAGGACCTGGCTTTGATTTTTATGTCAGGATCCCTAGCACCTAGACCAGTGCCTTGTACATAGTAGGCACTTGTTAAATTAAATTCAATAGGGGCAGCTAGGTGGTATTGTAGATAAAGCACCGGCTCTGGATTCAAGAGTACCTGAGTTCAAATTTGGTCTCAGACACTTGACACTTACTAGTTGTGTGACCCTGGGCAAGTCACTTAACCCTCACTGCCCTGCAAAAAAATAAATAAATAAATAAATAAATTCAACAATATTTTGTTTTTATGGAGTGTCTTCACCTAAGAATATCCAAGTATTGTGAGAAAGGACTTCAAAATGGTTTTTAGTTGAGCCTCCTACCCTAGGTGGGATTCTATTTAGCCACTCAAGAGTAAGCAACCTATGCTAGCCTTAAGGTAAGACTACCTTTAATAATGCAGGAAAGAATCTGATAGGACCTCCATCAGCAGCCTAAGCCCATATTTAACCAGCCTTAGAATCAGAAACGTATTCCCTATGTTTATCTTAAATCTTTCTTACTCCACTCAAAACCCATTTCCTATTGTTTTCTTTTATGTGGACAACTAATAAAGCTAATTTTAGCATGCAACCTCAGAGGCAAGGCCATTGTTAAATACTCCAGGGACTGTCTAAGGGCAAAAAATAGAAATGATCATTTTGAGCAAAGGGGTGGTAGAGACTGTCAATTAACTATAGAGTTGCCAATTAACCATAAGCCCTAAAAGTCATGACTTGAGCTGCTAATTACAAATTACATTCTAGGATATATTAGGTGAGGAAAAGACTATAAAGTCCCTCTTTGTTTTGTCAGTAGTACTCCTGATAGAACCATCGTCACCAATTAGAGTCAGCATCCATTATTTTCCCCGTGAGAAAGGCAGAGAAGCCAACCAAAGACAGAGGCAACCCCCAAAACAAATCAGACTTCTCTGACTTCAATTCAGGAATTTTTCCTTCACCTGTGGACTCTTAGGTTACCAAACATATTAGCTTTCACTGACATGACCACAATACCCAAAAATGATACCTGTGATACAAACACAAAAACAAGGAGCTGAAGAATACAGTGGTAGAACTTAATCAGCTTTCTCTGACTTCCAATCAGGCCCTACAGTCCAAGGAATTGAGACCAAAGCTTATGTGAGTGAATAGAGATGTATAGTATCTAGGGCCAAGGAGTTAGTATGCTACCCTATACTCTCCCTGTGTTCAGTTCTTGTCAAGACATTTCCGCATGGTCATTGATAACTTGAAAACAACAAGAAGTGAGAATTTATTAAGCACCTACTATGTGTCAGGCACTGTGCTGTCTACTAGCCATAAAAGACAAAAACAAAACAGCCCTTGCCTTCAAAGAAATTACATTCTATGGGGTGGAGGAGAGGAGACATTTTATTAGGGGAAAGCATTCAGAAGAGGTTAAGCAAAATGGTGAAGTGTCATTATGATGACTAATGGGAATGTTTTAGAGAAAGGGGAGATGGCGGTACATGGTAAATACATGCTGATTTCATGTGTTCAAAGGAAACGGAAAAGGGATGAATCTTGTTCTGCATGACCCCTTATGGGCAGAACTAGGAGCAATGTAGTAATGGGTGGAAGTCCTAAAGAGTTAAATGTAGCCTCAATGGTTGGAAAAACTTCCTAGAAAATGTAGATATCCAAAAGTGCAATGGACTGCCCCTAGGGGTAATGGATTTCTCCTCATTTGAAGTCTCTGATCCAAGTTGAATGACCTCTTGTTGGGAATATTATCAAGAGAACACTTGCTCAGCTATAGATCAGACTCAAGGTCCTGGCCAACACTGAGATTCCATGATTCCATGAATTTGTTTTATCATCAAGAACCTGTTTTCTGATGGAATCTGGGCCTATTGCCTCAAATTCATATTGAGAAAAATTCTTGGACTTAATTCTTGTTAAAATAACCCTGAGAAGGGGCAGCTGGGTGGCGCAGTGGATAGAGCATCGGCCCTGGATTCAGGAGGACCTGAGTTCAGATCTGGCCTCAGACACTTAACAATTACTAGCTGTGTGGCCCTGGGCAAGTCACTTAACCCCAACTGCCTCACCAAAAAAAATAAAATAAAATAACCCTGAGAAAAGGCATTTAATTCTGTGGCATCAAAATGCCAGTTTTTCTTTAGTCAACCAATCATTGTCTCTGAAATCTTCCCTCTCCACTTCTGATGAGCAAATCTAACCATCCTTTGCTTTTCTATGCACAGAATAAATCTGGTTTGAATTTGCATATATATCCTTCTCTGGTTCCATGGAGACATGGAACCCATATTCCCAAAGGCTATAACAACAGAGCCCAAGCTCTGGCAAATCTCATCCAGTTGGAAAGCTTTTAACTGCTATAGACCTGATTAAGTTTGCACAGGCTCATCATCAGGTCAGTCATAGCATAATAGATTTTTTGCCCACAAAGGTTCTCACAGACAAGATACTAACTAAGGCATAGAAGGGTCACAATCTGCAACAATGGAAGGAGTATCTACAGTGATGAAATCATGGATCTTTCAAGTCAAAGGATAAAAGATCCTCAATCCCCAAGAAAATATTTCAGAAAGGATGCCTTTACCCTTGGTGAACTGAAAAATAAATAGCTCTGCAGCACTCTCTGGGTGACTATGCATGCTCACAGGGAGAAAAAAGAAATACACTGAACAAGATTTAGCTATTATCAGGGGATCAAATCCGTGCTTTTCTCTACAAGGTGGGACAGAACTGTTGGAAGAGAGGTATGGACCAATTAATTTAGGAACTGCTCTAAATCCAATAATCTCTACAGTATGTTGGTCACACCCAAAAGTTTACAATTAACCTAAAGAGAACATTGCACTCAAATGTAGCATTCAGTGAGACTTTGTCTGATTAAACTCTGTAAATATTCCTCGTTATATTTAAAAAAAAAAAAAACTGAATGGGAAGCAAGAACTCTTGTCCCAGTCTCCATCTGTGACTTCCAGACTATTCTATCTGAAACCTTTTGGTCTCCGATTCTCTAATATTCTCAGGGTTCACTACAGGTTTGGTGGAAATGAAAAGCACTCTTGAACCATGGCTTCCTGGTTTTTCCCCAAATGTCAGCTGAAGAAAGAAAAGAATCAACTCTGAGAATTTAAAATAAAGATTTGAGCCACTAAATAAACAAACCTGGTAATGTCTAACTCACATAAACAATGAGTGACCTTCAGCAAGATTCTGCCTGGATCATCCAAAGCCCATATTCATGAAGCCTTAATGCCTTCCACATTTCTGTCATTAGACTGCATTTGAGCACTGCTGTTGCCCGTTTGGGTGATGAAAGACTGAGATATGATTCAGTCCCTCACGTTACATGAATAACTCATGCTCCTTGTCATATCCACTTGCTCCTCGTGGTCCCAGCTGAAATTTGTGCTACCAGCCAAGCCTCGCTGACCCCAAGGACACTTGGAATTGTCTTTATAAACTGGAGGGAAGGGACAGTTGTCCCAAGCTAGTCTCATTGGAGTCTTAGGGACAGAACTTTGTTGTCACTTCCCAGACACAGGAGAAGAGTTTCACTGGTTCAGTGTATTCAGAACCACCCATGATGAGGCTACAAAGTGAAATCATTTTTATTTTAATATCGGTTTTTATACAAAGGAATGGGGAGGGGGGAGAAGGGAGCGGGGGAGATGGGTTGGTCAGGAAATGCCAGTTTAAAGTTAGCTCCAACCTATTAATCAGCATGGAAGACAATGATGCTGAGGTGACAGGAAGGGCTGACATGTGATAAGTTAGGATTTATGTGGCATATAACAAAGGAGAGGCTGCTCATTTAGAGAGTCTCTTTCCCTTTTCCTCTGGCAAAACTAGAACATTGTTTGAAAAGCCCTAAAGAAAAAATATTCAAAAGACTGAGGTCATTTCCAGAGATGCAACCAGTCCTGATTGAGATCCTTACGCATACTCTTTGGGATGGAAAACTACTGACATGTTGTAACAGTACTTGCGGCCCTGGACTACCACCAGGAAGGGAAGGCTCTCGATGACCTACAACCTGGGTACCTGGAGGGGCTGAAATAGTGGATGGCAGACAACAGCATGCTGGGGCCCAGATTGAGAGGCTGGGGAAAGCTCCAGCAGGGCTGTTCCTTTGACTGGTATCATGAAATTCCACCCTCCTACAGACCCCAAGATATTTTCTGGTAAAACCTTCCATGTGGGTAGGACGTCTGAATTTCTGTTGGCTGCATTCTGCCTCCATGGAGGTCCAAGAGAGGAATCATTTCAACACCCTGTTCTGCTACCTTTTATAAAATAAGAGCAAAAGAAAGAGACAAGAAGAGTGAGAATAAAAAGGAATAAAGACAGTCAGTTGACCACATGAAAAGGAGGGCTTTCAAATGTTTCACAGAGATGATTTTTTTTCTGGTTTTCATTGTCTAAAAATTGTTGGGGATTAGCCCATTAGAGGCTCATTTAGGCTGAGGTTTTTCCAGGCTACCTTCTGATCACTGTTTTCATTATTAATTGGGATGATTTTGAAAAATTATTTATTTTCTAAATATGTATGCCTCTATAAAGTCCTCCTCTGATGCCTCTTTGTGGCATGGAGACAATCCTTGTATTCCCAAAGACTATTACCAGGAAGCAAAAACACTGGCAGGTTCTACCTTGCTGGAAAGGCCTCTAATACATTTCTGGAAGCAGACTACATCTACTTTCTTTTTTTTTTTTTTTTTAGTGAGGCAATTGGGGTTAAGTGACTTGCCCAGGGTCACACAGCTAGTAAGTGTTGAGGCCAGATTTGAACTCAGGTACTCCTAACTCCAGGGCTGGTGCTCTATCCACTGTGCCATCTAGCTGCCCCTACATCTACTTTCTGAGGACCAGCCTAGCTAAGTACAGAGGGGCTCATCACCAATAGGCTGGCCATTTGGGGATGAATTCTTTGGTCATGACAACCTGTGAAACAAACACAATACAGAATGGGTCTCAGTACTGGGGTGATTGGTTTTGCTAAGGATCACAGGGTTGGACAGCACCTTTGGATCATTAGAGCAGGGGATTTGGGTTATTTAGGAACTTTAGTTGCTAATTCCAAGTTACACTATAGGATATATTAAGTGTGGAAAAGGCTGCCACATACCTCTTGGTCTTGTCAGTAGCACTGCTAAATTCAGGTACAACTATTAGTTCTAGAAGCACCTGTCTCTCTATGTGATAAAGGCATAAAAGTCGACCAAAGAGTGACCTACCCAAGCTCATCCAGGTGGTCAATGACAGAGCTGTCATTGGACTTCAGTCGTTTCCTCTAACTCCAAATCTAGTGTTCCTTCTACTGTGGTACACCACCAACGATGGTGGCAAGTACAGAAGAGAGGGAAGGGTGAACAAAAATAATATGTTTTAGACCTTCTATAAACATTAACTTAGACATTGTCACCTGTGGGAAAAAACAGACAAGAGACCATTAGGACAGACAGGCATTCGAGAGTTGCAATCCGTATTGCTGAAGAAAATTCCTAATACCATTGAGTCTAGAGTGTCCTTTTTCCCTTCCTTAAAACTTTTTGGTACAGCTATTATTTTGCAGATCAGTAATCAGAGACAGAGATATTGTCACACATCCCGGAAAGTCCTCTTGTTGGTGTTCAGTTGTTTCCACTGGGTCCGACTCTTCATGACCCCTTTTGGGATTTTCTTGGCAGAGATACTGTAGTGATTTGCCATTTCCTTGGGGGGGGGGGCCATGAGGGTTAAGTGAGTTGCCCAAGGTCACGCAGCTAGTAAGTGTCAAGTATCTGATGCTGAATTTGAACTCAGGTCCTCCTGAATCCATGGCCAGTGCTTTATCCACTGTGCCACCTAGCTGCCCTGCCATTTCCTTCTCCAGTTCTTTTTACAGATGGAAACATGAAGCAAACAGGGTTAAGTGACTTGCCCAGGGTCACACAGCTGGTAAGTGTCTGAGGCCAGATTTGAACTCAAGAAGATGGGTCTTCCTGACTTCAGGCACAGCATTCTGTGTACTATGCCACCTTGACATCTAAGAAGGCCCTCTAGTGAGCTACAATCAATCAACAAGTATTTACTCAAGGTCTCTTCTCTGCCAGGTACTATGGTAAGTGCTTGGGAACACAGATACAAAAAATGAAATAGTCCCTACCTTTGAGGAATTTTCATTCTATCAGAAGTAACTTGTGCTTTATATGCAAAATGACTATATGGAGAATAAATACAGGCTAGTTAGGGTGGGAGGCCACCAACATTTGGCAGGATCAGGAAAGACTGTGTGTAGACCGTAATATTTGAGTTGCATCAGACTCTGTGAAGTAGAGATTAGGAGGTAATGCATCCCAGGTATGAGGAATGACTATTTACAAAGACACAGAGATGAAAGATGGAGGCTGTGTATGAATGAAAGACACAAAGAAGGCCAGTATAGCTGAATGGCAGACTGTTTTCAGTAGTGTAAATGTATATTGAAATTGAAAATATAAAATGGGAGGGGGGGGCAGCTAGGTGGCACAGTGGATAAAGCACCAGCCCTGGATTCAGGAGGACCTGAGTTCAAATCTGGCCTCAGACACTTGACACTTACTAACAGTGACCCTGGGCAAGTCACTTAATCCTCATTGCCCTGCAGAAGAAGAAGAAGAAGAAGAAGAAGAAGAAGAAGAAGAAGAAGAAAGATAAGATGGGGCCTATAGAATCTATATTTCTGCTTTGGTTGTAAATACAATGGAGAGATGACTGATGGAAACAAAAAAGCAGAAGTGTCAGACTACAACCCAAACTAGATTTTAAAATGCAATTGGAAAATATTTTTTAAAAGAAATAAAAAATACAATCAAATATATGGTTTTCTAAGTCAATATGCAGCAGGCATGGATCCTTATTTACATTTAGTAGACTCCTTTCTATTTGAGTCTGGAGAATCAACATCTTGTTTAAAAAAAAAATTGGGGGGGGGGATGGGGCAATGAGGGTTAAATAACTTAGCCAAGGTCACACAGCTAATAAGTGTCAAGTGTCTGAGGCTAGATCTGAACTCAGGTCATCCTGAATCTGGGGTGGTGCTTTATCCACTGCACCACCTAGCTGTCCCTTGTTTCTAAAATTTTAATTTAAAAGATCATAGAGAAGGGGCAGCTAGATGGCACAGTGGTTAAAGCACCGGTCCTGGATTCAGGAGTACCTGAGTTCAAATCCGGCCTCAGATACTTGACACTTACTAGCTGTGTGACCCTGGGCAAGTCACTTAACCCCCATTGCCTGCAAAAAAAAAAAAAAAAAAGATCATAGAGAAGGAGAAAGAAGACATAAGACTCTCCTAGTATCAATGTGTGACAGAAATAATCACTAAAGTCAAAGGCATGTTGGTAAGTGTTTAACAACCAGTTCTCAGGGATGGGGGGTTGGGGGGTGGGGAGGAATGGTGCACATGACACACTTTAAAGTTTAAACTGCATTACTGACATTTTCCCTATCACTTTCTTAACTCTAGAAATCAAACTATAATTCAAGCCTTGATTTGTAGCATTTGCCAATTTCCAAGTTTTAAATGCTCACACTGAAAATTTAACAATCAGCTCTCACAAGCCCTTGCCTCAAATATAATCAAATGGTTCCATACACTCATGCCTGAAATACAAGGATCAAAAATATTCAGTGCTAACTGCAGTCATTGTCATCGACTGATAGATTTAGAACTGGAAGTGTCCAACCCCATCATTTTGTAGACAAGGAAAAGGAGAAAAAGGAAAGGTTAAGTGACTTACCAAAGGCCACTCAGCTAAGTGGTAGAGGAAGGATTTGAACACAGGTCCTCTAGACCAGGGCTTCTTAAACTTTTTACACTCGCAACCTCTTTTCATCCGAGAAATTTTTACCAGACGCATATATATATAGGTAAACACAGGTATATACAACCTTTTACTGTTGCCAAATTTTTCATGACCCCCCACATTCAGTTATGTGACCCCATATGGGGTTGTGACCCACAGTTTAAGAAGCTTTGCTCTAGACTTTAAAATCCAGCCTTTTTCCCACTGTGCCAGTCAAGTGGACAGGGGTAATAAGAGATTCTGCCCTAAGGACAGCACTTTTAGCATTCCCATCTTATCATTTCAGGTTTATCTTTCACTGTTCTCCAACCATTAAACTCCCCACTCTGGCAATCCCAGCCTCCTCACTATCTTTCTGAATAGATTAAGTTCATTCCAGTCTCTGAATCTTCAGAGTGGTGTTATCCTCAACTGCAATGCCTTCTTCTTTCTTCTTCACCTCTTCAATTCTACCCCTCAAGTTTGTAAGCAGTCTTCTCCATTTACTTGCTCCCCCACTGGCCTCCTATTCTAAACTTCAATATTTCTCACTTTGGCATTTGACCTTCTCCTGCCTTGGATTGTTCTCTGTTTAATACCTAGTCTTGTTCTACTGGTTGGACCATGGGCCCCTTTCAAGAATCTCCATCACTGGAAGGGTTTGAGGGTTGGTTTGTTTGTAACACAAACCCCTTATCAGAAATGATAAATGATATAAGGGATGAGGATTAGATTTACAATCTGAAGACGATTTATCTATCCCATTTTACCCTGACCAAGTCACTTAGCCCTCTTGAAGCCTCAATTTCCTTACATATGATATTAAGCTTCTAAAATCCCTTCCCATTCTAAATCAATGACTGTTTCTCAGTTCTGCATAGTGTTGAAGCAGCCCAGCCTGGAGACAGGAATGGAGCGGATGCATACAGGAGGGTTCTTTCATCTCTAAGATACTGTGTTTCTATGATAGTATGCTAGGTTGGAGTAATACCACCTTGGACATTGTATATTATCTTTAGCTTAATACGGGCTGTGCCCAACATGTAGCATGGGGGTGTCTTTATGTGGCTTGAAGGGAGACAGAACAGCCATCTCCAGCCTCTTCTTCCCCAACCCTTCTCCAAGTGAGACTTGATTTCCTGCCAAGAGAGGAAAAAAGAGGTTGGGGCCAGAAGCTTAGCCCCTCCTAAAAGAGAGGGGGTGCTAGGCTACAATTATATCTGTCTCCTCCCTTAAATATTATTAGTCTAGGGGATGTGGTTTTCAGGTTCAAGCTAACTTTTTTTTTTTGGTGGGGCAATGAGGGTTAAGTGACCTGCCCTGGGTCACACAGCTAGTAAGTGTCAAGTGTCTGAGGCTGGATTTGAACTCAGTTCCTCCTGAATCCAAGGCCAGTGCTTTATTCACTGCACCACCTAGCTGCCCCTCAAGCTAACTTCTGATTGCTGTCTCATTAATTGAGGGGAGCGTGACCCAACACTTTATATCCAAGGCTTGATTCCTTTTCCACTGAATACCAATTCCATAATGAACATACATAGCAATTATTAAATAAATCCATTTGTCCAATTCCATAGCAAAAGAAAAGTAAGAGAAAGTACACATAGGAGAACATATACCAGACAAATGAAAATGAAGAAGCTCTCCCATTGAGAGTGAGGTAATTCAGATCAACCAAGAACTGGCCCCGGAAATCTCTGGTTTAGCAAGCTAGGGATAGAGACATGATAGGGACTACTAGGTCTTCTCATGTTGGCTTCTTCCCAGTCTTTTCCTCCAGAAACCTAAAGTGTGGTTGGCATCTTAACATTTTCTCTCTCAAAGCTAGAAGCCAGAAGAGCCCTGAAACAACTGCAGAGCCCAAAGAAACTGAAGAGACTCAAACCAGGTCCCAAGATTTGAAGAGAGTAATGCTCTTCTCTTACCTGCTCTAACCAATTCCACCTGGACCCTCACAAGGCACAGAGCATTCATCTCCACCAATGAGGAGAGAGTTCCATACTACCGTGAGCTTTGGGACTCAGGTTACATTAGCAAGTCACTTATACTGTTTTCATTTTTCCTTCCTTGAGGCCCTATATCATTACAGCTTTAAAACTCTATCTTCATAAGGGAAGTCTAGCAACCTCCAAAAGAGGGGTGGCTGAGCTACTTCCACAGCTTTATAAAAATGAAACATCTGAAGCAGAGCAGTAAGATTTACATTTGGAAAAAAAAAAAGATTTACATTTGGAATGATCCTGGATTCTTTCTTCCCTCTTCCACTTGCCAAATCTTGTCAATTTTACCTCTATAAGCTCTTTCCCCTTTATCCTCTTATCTCCTATTATATACCTTAACTCAAACCCAAGACTATTATAACAGTTACTTCATTGTTTGCCCTGCTTTTTTGGTTTCTCCCCTCTCCCAATCACCTTCCACATAGATGCCAAGTTGATATTCCTAAAATACAGTTCTGACCATACTGATGTGGGATGGAATTAGGGTCAAATTGATCATGAGTCGTCCCAAAAGAATTACAAGACTCAGTGACTCAGTTTCCCAAGTTTTATTGCAATACTGTGAGTGACCACAGGGAGAGAACCAGAATAGTGGAAAGGTATCTCTCAAATAAGGAAAGGAAAGACAGTTATATTTATAGTATGGATAAACTGATTATCAGTCTCATTATAATAATCTCTACCTTTGGGAGGTAAAAGGGAGGGCCTGTCCTACTCATTATAATATTCTCCACCTTAGGGAGGTACAGGGGAGGGTTTATCCTAATTTGGAGTTCCTGGTGTTCCAACCCAGAGGTGAGTACCTTTTTCAGTGGAGATGTGTTTTGGGGGTTTACACATCATAAGGTGAATCTGGGGACACATTTGGCCTTTTCTGCGCATATCTCTTTAGGATTTCCATGGCTAGTTTCAAAACATTTTCATTTTTCATTTATTTCTAATCTAAGTTTCTATAGCCTGTCATTTCCTTTATCGTTATAGTTTTGGGTCTTCATGGCCTCTTTCCCTCTGTTCCATTATGGGCACTGATTTCTGTGGGCAAGAGAACTTAGCATCCTGACTTGTAAGTTATCCATTAACTGGGGTCTGAATCCCTCTTAGAGTTCATATCTAAATTAGAGTTTGGATCTTAGGTTTTCCTGTTAACCCTTTTTTTTCCTCCTACATCATTCCCCCCTTTTCATATACCCCTGGAAAAAAGATGAAGATCATCTCTTCTGTTACTGCTTCCTGCTGAGTGGGGACAAAGTAGGGACCCACAGGGGGTTTATGAATTGAGGGAGGTCTAGGAGCCAGAGTTATAAATGCAAGGACCACAACACAAAACACAAATGATTTACAAACAGACCAAGGGGCAACAGGGACCCTAATACAGAACAAATCTAAGAGCTCCATGAAAAACTGGATGAAACAAACAGTTGTGAACAGTTTCAGCCATCCAAGTAACCTCTGTACAAGGAGCTCAACCTTCAGGAGGTGTTTTGAACCATATAGACTCTGCCACAGTCCAGGACCACATTTGACAGAGAGTTCCAGCACTCTTCCAATTCTCATAACCCTAATGCAGTAGAATTAGAAACTTATTCTATTACCAAAGTTAAATTTGTAAGCATAGCTTCATGTTCAAGTTACCCAACAAAAGGAATAGTGAAAGCAGCAGTTTTCCAGACCCACCAAAGAAAATTATCCCAGGTTCCTCTTCTAACTCTAGTATAAGAAGAGGCAGCAGTAGCATTCTTACTCTGGAATCCAAATAGCCCAAGATAACATATGGGCTTAAGCAGTTGGTAGTTAACATTCCATCTTGGTATAGGAAGGGGAGATACCTCGGGGGAACAATAGGGTGCAAGGGGATGAGGGCTAAGGTGGACCGGTGAATGGACCTGGCAACTAATCTAGCAGCAAGGTCTGCTCTGTGATTCCTTTGTACTATGTAGTTGGTAGCTTGGTGCCCTTGGCAGTACATAACAGAGATTTGAGTGGGCAGATTTATAGTAAAACCTGAAATGAATAACTATGTTTCCTAGTTACCATACTCCCTCTCATCTGCAATGGGGAGGAATTTCACTTTCTTCTAAACCAAAAAGATACCCAGTTTATTTAACCTTATCATAATACCATATAAACATTAGCAGGCAGATGGCAAACCTGAATATTAATATACCTTGTTGTCTGGCATATCAAGTGACCACACATTTAGACTAAAAACAGTAAGATCTTACATACTTGCATTGTGCTCATTTCTTCTACTGACTACTTGCTCTGATTATAGAAATCTGCTATAAAAGAAAAAGCAGGAACATGATTATAACGGCCAGGATAAAATGTCCTTAGCTCTGTTTGATTTTTTTCCTCCTACATCAGTATCACTCTCCTAAGAAAAAACCATCAGTTTCCTCTATGATAAAATATACAATCCCTGGCCTGGCATTTAAAACCCTTCACAATATGGGTCCCCTCTATCTTTCCTCTTTTTTTTGTGGGGCAATGGGGGTTAAGTGACTTGTCCAGGGTCACACAGCTAGTAAGTGTCAAGTGTCTGAGGCCGGATTTGAACTCAGGTACTCCTGAATCCAGGGCCGGTGCTTTATCCACTGTGCCACCTAACTGTCCCTATCTTTCCTCTTGAAATTCATCTTACTCAAGGAAATCAACAAGCATTTATAAAGCACCTACTATGTGATAGGCACTGTGCTAAGCACCAGGAATATAAAGAAAGGCAAAAAGGCAATCTCTGCTCTCAAGAAGCTCACAATCTAATGAGGCTGACAACATGAAAACAACCATATAACCTACAGAGACATACATATACACATATATGTATACATATTTATATGTGTGTGTCTGTATGTGTATATTATATATACATTTATATATACATACATGTATACATATGTATGTGTGTATATGTGTATATTATATATACATTATATATATATATATATATATATATATATATATATATATATATATATATATATATATATATATATATATATATATATATATATCAACAGAGGTAACTTTGAAAAGGGGAATTTCAGTTGAGGGATGAGATCAGAATCCAGATTGCAAAGGAATTTGCAGTGAAGGGAGGCAGCCATCATCAACTTTTTCAAGGAGTTTGAAAAGGAGAGGAGAGATATAGGAAAATAGCCTGAGGGAATCTTACAGTCCCATGAAGTGTTTGTTTGGTTTTTTTGTTTATTTATTTGGGGTTTGGGGTTTTTACAATGATGGAGTCCTAGGCATATTTGGAAATAGGAGAGAAGGAAATGGTTGATAGAGACCATCTCTTTTACAATAGTCCTACTTCCATCTCTCCCATCCAATCCATCCTCCCTACAGCTGCCAAATTGACATTCCTAAAGCATGGGCATGACCAAAAAACTTCACTGATTCCGGACCTGGATTCAGAAGGACCTGAGTTCAAATCCGGCCTCAGACACTTGACACTTACTAGCTATGTGACCCTGAGCAAGTCACTTAACCCCCACTGCCCTGCAAAAAACAAAAAACAGGGGCAGCTAGGTGGCGCAGTGGATAGAGCACTGGCCCTGGAGTCAGTAGTACCTGAGTTCAAATCTGACCTCAGACCCTTAACACTAGCTGTGTGACCCTGGGCAAGTCACTTAACCCCAATTGCCTCACTAAAAAATAAAAAAATTAATTAAAAAAAAACAAAAAACAGGGCAGCTAGGTGGCACAGTGGATAGCGCACTGGCCCTGGATTCAGGAGGACCTGAGTTCAAATTAGGCCTCAGACACTTAACACTTACTAGCTGTGTGACCCTGGGCAAGTCACTTAACCCCAACTGCCTCACCCAAAAACCAAAAAACAAATATAAACTCTACTATATGACATTTAAAGTTTTTCACAATCTGGCCCCAACCTATCTTCTGACTGATTGCACTTTATTTCTCCTCACATGTCCTATGTTCCAACCAAATTGGCCTACATGTTCCCTGTACAAAACATTCCATCTCCCACCTCTCTGCTTTTCCAAAGGCTTTCTCCTTTGTCTGGAATGCTTTCAATCCTCTTAGAACATCTAGCTCCATTCAGGGCTCATCTCAAGTGCTCCGTCCAAGACCTTAGCCCCCACCCCTAGGTGGTGATGCTGCCAACCAAAGAAATTGCTTTGGACTTAGTTTCTGCATATTTTACACTGACTTATCTATGCACATGTTGGTCACCCTGCCCTTTCTCCAGAAAAATGTAATTTCATTGAGAGCAGATTGGGTTGTTATATTTGGGTTGGTTTTTAGTGACTGGAAAGTGCCTTACAGAAAAACATTTAATAAATTCCTATTGAGTGGAACTGAATTGAAATCAGAGAGGGCTTAGATTGACAGTAAAATTTGCACGGTATTTCTTAGGCAATGAGATTTTTTTTTTAAGGTTCTTAAAAAAGAACAGGGAAATCAACATGATTAGAGTTATGTTTCAAGAAAAATTATCTGGCATTGGTGAATAAAATTGATTTGAGAAGGAAAATGGGTAGGTCAGTTAAAAGGTTATTGATTTTTTTTTTTTTTGGTGAGGCAATTGGGGTTAAGTGATTTGACCAGGGTCACACAGCTAGTAAGTGTCAAGTGTCTCAGGTTGGATTGGAACTCAGGTCCTCCTGAATCCAGGGCCAGTGCTCTATCCACTGCACCACCTAGCTGCCCCATAAATTTTTTAAAATAATAAATAAAAAGGTTATTGAAATAACCCAAGGCAGATGTAACGACGGACTAAAATAGCATGGTAGAAATGAGACTTAGAGAGAAGAGGAGACTATAGAAGCTACAGAACTTGGCAACTGATTACATACCCTAAATGATCCCCAACTGACCCTAAAAACTAGATGGTCTTCCTTAGAACATTTAGCTTACCACATTATAAACTCTAAAATAATCTGGTGAAATTATAACCTATTTCTAAAGTACCTGAATATATCACACCAAGAGATGCTAGATAAACAAGTATCCAAAGTCAATGTGTTTTTCTAGACTCAAAGCCCCCAGCAGTTCTTTCATGATCTTTATTGTACTTTCCCTATCGTGAATAGGAGTTACCAAAACTTCTGACCTCTCCCTGATTTTCTGGTTTGCAAAATCGACACAATGAACAGACAAGACAATGCCAACAAATTTGAAGTCTTCTCTCAAAGATAGTCAACGTCATTCAGTTATTTTTCAGTCATGTCCAACTCTTTGTGACCTCATTTGTGGTTTTCTTGGCAAAGATACTGGAGTGGTTTGCCATGTCCTTCTCTAGCTCATTTTACAGGTTAGGAAACAGAGGCAAACAGGGTTAAGTGACTTGTCCTGGGTGCTGTGTGCTTATATAACTGTCTGTTGTTACCAACCATGTGTTCCCAGCTCCAGAAAGCTGAGCTTGAGGAGGATAATTTCATCTTGGAATAGAAGTGACTTTAGCTGTTGGTGGCACTACCTTTTCCTGATTTTGCCATCCACTTCCTCACCTTATAAGCATAGGAACCTAAATTGGAAACTAGAAACAGTGCTAAGATGGTAAATGTTTAACAATTGACTCTCCAAAAAAATTAAAATGTACACATTATTTACATTTTCTGTGACACTTTCTTAAGTCTAGGCAGTCAACAAAGCAATAAACCAAACCCTGATTTACAGAGTTTTCTGATTTCCAATACGTAAACAAATACTGACGTTGAAAAGTGAGCCAGATCCTTTGAATCCGCTGTAGCATACCCTTGGCTAGAAGGGAATTTAGACGTCAATTAGGCCAGCCTCTTTATTTTGCAGATGGGGGTAAAAGTGATTTGTCCAAGGTTGTAAAATTCTTTGATTCCAAATACAGGATTCTTTCAACTGCAACACAGCTGTCTCAATCTCTTAGAAGCCATAGCTTAATTGCAATCACTTCTCAGGTAGAAACTCCTTTAAGTCATTCCCTGATACCTCAAATCCTTAGTCTTCTCTCTCTCCTAACATTACCTTGTATATTTAGCATTTGTTTTTCAATGTATAGCGTTGTAGCTCCCCTCCTCTAGTGGAACATAAATTCTTTGAGCATAGGGCAACAAGGTGACATAGTGGATAGAGTGCTAGGCCTAGAGTCAGGAAGACCTGAGTTTAAATCTAGACCTAAACATTGGCTGTATGACCTTGGGTAAGCCACCCAATTTGGTATGCTTTAGTCTCCCCACATCTATAAAATGAAGATAATAATAATATCTACTTTCAAATGATATAATAATTGTAAAGTACTTAGCACAATGTTTGGCATATATATGTAATATATAAATACTAGCTCTTATTCTTTTTATTCTTTTGATTTTTTTCTATCTTCAGTGCCAGTATAGTGCGTTGCACACAAGAGGTACTTAATAAATATTTGTTGAATTGAGCTTAATTGCTATCCTTGAGGACATTAACCTATCCCTTTAATCCCTTTACATTCTTACTTATAGAATCCTACTTCCCACATATTGTGAGGTCCCACAAGTCTTTCCAGAAAGTTTGGAGTTCTTAAGTACTTGAACCAAAAATGATTCCTAACTAAATTATTCATTGTCCTGTACAGTAGGGGTTTTTGACCTGGAGTCCATGAATTCTTTATTTAAATACTTTGATAATTGTTTTTCAATATAATTGGTTTCCTTTGGAAATTTTATGTCTGTTAGGCATTTAAAAGATTATTTTAAGAAGAGCTCCAGAGCTGTCAACAAGAGGTATCACCAAGATTGCCCAAGAGATTCATGACCGCAAAAAAGGGGTCATCTTGTTCTTAAAGAAATGCCTTCTTACAGCACTCAGTGATAGCAAAAGCCTTGTAACACACTAAACAGGAAGGGCAGAGAAGCAGAAGAGAATTGGGTTCAAATGTGACCTCTGAGATCCACAAGTCACCTGACCTCTCAACCCCTTTCCTCTCCTGTGAAACTGATAGAACATTAGCTGTCATATGCATAAGGGGTTACTGTAAGGATCCAGGGACATGGTTTTGGAGAATTTAAAGAGGTCTAGAAATATGTAATCTATCTCCTTCCTGCAAAATAAATGAAACTCAAGGGACAATGTTCTCAATTTAAGATTTGCTTTGAAAGTCATTATTTTAAATGTTCACCAGTTCACAACTCCACCTGGGGCAAGTATCTAGTTTTTTTAAAGCACTTGTAATAAATGGTTACTCACCCTGGGAAAGTGGGTAAATGGGGTTTTTTGCAAGTCTGCTTAAAACATGTTCCTAACCTCAGCTTTTTCTCTTAAAACCTCACTGTAAAGCATACATGTCCACTATTGCCCATTGACAATAATTTCTCTCTTCCAAGGTTCCATTTACAGTCTTTTGAGAAGTGAAAATGTAAAGTCATAATTATTCCTATGATGACTTTCTTAAAAAAAAAAAAACAAAACTAGGGGCAGCTAGGTGGTGCAGTGGATAGAGCACCGGCCCTGGAGTCAGGAGTACCTGAGTTCAAATCCGGCCTCAGACACTTAACACTTACTAGCTGTGTGACCTTAGGCAAGTCACTTGACCCCAATTGCCTCACTAAAAAAAAACTAATAAATCAACAGGCATTAATTAAGAACCTATGGGAGGGCAGCTAGGTGGCATAGTGGATAAAGCACCAGCCCTGGATTCAGGAAGACCTGAGTTCAAATCCAGCCTCAGAAACTTGATACTTACTAGCTGTGTGGCCCTGGGCAAGTCACTTAATTCTCATTGCCCCGGGAAAAAAAAAAAAAAGAACCTGTTCTGGGCCAGACCCTGTGCTAGTCACTAGGGGTACAAAGGCAAAAATGAAACAGTCCCTGCCTTCTATAAGCACACAACTCCCAGGACAAGTCACTTAACCCTGTTTGCCTCCCTTTCCTCACCTGTAAAATGAGCTGGAGAGGGACATGGCAAACCACTCCAGTATCTTTGCCAATATTCTGTCAGAAGAAACAACATGTACATGAATAAGTATATACAAAGTAAGCATTGAATAAACACTTGTTTAATGGGGAGGTAGAGGGGGGCATAATGGAGGCATTAGCAGCTGGTGCGATTAGCCAAAGTATTTCACCTGTGATGGGACAGAAAGATGCCTGGCCTCAAGATTTAGTTTCAAATCTCAGTTTTGTTATGGATTGGAGAGAAGAAAACCTTGAGATAAGGAGGTCAGTTAGGAACCATTTGCAGTGGTCAACTGAATGAGTATTTTAGTCTTTGGATCTGTTTTCTTCTCTTTAAAAGTGGGCTAAAATTTGGATTAAATTTGCAACTGGGACAGTCAATTCTACTTCTTTGAGATTCCATCTCTATAAAATGGTAATAATAAAATTTACATTAGCTAAGCCAAGGAGGCTGTAAAGAAAGCTCTTTGTGATTCCTAAAGAGTTTGAATTTCAATCCAGATTGCTGAGCTATTCTCTCCCGACAAAATGATTTCAACAAGGACTCTGCTCCAACATTTTTTTTGTTTGTTTGTTTTTTGTTTTTTGTTTTTTTGGTGAGGCAAGGAGGGTTAAGTGACTTGCCCAGGGTCACACAGCTAGTAAGTGTCAAGTGTCTGAGGCCGGATCTGAACTCAGGTCCTCCTGAATCCAGGGCCGGTGCTCTATCTACTGTGCCACTTAGCTGCCCCCTGCTCCATCATTTTTGAAGATTATAAAGGCTAGTGCAACCTAGCCAGCTTGGGTTGGAGAGGACCTAAGAAAGGGATATCATGACTCTAGTCAACACTTAGGTGGGAGATAAGACAAAGGAGAAGGGTCACTCAACATCTTTCATCTACCATTCCACTCCCTCGATTAGCTATTTTTAATATCAAAACAAACTCAAGTCCTTTGGAACCATGGCTTGAGAATGTATTGGACAACAACAATAATAATAATGCCTTAAATTCCCATGGCACTGGACAACTTGCAAAGTTCTTTTATACATTTTTCTCACTTGACCTTTACAACATTCTTTTGAGGTAGATGGGGCTAAAATTAATTATCCTCATTTTACAGATGAGAAAAGTATCCTGGAGAGAAGTGACTTGCCTTAGATTGCCAGAAGTCGGTGTCAAAAAGCAGTACTAAGAGATGAGCAGAACCAAAGAACACTATACACAGTATCATCAACATTGAGTGTTGATCTACTGTGATGGACTATATTCTTCTCACCAATGCAATGGTACAGAAGAGTTCCAGGGAATTCATGATAGAAGAGGATCTCCAAATCCAAGAAAAAAACAAAACAAAACTGTGGAGTATAGATGCTGAATGAACCATACTATTTCTTTTGGTTTTGGTGCTGTTGTTTTTTCTATTTTGAGGTTTTTCATCATTGTTCTGATTTTTCTCTTATAACATGACTAATGCAGTAATAGGATTAATGTTATTGTGTGTGTGTGTGTGTGTGTATATATATATATATATATATATATATATATATATATATATATATATATATATAAATATAACCTGTATCAGATTACCTGCTGTCTAGGGGAGGGGGGAGGAAGGGGAGGGAGGGAGAAAAATCTGAAATTGGAAAGCCTGTATAAACAAAAGTTGAGAACTATCTTTACATGTAACAGGAAAAAAATAAAATACTTTATTAGTTTAAAAAAAAGTGGACTGGAAATGGCATACTTGCTTCAACCTTTCAAATACAATGCTCCTTATATCTTAAAAAAAAAAAAAAGCAGTACTAAAAACCGTATCTCGTCTTTCAGTCAAGTGATCATGAAAATTATAAGGGTTGTTATTGTTGTTGTTGTTGTTGTTGTTGTTGTTAGGCAGCACTGCCTAACAGATATAGGGATGGCTTTAGAGTCAGACAACCTAGGTGTCATCGTCCTCAACTCTCACCTCCCTATCCAATCTGTTGCCAAGTCCTGTTAATTTTGTAACATGTCTTGCATATGCCACCTTCTCTCCTCTGATACCACTACCACACCAGAATTTCATCACCTCATACCTACACTATTGCAATAGCCTGCAACTTTGGTCTTCTTGTCTCAAGTCTTTCCCCACTCCAATTCATCCTCCATTCAGCTGGCAAATTAATCATCCTCAAGCACACGTCTGACCAGGTTACCTTCCTTGTCAATAAACTCCAGTGACTTTTTATCATGATCAAATATAGAATCCTCTGGCATTCAAAGCCCACTACCTCCACCTGGTCCCTTCTTACATTCTCAAGTCTTCTCACACCTTATTCCTATGTACAACTCCTTGACACAGTGACACTGGCCTTCTTGCTATTCCTCATGCAGGACATTCTATCTTCAGGCTTCATGCATTTTCTTTTCTTTCTTTTCTTTTTTTTGGTGAGGCAGTTGGGATTAAGTGACTTGCCCAGGGTCACACAGCTAGTAAGTATTAAGTGTCTGAGGCCACATTTGAATTCAGGTCCTCCTGACTCCAGGGCTGGTGCTCTATCCACTTTGCCACCTAGCTGCCCCTAGGCTTCATGCATTTTCGTGGGCTATTTCCCATGCCTGGAATTCTCTTTTCATCTTTGCTTTCTCCTGGCTTCCATTGAGTCCCAGCTACAATAGCTGGAAGGTATAGTCAACCCAGGAGGTCCCACCAATCTGGACCAAAAAAATAAACATGGATATTCAGTTCATCAATATATAGAGACACACATATATATGCATACACATGTGATGTGCATATATATATATATATATATATAATTACTACATAAGAATGAATATGTGTTATATGTATGTCTATAAAGATAAATTATATGTTAATATACTCAATGATTCCAATAGGTCTGTTAATTCATCGGTTCAGAAGTTCCCCATGATGATGCAGATCCATGTCCATCCTGGGTTACTCCATGCCCTCCAATAATTTTCATCAGAGGGTGTTCTTTACTTTTCCCTGACAGGATGTGGTTAACAGTAGAAGACTGGCTCTCCACCTGTCTTCCTTTGCCCTTTCCAAATATCAGTCCATTTGATCTTCCTATTAAAAAGTCTTTGAAAATAGATTTTCTTCCTGGTCTTCAGTGGAGCTCCAAATTGGTTATATGTGTCAGCCTCCTTACAACCATCACATACCTTTCTATTGTCTTACATAATATAAAATAAGGAGGCTAGATGCCCTTTGAGGTCCCATCTAGTTCTAAGTGTATGATCCTTTGAACCTGTGAAGTCAATCAATTTCCTCCCATCTTATTTGTTTTTTGGGGTTTTTCTGGGGTTTTTTGTGGGGCAATGAGGGTTAAGTGACTTGCCCAGGGTCACACAGCTAGTAAGTGTCAAGTGTCTGAGGCCGAATTTGAACTCAGGTACTCCCGACTCCAGGGCCAGTGCTTTATCCACTGCGCCACCTAGCCTCCCCCTCCTTCCATCTTATAGATGATGGTACTGATATCCTACAAAATTAATTGGTTTACTCACAGTCTTGCCATAAAAATAATCAAAACCTGACTAAGTCTTAGACTACTACTTTCTCCTTGGATTTCACCACCTAAGGTTTGCATTCATCATTTTCTCTTCTTCACAGGCAAACATAGCATCCTTTAAGACACAGCCAAGCCTTAAATTGAGAAGGAAGCCTTTTGTTTCCTACATTTCTTTGTTTCTTGATAAAGTGAGAGAACATGACTTTGTTCCCTTTGGTTAGGATTTTGTTGCATTCTTAGTAATGTTACAATGAGGGCAGAGAGTACAAGCACTTTGGGAGAAGAAAAAAGTTCTGTAGCATTTGTCAACTTCTGATTCTCATAAAAGGCAAATGATTCACTGTTACCACAGTAGTTAAGGATGGAAAAGACCTATTAGATCATCTGTCCATTTCCCCCACCAGAGTGGAATTGCTCCCTAGTCTCTGGGGATTAGACCAATCTAGCATAAAGTGTTTTATGCAATGGGGCTTCCACCATTTCATAGATGAGACTATTTCCCTAAAGCTGTTACAAAATATTTCTGGATATTCAGACTTCCTGCTACACAGCTGGACCTAAGTGTTACAGGAATTGGTTAACAAAATGAATGAGCCACAAAAATGACAGTGACTTTGGTGGCAATGGCAGAAATTTGGGAAGAGCCAGAAAAATGGAGGAGGAAAGCAAAGAAAATGTGGGAATAATTTTCCAAGAAATAAAGGTGACTTAATCTTGAACGTCACTGCCTCATTGTTTTTGTAGGTGGTAGGAGTGGTGGTAGTGGTGTGGTGGTTTGTGAGTTTATGTATTTAACAGATTAAATGGTAGGAGGAAAAAATAAAATGCATGCCTATAGGTATTCAATTAGTAATCCTAATGGCTTTAAAAGAACCTAGACAGACAAATAGTTTCTGGTTAATATAATTTCAATTTAAGTAAATGAAGAATGTCATGTAGCTACAAGATCATAGCCTTATAGCTAGAAAGATCTTGAAAATAATGAAGTCCAGCCCTTTCAATTTATAGATACCACTATTCTGTTTCTTTCATCAATTAATTAATTAACTCATTCATTCATTTAACAAACATTTAATAAATGCTAATTTTGTGCCAGACACCATGCTAATCACTAGTAATAGAGACAAAACCAAGATAATCCCTGCCTTACTGTAACATATACTACTGAGTTGTAGTGGGTAGGGACAAGCAACATGTACACAGGTAAATCAGTACAAAACATATCCAAAATGAATATAATTTCACTGTAGTGAAGACAAAGGCTCATGTGGCATGTTATCTTACCTTGTTAAGGAAGGAGTCTCCTAAAAGGTCAGAGTGGGTCAGAATAGGTCAAGGATATTTGTGCTTTAGGAAGTGACTGAATTCAACCTCCAAGGTCACTTCTAGGCCTAATATTCTGTAATTTGGTCGTTCTATTTCTTTTTTCGCATTTCTCAATCTGGCTAGAGAGTATAAAAATTGTCATATGGAGGAGAGATTGGATTAATATACTGTGATTTCACAGTACCTAAGACCTGTTGGTATAGGTTGAAAATAGGAAGTTTTTCACTTGATATGAGGAAAAATTTCTCAATAATTAGAGCAGTCCAAAAATGCAGTGGGCTGTCTCCTAAGGTTCCTAGACTCTAGAGTTGTTCCAATGTCAGTTTCACTGAGTTGCAGAGCTAGAAAGGAGCTCCATGATCATTTAACTTTTATTCTACAGTTGATACTCCTTCCACTCTACCCCATGGCAGGATTTTGGTGTTTTAGTCTTTCTACTTTGGCATGCCCCATTGTTGAAGATTCTTTATTATCCAAGAGACATAATGTTAAGGAACTCTCAAATGAGGCTTGGTATCCAAATGATCAAATTCAAGAATTCTCAAACTTGGGGGTTATTCAAGAGGTTACTCTCAAAGCTGATGTTACCCAGAATATCTCCATGCTCTGGCCAGAAGGCTAGATTCTGGAATTATCCTGCCCACCCTCCTCTATATAAGAGGCAGGGGCTCAAGAATAATGTCCTTGACCTCCTTCTCTTTGTTTGCATGCAAGCATTTGTCTACCACCATCTTGTGCTTATACTCTAAATTGCCATTATTTCTCAGGAAGGAGGACCCCTCTATCTTCTACCACCATCTTCTACCCACTTCACTTGAAAAGGAATAAGGGAAAAGATGAAAAGGGAATCCTGGGGAGAAAAAAATTGAAGTCATGCCTGCTTCATTCACTTTTTTTTTTTTTTGCTTCATTCATTTTCACTGAGAGGGGCAGTCCCTGAATATCAGACACTGGGAACCAATCAGAGGAGTTTCACATGTCTACCTTCATGTTTGGGAACTCTTCAAAATGACCAAGGCTAGGGCAGCTAGGTGGTATAGTGGATAGAGCACCGACCCTGGATTCAACAGGACCTGAGTTCAGACACTTAACACTTACTAGCTGTGTGACCCTGTGTGACCCTGGGCAAGTCACTTAACCCCAACAGCCTCACAAAAACAAACAAATAAAATGACCAAGGCTCCTTCTATATTTCTTAAAATATGCCATATTTTATTTGACCTGAAGTTCAACTGAGACACATTAGATAAAATAATTCCCTTTAAGTATCTTGAATATATTCTCAAGTCAACATGTTTACCTATCAGTAGTGATATGTTTAGGGCACAGTGTTAAGCAATTGAGGATACAAAGAAAGGCAAAAACAGTCCCCGTTTTCAAGAAGTTCACGGTCTAATGGAGGAGACAATGTGAAATCAGCTGTGTATATAGAAGATATAAACAGAATAAATTCAAGATAGTCTCAAAGAGAAGATATTGGAATTAAGGAGGAACAGGAAAGGCTTCTTGCAGAAAATGAGACTTTAGCTAAAACTTAAAGGAAGTTAGGGAAGCCAAGAGGTGGAGGTGAGCAGGGGGATTATCACATGCCTGGGGGACAATCAGTGAAAATGCCTGGAGCTAGGAGATGCAGTGTTTTATGCAAAGAATAACAAAGAGGTCAGTGTCAACTCCATCTTTGAGTACAAGGGAGCAAAACATAAGAAAGAAGCAGAAAATTATATAGGACTGTCACCCTAGGTATTCCAGCCTAAAAATTTTAGCGAGCTAGTGTCTGTCCATGTATTAGATAGAAACTGGATGGGGGTCCACATTTAAAAGTAAATATTCTGGGTCCAGCTGGGTGGAGGTGTCTAGTGGGTACCTTAGGGATCTATAGTCAGTCTGGTCTCATTTACTATCTCTACCAATGATCAGGAAAAGGGTGTAGCCTAGACTTTAATGAAATTCACAGATGCTAGAAACATATCGTAAACAGCAAGGGGTGTGGATGTTTGGGAAAGGGGGTAAGGATGAGGAGGAAAAGAGAAATCCTCACAAAGAGTTTAGAGGAAAAATACACACATTCACACACACACACACACACATATATAGATATACACATATGTATATACATATAATATACATACACATACACACACACATAGTCACATTCAAACATATGACACCCCCATGGACTGGATGGAAAAGTATAACCAATTATATCTCAGGGTAGAATACTTAGAAACCTAGATACCAAAAACAACTGAGACACCAGATAAGTATCAATCACCAAAAGTGAAGAATTGGAGAAAACCAGATATATGAAGTGCATTCAAAAATCAAAATGACAAAATAACTGGGAAATGCAAAGCTAGCAAGAGATCAATCTTCCAATCAGGAAGCAGTTAACCGAAGCCAATTCTGTTTAAGACCCTTTGCTTATCACTGGAGTTATAAAATAGTGCAGACCAAGGGCATGCCTCCATGTACTGAAATAACACAGTAGGGACCATCTACTGCCTTTAGTAATTTCATATTTTTCCTTTCAATGATCCAAATGTTGCTGAAAATTTTAAATAAGTTAGGTGTGGTTTCACATGCATAGAAAATTCTGAGTTGCATTATGTTAAGCCAATCAGCTATCCCTTTAAGTCAAGCTCCAAACTCCAAGCTCCAAGGAGCAGAGGGGCTGCCAGCTACCTAAAGAGTAAAAAGAACTAGGTCAGAAACAAGAATAGGTCACAGGTCCCATGCTAATAATCAGCAGTAGGATTAGGTCTGTGAGTGGCCACTCCTTTTGTAGCCTGGATGAGATCAGAAACTGGATCTCAAACAAAAATAAACAAGTAAATAAATTAATTAGAGAAATAAATAATAGAAGGCCGGAACAAAGGAGGTGGATAAGCAGCCCCTAATCTGAAATTAGCTGGAAAATGGAGAAATTCAAAAGAAAAGTCAAAGCAAGAATGATTAAGGGATAATTAAGAAAGATTAAAACGTGTTCAACTCAGTAAGAAATGAGTCTAATTGTCTCAGCTACCCATTACCAGGAATGTTCTGAGGTCTGTTTTAGGGGTAGCATATGATAGTGACCACAGGAGTTAAGGATGGAAAAGACCTCTTGGATCATCTACCCACTTCCCCCAGCAGGGTGGAATTGCTCCGTATCTATCGTATAGTCTCTGGCGATTGATCCAATCTAACATAAAGTGTCTTATGCAATGGGGCTCCCACCATTTCATACATGAGACTATTTCCCTAAAGCTGTTACAAAATATTTCTGGATATCCAGACTTTCTGCTACACAGCTGGACCTAAGTGTTACAGGAATTGGTTAACGAAATGAATGAGCCACAAAAATGACGGTGACTTTGATGGCAATGGCAGAAATCTGGAAAGAGTCAGGAAAAAGAGCACTAGCCTGGGACTAAGGTCCTTCATTTTTCTGTGTGACCTTTTTGCAATGACCTTCTCTTGTTCTCAGTTCCTTTCTTTACCTGGAAAAATTGGGGACTGGCCTCAGAGATCTCTGATTCAATGAAAAAAAAAAAAGCCAGTATAACTTTTGACTGGGGCAATGGTCTGGTGCCCAGGGTAATGCCTGGAGTCATATCCTGTTCTTGTGGTCCCTTGGGAGCTTCCAATCACATTTCTGAGTTTAGAAGGGCAGCCACACATCAGGAGAACATTCATCAGAGTGTGGCTGCCACTGGCTGGTAACCCAAAAGCTGCATTTTTTTTTCAAGTATCCTATGTGAAAATCTATCACCAGCACTTGAGGTGGGAAGAGAAGAAAACTGAAAATGTTACCAATCTCTACCACTACACACCACACACTCATGAATGGCTCAGAGCTTTGGGGAAGAGGAAGAATGAAAAGAGAAGGAAAGGGAAGAGAAAGTGAAGGATCTCTGTAGAGGAGGGAAAAGTGGGAGGGAGAAGGTGGGAAGGCTGTTTCTAACTTGGTTCCTAAGTCTGAATTAAGAGAGGATCTTTAGGGCAGCTAGGTGGCGCAGTGGATAGAGCACCAGCCCTGGAGTTAGGAGTACCTGAGTTCAAATCCGGCCTCAGACACTTAACACTTACTAGCTGTGTGACCCTGGGCAAGTCACTTAACCCCAATTGCCTCACTAAAAAAAAGAGAGGATCTTTACACAGAATCTCAGAGCTACACATGACTTCAAAGGGCCGCTAATCAAACCCATACATGAACAGGAGCTCTCTCCACAGACGTACCCAATGAGCAGTTGTCTTAACTTCTGTTTGATGACCTCCAGTGAGGGGGTACTGACTAGCCCCTAAAGGCAAACTATTCCACTTTGAGACAGGTCTCAGTGCTGGCAAGATTGAACTTTCATCTCTTTTTCCCACTTCCATCTCATGGCATTTCAAGCATCCCCAAAATGTTGTTCCACTAAATTCCCGTCCACCTCCTGCCATATTTGTTTGAGGCATAAAGGGGATGGAAATATTTTAAAGAGCCATGGCTTCCTTTACCTGGTCAGGAAGGAGGTCACCAATAGCAAGATGTTAATATGAAGCAAACAGAAATGGGTTCTTTTGACATCAGAAAACTCTTTTGGGTTGTGAGAGCAGGTTCCCAGGAGAAATAGTGGGAACCCCAATCCCTGACGCATTAAAAACTAGTCTAGACAAAGAACTTGAAAGAATATTGTCAGAAACTGTTCCTGCGCTAACAAGAGAAAGGCCCAGCAAGTCTTTTCCATCTCCACTTGCTATGAATCTCTGTATTTTGTTTCTCCTTAGTCATCATTTGGGTGAGTTTTTCATACTTAGGCTTGCTCTTTTTCATCTGTCCTCATAAATCAATCCCTTCAGTCCCCTAATCAAAGCCATCTTTGCAAATGAAATTGTAGCTGGGTGTTTAATAAATGAGACATTCCTCAGCCCCCCCTCCCCATCCCCCCACTCTGGTGACTGACAGAGAAAGAAGGTGGGATGCATGCTGTCTTAATAGTCTGCCCCATTTTAGCAAGTGTGCTCAGAGAGCCAAATGCTTAAGTAGTTTCTGGCACAACTAGTGTTAGGAGAGCCAATCATAGGTTTGGGTTTGTTTTGTGTTTTGTCTTCCCCGCCTCCAAAATGAAAAAACAAAACAAAACAAAACAAAAAAAACACAGCACTGTTCACTTGACCACTTCTCTGTTTCCTTAGAACAACAAATGAGTGGTCATTTCTACAACCCTTTTCTCCTCCTTTACAAAGGAGGACACTGAGGCAGACACTTCACATTTATCCCATGCCCAAGGCCGATCCATTTAGCCTTGAGCACTATAAACTGCCAACAATGCATTCAGTCTGTCAGGCCATCATCATCACTGCCAAATCCTATTTATTCAGTGGCCACACGCCCAGGGCACTGCCTCCTCCTTTGGGGTCACAATAATATTTACAGAACAGCAAAGAGGCAATGTGGTATTAGGCTATTAGGCACCAGAGAGAATTAACCACAAAGAGATAGACAACCCCCCAACCCCACCCCATCCCTTCACACCCCACCAAGGATTTCTATTTGAGAAGCCTTAGGGATTTCTCTGCTCTGTTCAGTTCTCACAACTGCCCCGGGGCTCTGTTGTCAAGATTATGCTATAATTCCCTAGGTTCTAGTGCTCGGGAATAAAACGATATAATGAAACTGGCACGCTGGAAGGTCCATGCTGCTCCTACTCAATAGGAAGAGATCACCCAGAGAAGGGAAGGGACACTTCCCACAGAGGGAAGCGCTCAGAGGGGTGACTCGGCATCAGGGAAGACACAGGACCCACACTGAGAAGTCAGCCTTAACGCTTCCAACACTTGATTCAGTAAACAACGAGGAACCACAGGTTTTTGAGTAATGGAGAAACATGGCCAGAACAGTATAGTAAGCAGCCTCTCACTTGTGGTGATATGGTCATGCGGAGTTAGACAGTGCAAGGATTGGGCTGACACCAAGTCAACCAACCCATATTTTTAAAGAATTTCTTTCTTTCTTTCTTTTTAAAATAGAAAACCCCTTCATATTAAAAAGACAAAGATCATCTTAAAAGTGTCTTCTGATGAGTTGAAGTGAATTGAATTGAAACGAAACATCCAAGTCATTTTCTAGATCATAGTATCACAATCTGAGATCCGGAAGTGAACTTGGAGGTCATCTGATCCAACCCCCTTACTTTACAAATGAAGAAACTGAGCCTCAAAAAGACAACACAACTTACCAGGGGTCATAGAGGTGACAGAGCCAAGATTCAAAGCTGATTGAATTCTAAGACTCTATTAACAAACCCACTCAAAGGCAACCAAAGGAGTAAGTTTATCACTAAGCTTTCAAAGTCTCCTTTTTCACCTGCTCAGATAGCACCTGCTCCTTTTTACAGATGTGGGCACTGAGGCAAAGGATCAGGACATAACATGAATACCTTTGCCCCATTACCACTGTGAAGAAGCTCTGGTCCAAGAAGCATAAAGGAAGACAAGGCCAGGGGGATCAGCCAAATGGGTGGGCCTTGGGTATTACTGTAGCTTAGCTGCCTACCTCATGAAAGTCCAGCTGCTAATTAAATATAGACCTCCCCCCACCCCAATGTGTCTTATACCTGGTCCCTTCTGATCACTAGTCAAGGGGATTTTGAATTTTTTAATTGCCATCATAAATTTGAGGAACCCAATCTTTGCATCAGAGCAGCTGATGGTATGAAAGGCATTAATTTTTTTTCTAAAGATAAAATGAGCCGAGGAGTTTCCTGTTGATTTCCTTCCTTTTTTTTTTTTAAATGTCTCTTCTGGCCAGACTTGCCTAAAAATCACTTGTTTTTCAGTCTCTGCCTGATATGTCCCTCCCCTGGATCTGTAGCCCTACATACTTTGTTGTCAAAATGAATCCCTGGACACAGTGAGCTCTTGCTGTTTCTGTGTAATAGCTGCACACTCCCATGTCTCCCTGATTGATTTGGCAACCTGCTCCCATCAACTACCATCAAAACACACACACACACACACACACACACACACACATTCCCTTAAAAATTCCCAATTTCACCACCTTCATGGGATTTAGGGAAAGAGGAGGCATACTTCAGGGAATTTCCTGGCTTAGCAGTACTGTTTTGGAACAAAAATGAAAACAGGCACTGAAAAGCAAAACTTACTAACTCCTTTTTCCCATTTCCCCTTCCCTGATTCTCTCTTTTCTCTCCTCCACAGTTCTTTTGAGCATACTCTCTCCTTGTATTCATCCGGATCCAGTGATATACTGGGAAACGTTTACCAACAAAAGCAAAAATGTACTATGACACACTTTTATGGTTAATTTGAATTACTAATGTTTTCTTCATCACTTTCTTATGTCTAGACGATTTTTAAGAAACAAACAAACCAAAATTAAAAAAAAAAATCAAGCCCTGATTTGTAGCATTTGCTGTTTCTGTGGTATAAAATATTCACACTAAACATTTAACAATCAGCTCTCCAGCTGGTAAGAGCTAATTTTAGCACATTTCTTGTGCCTGACTCTCCTCATTTTGCCCACAAAGACCAAGTCCAAGTACCATCCATATCTATTTTGTATAGCCTAAAGCAGAAGACTAGATGAGAAAAGTGGCCATTCCTAATGAAGAGAAGATTGTCCCAAGGAAGCTCATGCCATTTAGACCACTAGGATGGGGTATTCTGGCTACCAGGAAAGGGATTGGGTACATTCTTCTTTCCTGCCCTTGCATGAATTGTGCCCCTATGTCTGGAACACAATCCCCCCTCACTGTTGCCTCAGACACAGATTCCTAACTTTCTTCAAAGCTCAGGTGCCGCCTCCTTCTGTAGGCCTTTTCTGATTCCTACACTCCACCCCAACTCCCCATTTTAGTCCTCTCTCTGTCTTGAAATTTGTATTACTTCCTATACATGTGGTATTTCGTCATCTGTGTGATATCATATCACACTGTAGCCCCTTCAGTAAAAAGGAAGCTCTTTGAGGGCAGGAATTATTTTGATTTTTGTATCCCTAGCACTAAACACCATATATTACTCAAAGTAAATACTTAGTAAATGTTTATTGGGTTAAATGGAATCGAACTGAACTGAACTGAATTGAACTGGACTGTGGGATAGATTAAGGAGAAGGGGACCAAGAGACAACAAAAGGACACTATCATGCCACTATAGCCAGAAACATGGCCCTTGTGGGGAGAGATGATAAACACTGGGTAGCCTGTGGTAGAGACTGGAGGGGTTGACTCACTCCTGCAGCATACTTGGCCACCAAATTCATATTTGGGATAGAATTGAGGGTTATCTCTGAATTATGTTTCAATCTCTTTCTCTATGATGAAAGGAATAATTATATGGGTCTTTTTCCTTATCCCAAACTGGTATGTATAATAGTCTTTGCTTTTATCAGAGAAGCCAATATGGATTTTTTTTAAAAGCATTATTCCGGTCATATATATGCTCTCCTAGGCATTTATGAATCACCAAAAAAGGATCTCCATCATCAAGTCTCAGCCCCTCTAAAGTCCTTTCCAAATCTAATATCCTCTCTAGATGAAAAAAACACATCTCAAGGTAAAGTGAGTTGCCTAAAATCATTTGGTTACTACAGAGCTACAATTGGAACCTAGGTCTACCAACTCCCAGTCTAATACACTTCTTACTCTGCCTGTCTCCTGTATCTTAGGGCAGATTAGCAAAAGGTGTGAAAACCTGGGTACGGAAATGAGGCAAAGTGATAGGTACTGGTGCCCTGCCTACTTCATAATAACTCTCCTGACCATTTCTAGCACCTCAGGACCAAGGCTCAATCAGGTTCTTCGTAGGATAACTCCTAGCACCTGGTATAGAATCAGAGAAACAGAGCTGTAAATGTCCTTAGAAGTCATCTAGTCGGGTCAGCTAGGTGGCACAGTGGATAAAGCACCAGCCCTGGATTCAGGAGTACCTGAGTTCAAATCCGGCCTCAGACACTTGGCACTAGCTGTGTGACCCTGGGCAAGTCACTTAACCCCCTTTGCCCTGCACACACACAAAAAAAAAGTCATCTAGCTCAATTCTCTCATTATAGTCAAGGAAACTGAGGCCCAGAGAGCTTAAGGAGATGTTGTGACCCAAAATGATACAGCTAGTAACTAGCAGAGCTGGGTTTGAGCTCAGAATCTATGCTTCAAAGTTCCCTGTTCTTTTCCCATTGTGCCACATTTCCTATCATAGCTATCCCAACATAAGGCCTAAAGGCATTCAATTCAATTCAATAACTATTTTCTAGGTGGCTATTGTGCTCAAGGTTTTGTGTTCAGCATATGAAAAAACCTTCATCTCAGGAGCTTACAGTCTAATAGAGAAAACTATATAATGATAACTCAGGGAAAACGAAATAAGTAGTAGAAAGAGGCCTAAATTTGGAATCTGAGGACCTAGGTCACAACCTTACTACTTACTGGACTTTGGGCAAATCATTTAACTTTTGTGAACATCTATAAAACTTCAGTTTCATCATATGGAATGATGATAATAGCTAAAGCACCTACCTCCCTTGGAGGGTTATTGTGATTACTGAATCAGATATTAGGTATAAGGCACTTAACACATCATAAAAATAAGTGTCAGGGGGCAGCTAGGTGGAGCAGTGGATAGAGCACCAGCCCTGGAGTCAGGAGGACCTGATTTCAAATCCGACCTCAGACACTTGACACTTATTAAGTGTGTGACCCTGGGCAAGTCACTTAACCCCAATTGCCTCACCAAAAAGAAAAAAGTGTCAGTCATTATTTCAAAAAAAGGGCAAGTTTCTTCATCTCAGTGGGATACTGTCCCATCTGTAGTAAATACTAGCATTTAGATAGCACTTTCCTCATAACAGCCTTGTAAAGCAGATAGTTCAAGTATTTTTATCACCACCTTTTACATCCGAGGAAACGGAGACTCTAAAAGGGTAAGCTAAGCATATGTAGTCATATGACTAGTAAGTATCTGAGGTGGGATTAAGCCAGACCTCCTGACTCCAATAACAGAATTCTCTCCATCATGCCACACTGCCTCGCATGTGAAAATGAGGGGGTTGGCCTGGATTATATCTAAGGTTCTCTCTCTCTCTCTCTCTCTCTCTCTCTCTCTCTCTCTCTCTCTCGGTAGGGCAATGAGGGTTAAGTAACTTGCCCAGGGTCAGACAGCTAGCAAGTGTCAAGTGTCTGAGGCTGGATTCGAACTTAGGTCCTCCTGAATCCAAGGCTAGTGCTTTATTCACTGTGCCACCTAGTTGCCCCACCCCCAGGCTCTTTTTTATTTTATTTTTTACCTCTGAGTTTCACAAAGGCTGAGTACAGGAAGAGAAGGGAGAGCTGCAAAGCCCAAACCTGGAGATGACATCATGCATACCCAGTCACATTTACCTTCTACTCAACCTCTGGGTATTTGGGTACTTATTACAATTTTTTTTTTTTTAGTGAGGCAATTGGGGTTGTGATTTGCCCAGGGTCACATAGCTAGTAAGTGTTAAGTGTCTGAGGCTGGATTTGAACTCAGGTCCTCCTGACTCCAGGGCCAGTGATCTATCCACTGCACCACCTAGCTGCCCTGACTTATTACAATATTGATCCAAGAATAGACACTATGGGAACTTTCCCAAGACCCCTGAACTTCTCCCCAGCTCCCTAGCTCTCCCCCTTGCTCCAGTGTATCATGAGTGGTTTTATAACTAAAGCTCTCATTGCCAACACCTCTGGTCTGGCTGACGAGAATCAAGGAGAGATGTTATGTCAAAGGCAACTGTAAGTCAAGAAACCTGGTTCCAGTCTTGGCTCTGTAACTAATTAATTAACTGTGCTGGATGCCACAAATTTTTTTTTTTAGAAACAGGTGAGGCAGAAGTCAGAAGCAAAGAAGTAGTTGTGTGACCATGGACCAGCTACCTACTTCACCTCTCTTGGCCTTGATTTCTTCCTCTGCAATCAAGAAGTTGGTTGTGCTAATTCCAAGAACTCTTCTTATTCTAAAAGTCTAGGATACTATCATTTGGAATGCCACTGTTCCCAGGACATCAGCAACCAGCACAGCCTCTTGTCATCCAAATAAGGGCTAGGAAGCCTCTTGTCCCAATCCCAACATCATCAGTGCCAGAGCATCATACCTTTCTCCATCCCAAATAGCATGTGCTACCTGGTTTCTCTCAATATTTGAGAATTGATTTTCTGGTTTGACTCAGTGATGGGCTTGCCCCACATGAGCTCCTGCTTAACCTTGGCTAAATGACAAGTGAATTTTTCTTTGGGGTGTGTTGACCTCTTTGTTTTCCATAGACATTCTGAAGAGCTGGTTTCTGTTCAGCTCCACTAGAATCCCAGCCACTAGAATTAGCATGAGGCTGAAGGCTCTGGGCCTCTAAGGAAAGACAGTGAGCAGACAAGGAATCCATTAAGTTACTATATGGCAGTTACTTCTTCTGCTCTTACAATTGGAAGACATGAATTTCAGTCCTGATTCTGTAGTATACGAGTTATATGACACTGAGGATAGTTTTTCCTAGCCTCAGTTTCCTCACCTGTAAAATGGGGACATTAATACTTGTGCCATCTATTTCAGAGGTGAGAAACATGCTTGTCAAACTACAAAACCCTGGAAAATGCTAACTATTAGGTTCTTACACTCACACAATAACAGGATGAAGAGCTAGAAGCAACCATAGAGAGTTAATAGTCCAGCCCCTTCATTTCATGATTAGGAAACAAAGCCCAAGGGGGTTGAGCAATTTGCCCATAGTCATACAGGCAGTAAATAGTGGCACACTTGTGAGAATTCTGAAGCCAGATCAGACCCACTCAAAGTTGCATGGAAATATAATGGCTCTGTTGATTTTAATCAATACACGCCAAAAATGCATTTGGGAACCTGGATCATCTAGATTGATGGTTCACATTAACTAGGTCAGTGCTAGATCTCTTCTTGCTCAACCTTCTGGCATTTCTACAGGGAGATACCTGTGTATTCTGAACTTGCCATCACAGGATGAATGAGAGGTAGATAGAGAGAGGGAAAGGGGAAGATTTTGATCACTGTTAATTGGCAAAAATGCTGGCAACCCAAATCTTTTTTATATCCCTGAAAAAACTAATCTTCAATTCCCTGGAAACATTTGACAACTGGGTTTAGAATCCAAAGACCTGGAGGTTTGAAACCCAGCTCCTGACCCTGTTCATGGCCTGGCACAAGTCCTTTCCCCTTCTCTTGGGCTCAGTTCCTACATCTATAAAATGGCAGGCATCAAGTCAGACAGTCTCTAAGGTCTCTTCCATCTCTAAAACCCCATGGTACCATGATCTCATGTGCATGTTAGTGAAGATGCCTGTCATCACTGATGTATGAAGAGTTGATCAACATCATCACTGATGTATTAAGAGCTGAGTTAGTATTTAACTCTTGCTGGAACTTTAGGATCACAGACAAGTTGAGCCCCCTAGGATAATAAGATCCTCATTAATCCTTTCAAACACCTAATGAGAAAGACAGTGAAGTTGGATTGCTCTCTGTTGAGTCACAGTGCAGACAAAGCACAGAGAGGTGAGGCTACTAATCCAAAGACATACAGCAAGTTAAAGGCAGATCTGGAGAAGAACCTGCTGACTTGATTTTTTTTTAACCCAATTTCCCTCTAGGCTGGAAGGGTTTTTCTCCCATTTTCTGTAGTAAGTGGTTGTGTATGTGTTTTAGTTTTATTAAACATTTGCTCCCATAAAGAGGCTAGGCAGAAACAGCTGTAGTGATTAACTGGGTGGCTGTGTGACATGTTACTGGGGAAACATGCCTGCTTCATGAAGTATTCCCCTCAGAAATCTGCAGATTCTTTCAAGGATTTTTTTCCTCTTCTCATTTTGTAAGCTTGTTGTTGGTCAGTGCATCTTGTTTATTTCCAGTTCCTGCACATGTTTTCAAATAATTCCAATGTGCGCTTTCAAGCAGGGGGGCGAATGGAGGGAGGAGGGGGCGTTTGAGAAGAAAAAGCTGTTCCCCGATATTTAAAACCCGTTATTTTAGAAGCCTCTGGGTGGCGGGGATGGCGGGGGGGGGGGCAACAAAGATGGGAGAGTGAGTTGGAATCACACTTGAGTCTTATTTAGCCCGTTTTCGTTTGGTTTGCTGTTAACTGGCTTTTCCAGAAACAGAAAAAAAGCATCAGAAGGAAGTGAAAGGAGGGAGAGGAGAAGAGGGAAGAGAGAGGGGAGAGAGAAGACAGAGGAGAAAGGGGAGAGGAGAGAAAGAGAAAGGAGACTAGCAGAGAAGAGAAAGGAGAGAAGAGAAACTTAGACTGCCACGGATTTGCTTCCTACCATTGAGAAAGGAGCCAGTTTTTCACAGCTGGCTCTGGGCTCAGGAGCTTTTAAGGGTTTCTAATCTTGGAAGGCTGTCTGACATCACCCCGTTTCTTGTCGGCTGATGTTTCGTACAAGCCTCTCATTTCCTTAGTGTTTTCAGAGCCACCAATTATTGCAACAATCTTGTGTTTATGTTGTTCCCCCCTCCCCCCTTCTCTTCTGCCTTTTTGGCTGGCCTCCTGAGAGCTTTTGCCTTCCCTGGGACGCACCAGTGCCGAGGGGGGTAAGCTGGACCAAGTATTTACAAAAGGGAGTGAGAGAGCAAGAGGGAGAGGTTCCCTTCCCCCCCCCCCAATTTTTTTTCATTGACTTCAGCATCATGTGATCAGGAAGCCTGGACTCTTTCCATTTCCCCTCCCGACTAAAGGGAAACATTGTGTAGCTGTTGCTTCTGCCACCGGTGGGATGGCCTTTCGCAGCATTACGTAGGAAGATAAAAATAACCGGCATATTTAAGGCCGGCTGTGGAATCCCAGCGCAGACCCAGTGCGTCTGGTCAGTTTACGGAGCGCAGCAGCGCCTCGTCGGGCTCCGCTCTCGCCCAGTCCCCACACACCACACACCACGCACTCGCACACGCACATGCACACGCATAGCCCACGGCTTCCCAGCTGCTGCCATGTGCCTTCTGGCATGCCCCTCGGTGAACTTTCTGAGGTGCACCTCCCCTCCCCAACCTTTCCCTGAAGGAATATTTAACCACTTAGGTCAGGGCAGTGATTTCAGGAAGCAGGGGGGAAGTGAGTCGCTCGTCTTAGGACTTGGGGCGCCCGGGATCCTTTACAGAGATGGGTGGGGGGCGGGGACGAGACACCGAAATGAATTGATACCCAGGGCTTGTTCGAGGGACCTGCTTGATCTTCTAACTATGATATGTCCCCTAGAGAACGGAGGAAGAATTTGGATGGAGTGCGATGAGAAAGAAGGGAAGGAAGGAACGAGCCAGAGGGCTGACTTACGTTCATTATCTGCGCTATTGTATTGGGCTTCGGTTTGGAGGACTCAGCAAATCTTGGGGCCCTGCCCCGGGAACCCTAAAAAGCTCTACTCTTCATATTCTCCTTCCACACGCACGCATACGCACATATGGATATACACAAACACGCACATATACCCTGCCCCCTCCCCTCAAAACAGAATCTTAAAAAGGAAAAGAAATTTGGAAAGAAGAGATGTTTCCTGCCCTTTTTTTCTCCCTTCACACCCCTCCTAGCCACGAAAACGCAGTTAAAACACAATGAATTTGTTGTTTGTCATCAAAACTCCAACGCAGCTCATTGCCTGCTGGGTGAAAGGCGGCTTTTTAATTTTTTTTCTCTTTTCCTTCTGGGGACCATTAGCTTTATTTTAAGACTCGACTTGGGTTCCCCGGTGTTGCACACTACAGACCTCGACTTTATGAGCAGGGCCATAACTAGAGACCTGCGTGGTTTGCCAGGCCTCTAAAATTAACTCCAGGTTTGAGGATAAAAACACAAACATACCATCCTGTGTTAACAGAGATACCTATACAGGTCAGCCTCCTACTAAGAGAAGCTAAGGAGCAGGCAGGCAGGAACTCAAAGGACACCACAGAACCCAGGAGAATGGAAACTAAGCCGTGGGTCTGGCCCTCCCAGGCACCTTAGCTACGAGCTATCAATCCTTGGGGTGAAAACAGCCACTGATACTGAAGCAATCATTTTACCCACCGGAAACCACCTTTCATTTGCTATTCCTCCCCAAGTGAAAATAACTTCAAACTGAAATAATGTAGGGTACTTTTAGTTAGCCAATGAAGAGGCAAGGTTTCTATTGCTTTGGGGGACGAAGAAAACTGTAAACTTCTAATTAGCAATAAGGGATGTTCCAAGCTTCAGATAATTACTGTAACAATAATATTCTCTCTTTTCCTTGCATATGTGTCTTCAAAATAGCTAAAAGTGTTGATAATAATTCAATTTAATTCAACAAGCATTTGCTTGCTTAGGACATGGTTAATAAGGACTGGAGAGAAAAAGACCAAAAAAACAAAAACAAATATGCACCAGGCATAAGGTTCAACTCTCGTGGAGTGTAATTCTATCAGAAGAGATACTGAATGACAAATTGATGAGTCAGCAAGATTAACCTAAAGTTTTAAAAAGGTTAACAAATAATAGAAGGGATCTAGACTGATTCAGGAGCAACAGGGAATGGACCAGAAGAAAGGGAGAAATTGAAGCTCAAAGAGAGAAAGAGGAAATAAACAATCCTTTTCTATAAATATCTAACTTTTTTGTTACTAGGTAGATGGTAAATAATGTCATAAATCACTCTTTAGTCTCTTCAACAGAGAAGCATTGTAACTAACAAGAGAAGACCTGACTACCGGCATCCCTCTCACTTCCCTCATACTAGTGAGAACAGGTAACAAAACTGGACCACTGCAAGACAAAGGAAGAAGATTGACATTTCATCTTTTACCTGGTTGGAGGGTCTGGGGTGGGGTTTCAGGTGGGGGAGGTTAATATAGTGTCCAAGGGATCTCTGGCCTGTTTAAGCAAAGTTTCATAAGGTGAAGTTAGGCGTCTCAAGGATCAGGAAGTCTATGTAAGGAGACAAGGTTACCAAGGGGTGTAGGAATACTTTGGGAATAGATATTTTGAGGATCATTCCAGACTAAAGACAGAAAGCTGGGGAACAAATAGTGGTAAAGAGTCAGATTTGGGGGCTTGAAAGAGTGGATTATGTGTCATCATTAGTTCCTGAAGTTTGCATGAAAGAAAATTCACTTTTTCCTGTTTTCCCATTCTTCTCTTTGCTCACCCCCATTCTTACCACCACCACCACCACCACCACCACCACCACCACGAAAAAGACAAAGTCTTGCATGTCTTGTTCACTTCTGTATCCCCCAGGATGCCCAGTACAGGTTTTTGCATATAGTAGATACTCAAGAAATATTCAACTTTGAATTGAAAGATGGACAATAAGCATTTAATTAAACATTTATTATGTGCCAAGCCTTCGCTAAGCTGGGGATACAAATACAAACAAACCCAAAGATAGTCTCTGCTCCCAAGCTTACCTTTGAATGGGGATGGCGATTGGGGGGGTGGAGACAACACTTAAAAGAGAGCTGAAAGGAGTAGGGAGAATGTATCCATGTGAGGACATGGTGGCAAAATTTGGTCAGAAGCATAGCTGGAGGGGAAAGAAACATGGCCAGCCTGTAACTATCCCCAAAATGGAGACCTCCTGAAGGAACTCACCAATGGGAGAAAGAGCTGGCATGGTGGCAGAATATTCCAGGGTAAAAAATGTGCCACAGTAAGGAAGGCCTCAACTACAGAAGGAGCTTCCAAGGCAACAAAGCAACTCAGTAATGGTGGCAAAGTCTAGAGTCAGGTGAGTAAAAGTTAAAAGGAGATAAATTTGGGTTTACTGTCTAGGAAAATATTATTAGTAGCCAAGATTCTGTAAGAGCCTTAAGTATACTTAAACAAGTTGGGATGGGAAAAGCACTGGATTTGTAGCTATAAGACTGGGTCTAAGAAATACTAAGAGAACTTTGTTCAAATCCCAGCTCTCTTAATTACAACCTTTATGAGCAAATAATTTCCCCTATTGGACCCTCAGTTTCCTCATTTGTAAAATGAGTTCATTAGACTGGATGAACTTTATGGTCTGTTTCTACATTGATATATAAATTTTCTAGTGTCTATCACTTGCAAAAAGGCTGTCCTCCCAAAAGGGAGTTTGTGAAAAGAAATTATTCCCTGAGAACTCCGTGCAGAAAAGATGGAGGACTAGTCAGCCTTCTCTGACTAACCTTTCCTTTATTCTGAGTTAATTCAATATTAATGCATATTCTCTGGTCTGTACTTCTTTGCATCTACTCACAGGGCTCCTTGTAAATTAGTCTCTAGCTGTTTCCTGTTTATATGTCTTGTCCCGATGAAGCACACTATGTAACCTCTGTGAGATCAGAGACAATATCCTACCTTTCCTCTTTATCTTCAATAGCATTTCTTGGGACGCTGGTCTTTCAATATATCTCAAGGAGATCATCAAACCCTAAAGGCAGACCAGATCTTACCAGAGTAAATTGACCCTTGTTGGTGTCGAGACAACAAACAGCCAGATTCCACCTCTTTTATCCCTGTAGTGGGACAAGAAGCCTTCTGGATATCTTGCAGTTCACGCAATGCCACTGAGGAACCATCTGCTTTCATTGCCTGCCTTTTCTCTTCATTATTGTTCACTTCCTTCTTCTGTCTATCTAGTCACCCAGACTATAACCATGAAGCCCAGGCATCTGTTTAAGATATCTTCAAATGAATACTTCAAATGTGTAACTAAGGGAGGCTGAGCATGCATCCACCTGCCTACATCCAACATGGAACTGGGTTTCAGCCTAATGATCTGTGTATTTCACTGACAGATAAGAGCTGTTCTTATTGCAAAAGGACATTCATTAAACCTGCCAAAATGGAAAAGAACCCTATGTTTGTTTTCAATGAGTTGCCAAAGATAGTTTTCAAACAACCAGAGAATCTTTGAATTAGAAAGAACCTCAAAGAGGTCACCTAGTCTAGACCTCTCAGGTTACAGAGGAGAAAACTGAGGTGCCAAGAGGTTAAATTACATGCCTAGAGTTACATAGTGTGTTAGTAGGAGAACCAGGGCTGGCACCCAGTTTTTGACTCCGAGTCCAATGAGAATTAGTACCATGAAGTACATAATGAAGTGCTAATTTTTGAATTATAGACTCCAAATACTGTTAAGAATGCATTGGAGGGACAGCTAGGTGGTGCAATGGATAGAGCACTGGCCCTGGATTCAGGAGGACCTGAGTTCAAATCTGGCCTCAGATCCTTGACACTTACTAACTGTGTGACCCTGGGCAAGTCACTTAACCCCAATTGCCTGTCACACACACACACAAAAAAAAGCATTGGAAAGAGAAATGAAAAAAGATGAAACGGTGAGAGAGGATTTCATAGAGAAAATGGAACTTGAACTGAGCTTTGAGGGTTTGGTAGAATTTGAATAATAAGGAGAGAGGGGAGGGCTTTCCTAGTAAGAAGAAAACAAATGAGTTAAAGGAAAGAAGAATGACAAGTGTATGTTAGCAAAAGTGGAAAGATTGGCCTAACTAGGAGAGCTAACCCATAGAGTCACAGAAAGTGAGAGCTAGGAAGGATCTTAAAATTTATCTAATTAGCCTTCCTCTTTTTACAAATGAGGATATTGAGCCCCAGAGAAATTAAGTGTTTGCCTAAGGTCCCACAACAAATAAATGGCAGATCTAAGACTCAAACCCAAGCCTCCCAGTTTAGTGGTCTTTCTTTTCACTTAAGTAAGTCTTCTCTTATTTGGGAGTAATGGGAGAAAGGGAGTGGCTAGGCTCATGTTAAGTCAGCCTTGAAAGGCAGGCAATGGAGCTTGGTTTGGTTTAATGAACGTGAACTAGGCCATATATGTACTTGTGGCTTTGTCCTTTCATCTACAGATTGAAGGCTCTCAACACAGTATTCGGGCTGATTTCTGCTTTCCACTTGGAGTTGATTTTTGCCCAAGGTGTGTTTGAAGGCAAAACCCGTTGGAGCAGGGTGATTACGAGATCTCATTCGTTGACAGCATACTCTTTTTTTTTTTTTGGTGACCATTTCAAATCCACATCTCATCCATATTGATGATAAAAAAAAAAGAACTACAACTTAAAAGAGAGGTTATTGAATGAGGTCCTTCTTCTCACTACAATGCCAGCCCTAGTGACCACTATAGTTGAAGTTACAGACTTCCTTTATACCCCTCTGTTTTCATTAGCTCATGTAACTTGCCAAAGAATGATCCTTTGGGGCTAAAATTTTCCATGCTGGGTCTTGGCAAAAAGGTGAATTTTTTTGGAAGTTTGAATAAAATCCCTTCAGCCATTTTTTAGTTTGATGCTGGTGAAAAAAAAAAAAGTACATTTTCCCTGCTTTAAATTGAAGACTTTTTAGCACACAAGAAACTCAAAACCAGATGAACTTTAAAAGCTGAAACTTTCCATGTGTCTAGTCTGTTCTAAGGATCCTCCTGGGTAATTTTGGAAACAAAAATTAAAAAACAAAAATAAAGAAGTAATAAGCAGTTGAAAAATCTCTTTTGAGAATGTATATTAAATCTTCCATTTTACCAAACCTGAGTTCCATAACTATTTTTGTGTCTATAGAGAACCACACAAACATAAAACTGTTTATTAACAGCAATTATGTAGCTTTGATTCCAGCTGCTCTTTTATGACGATGGGATTTTCTCCCTTTCTTTTGTCTTTAGGATCCTCCTACAGTCCTACACTATTAAGATAAAATTCAAATCCATTTTAAAAAAATGGGAAAATAGAAAAACTATGGTTCCCTGAGTAATTGTTATATTTCCTTTAAGGCTTGGCTCAAGTCTTACCACCTCAAAAGTCTTCCTTGGCTAATACCATGTGAATTCTGACTAGACATTTCTTCAGCAGTTTCATAAACTGTAGTCTAACTTAGACCCAACTTTCCTCATGATGATCCTAGCCTTTATTGAATTCTGTCAGTATTTGTCTATGCCATACTATGTCCCACTTAAACTTATCCAATGTAATCCAACAAACATTAATCGGATCACTACTATGTGCCCCAGTAGTGTGCTAGGATTTGGGGATATAATTATAAAAATAAAAACAATCCCCAACTCAAGAAGCTTATATTCTATTTGGGAGATAAATGCCCAAGTTACACGCAAAAAAAACATAAGACCAGTTTTTGATTGATATTAGCATGTAAGTATATACATGATAACTTGAGGAGGAAGAAAGTATGAGCAACTAAGAGGATCAGAAAAAAATTACCCATGAAAGATAGCACATGAACTAAACTTTAAAAGATGCTGGGAGGGGGCAGCTAGGTAGCACAGTGGATAAAGCACTGGCCCTGGATTCAGGAGGACCTTAGTTCAAATCTGGTCTCAGACACTTGACACAATAGCTGTGAGACCCTGGGCAAGTCACTTAACCCTCACTGCCCAGCCAAAAAAAAAAAAAAAAAGATGCTGGGAAAGACTGGGGGATGGAGGTAGGAGTCTAAGAAACAGAAGTAAGGAAGAACAAAGTCAATTCAATCCAACAGGCATTTATTAAGTGCCAAATATGTTTAAGGCACAATGCCAGGCATTGATTATACAGAAATGAAAAATGACAGGTTACCTTCTACTAGGCCTAAGGACTGTTCTTCTATGGATGCAGGTCAGTATATACACATAATATGACTTGTTTCTCCAACTGTATTGGTAGTTCCTGTTTTTTTTACTTGTTTTGTTTTGGGGTTTTTTTGCTTCTGTTGCAAGCCACACAGTATCTGGCACAGTACTAAGAACACAGTGGGCACTCAATAAGTGTTTGTTGACCTGAATTAAATTGAATGCTAACCCACAGTGCTTACAAATTGCATTATGGGTTGCAAGCCAGGTTTGCCAGCGCATCATATTTCCTTGCAGCTCATGAATGCTAGTCAAACAATCATTTCTGTGAGAACCTGAGTCTTTGCCTATTTTTCTCCAATTTAATTTGCAGCTGAAGCACTGCCTGTTGCATGGATTTTGAGAGTAATAATCATTCAGATTGACGATTTTAGATCTAGAACCTACCAAATACTGTGGGCTCTTTTGAGAGACAACATGGCATAATGAATTCCGAGTCAGAATTGGGTTCAAATTGTGCCTCAGACATTTATTAGCTATGTGACCTTGGACATGCTCTTAAACCTCTCCTGGCCTCGGTTCTACATTTATAAAATTAGGGAGTTAGAATTAATGGCTTCTGGGGTTCCTTCTAGATCAATGAAGTTTTCGTTTTTTCATTCATGTCTTATTTGGCATGGAGTCACTTGCCTCATCTTTGCCTCAATCGATAGGAATATTGGATTTGATGTTTTAGTGGTGCTATCCATTTTCAGCACATATCCAGGGTCTACTACACTTTAAGTTGATACTGCATCTTTATTCTTTTCTATGGGGAGGGACTAAGACCTTGATATGCTCGAAGACTTCCTCAGGGCTACACAGAATTAGAATTTGGGGTTTTTACTCCTATTTATAACCTCAGAACTTCCTCATAGCACTTTTCCCAATAGAATTTACTTTTCCAGAATTGGATTCTCTGTCTCTTCCCCTTCCCAATTTCCTTTCCACATCATTCCCTGCCCATGTCCCCCAACTTTCTTTCTCCCAACCCAAGCAAACATCATCTTTGGCACTTGACTATTCATCTTTTCTCTTCAGGGCCAATGACAACACAGGCTAGCCCAGGGCCTCTTGTTTTCACAGAGTGGGCTGGACAATCTCAGTGGGATATAGGGAAAGTAAGAGGGAAGGGACAAAGGAGAAGAGAAGACAGAGAAGTGACCAGCAGGGTTGCTGATGTTTCTATGTGCTGGCTGGCTGTGAGATGCAGCTGCTTCATGGCATAGACAGAGAACGCTCTGATGTCAGGCTCCTGCTGGCAGCCCTGAATGTAACCTGGGGCTAGGTTAACCAGGTTGGCTAGGCCCTCCCTCTAGGAGCCAGGCCCTCCCTCTAGGAGCTAGGCCCTCTGGTAGAGGCCGCCATTAGGTGGGACTGGGGAAGACAGCCCAGGGAGCTATGGTGTTGGAGAGTAAAGGGAAGACCCCAGTGAAACCTCTGGGTTTTTCACAGTTCAGGGTGGGAAGGAGTAACTTGTGTGGGAAACATCCTACCCTGAATCCATGGTAACACCCATTTTGGCTGCTCAGGATTGGACCCCAACCAGACATTTATTAAACAGCCTCTCATAAGCTGTGGTCTAGCTAAAGAACAATACCAAACTGATCAAATGTTAATGGCTTCAATCTGTTCTTGGGCTGAGTTCCCCGCCCCATCCCCATCCCCATCCCCCTCTTCCTTGCATAGAATTCAGATTTCTCCTTTCCAGTCTCCACGGGCAGCTACCCTTGCCCTCCCCAGTGGCTGCTGTTATTATTACAATATAGGGCCCCTGTGGCTGGAGCAGCACAGGGTTAGGAGTACTTGGAACTTTTTTAACCCAAGAAGAACCTTCCAGCTGACCCTGAGTGAGTAATCATGGGATCCCAGATTTAGAACCAATAATCATCTTAGAAGACATCCAGTCTCTCTCCCTTCCCCAACCCATTTTACACTTGAGAAAACCGGGACCCAGAGAGGTTAATTTGCCCAAGGTCTCATAGATAGTAAATGCCAGGGCCCAGATTTGAACCCAAGTCTCTGACTCCAAACTTAGAACTCATTACTCTACTTTACCACATTGCCCTGAGCTAAGAACAAGAATGTAGAGTGGGCTTTTTTTTTTTTCCTCTTGGAAACTCAGCATGTTTTAGTCCTAAAAACTATTCTGTATTTCTCAATCTGGCTCACTATTGACCAGGAACTGGTGAGTAGAACAAACAAATCCCAGTTCTGCTACCTCTGTGACCCTAGGCAGGTCACTTCCTTTTTCCTGGCTTCATACATAAAATAAAGGGATAGCCCTTACAGTCTTGAAAATGGCCTCTTAAGAGGCATCACCACTGGGCCTTGAAAAACCTCTGGACTTATAGAGAAGAAGACTTGGGTTCCAAATGTAACTTCTTATACTCAGGAGCTCTGCAACCCAGGGCAAATCCCTTAACCTCTCTGTATTTCCCATCTATATAAAGAGGGTAATAAGATCAGTAGGAGGTGTAGTATTCATTGAGTAAATGTGGAAGACCAATGAGATGATGTATTGTGAAGTGCTTCGCAAACTTTGAAGCACTATCTACAGGTCACAATTGTGGTAGTTGTTGTAGGTACTAACTGGGGCACAAGATGCCTCACTGAGCCTAAATCATCCCTGTGTTCAAAATACATTGAAGGGGGAGACAAGGGGTAGGAGGAAAGAGAAGAATCATTTCAGCAGATTTGGGCATGAAGGGCTCGGAACAGCCTAGGACACGTTATGGCTATAATTCCAGCAGGAGCAGGACCCATAAGAACCTGCTTGTTTGGTGTCTGGGGACTTGGCGGGGGGTGGGGAGGACGACACACAGGAGGAGAGGTAAAATCTCTATAGAGTCTGCATTCTCTGCTTCCATTGTTCTAGACAGCTGCAGATGTGCAGCACAATATTCATTAGGGCCCATGTGTTCCCCTCCCTCACACAGCATGGAAGGGAGCAGATGGGCGTAATTTATGCCCAAAAGGTTCATGGCAGGCCTTGCTAAGAGGAAGTGGGATTAAATGGCAGGGTTCCACCCAAAGACTGCAAACCCCTACACAGAAAGAATGTCTGAACAAGAGATCTGAGCCTAAACACTTCTGTAAGGGGGGTTGGGGTGGCTAAGGGGCAGGCGGCTACTTTGTTCATCTATCCCCTTGGGTGTTTCATGATTTCCACCTGTCTTGGGTGATCTGGGGTAAAGAGATAAAGGGATTCATCCTTCCATTCTCCTCCCTGGGTTTGGTCAATATACTGCAGTGATAAAGGCTGTGTTACTATATCAGTGATAGTTATTTTAAAAAAGAGAACTATAGGTGGGCAAATAGAGACATTGATGGGCAAACAGACACATAGGCAGGATGCACAGATACACTGACTTGAAACTCTTTTGAACTCCAGTCTAAGCCTGCTCAGAGCCATACTGTGGCTCAGGTACCCTCTGGATCAAATTGAAATGGAAGGACCCCCAATCAGAGCACAACACCATAACCCTATGTGCCAGCCTCTGGGTCTAGAGAGACAAAAAGAATCTTGAACTTGGAGTCAGAAGACCCAGGCCTTTTTTTCCCGGCTCTATCACTGATTATTTTAGAATTCACGTAACCTATTTGAGACTCAGTTTCCTCATCTGAAAGACAGATAAAAACACTTATCCTATTTATCTTGTCAGATTGTTGTGAGAATCCAGTATGTATGTGAAGTGCTTTGTGACCAGAAAGTGGTATATGAATAATAAATAACTCACAATTATATAGATGCAAGCTATTATTATTTATGAGTGCTGGTAGCAAGGGAGTTCTGAAAATAAGGGTAAGATTCAAGTTGCCAGGGAATTTCTTTCCAAAGATACTCCTTTCTAAAGTCATCCCTTTGGTTGACTTGGCAGTGATACCCTAGGACAGGTTCTTACAGAGTGGGTATAATGCATTTCAGTCCCTCTGGCCCAGAAAGACAAAAGAGAAAGTACTAGGACCACCCAAGTGTAAAGCTCTCTACTCAATGACACTGAAGTTGCTTGGTGTTTTCTCTACCCACTGCCTCTGAGGGAAGCAGCAAGGTTTCAGAAAATTAAATTTGCACTCAGAGGCACAGCTGATGCTGCTACTTATTGATCTTAAGCAAGTCATTTCCCCCTTCTAGGTCTCAGTTTCCTTAACCATAAAATGAATTGGGCTAAGAGCAAGAATTCTTAATCTGGAGTCTTGTGAACTTTTATATATATATATATATATATTTTGATGGTTGCATTTCAGTATAATTGGTTTCCTTTGTAAATGCATGTATTTTGTTTTTATGAATTTAAAAACATAATTCTAAGAAGGGGCCTATGGGCTTTCACTAGACATTGGGGGCGGGGGTGTCTATGTTGCTAAAAGGATTAAGAATCCATGGATTAGAGGCTCTCCAAAGGCCCTCCAAACTCCAATGCTTGTGTTCTTTAGAGAGAAATCGTAAGACGATGCAAAGTAATCCTTCTAGCCAAGTTTCTTGGTAAATTTTAAGACTTTTTTGAACATGGAGCTCTTACCTACACAGACCTTTGTAGAACTACTTGATCTAAGAAGGGAGACTAGGGTGATCAGTAACCTTGGTCATCAGAATCTGATCTTTAAGCCCAACTCTGCCTCTCCTTTTGGCCTAGGGGTAAGTTCTTAACCTTTCTGTCTCCTTTTCCTCAGCTACAAAGTGGGGATCCCAATACTAACCTACCTGCTAGGGCTGTTATGAGTAATGACCCATAAAAGAGATGACTGGGAAGCCCTTTGCAAACAAGAAGTGCTATATAAATGCTTACTCATAGGACTTGACATCTCACCCTAAGCTTGTTTGGATGCTTATGAGCTGCGGAAACCTTGTACCTAACTTGCTAATCTCCTTTATAACTCTCAGCAGTTATTTCAGCTCTGGGCCCAATGGGGCTAGTGTCTCGGGCTAGAGATTGAAGTTCAGGTTTATGAGTTCCATTCCCAGAACCACGATTGAGTCACTGAGCAACCGTAGGCTTGTCCCTCTTGCCTCTTGGTGCCTTCATTTCCCCATTGGTACCACCAGGCTAATGATACTTCCTACACAGAACTGTTGTGAAAATTAATTAACGTTTGTAAAACACTTTGAGCTGCAGGGATGAAAAGCACGGCAGAATTACAAGTGTCTGGAATAATTAGCTTTTGCCAGTAAAATGGAAGTAAAAGAATAGAGCATTAAACAGAAATGGAAGAGGCTGGGCAATGAACAGCTAAGGCCCAACAGGGTTCCAAACTGTAACTGGTGTAGCAGGCCGTGGGTCCCTGCTGCTTGTCTTGCAGTGCTCACTGTTGGCTTCCATTAATTGACCTGCTGGGGAATTGGCTTCTCAAACCAGTAATGATAGCTCATTGTGTCTTAGGAAATGGCTTTTGTCTAATAAGAATGATGCTCCCGGGCCTGGAATGGAAGCAAGCACCCCTACAGGTGCTCAATAAATCTTTGTTGACACACTGACTGTGGATCTTCATTAAGATCTTTATTTAAAAAAAAAAAAGGACCAAACAAACAATAACCCTCCCCGAAGTTCAATGCAGTGTCCTTGCAGATCAATTGAAAACAGACTAAGCCTCCTTCAGGCAACCCTACACTAAGTGATCACACCATCAATTTTGTATAACACAGAAATAGCATCTAGGGTCCTCAGTCCTGCAGAGTTATCCCTTCCTTCCCTACTTTCCACAGCCAGGGTTAGAAACTCCTCAAAACTAAGATAGGCCCTTTGGAGAGCTCACTTAGGACACTTTCATATTCTGTTTTTGTTTTTTTGTTTTGTTTTGTTTTTTGCAGGGCAATGGGGGACAAGTGACTTGCCCAGGGTCACACAGCCAGTAAGTGTCAAGTGTCTGAGGCAGGATTTGAACTCAGGAACTCCTGAATCCAGGGCCGGTGCTTTATCCACTGGGCCACCTAGCCACCCCTCATATTCTGTTTTTAACAGGATGTAAAACTAGGAGTTTAGAGACCAATCAGCTCAAAGATTTTCAGATAAGAAGCAAGCTAAATCCAAGAGAGGTCAAGCAATTTTCCCAAGGTCACAAAGGAAACTAAGTAGAAGAACTGGGATTTGAACCCAGGCTCTTGATCCCAATTAAATGCTTTACCCATGCATGCACTCGCACATACACAAGCACACATCCATGTGCACATACACAGTCTCTCTAATACATAGAAATATCTTGACTGAGTTTTTGGAGATCAAGAGAGGTTCAGTCTCCCCAAAAGGCTACAGCAAGGTGCCTTACACATAGTAAATGCTCAATGAATATCTGTAAAATACATGTGTGATTAGCAAAAGTAAAATATGATGCAAAGCAGGCTGATTATTTAGACAATTCCTTAAGTAAGAGTGACAATGGGAGAAATATCAGCTCTCTAATTATGTGACTAGCTCCAAAAATGCCAACTGTATTCTGAAAACCTTGCCTATCTTAGAGGACCAAGTGTGCTTAGAAAAGTTAATCAAGCATTTCCAGTAATTCTGGCTAACAGCAAAATAGTGATAGGTGCCCTTCAAAGGATTACTCAGTGGCCATTGTGGGAGTAGAGTGCTGTGGATAACAGCAAACCATTTCTAAAAAACTCATTAATTTCTAAGTATTCAACTCAGATAAAGGGTGTGGTGGGTCTAGAGAGTGAAGATAGGAAGAGTTATTTCTATGCCATGGTTATATTTTGGTTGTTAATGGACTAAGTGGGGGTGTGTCTAATTGCACCTCATCTACCTCCTTCATGATTCTAAGCAAAGGATCCTCAATTTCCTCACCTTTAAAATGAAAATAATAATAGCTTCTTGCCTCACTAGAATACAGAGAGATAGTTTAAGTTAGGTTCTTTGCAACCCTTCAAAGCATAAGTACTGTATAAAAGTGAGTGAAGGATGTAAATTAGAAATTATTTGATTTTGAAATGGCTGAGTTGGCTGGATAGACCTGAACGGTTTAAGGAATACAGTAGCTCTTTGTCTATTAACTCTATAACTACGACTTCAGATGAAAGGAACTGAAGATAAGCTTACTTATCCACCATTATTCTTCTCTCTCTCTCTTTTTCAGGGCAATGAGGGTTAAGTGACTTGCCCAGGGACACAAAACTAGCAAGTGTCAAGTGTTTGAGGTCAGATTTGAACTCAGATCCTCCTGAATCCAGGGACAGTGCTTTATCCACTGGCCACCTAGCTGCCCCCTATCATCACTCTTCTCTTGTGTGCCTTCCCTACACTATGAGATCTAAGGATAGCTGCTTAGCTGTTCCTTCTGCCCTCCAGAACAAAAGGGGTCAATGATTTCAATAACACCAAACAGCTTCACCTTATGGAAAGTTTTCTTAAAACCACTCTGTTTAATAGTAACACAATCAATTCTCATTGGTTAGTGACTGAAAGTGGTAATAAATGTTATTATTTTTCAGGGTAATCTGCTAGTCTTTACCTAATTTTTTGTTACTTTTTTAATGAATATATTTGCATGAATGCAGACCCTGTCTACTACTTCCTTTTTCCTCTCTTTGTGCTGGTGCAGTAATATTATTTGCCCCAGAAAACTTTAGTGAATTCACTGAGGGAAGACAGTTCAGTTCAATATGAAAAATGTGTGCCAGGCTATACTGTGCTAGGCACTAGGGATACAAAGTTGAGAATGAAAACCAGTGAGGATGTTTACAAGAAGCTTACAAGACAAAAAACTTTGGTCAGTAAGTCAAATCTTGTCATTTTTATCTTCATATTTCTCCTATATTTTCCTTTCTCTCTCCCCATACAACCATCATTCTGATTAGCATAGGCACTCATTGAATAATGCACAAATTTAGAGACATCTCCACTCCAAATGTTCATATGGAGTATTTGTACCCAACCTGTAGTAGAGCCTTCCAAGCTCATAGTGGTCTGATCAGCCAGAGTCAGACACACTGTACCTTAACCCCAACAAAGTGTTATCATTTTGGTCCTCTTTGAGAATGAAGGGTAACAACCACCACCACCATAGGCCCCCATCACTTCTCTCCTGGTCTATTGCAGTAACCTTCCAACTCTTCTCCCTGGTTCAAGTCTCTTATCAGTTTGAAACAATTCTCCACTCAAAATGACTTTCCTAAAGTGCAAATCTGACCAAGTATCCCCAACAACTATTTAATAAACTAGAGACTCCATAGTATCTTCAAGATCAAATATAAAATTCTCAGGTTTTAAAAACCTTCACAACCTAGCACCTTCTTACTTTTGCCATCTTCTAATACATTACTCCCCTCCACACACTTTACAATCGAGGAACACTGGCCTAGTTGCTGTTCATGGAATCTCTAGTCCCACTGCCTCTCCATTGGATGTCCTCTCATCTTTTAGATACTCTTCCTTTTCATCTCTGCCTTCTAGAATCCCTGGCTTTCCTCTGAAATTATCTTAAATTTAAGATACATGTATATTATACACATGTATTTATGTATAATGCATGCACACATACATACATGCATACATGCGTGAATACATACATAATCTTGGTTTTACATAGTTGTTTTCAGGTTGTCTCTCCCATTAGACTGTGAGATCCTTGAGAGCAGGAACTTATATAGCTGGGACTATTTTTTGTCTTTCTTTGTACCCCCAGAACACAGTCAGCACTTAGAAACAAGTACTTTGGAAGTCACAGAACCAAGGATCCCTTTCACATGAAAGTTGAAATATCTAACATCTCTCTCTCCACTCAGAACCAAACTTGAGTCTCCGGAGGTCAAAAGTCTTCATCAATTATAGATAGACTTTGCTGTAAAGAAGCCCAAGATAGGGGCAGCTAGATGGCGCAATGGATAGAGCACCGGCCCTGGAGTCAGGAGTACCTGAGTTCAAATCCGGCCTCAGACACCTAACACTTACTAGTTGTGTGGCCCTGGGCAAGTCACTTAACCCCAATTGCCTCACTAAAAAAAAAAAAAAGAAGCCCAAGATAGGAAAATCCAGATTTGAATAAGCTCATGGGATCATAAATTTTCTCATTAATTAACTAAAAGAGATTTTAGAGATTATCTAGATCAATGCCTTCCCTCTCCTATCACACACTGTGTTGATGAGGAAACTTACACCCCAAGAAGTTAAGTGACTTGCCCCAAATCACACAAGTTGAAACTGGAAGAAACAGAATTTTAATCCAATTCTCCAGATTCCACTCCACAGGGTTGGGAAAAAGGAAGGAAGCATGATTTGCTTGACAAATTGGTTCTGATTTACAAAAGGACACACCAGAGAATTTCTTTCAATAAATAGATCCTCTAATATTTGCAAAATCTTCCAGTGATATAGCTATTTTCAGGAAAACAGCTTTTGTATAGAAGGAGGTATACCTACATATTTATGTTACAGTAGCTAAAAACACTCATCTAATGAATTTCTTCACCACCTGTGGCTATAAGTTGTCCCCTTTATAGACACCAAAGTGCCAGAAAGAGTAATTTATTTGTTGGAACCTGGGAGCCCTAGAGAGACTCAGTGACCTTATAAGGATATGTCATCTAGGAAATCCTAAGCTTGGGATAGGATGCTCTCCTGGCATAGCCTGGTGGTATTAAACTCAAAATATGGGCAGAAATCTGTACATGAGTATCCCTGCAGGTCACATATTAAGTTAATTTTAAAATGTTATCTATGTTTTATTGTATTTTTATTAATTTTATTAAATATTTCCCAATTACATCTTAATCTGGTTTTGTCCATACTAAGAGCCTCTTTCAGCCTCAAGGTCTTGGGTTTGACGCCTCTGGTGTAGTTTATTCTCTCTGGCTTACAAAAATTCAGGTAAAAACTTTTTTAAAAAAATCTTGCTCATTATTAGGCACCACCTTCTTTGTCCAAGGTCTTGGTACCCAAATTATTTTGAATGAGATGCTTAATACTCTACTTTATATGGAATTGGTCAAAGTGAGAATCCATCTGTATGGTTAAGGATAAAGAAGAGTAGAAGAAAAGTATATGTACATGTATATGTGTATGTGTGTATGTATATATATACATATACATATACATATACATATACATATACATATACATATACATATACATACACATACACACACATATAATTTACAGGGTTGGTGTTGTTGGGTTTTTTTGTTGGGGGGAAGGGGAAAATTTGTGTAAAAGAAACAATGAAACTACTATAACTCCATCCACTGTAGAGAATAATTCAGTATAAGGAAAAAAGTTTTTTGAATACTATCCAAGAGCATGAACCCAGAGAATAGAATTTAAAATTGAACTCTAGTGTATTACTATAATGGGGTTAAAAGAATGATTCTCCATATATAAGAGTATAACAGGTCATTAGCATCACTTTTCAGTCAACAATCTCTTGTTGACTCATTACCATATTCATTCTCATTCCAAAATAATTCAGGGACATGTTTGGATATTTTCTCATTAATTAACTAAATTTTAACCCCTTTCTCATTTATCAATTAGCTCATAGTCCCCACCCTAGTTTATTAGATATTTAATAAACTAGAGAAACAACTTTTACCATAAGCAGTTACTCATATCTCTATCGCAAAACTCCTAGTTTCCTAGATTTAAGTCAATGTTAAAGGTACTGACTACATAATTTATTAAGAATGTAATCAATAACTTTGCCCAAAGGGCTATGGGACTGTGCATACCCTTTGACCCAGTAATACCATTACTAGGTCTGTATCCCAAAGAGATCATAAAAAATGGAAAAGGACCCACGTGTACAAAAATTCCAAAGAACTCATGATGGAAAATGTTCTCTATAGCCAGAAAAAAGAACTGTGATTAGCTGTGTGACCCTGGGCAAGTCACTTAACCCCAATTGCCTCACCCCTCCCCAAACAAAAAAAACTGTGGATTCTAAATGCAGATTGAACCATACTGTTTCTACTTTTGTTTTTTCTTCTTTGAGGTTTTTCCCTTTTCTTGTTTCTTCTTTCATAACATGATTAATTCAGAAATATGTTTAACATGATTGTACATAAATAACCTATATCAGATTGCTTTCTCTCTTGTAGGGAAGGGAAGGAGGGATGGAGAAAAATCTGGAACTAAAAATCTTTTCAACAAATGTTGAAAATTATCTTTACATGTAACTGGAAAATAAAATACTTTGTCAGTGTAGCCAAAAAACAAACGAAATGTAATCAATAATAACAAAAAGGCAAATAAGTATTTATAATATTTTAACTGTGAGAAAGATCACATCACAGTTATAGAGATCTACTATAACTACACTATATCTATCAGTAAAACTACAAATGACTTTGCTCCTAGAAATAAGGTGCTACCATTCAGCTCACTCAAACTATCAAATAAAGCACTCTTCTCAAGAATACTCTTCAAAGGATAAAGGTTAAAATAGTTTCATCAAGAAAAAAGATTTCTCCATCTTATTTCTGTTTTCTCCAACTTCTCTCCAGCCATGATAGGAACAGTCTCCTCAGCTTTGCTCAAGCCATCATTCTCTTTATTTATTTATTATTATTTTTTTAAGTGAGGCAATTGGGGTTAAGTGACTTGCCCAGGGTCACACAGCTAGTAAGTGTTAAGTGTCTGAGGCCGGATTTGAACTCAGGTCCTCCTGACTCCAGGGCCGGTGCTCTATCCACTGCGCCACCTCAAGTCATCATTCTTAACAGAATCTGTCCAGACTGACTCCTGATAGAATAGCAATTAAAACTCTATGAACAGACTGCAAACCAAACTGCCATTTCCACAAAATTCTATTAGGCTCTTAAAGATACAGTAACAGCAGCTATAATCTCTGAGGAGATTGAAACAGGTATTATGTGTTATACTGTGTTGGTATGTTATTATATTCATTCAACTCACTTATATGAAGGTAGGTTGTAGATAATTATTGTTGTCAGCCTTGGGAGAAAAACTCACTACAGTTGGAGCTAAGGTGGTAAAAATTGTAACAGAGATTAAAACTTCTTATTATTGTAGAAGGGAGAAGGCTTTCTTTTTTTATTCATATTTTTTAGGGGGCAGCTAGGTGGTACAGTGGATAAAGCACCAACCCTGGATTCAGGAGGACCTGAGTTCAAATATGGCCTCAGACACTTGACACTTACTAGCTGTGGGACCCTGGACAAGTCACTTAACTCTCATTGCCCCACCCCACCCCCCAAAAATGCAGAAATAAAAGGCCACCCTATACATATTTTTAAATGTAATAAATATTTTTATTTATAGTTTTGGGTTCCAATTTTTATCCCTCTTTCCCTCTCTCCCCTGCCCCTCCCTGAGGCAGCAAGTAATCAAAAATGGTTTAGACGTGTATGATTATGTAAAACATTACCATATTTGTCTTTTTGCACACGAAAACTTGATTAAAAGAAAAAATGAAAGAAAGTAAAAAATAGCATGCTTCAGTCTGTTCCATCAATATCAGTTCTTTCTTTGGCAGTGAATAGTATGTTTCATCAATAGCCCTTTGGGATTGTCTTGGATCATTGTATTGTTGAGAATAGTCAAGTTATTTACAGTTCTTCCTCAAACAATATTGCTGTTTTTGTGCACAATGTTCTCTTGGTTCTGCTCACTTCACTATACATCATTTCATACATGTCTTTCCAGGCCCTTCTGAAGTCATCCTAAAGAAGGCTTTCTAATGTATTTCAGCTTCTTATTTATAATGTAGCCTTAGAGTTGTCTGAGTCAGAGAGCTTAAATAACTTGTCCAAAGGCACACATAGGATTTTGACCCAGGTTTTCCTCTGGCTCTAACTCTGGCCCTCTATCCACTATGCCAGAAAGTCTTTTTGTGTTTATTTTTAAACTTCATAACACAGTATTGCAGATGGATAGACATTGCAGCCCTTCTTTAAATGTGAATGCATGTTGTAACTTGATGATGACATTTTATTTTGGGAACACTTCTAAACGCTATACTGCTTACCAATAACCTCTTCAGAGTCCAGAAAGAGCCCTTTCCATCCACTATGTAACTATTTGTTTGGAAATGATCCCCTACTAAATTGTCTTCAATTCCAGTTTAAATCTAGAGTTCATCACAGCCTCTTGTTCTCTATGGAAGAACAACTCTTAAAATATTTGGTTTTCACTTTTAATATTAGATGTCACTGCTATTTATTTTAAATACTAAAATAAATCAAGCCACTTTAGGGACTTACCAGTGTAACATTAGTAACCTACTAAACAACCATTTGACATTAAAATGATTTTCAATTTACACCCATGACACAAGGGATATTAGATGAGTAATAAAATTTTGTTTACATATATATGACTTTCCAAGCAACCCTACCTCCAAATGGTATTTGGATTTTTCCTGGTTTTCAAAGCTGCAAATTTTACCTTTACTCCAAGGTAAAGCAGGAACATGAAAATGTTACATTGAATAAGGGTTTGCATCCAAATTCTATTGAAGGTCGTGAGAAATGTGATTTTAATGAGTTCACTAATCTATTTCCAAAACATTAGTGAATTGGCTAATATATTTCAGGGCAATGGGAAGCTCTCATGGTAGGATATTCATAGGCTTGTAGATTTAGAGATAAAAGGGATCTTAAAGGTCATCTATCCCAATTTCCTAATTTTACAGATGAGGAAATTGAGGCACAGAGAAGTTAAATGAGTTGTCCAAGGTCATGAAGAAGCAGAACCAGAAATAGAATCCAATTCCTCCAGTAAGGAAAAAGGCAAGAAATTTTCATCACTCACAGAATCTCTAAGCTTTCTCACAACTCAGAGATTTATCTACTCCCATCCATGGGACAAGAATCTCTTCCTCTAACATCCCCAACAAGACATCTTCAACTTCTACTTGAAGAATGATAATCAATAGGAAGCTGCTACTCCTGGAGGAAGCCTCCTACACTTTTGAACAGCTATAATTATTAGAAAGGTTTTCTATGAATCAAGTCTAAATCTATCTCAGCAACTTCTGACTAGCTTTGCCCCATTCAATTTCTACTAGTTTTGCCCTCTGGAGCTAAACAAAACCAATTTACTCTCACTTCCATAGGATAGCCAGTTAAGTCCTTGAAGATAATGATCATGTCACCCCTAACTCTTCTCTAATCAAGGATAAACTTCCCCAATTCCCTCAATAGGTTCTTCTATGGCATGACCCATAGGGCCTTTCACATAGGGCCTGGTAGTTGTCCTTGTATGTTCTACAGTATGTCAATATCCTTTCCAAAATATGGGGCTCAGACCTGAATAAAATATTCCAAATGTAATGTGGCTGTGCCGGAGGACAGTGGGATCATCATCTCCCATGTTCTAAGCTCTGTGTCCTGTTAATCCTGCCTAAGTATTTTTTTGTTTTTGTTTTTTGTTTTTTTAGTGAGGCAATTGGGGTTAAGTGACTTGCCCAGGGTCACATAGCTGGTAAGTACCAAGTGTCTGAGGCTGGATTTGAACTCAAGTCCTCCTGAATCCAGGGCCGGTGCTCTATCCACTGCACCACCTAGCTGCCCCCTGCCTAAGTTTTGACAGCCTTGACACACTGTTGGTGATTAATGATTTTATGATTCACTAAAATCCCCAGTCCAATTCAGTTCAGTTCAATTCAACTCAACAAGCATTTATTAAGTCTCTCCATTATATACCTATGCTTGTTGGTTGATTGGTACTATTTACAAGGCACGAGAAAAAGAGAAAAACAATCTCTACTCTCAAGGAGCTTGCCTTGCCAGCTCTATTTTTATCTAAGCCATTGATAAAAATGTCCAACAAAATAGGGACACTACTGACTTAATTCCAAATTAATGCCACACCAATCATTCGTTTGTTTGTCCTTTGTTTGCAAAGAGGACCATGATGTCAGGAAGGTCATGACATACAAGTGAATTGGATTTAAGTGAGGGAGACCTGTGGAAAGTCACCAGCCTCACTCTCCCCTCCTGAGCCTTCTGGGTCCAGTGGCAAGATATAGATCAGGATGACTGGAGATGGCCCCCATGTCAAGCCAATAATGATTATTCCAAGGGCCAGAACAGGCCAGAACATGAAACCATTTCAGAATTCATCTAACTGTGCTATTGTCTAACCCATATTTTCCATGTTGTCATAGATTATGGGATCATAGATTTAGAGTTAGAAAAGACCTTAGGGACCAGCAATTTCAATTTTCTCATTTTGTGGTTGAGAAAACTGACATGTGGAGATAACTATGCTGTGCGTGCCCTTATCAACAAGTGTAGCATGAGGAAGACTTTGAGAAATGCTTTGCTAAAGTTTAGATAAACTATGTCTACAGCATTCCTTGATATACTTAGTCTAGTTTTTTGGTTTGTTTGTTTTGATGTTTTGATCTAGACGTGCTATCTCTAGAGTCAGAAACAGTTTGGAAACTCCCTCCATTAATACATAATCAGCAACTTAACTGTAATTTATAGTCTTTGAAAGTTTTAAGTGACTTGCTCTGGTGACCCAGAAAATATACCACAGAAGCAAAACCTGAACTCAGGACTTCCTGACTCCCAAGTCAGGCTGCTCTCATCCAGTCACTGAGCCACACTGCCTCTCTCCAATCTAATAACCCTTTCCTGAAAGGAAATGAGTTTAGTCTGTCATGACATGTCCTTGATGAAGCCAACCTGACTCTATGTAGTCACAATTTCCTCTTCCAGATGTTCACATTCCTTTACTGTATCCTGGCAGCCGGGTGTAGTAGAACGCCCCCTGGCTCTAAAAGCCAGAGGACTTGAATTCAAATGCCAGCTTATTCCCTTGAAAATCTTTCCTAATTCTAGAATTACATTTACATAGAATTTACATTTTAGAATTTTACCAGGAATTAAAGTCAGGCTCACTAGCCTCTACTTTGAAAACTATGCTCCCTGTCCTTGTCTCACTCCTGATCTCTTTGCTCTCTCTCTTCTGTGTGTGTGTCTGTTTGTACCTCTGCCTCGGTCTGTCTCTGTCTGTCTCTCTGTTTCTGTCTCTGTCTCTGTGTCTCTCTCTGTCTGTCTTTTTAAATTTGCCCTCCTCTTCTCCTGTGGCACTGCTTTTGCTCTCCATAACCTGTCAATGATCCGAAGATTCTTGAGAGTATCTCTACAATCCTGTGCACCAATTTTTTCAGCGCCATAGAATACAATTCTCCTCAGTCATGTGACTTGAATTCATGGAGAGAAGCTAGGTGTTCTCTTACAGTTAATCATTTTCATTCTCTTCTTTATGGTTCAGTAAAATTTCTTTTCAGTAAAATTCTTGAACTTTATGACTAGGAATTTTACTGTTAGTGCCTATCATTGGAGCCCCTTATTTCTGTTATTATTAAACATCTAACCTTGCATAGTGAAAAAAGAGCTGGACTTTGGGTAAGTGTTTTATCAGTGACATAAAAGGGCAGAGATAATTTACCAACACCTAAATCAGAGAATTCAGGAAGACTGAATTCTGGATTATGTGCTTAAAACAATAAGTGGTCAGATGGTTCCTTAATGTATTCAGAAATCTTAAATCAACTTTATCACTTTTTTTTTTTGACAAGCGAGGCCTTTAAAATGTTTCCTCATTGTAGAGAGGGTGAAGTTCAGTACAAACATTTGTTTGGAGAAGAAACAGGGTGTACCAACTCTATTGAGAAAGCAATTGTAAAAGCTTGCTTACAATAGTGGAGGCAGAAACAGCTACTAGAGAGCTCCTCTTCTTTGTAGAGCTGTTTAATGCTCCTAACTGCAGCCTTGATAGGGATATTTTAAGCAGGACATTTTTAGGAGGCAGTGGTGGGTGGTGGAAAGTACTTGGACTTTGAATCAGGAGACCAGGGTTTGAATTTCTTCTCAGATCGAGCCCAAGTCCGTTAATTTTTTAGTCTCAGTTTCCTAATATGTAAAATACAGTTCAGCTAGTAATGCAATGAATAGTGTTGGACCTGGAGTCAGGAAGACTCTGCTGAGTTCAAATCTGGCCTCAGACACTTATTAGTGCTATGTGACCCTGGGCAAGTCACTTCACCCTGTTTGCCACAGTATCTTTATCTATAAAATGAGCTGGAAACAGAAATGGCAAACCACTTCAGTATCTCTGCCAAGGAAGCTCCAAATAGGGACATGAAGAACTGGACATGACTGAAAATGACTGAACAAAAACTGGGTTCGTTCTATTCCTATTACCTCCTTCCTTCCAACTGTGAGTGTATGGAAATAATTTTGCAAACCTTAAAGTGTTATGTAAATTTGAGTTGCTATTGCTATTAATGTATGTCTTAAGTAGACTGTTTAATTAACATATCACTTGAAAAATAATTTATTAAAATGGGCTTTTTCTTTGGTTCCAGAGGAACCCAAGAGTTATTCAACACCAAGATCCCATCAATGCTTTTCATTAAGAATTTTCTTTTCCTTCTTGTGCACTAAAGTGCCAAAAGAAACTCCATTCAGGAATAGAAAACAACCACAATCCAGTTGGTTAGGACTAAGGTCTTTCTGTTCTATGAGTTGATGCCCACCATGACTTTTTTGCAGAAAATAAGAATATTCCTGTGGGCTGAAATAGTTGTCTTCCTTCCTTCTTAAATTTTAGAGAGAGCAGCACAGCATAAATAGGTGTGACTTCTCAGGTGTAAGAGGTGTGACTACTCAAGACTTCTTGCCTCAATCTAGATGACTGGTTAAAGCAGGTTTCTGAAGACGCCCAAGTTTATTAGCCTTATATGGTCTAGTTAATTTTACATTGTCCATGGCCAAACAGTGCATTTGATACTGGCTAATTTATCCCACCCCCCCCAAAAATGCCTTGTGTTGGTAACAAGAAGGATAGAATGAAAAATGAGTGAGTGACTCAGGGCCAAATAATCCAAAGCAAGTTCCTTATAAAATTCCCTGGGTCACCAGTGTCATCTTTGCATATCAAAGATAGCACATAAGTTTCCTGAAGGCCCTCTCCCAACATTTCTCACAAAACAAGGTCTCTTTTTACCCTTCCAAGAGAATCAACAGGGCCCCTTTCTTCTTCATAGAACCCTTTTCCTCCCAAGGCCTAAACTTGGGCTGGCAAATCTGGGGATTTCTCTGAGGTTGAACTTCTTTTGTAGGCTTTGATATGTCAAGATGCTGGTCTCCTTTGCTTCCAAATTAAGTTGGTTTAAAAAAAAAACTCCAGCCCAAAAGTTTTATTTCTTGCATGAAAAGAAAATAGCATTCCCATAGCAGGCCAAATTCTACACTACTGGTAGGGCTAAGAACCCAGTATGTGCATAAGGGGGCTAGTGGTAGAGAGGGGAGGTTCTAGCCAGGAAGTAGTGGTGCAGTGAACAGAGCACTTGCTCTGTTGTCATAGGACCTGGCCTCAAAACCTAAGCTCTACTATTTACTGCCTTTGAGATATTGGAAACACCACTTAAATTCTGTGGACCTCAGCTTCCTCATCTATAAAATTGGAGAGTTTTACTTGATGACAGTGAGGTCCCTTCCATTTCAGAAGCTATGATCCTGTGATAACTATTCCTACTTTTGAATTTCAGCCAATGGCGGAAAAAAAGGAACCTCCTCTTCTGCCAGTAGAGAAATGTAACCAATCAAATTAAATGTCAATAGGAGAACAGGTGGAACACATCTTTATCTTTAGCTTCAGTGGTTCATTTTTAGCTTGTAAAACTGAGCTGGTATAAAAGGCTTTAAATTCCCTGCTCAGATATGTTGTCTCATACAACCCTCACTCATCGCATTTGTTTAATATCAATGAGGGCATCTTGGTCAAGAACCTGAAATTCTCCAGCCACTTACAAGCGGCATTAAGGAGTGTTTCTAATCAATCAATCAACGAATATATATTTGTATGAGTGTGGTCCCATTCTGACTGTATTTGGACCTTGTAAAGGGGAAATACCCTTCAGATTTACCCCCTTACATTTATTAAATGCCAGGCATATGTATGGCTAGGTACTAGTCAGTCAGTAAACGTTTATTAAGTATGTCACAGGCACTGTACTAAGCTGGGGATAGAAAGGCTAATGACAGTTCCTGCCCTCAAAGAGCTTGCCATCTAATAGGAGAGAAACATGCAAACAACTATGTACCAACAATCTCTGTACAGGATGAATGGGAAATAATGAACAGAGGGAAGGAACTAGAATTAAGAGGGATTGGAAAAGGCTTCCTGTAGAAGCTGGGACTTGAAGGAGGCCAGGGAAACTAGGAGGCAGAGATGAAAAGAGTATTGTAGGTATGGGAGACAGTGAGTGAAAATGCCTCAAGTCAGGAAAGAGAGTGTCTTGTGCAAGAAACCATAGAAAGGAGGCTGGTGTCACTGAATCAAACAACAAGTGTGTGTGTGTGTGTGTGTGTGTGTGTGTGTGTGTGTGTGTGCACTAACATTTATATAGCACTTGCTCTGTGCTAGGCACTATACAAAGCACTTTACAATGATTACCTCATTTGATCCTCACAACAACCCTACAAGGAAGGTAGATGTACAGGTGAGGAAACTGAAGCAGACAGAGGTTACGTGGCTTCTTCAAAGCCACACAGCTAGTAAGTGTCTGAGGCCAGATTTGAACTGATGTCTTCTTGCCTCCGACCCTACCCCTCTATCCACTATATCACCCAGCTGCCTAGGTAAATATAAAGTCTAAAAAGACTGAAAAGGCTGGGGAAGGTAAGGCTTAGTTATGAAGGGCTTTAAATGACAGGATTTTATATTTGACTCCTGAGATGATAGGGAGCCACTGGAGTTTATGGGGGGGGGGGTGGTAACATAATTAGACCTTTGCTTTGGTGGTGGAGTGGAAGATGGAGTGGAGTGGGCCAGCTGCAGGCTATTACAACACTCTAGGCATGAAGTGATGAGGGCTTGTGACTGGGGTGGTAGGGATATCAGAGAAGAGGAGGGAGCATATGCAAGAGATAATACAAAGGGGAAATCAATAGACTTTGGCAACTGATCAGATATGGGAAGTGAGAGATAGTTGAGAGCCTCAGCAATAATAGTGGAGTTTAGAAGGGGGAGGGTTTAGGGGAAAGATAATGAGCTCAGTTCTAGACAAGGTTTGTTCACAGGATATCCAGTTCAAGATGTCTGATTGGGCAGTTGAAATGCAAGATGGGAGGTCAGAGGAGGTTAGGTCTAGATATATAAAGCTGAGAATCATCAACATAAAAATGATCACTGAATTCATTGGAACTGATGAGATCACCAAATGAAATAGGAAAGGGAGAAAAGACAGCAGGGTCACTGACAGCCTCTGTGGAACACTGACTGTTAGCACCAAGAACAAGCATATGAGGCAGTAGATTCAGCGACAGGAAGTCACAGGTTCAAATCCCACTTCTGAAACTTGCTAAGAGTGGGTTCAAGAGCTACTTGTTAAATTCAGTTTGAGTATTTACCCTCAGAATCTGCAAAGAAGACAAAGCAGGACTTTAATTGTTTTTGTTTATTGTCTAGGCTCAAGAAAGTGTTGCAGAAAATGCATATTAGGGGCAGCTAGGTGGCGCAGTGGATAAAGCACCGGCCCTGGAGTCAGGAGTACCTGAGTTCAAATCCAGCCTCAAACACTTAACACTTACTAGCTGTATGACCCTGGGCAAGTCACTTAACCCCAATTGCCTCACTAAAAAAAAAAAAATAATAATGCATATTAAACATAAAAATGCCCACCTTGCTCCTGCCTCTTGTTAAACATTTACCAGAACACCCAGAGTATATGATCCAGAGCAAGTCAACTCTAAACCCTAGTTGTGTGGCCCTGGACAGGTAACTTAACTCCTTTGTGCCTCAGGAAATAATGCACTAGGATTTATTTAATAAGTAATAGCTTTGTTCCAATCTATGGTGGTATAAGGACACCCCTGTGGAGATGACTAATTGTGTAGAATTAAGCAGATTCCCTTTGCAACTAGGTAGCGGACTGAAACAATCTTAGGCAAAAACAACAACAGAAAACAGAGTGTGTGACATTTTCTGAGATGTTGGTATTAGAACTGTAAAAGGCTCTTGATATTTGGGTGTGTGTGGTTTTTTTTTAATAAATGTTTATTCAGATATTTTGTTCAACTTCTAAGCCCAAGCAAGGTCTCTCTGTATAAGCCACTTCCTGGAATTCAGAGGGGGGGTTGGGGGTCGAATGTGTGAAATGTTTGACTGTTCCAATGGATCCATAATCTTCGCTAGTGTTGATGGCAACCCCTGAATGCTTTCTAATACTGTGTCATACCTGTACATGGATTTATTTACCTGTTCAATGAATTAGAGGCCGTGCTTGAGTTCTTTCAATATTGCATGGATTCTAAGGTGGCTCATTGGTTGACTATCTTTTACTCAATACACAAGATCCACCTCTTTCTCTTTCTCTAGCTGTATATCAATCATTTGATCGGCATTTTTTTTTTACCAAGCTCTTTGTCCAGGTACCACAATAGGTAGTAGGGATGCATGCTCTCCATGATGTCTTTTATGAAGCAGTATTGCAGCATATTGCTGCCTGATCACACCCATCATGCCTTTTCCCATTGTTCTTTGGGTCTCTTGAAAATATCATGCTGGAAATATCAGGGAAGAATCTGAGCTCAATAGAATTGCTGACCAGTATAGAGACTAATGGTCTCTGGAAAGCTTCTCTGTATCCCTAAAAAAATGATTCTGCTTTGAAGGAAGTAGCCAAAGTAACTCATCTTAGCTTCAGAGAAGAGGAAGTTGATACATTTAAAATCTTACCAAAGACCCATGACTGACCTTGGACCAGAATTTGGGTTTTAGACCCTGTTTTCTTAGGTACTGGCTATTTAATGGAAATTTCTGTTCTTCTACATGTGCAGACAGTTACACACTGGCAGCACTAATTTACTGAAACACAGAATCCGGCTTTCTGTGAGCTATTTCCCTAGTTGGATTTGTTTTCACCTGAAGATGACTTATATAACCAACTGAGGCTGAAATGAGAGACTACATTAATAGTGTCTGTATCTCTTGTTTGAGATCAGCTTATGTTCATTGGTTTTCTCCATCACTACAAATTAAATGACCCTTCATTTTATTTACACTGAATTAACCTAATACGCTCATATGCTAACTTCCTGCGTACCAATTGCTCATCTGGATACCACATAAGCATATGCCCAGTTTAATTAGGAAAAGAAGGTTTAAAAAAAATCCAGAATCTATCCAAGGAATAAACAGAAACTGTATGAGGCTGGAAAAGGGAAAGGAATAAACATTTATGTAGTGCTTACTATGTGGCAGGTACTGGGCTAAAAACTTTTATAAATAATACTCATTTGATCCTCATGACAACCCTGGGAAGTAGGTGCCCATATGGATGAGAGAACTGAAGTAAACAAAAGTCAACTGACTTACTCAGGGTTGTACAGCTAGTAAGTATCTGAGGCTGAATTTGAATTCAAGGCTGCTTGACTCTAGGCCTAGCCCCCTATCCACTGCACCACCTAACTTCCTCTGCACTGTTCAAGACAATAATAAAACAATATTGCTAAAAAAGACATTTATTCTGGAGTTCTATATATTTACTTTGCATTCTCCAGAAAAGAACTGATTGACCCCTAAGTTTAAAGTGAAACTAGTGCAGGGATTCTTTACCTGGGATCCATGAACTTAAAAAAAAATGTTTTTATAATTATTGCAATGTGATTGCGTTCCATTATAATTCTGTGTCTCTCATTTTAACCATTTAAAAGCATTATTCTAAGAAAGGGTCTATAAACTTCACCAGAATATCAGACACATGCAAAAAGTCAAGGACTGCTCTAGAGTTCTCTGAATCTAGCTGCAAAAGTTGATAATGTTCATTAAGGAAAAGTTCCCAGGTCCAGATGAGGAGTAATAAATAAATAAATAAATAAATAAATAGAGATCTATTTCATACATCATTATGTATTTTATATATCCTAGGTAATTATACATATATGTATGTGTATGCACGTATATATGTGTTAGCAATTATAAAATGTATTAACAATAAAGACTTTGAAGATCCTTAAATTCCCTATAAATAATTCACTCCAGGCCTACCAGCTGAAAGTAGGTGGTTGGGGTCAGTGGACATATTTGAGATATGAGTCAAACAACTGTTCGTTACACAAGCAAACCTGAACCAAGGTTCCCCTTCAATGTACCCCATCCTGTCATGAAGATGACTCTGGGTTCTCAGAGACCATTTTGAACTCTCACAGAACCTTCTAAGCTAGAAATGATTTGTGTATGAGCCCATGGTTGGACAATATGTTAGTTGCCTAAGGATTCATTACCAGAAGGTTGGCTAACAGGTGGTGAATTTTTCTGACGACACAACTCACGAAGTCATCCGCTAAAGCCATGGAAGAGTTAGGATCTATGTTAGTGGGAAGATTCCCCAAACCAAAGTAATCATATATCCTTGAAGTGTTGCCATAAATTGTCATCAACAAGAATTTATGAAAAAGGAGGAGGGCTAGAACAAGTAGAAAAAAGAGGAGAGAAGGGAAGGAAGGGAGGAGAAGGTGAAGGAAGGAAGTAGTGTCAATGAAACAATTGTAAAATACATAAAAGAGAGCAGAAGGAAGTTCAAAAAGAAACACAAGCAAACAGGACAGTATTGGAAATACCATGTCAAATTTATTATGTACTTTTAAAACCAGCAAACTATCCATAATAAAAGTTTACTATTTCATATATAGTTGTCTTTTTCTTGTGCTTCTTTGAATATGAAAATGATTGAGTTTATTATATTCATAATAAAATTATTTTTTAAATAGGTAGATGAAGCTTAGATAGGTCTTATTAGTCATCTGCTCAGAAAGAAGAGTTAAAATCAAAGTCATCGACTTTAGGCAAAAATTCTTTACAACAGAGGTGTTAAACATGCAGCTAATGAGCTGAATTGCTGCAGTCCACACTTAGGAGTAGATGCCAAACCAGATTAAAATGTAATAATTGTGAAATATTTAATAAAATTAATAAAAATTCAGTAGAGGGGGCAGCTAGGTAGCGCAGTGGATAAAGCACCAGCCCTGGATTCAGGAGTTCCTGAGTTCAAATCCAGCCTCAGACACTTGACACTTACTGGCTGTGTGACCCTGGGCAAGTCACTTAACCCCCATTGCCCCGCAAAACAAAGGGAAAAAAAGGAAAAAAAAATTCAGTAGAACATAAATAATGTTAATATGAGGTTTTCTAAATTGATATGCAGCCCCCAGGGATTCTTATGTACAGTTTAGTAGCCTCTTCTCTATTTGAGTTTGATATCACTACTTTATAGTAGAACACCCAAAACAAGCATCTTGGTATTTCATCATTCCCCCATGCCATGAAACTCATAGGATCACATCACACCATAATGCAGGAGGGAAAAGGAGGAGGTTCTGTTGTTTTAAAACCATAGAAGGGGGCAGCTAAGTGGTACAGTGGATGAAGCACTGGCCCTGGATTCAGAAGAACCTGAGTTCAAATCTGGCCTCAGACACTTGACACTTACCAGCTATGTGACCCTGGGCAAGTCACTTAACCCTCATTGCCTCACCAAAAAAAACATCATAAACACACACACACACGCAAACCATAGAATATAAGAGCTAAAAGAGACCATAAAAACCATCTGATCCAGTCAGTCAATAAATATTTATTAAGCACCTAATATATGCCAGGAATTATGTAACACTAGGAATAAAAAGGGCAAAAGATAGTCTCTGCTCTTAAGGAGCTCATAATCTAATGGACTAATCCATTCAATCCCCATATTTCACAGATGAGGAAACTAAGACAATACAAGTACAAGGGGCAAATTTATTATGGGGAGAGTTAATTGGGTGGCTTGCCATAATATTGGGGTTCAGAAAATAATGAGAGACCTCTAGGTCCAAAGTTTCCTCCCTTCCAAACTGCCTTTTTAAGTTATTTCTCCCAGGGTAATAAGAAAGGAGATTAACAGCCTCTTTTCCACAAACAAACCAGGTTTCATTAATGGGAATAAAATCTGCAACAAAGGTGAAGTTAATAAAGCCAGAGACAAGGAAATAGGGGAAGAGAAAAATGGATAAGCTCCCTGGCTCTAGCAAAGACTGGCTCAAATCCCAAACTTGCTTCCAATTCAGCTAATTTGAAGAGCTGGCCTTGCTTCTAATAACTCACCACCTGGGGGCCCGTAGTTTCAATGAGAATCAGCTGTGCAATCCCTTTCTGGTACACTCCTGAAGCTCACCAAAGGGAAAGAGAGCTTCTCAGAGCCAGCATTCTCCTTTTCTACTTTCTCTCTCCCTCCCCCAAAGGGTAGGTCCTTCAAGCTGGATTGGCTGCGAATGGGCCCCTGCTGACTTGAGTAGTACACCAACACATCACTCAGGGCCAGCCAGGTATAGCTACAATCTAATCATCCCCAAGTAGGTACTTAGTCAGTTTCTCATTCTCACCCAATTCAAACAATACTAAATCAATCAGGTGGGCCCCTGGGTATCTGCTAGATTCCATTATTTTATCACATCCCCCCCTTTGTTTCTTCAAGAAACATGGGTGTTTCCTTGATGAAACAGTACAAAATAACAGAATATCATAACCTATGCTAACAAACAATATGCTAATAACAACATAGGAAAGGGAGAAAGGGAAAATTTTGTCTAGAGGGGCAGTCCCTCATGGATTCGAGCTTTGACAATGTCTGGGGGGGGGGGCCTCTGCAGAAAATATGTATTACAGATGGCGTATATAGTAACAGAAGGAAAAAACAAAAATGTTCATTTAAAGTCCTTGAAATCTTGTCTTCTTTGAGTGTTAAGATGTCATCAGGGAGTCTGGGTTCTGGTCTGGATTCTGGTTTCTGGTTGTCTCTGGATTCTGGTTGTCTCTGGATACTTTTACTTCTTTAGCTGTTTAACTGCTGGATTTCCACTAATCTTTAGTATAGCATTGTCAATGATCAAATTAAACAGTAAGAGTTCTTCAAAATATAACTCATATAGAACAAATTTAAACTTGATACATACAGCATATTACACAAGCATTAAGTGTCTAAAGTCACATATGTGGATAATTAATGGCAGAACCAATACTTGCCTCCAGATCTCATCCTCTTCCTACCCCATTATGGTGCCTCCTTTAGTAGAAGTACTACTCTATAGAGCTCTGTTTTTCTGGAGCATTTAGTAAGATAACGACGCTGGTATAGACATATTTTGTTCAAAATAAGTTTTCCCCTTCCACCCCCAACTACATTCAAACCAAATAATGAGGTAGCCTGTAATTACATATTTTTTTAAGCCTGTCATGTTGTGAGGATATGATGAGCTCTAATTGTAGAAGAGCACTTAGGGAGACTTGTAATTATACAGTCATTAAGCCGGTTAAATGCACTACGGTCTCTTCATCATTTTGTGTATTCCTTGTGTCAACTGGTAGATCCCCCCAGCTGCACCCCAGCTGAAGGATTAAGCTGGCAATTAGCAGTCAGCAGGTACCAAAATGATGGTCCATATCACTACAACATGAAGCTTCCTCTTCTCTGAGCCCTATGCTCTTTCTTGACACCATCAATTGGACTAAATGATAAACAAAGCCAATGGCATATTACAAACAGGACAAACATAATGAATCAGCAATGTGATCTTGAAAAATTTATATTTACATAACTCTCCTGAGGTTAACATAGTACTTTACAAATATTTCCTCAAAAGAGTTGCAAAACAAAAACAAAAACAAAACAACCCCCTACACACACACACAACCCCCAGAGTAAGTGTAATGCATACTGAAGTAGTTAAATGACTTGGCATATGTCACATGGTTAAGGTGTAGGAGAGCCTGGATTCAAACCCAGGTCTTCTGACTCCCTAGTTAATTCCCATTCCACAAGATTACTCTGCCTTTACAAGGCTTCTGCACACCAGGATGGGAGAAAAACAAAGCTATAATTGGATCATCATTGGTAGGTCATTGAATCCTAGCTGGAGAAGATTCTAAAATCCATCCAGTCCAATCTCCATCCCTAAAGAATCCCTCCTACAACATGACCAAGGGGGAAGAGGTAGCCAGAAGACACTTTTCTGAGAATTAGAACTAATCCTTTTTCCCACCCCAACTCCCATCCCTCTACCCTATGAAATATTCAGCAGTTATGGCCCCTTGGTAAAGAATAGTACCAAGCAAGAATAAGAACTAGTTCATAGCTAGGAAGGGAATCACAATTACGGTATACTGTTTTCAAGGCTATCATTCTTCACTGGAATTTATGGGGCAGCAAGGAATTGATTTCTCTGTCTGTCTGTCAGCATGTGTCAAAACCATCCTCCTACTCTAACATTTCTTAGCATTTCAAAGCCCTCAAAGGAGAGCTTAATTTTGCAGACCCCAGGGTTCTCTTTCCCTCTTCTTTCTGGCCACATGTTGGAGAGCTTGCATTTATAGCAGGCCAGACTGGGGCAAACTAAATCTTTCTTAAGAAAGATGAACCTTCACAAAACAAACAAACAAACAAAAAAGATGAACCATCATCCCTTAAATGACCAAAAGTTAAAAAAAAAAGAGAGATATCATTTTGGCCTATATGCCAAAAATTCAACACTAATGGTAGAGTCACCTGCTTCACCTCCAATATATGATATAATAGCCTTCACTTTTAGTAGGGATTAATTAGTTTGTTATATGGATAGGCCTAGTAGGCCTATTAAAGAATCCAGTTCAAAGAAAGTTCAAGATAAACTAGGGTAATACAGGGTTGGGAAAATACTACATTAGAATATACCTTCCAGAGTTGATATGGCCAGGTGAGGAACCACACTGGGAAATAGTGCAGTTTGGGACTGTATAAAGGCACTGGGCTACTAAGGATAAAGGAGGGGCAGTGTGGTACAATCTAAAGAGCAAAGACTTTTTGATACTAATCTAAAGAGATGGGTTCAAATTTTGGTTCTACATAGTATTCATTATCTCTTCATATCTGAGTCAGGACAAGTCATTCAATCTTTCTTAGCCTTAGTTCTCTCATATGTATAAAGACCTCTAGGTTTATGATCCCCTGGGGGAAAGTATTTAAAGACAAACACTGATTATTTTATCATTTTGCCTAGGTCAAGCTCTGGATTTTTTTTTTTATAAATCTATAGCACATATTTGTGCCTGGGAAATTGAAAGACCTACTTAGTCCTCTCTAGGATTCCTCAGGAATTCTTAGGGGTCAGAACCAAAGTGGTGCTGAAGAACCAGGGCCACAAAGTTATTTCCCAGAAATCCCTTTATCTGGGATCTTCCTTAAGTGTAAAGGTCCTCTTTAGATCCATCCCAGGAAACTTTTTCAACAGGGGCTCTTTTCTTCCTCCCCATGCACCATCTCATGTCTTCTCAATAATTCTCTAAAGAGGAGGTCATGAATGAAAACAAATGTGTATTTTCTCACCAGCAAGAGTGGAGGTGGAACTCACTATTTGGTAAAAATTTCTAGGAAGAGTAGAAAGCAGTCAGGTGGAAAATAGGTATAGATCAATATCTTACATCATTTACCAAGATAAGGTAAAAATGGATACATGACCTTAACAAAAAAGGAAAGTTCATTAGAAGGGAATAGAACATGTGACCTATCAGATTTATGGCTAAGAGAAGAATTTATGAATAAACAAGAAATAGAAAGCATTGTAAGATATAAAATGGATAATTTTGATTGAGTAAAATTAAGAGGGGTTTGTACAAATAAAATCAATGTAGCCAAGATTAGAATGAGAGCAGCAGAGTGGGGGAGGATGGAATTTTATAGCCATTTTCTCAGAAAAAGGCCTCATATCTCTATAGAAAACTGAGTCAAAGTTATAAGAATGAGTCATTCCTCAATTGATAAATGGTCAAATGATATGAATAGAAAGTTTTTGAAACAAGAAATTAAAGCTATGTATTGCAATATGAAAAAATGCTATATTGAGTAGAGAAATGCTAATTAAAACAACTCTGAAGTACTGTCACATCTATCAGATTGGCTAAAATGACAAATGTTGGGGAGGAATGTGCAAAAATCAGGACACTGATACACTGCTGGTGGAATTGTGAACTGATCCAACCATTTGGGAGAGAAATTTGGAATTATGTCCAATGAAATTTGGAATTATGCCCAATAATAATGAGTTATTAGTGTATACCCTTTGACACAGCAATACTACTATTAGGTCTATTTCTAAAGGTGATCAGGAAAAAAGGAAAAGAACATTTATGGTCTAAAATATGTATATCAGCTCTCTTTGTGTTGTCAAAGAACTAGAAAGTAAGAGGATGCCCATCAAGAGGGAAATGACTGAGAAGTTGCAGTATATGATTGTGATGGATTACTACTGTGATATAAGAAATGATGAGCCTGTTGGTTTTAGAAAACATAGAAAGACTTGTGTGAAATAAGCAGATCCAAGAGAACATTGTATATAGCAACAGCAATATTGTTTGAAGAGTAACTGTGAATGACTAAGCTATTTTGAGAATTGTGATCATTCAAATCAGCTACAAAGAACTTATGAAGAATGTATTTCATGGTTCCACACAGATAACTATATCAAATATTGGCCTTCTCTAATGTGTATTTAGGAGGGAGAGAGAGACAACTTGGAAATCAAAATGTGACAACAACAAAAAGAATGGAAGTACATTTTTCCCCTCCTGTTTCACTGTAAATAAGAGGCTAGTGCTATCAGTAAAATGATTCATGGCCCTGAGATGCCTCGTTGTAAATGGCTGGTGTGCTTACAGGCTATAAAACATCTCTGAGCACACTGACCTTCAGCATGTGAGCCCTCCATTTTATAGCACTGAAGAATGACTCTACTGTTTCCAACTGAAGCAAGCAAAAACTGTGCAACCATATTGGGCTAACAGGAACTAATTTGCCACTGGGGTATTCTACAGTAGGAGAAAGTTGTAAAAGTCAGAGAGATGAGACAAGACACTCTCTTCCATCTTTCTGACTGTACGTCCTTTTTCATCCAAAAAAAAAAAAAAACAAAAGACATGAGCTGAGAAGCACTGTGGTATTATGGAAAGACCACTAGACTGAGGAACAAAATACTACATTCCAATTCAAGGTCCCTCTATGTAACCTTGGATAACCTCTCTGTATTGAATAGATAAATGTACATTGTTTTCAATATCCAATGAATGATACCTATCACAGGTTGTGGCTGTGCTTGTCACACTTAAATATTCAAGTGGTCAAAGAAGGAGAGCCTTTTCTATCCAATCCTTTGATTCCCCATGGCCTACCACCAAGAATTTAGTTAAGTGACAAACTTACTGTTGAACTAATAAATCCTAGGTAGGGACAATCATAGCTCACATTTGCACAGCACTTTAAGGTCTACAAAGCACTTTCTTAATACCATGAAAGAAGTGTAGTGTAAACAGAATTATCCCCATTTTTCAGATGAGGAAATGGGCTTAAAGAGTGCTTCCATTCCATCATAATTATTTAAGTTTCAAAATATCAAAAGTAATGAGCAGACTCATCTTTTAAGACCAAAAATATTTATTGAGGGTGGATATATGGTTATGAGGGAGAGACAAGACAGACAGACCAGAAACACAGAGAAACAGAAAGACAAACAGAGAGAGGAGAGAAAGAATCCTCCTCTACTGCAGCTATCTTATCATACTTGGAGATGCTTCTATCCTTTTAATCTCCTCCTCTGATTGGTGAGTTCCTCCCCAGAACTTCCATTGAAGGAAGAATCCTTACCAGCCATGATCACTTCTAACCTGGCTTTTGGGGAAAGTTTCCTCCACTCTTTTCTGGTTCCTTGTGTAGTCCCCTCCCATTAGAATGCCAGTTCCTTGAGAGCAGAACCGATCTTAATTTTTTTTCCTTGGATTTGTATTCCCAGAGCTCAACACTGTGCCAAGCTGTAGTAAATGCTTAAAAAATGTGTTATCTAGTCTAACAAACCTCATATAGATTTCTTGAATGAAATCTAATCTAATAAGTAGCCTGGGGGGAAAAAAAGGCTTTTCTTTTAAATGAGGAATAGATGCTATTCCTCATAGTATAGGCATCGAATGAGGAAGATGTGTTTTGTGCTCTGTAATTGTTCGATAATTTATTCCTCTGGACTTAAATAAAGAGAATTAGCCAATTCTGTCCAGACTTGCTTGAAGATCTGGTGATTTTTTTTTTTCATTTTAATGATTTTAATTTTGTAGTTTTATAAAGTCAGAGAAAATTTTCTGCTCAAGATCCATCTATTCAAAGGTATTTCTTCAGAAGTAGAAATATTTTAATGCTGTGATCACCAAACTTTTCATGAATAGAAATAAAACTGTTTACCCAAAGGGAACTTGTGCTGACCCTGAACACCCTGGGCTAGCGAGTGTATACTTCTGCAAGTTGGGAGTTTGGTCAAATAGTAGTTTAATTGGGAAGTGGGAGGAGGTTATAGTAATGAGGAAGACAGGAGGGAGTATGTCAGAAACAAATGGGTTAAGATTTTAGCCAGTAAGGTCTTGAAATTAACTGAAAGATCCTAGTCTACTGGTTTGGGAATTTGAACTAAGTCTCAAGTCTGCCATATATGACCTTCTACAACCTATAGAAAATGATTCCAATCTACAGAGAACAGCCTGGAAACATAATGGAAGAATGGAAAAGTTCAGTTACCCATAATTCCAGTTTTTAGAGAGGTGTGATTGAATGATCTTAGCTAGCCAACTAAAAACATATTGCTGATAAACCTCCAGGATAAAAAGCAAGAAAAATAAAACCTACAGTTAAACATCATGTTTTGTCTGTGTCTTGATAGAGTTGTATTGTAGCTTATTGCCTCTTCATGGGGCTGGGGGAATCAAACCTTTAATTAGGGAGATGGAATAAGAAGAAGTGAATCAACTTCAGGTCTGGGGAAGGGGTTACTGTATTGTATTTTTATTTAACATCAGCAAAGTATACTGCATAAAATCATGCCTTGAACATGATATGTACTTAAAAATTTGTTTTGAATTGCATTCAATTCAATCAAAAATGTTGTGTAACCTCTTGTTAGATGCATAGTTAGTATCTAGCATCAGTTGCACCAGAGGGAAAAACCAAATCAATCAATCAATATTTTGGAACTACAACTTTGAGCTCTATGACTCATAAAAGAAGTATATTTAAACGAGGTTCCTCCCTGTCCATAAGAAGCTTTCGTTCATATTCCTGAGACAAGACATGAGCCCATATAACAATTAGGGAGCATGACAGTGCTGTATCCTGATCCAATAAAATGCTAAATTGTGTAGGAAAACAAAGAGAAAAAAATAGAACAATATATAATAAAGTACTAGTTGTATGGGACAAACTAACCACAAAAGGACTTAAAGATGGGAGAAAGAACACTGTTGTCTGGTGTCAGAAGCTAGGGTGTTCCATGAACAAAACATATACACTTAAACAATACAGAAGAAAATGTTTAAGAAGACCCATTCACTCAAGGACACTTATTTAGAAATATAAATAATCTAAAGTTGTGGCCTACAACCTTTCTAATAAGAAATCATATCCTACATCAGAAACAGATGTACTGTTATCAGTAGAAATGGAATTAAAGAAAAAGTATTAGAATTTGCTTGGTCACTATACCACAAGGACCATAGAGTCTATCAATCTGACTTGCAGCTAAAATCTTCCAAATGTATTGTCTTGCCCATTAGAGTATGAGTTACTGGAGATCAGGGATTGTCTTTTCTATTTGTACCCCCAATGCTTTGCATACAGTGCTTAATAAATGCTTCTTTTTCATTCATTCTGTTACTTCATATAGTGCTTTAAAATTTACCCAAAAAACACAAAATAAAACAAAACCTTTCCTCACAACAACACTATGAAGTAAAGAATACAGGTGTTACTGTCTCCCTTTTACAAATAAGAAAACTAAGGTTCAGAGCAGTTAAGTGACTTGGGCATGACCACATAGCTAAACAAGGTTTGGACTCAGGTCTCCTGCTGCCAACTACAGTGCACTAGCTAGTAAACCATACCACTATTAGAATGAGCTGCTCCTTGTTCAAAGCCTTAGCTCAAGGGAGGGAGTTTAGGTACAAAGTCCTTATTCCAAAGGTCTGAGCTGTGCAATGGGGTATATATTCTCCTGTCATATAGGATAGACACAATAGAAGCCTCCAAATGCCCCTTCTTTTATTCTGAATGAGCCTAAAAAATTGGAACTAGGCATCACTAAGCTTCCTGGTTTGTTGTTTTTCAGGCCTCCCAGTTGTGTTGGACTCTTCATGACCCCATTTGGGATTTTCTTAGTGAAGATACTGAAATGGTTTGCCATTTGTTTCTCCAGCTCATTTTACAGATAAGGAAACTCTGGGCAGCTAGGTGGCACAGTGGATAGAGCACTGGCCCTGGAGTCAGGAGGACCTGAGTTCAAATACAGCCTCAAAGTCACTTAACCCCAATTGCCTCACCAAAAAAACAAAATAAAACAAAACAAAAAAACCCCTACAGATAAGGAAACTGAGGCAAATGGGGTTTAGTGACTTGCCCAGGGTCACACAGCTAGTAAATGTCTGAGCACAGATTTGAGTCTTTCTGACTTCAGGCCTACAGTTTTAGTCACTGAGTCACCTAAACTGCTCTTCCTGGTCTAATAAGGGAAAAAACCTGGATTGCCTCCAGCAAGACCATTCCCATTGTCCTCTACCCTTCTGCTATTCCTGGGAGATGCTCCTTAATCCTTCAAAAGGGGAAAGATCAAGCTGATATGGAAGAATAAAACTGACCACCAGCCATCACATCCCTCTGAGAGTATAAACACAAATATAAATAGATAGGGAAGGAATCTCGTGTCCTCTGGTGTAGGGTCATTCCTGTCCATCAAAATGGCCTTAGGACATGCAGAATTATGTCAGCAAGTCATCTGTGGGATTGGATGAAGTTATCTCTAAGGTCTCTTCCAGCTCTTGAAGTTATCTACCATCTAGTCACATTCTTCCCTAGAGAATGCTATTCTAAGCTCAAAGCCTTGAATGCTGGAGAACTTTCCTGAAAATTGGAGAATGTTCTCTATCCCAGGGTGGTTTGTAGAAAAGAATATGTTTTAGCCAGTGAGGTTGCATTGGGAATTATTGAATACATTAAACACCCACCACCTTCTTTCAGGCTGGTGAAGATACTGACAGGAGTTTCGATTTGAGGACCGAGAGTCTTTGTACATTGATGTTTCAAGAACCTGTACACACAATACAAAAGTATTTCAAGACTATAAACATTGAAGATTTAAATAGTAGCTCACATTTACATAATGCTTTAACATCAACAAAGCCCTTTCTCACAATAACCCTTTGGGGCAGGTAGATGTGTTTTTTATATGAAGAAACTGAGGCTCAGCAAAATTAAGTGACAAATGAAGTCAAACAGGTCATAAGTGGCAGAGCTAGTGTTAAAACCTACGTCTCCTGACTCCAAATACAGAGTTCTTTCCTTCCACTATAATAGACTGTTCAGTTCTCTCTCTTAGAGAGAGAGAGAGATAATGTATGTGTAAACACACACATACATACATATATACACACCTTAGAGGCACCTAGGTGACACAGTAGATAGAACACTGGACCTGAAGTCAAGAATACTTGAGTTCAAATCCAATCTCAGAAATACGTACTAGCTGTTACTCTGGGAAAGTCACATAACCTTTGTCTGCCTCAGTTTCCTCATTTGTAATATAAGGATAATAATAGCACCTACCTCCCAGAGTAGTTGTGAGGATAAAATGAGATCGTATTTGTAAAGCACTTAGCTTGGCACATAGTAAGCACTTCATAAATGCTCATTTCCTTCTTTCTTGCCTTCCTTCCTATTCCATATGGATGGTTAGAGGGGTTATGTGACTTGCCCAAGGTCACAAAACTAGTAAGTGTCAAAGATAGAATCTGAACTTAGGTATTCTTGACCCCAAACACAACACTCTATCCAATAAGTCTTTCTGTATGAACTGTATAAACTACAAAGGCATACGCAGGGTGGAAAGAGCTGTGGATCAATAACGAAAAAACTTTGTTTCAAAGTACCTGGGTGACCTTGGTCAAGTCACCTAACCTTGATGAATCTCTGTTTCCTCATTTGTAAAATGAGAAATTCAGACTAGAACATCTCTAGTTCCCCTCAGCTCCAAAATCCCTGATAAAGAAGTAATATGAAAGTAATCAATTAAATGATCATGGCAGAAGAGGCTAAGAAAAGCCTCCAACTGAGGTGACCCAGAGCAATGATGCTAGGTAAGAGTAGGCCTAGTAGGACTAGAGCAGGAAGAATCCAGATAGTGAAAGGCTGTTAGGTCCTGGGACTGTAGATAAGCCTGGGAAAATCCCCATCTCAGGTTCACTGGAACATGGGGTTCCTCAAAGTTGTTCATGGATATGTCTTTTTCTTTATGATGTTGGCTTGTGCCACACTTTGGCCAGCAGGATGGCAAGTGAGGAGTTAATGCCAACTTTCTGTGCACTGAGCAAGGGAAATGTTCCCTGGATTTCTAAGTGGAAGCTTAAACCACATGTGGAGAACCCTATACATAATCCTATGACATTCACATCACCTCCCTCAAACTAGGAATAAAGTGCCACAGTAACAATTTAGCAAATTGTCTTTGGGGTGCAGAGAAACCCTGACCCCTGATCCTGGCTGAGTTGGGTAGCCTGAAAACTGAGCCCTATTGCTTGTGACAGCCAGATGAATCATTGCCTATAAGATTCAGCCGTTGAGCTGCCTCTAGGATCCGCCGCACAAACAAGGGCCAAATGTAGGAAGTGTATACTTCCCTTTTATGCCTGAAACCAAGGCCACAAATCATCAAATAAACATTTATATCACTGTCTTTTGGGGAAACTGGTTGGACTGCCACAGATTCAACAAGCCATTTCTCCAGAGTGCCCAGCATGGCCTTCCAGGGCCCTGGCTCCAGACCTCAATCCTACCTCCTCACAAAACAGCCAGGTTTAATGGGTGTATCCCTCTGTATTCCAAGCCACCCATGACTGGGGGGGGGGGGGGAACAACACATTAACTGCAACATATGAAGTATTTCTTTCTCCAGTCATGTGGACTCTTCCTTCTTGTGGGCCCTGTCTTGGCTTTGTGGTGTATTGCTATTGTTGTATTTACATTACTATTTATGGCATCAGTGTCTATGGTGTTTATTTTCCTCTTATGCCAGTTCCAGTGTCTTCTAAAAAAGAAATCAAAGGATATAATGAGAGAAGAAAATGTTGGATGAGATAAAAAGTATCATGTAAACAGAAAGGGTATCAAATAAACATACCAAGTTAACTAAACCCCAAACATCCAGAGACAGGAAAAGCAAATGGAAAAGTTACCCAAAAAAGCAATAAGGATAACCAAGTAAAGGATCTAAAGAAATAACACTGCTGTATAGGAATATGATCATAGGGTTTGGAGATGGAGGCAGGGGGAGGAGAGGGGTGTCCTTAACAATCACTCTGACCCCATTATTTTACACATAAAGAAATGAGACTTTCCCAAGGTCATACAGGCAATAAATAGCAACGCTGGGCTATAAACTCAGGACATTTGTTTCCAGACTCCATGTTCTTTCCACTAACCTGTAATGCCTCCAAACCCCTGGTGGGGGGAGGGGGGAGGAGTCCCTTGATAGTACAAGAGACACAGAAACAGACAGACAGATAGCTAGAAACTTGGATGGGGGGAGGAGAGAAGAGAAAAAAAGGAGAAGAGAGAGGCCTGGGAATGGTGAGAGAAACAGTAAAAGTAGAAACTTTTTATTAAAAAAATGTTCTTTACCCCAAAGTAAGGTAGCTTGTGAATGTTATCTGCAATGGGAAACTAGAAACAAAAAGAAGTGGTTGAAGGTCAATGACATGTCCTAAAGTGGTATAGAAATCAAGGAGTTAACCATAAGCAAAATGTGGCCTACTACTTAAAACTTATGTGATCTTGGGCAATTCTCTAGGCCTCAGTCATTCAGTCAACTAACATTAAGCACCTACTATGTGTCAGACTAAGAACTGGAGACACAAAGAAAAGGAAGGCAAATGTCCTGCTCTCAAGGAGTTCACAGTCTATGAAGGGATTGAACTAAATTTAATTTAAGCTTTATTATTTCTTCAACTCTAAAATGATGATCCTTTTATTGAGGAAAAGTAACTCCTGGATAAAAGAGGTCCCTAAAGATTAGAAAGGGATAAATTCCCACCTCCTTAGCAGGGAGGAAAAGATAATTGAGGTAATTATAGCCTGCCTACTTAGCCTTAATACCTAGTGAGACATTAGAATAAATTATCCATTAATTTTCAGTCGCCTAGAAGATCCTTAACATAGTAATTGACTTGCCTCTGAGAAAAGTCAATTGTACTGGAACAAATTAAATTTTCATTGAAGATGAAAAGATGAAAGACAACCCTCAAAGAGCTTACCATCTAGTATGGTATAGAAGGGGATAAGACTTCTATACAAAGCAGAGTGCAGGAGTTCATAAGTATAACAAGCCAAATATCAAAACAATTATAAGAAGAGAATAAGAGATTGAAAGGTCACTACTGGCTATGGGGATGAAGGAAGCTACTTGGAGGAAGTGCCATTTAAATCACTCCTTGAAGAATAGGTAAGATTTCAATTGGTAGAGATGGAGGGAGTGCATTCCATACATACACAATGATGTGAGAAATAGCCCAATGTTGGAAAAGCACCATGTGCATTTGGGGAACTTTAAGTAGTTAAATTTGGCTAGAATGTAGAATGCCCAAAGGGGAAGAGTGAGGAACTGGGGTGAAAATAAAGGATAAAGGCAAGTTTTTGAAGACTGACAATGCTAAGCTAAAGAGTTTCTATGTCATTCAAAGGGCAATGGGGAGCCACTGAAGGTTTTGGAATGGAAGAATGATGGGATGAGAACAGTGGATTGGGAAGGTGAATCTAGCAGCATTGCCAAGATTAACAGAGGATGAGACTTGTTAAGAGGAAATTGAAATATTCTAAGAAAGTGGTAATAAAGAACTTGAAATAGGATGATGGCAGTGGGAAAGATAGTTGCTTTTCTGTCTTCTAGCTCATGAGGAATGACATCCTCATTAGATTGTGAACTCCTTGAGGGCAGGAACTGACTTTTGCCTATTTTCTTTGTTTTGTTTTGTTTTGTTTTGTTTTTGGTGGGGGCAATGAGGATTAAGTGACTTGCCCAGGGTCACACAGCTAGTAAGTGTCAAGTATCTGCAGTTGGATTTGAATTTAGGTCCTCCTGAATCCAAGGTCAGTGCTTTATCCACTGTGCCACCTAGCTGCCCCCCTTTTGCCTATTTTTATTCCCATCACTTAGTGCAGTGCCTAGCGAATAGTAAGCATTTAATAAACATTGATTGATGGATTGATTGACGAATATGAGACATATTTAAGAGTTATAATTGACAAGAGTGACCAAATAATTTGATACAGAGGGAAAAGGAGGGGGCAGAGTTAGAGAGGACTCAGTAGCTCTTTTTGTCTCTAGTCTCTGGAATTGGGAGAGTAGAGATACTATTAACATTAGTAGTTAATGATTTTGCTTGTTTAGTTTATTGGTTAACATTTATTTATTGAATAGTAGTGTGACAATGGAGAGCTTGCCTTGGTGGCAGGAAGACCTGAGTTCAGGTCCTGATTTTGACATATTTGGGCTGTGTGGTCCTAGTCAAGTCCCTTAAACTCTCGGTGTTCTAGTCAGCTTTCTAAGACTATAATTGCAAAAAGAAAAAAAAAATGTTATACTACATTGGTATAAGAAATTTACTCATCTGGAAGTTTCCTACACCAATGAAATCACAGGATCAGTCAGTATCCCTATTTATTGATTGGGAAGTCAGGTGGAAAGGCAAGTTTGGGGAAAACAATAATAAAATAGAATGAGCCCTAACACCTTGCAAAACTGAGAGATGACTTTGAAAAGAAACTTTGGTAAATGCTCCCATTTGAGATGTCTCTTAAATTGAAGGGGTTGTTGTTGACAGATCTCTATGTTGACCTAAATTTCTGATGACAAGAATGAACCAACAATCCACCCTCGCAGTGACCCAGCATGGTTATTCAATTGGACAAATCCAAACTTACAGCTTTCAGCACTTTGATGGTTCACCTGCACTTTTGTAGCTGAAAGAGCAGGTTTGACCAGTAAGGTCACAGGAAGAAGGAAGTGCCAACATCCCCACACCTGTGAGGACAATATGACTATCTGGCTCTATGTACTTTATCCTCAATCCAGCAGCAAAACTACCATGACAGAAGTAGATTTCTGCTTGCCATATATATGATGAATTACAATGCTATGCTAAAATAACTAAAGAAAAAAAGATTTACTAAGTACTATCTACGGGCTAGGCAATATGGGAATATAAGTAGAAGGGAAAAAAAAAAGAAAGGTGGCCCATTCCCTCAAGCAACTTACGGTCTAATGGGGGAAGACCACACATAAAAGATAACTGCAAACTAACTTGAGGGTGGGTTGGGGAGCCTGGAGGAGAAGGTAGGTTGGAAAAATCAGGGGAGACAAGCAAAGCCAGGAAAGAAATGAAAGAAAAAAAAAAACTTGCATGTAAGAAGATGAATTAAAATTTGTCATGAGGTCTCTAATATAATGTAATGGAAATATTGGACTGGCAGTCAGGAGACTTGGTTTTGGTCACAATTCTGCCAGTAACTCACTGTGGGACCCTGGGAGAATCAATCTCCTTCCCTGGTGCTCAGTCTCTTTATCTGTTAAATGAAAGAGTTTTACATTAAATGATCCCTAAGTTCTTTTACTTTAAAATTTCCATGATTCCAAGTGTCACATTCTGATTTTTTTTTCTACTCTGGGGAAGAACATTCCTTTGGGATGATTCTGTTGTCCAAACTCTAGTGAACTGTTAACTGTTGTGAAATACATTCAAAGGTATACTGAGACTTAAATGCTGGTTATCTAAGAAGTCTGCCTAATGAAATTGTGGTGGATCACGTCATCATCAACAACAATTAAAAAAAACAACAGATCATATCAGAGCTGGCTACAGAAACTAGTCTGAAAATGTTCCAAGTTTGATATAAAACTTCCCATTTCACAATGAATGGAATTGTGTGGGGAGAATACAGAAGACAGTCAGAAAACAAAAGCTACCAGTTCTTTAAGAACAAATTGTTTCAGGGCAACTAGGTGGTGCAGTGGATAGAGAGCTGTCCCTGGATTCAGGAGTACCTGAGTTCAAATCCAGCCTCAGACACTTAACACTTACTAGCTGTGTGACCCTGGGCAAGTCACTTAACCCCAATTGCCTCACCAAAAAAAAAAAATTGTTTCAATGGAACGACTCCATCCAAAGATATGGGAACCCATTGGTCTCGGTAACCTGGCCAAGAGATAGAGCTTTGTCCATAGATATACCACCTATGTGTCATTGATGTGCTTTTGCCCTTCATTTCCCTAACTTAGAATCATAGAATTGAAAGCTACCTCAGAAGTCATCTAATCCAATTTTCTACCCATTTTAGTATATGTTTTACAGTAGACCTGGACTCTAGAATATCTGGACTCTATAGTGTCCAGCTTCTGCTGGAACACTTCTGGTGGTATCAAGATCATTATTTCACAAGGCAACCCATTCTATCATCAGACAGCTCTACCTGTTAGAAGATTCTTCCACCTGTAACCCCCCCATATCTGCCTCCCCATTGGTCCTAGCTCTCAACAGAGAATGTGAAATAAAGCAACAACAAATGACAGTTTCAATTAATTCAGCCACTGTTGGATGATTTGGAAAAGCAAGAAGAAATAGAGTGAGTCATGCTCCAACAAGAATTATTCCAGATAACAGGGCTGCTTCAATGCAGTACTCATTCCTCACCATCACAGAGCATTAATAGCAAGCACCTGAATTTCCACAATGAACTACTCACTGAGTTGCTATAAAACTGTTTTGCTTCATGGCCAAAAATCCATGAGAGCCTGTAGGGTTGTTGTTACCTTACAGCCTCTGGAAAGGACTCAGCACTCCAATAACAATATTACATGTTAATCATTAAAAGGGTTTGTCTGTTTTTGTCTGGGGACAATACATTTTGATCTTTGTCCTGCCTCTATAAAGATGAATGGCTCAACCCCACATAGCCTAGAGGTAAGATCAGGGAGCTATTTGTATCCACACAGCTCCTTGGAAGGCATGACTATGCCCCAAATGCTGAAAGGTTTGATATTGTTCATCTATGTAGGTGCACATTGAGAGAAGGGAAAGCTACTATGCTATAATGGATATAAAACTATATATGCTCTTAGAAAATCCAAGTTATCTTTTATAATTAAGTCACTAGTACTTATGTAGTGAAAAGATCATTGCACTTGGAGACTGAAGACTTGGTTTTGAATTCTGGCTTTCTGACTGAATAAGTCCTTTATCCTCTTTGACTTGGATGCCTGTAAAAAGAGGGGATTGTACTGCCCCATCCCCTTTTGATATTCTCTGACTTTCTCTCTCTCTCTCTCTCTCTCTCTCTCTCTCTCTCTCTCTCTCTCTCTCTCTCTGTGTCCCCTCTTCCTTCCCTCCTTTTCTTCCTCCCTCCCTCTCTTTCTCCCTCCCCCACTTTTTCTCAAAAAAAACCCCTGAAAAAGCAGGAACATTCCAAAAGATACTTGTCCTGTGCCACAATACAAAACCCCTTCTAAGTCCAAGCAGTAGAAGAATTATTCCATACTTCAGCTCAATATATGGATCAGGCAAATTTGCCCTACATTGATATGCTGCTACATAGGCACCCTGTGCATAACCTGTGTTGTCTTATGCAGGATATTTCCCAACAGGAATCTTCACAAAGTCTTGCCCCATTGGGCCCCATGAATGATACTCTTCAATCTTATAACAACAAATGTGCCTCCACTTTTCCCTGCACCAAAAGTTGTGGGCTCTCCTTGAAATGTCTTTGTCATTTTGTGATTTAAACTTGGAATTCTGTAGGTTTCTGCAACTTCCCTGGGCTTTGAGATTAGGCTTTCTGTGCTGGCTTTGAGGAGGGTGAATTGAGAAAATGGACTGTACTCCACTAAGCAGCTGAATGCAGTTTTAATTCCTGTTGTCATTGAAGCTTTCATCTTGTCCAATGGCATTTCCTACGTAGCAGTCCCAGATGGGGAAATGTTGAGCAACTCACCAAGCAATGATGATTTATGATTTTGATGGAACCTGCCATTTCAGCCACAGAAGAGCAGCTGGACCATGAACATATTCTCAGAGCTGTAGGTTTGAATGTGTTGACTTGAATAATCATGTTGTATGATTGCTAGAGTGGGTTGTTGGTTCATTCTTTTCATCAAAAGTTTAGGTCAGTGGAAAGTTCTGTCAACAGCAACCACTTCAACATAAGAAGTATTTCAAATGCTTGTAAGGCAATAGGAAACTATTCACAGATGTCACTCTTCAACAGTCATCTATGCTGGCTTTGCAAAGTGTTGGGGCTCATTCTGTTTCACCCACAAGAGGCCTGTGGTTGTATTCCTGGAGATCTTAGCAGAAGAGCCCTATAAAAGAAAACAGTACGGCAGACTGAGGAAGATTAAAGAAAGAGGCTGTCTTAAATTAGTAGCAGAAAGTGATTTAAAATACTCCAAAACACTAATAATTGGAGAAATACAAATTAAAGTAACTTTGAGATTCTACCTCATGCACATTAGATTGTCCACGAAGTGGATAAACATGGAAAATGACAAAAGGTGTAGAGGGTATGGGAAAATAGGCACACTAATGCACCGTTGGTGAAGCTATGAATAGATACAGCCATTCTGGAAAACAAGTTGGAACCATGTCCCAAAAGTTACTGAATTGTATTTATCCTTACCCTGTGACCCAGCAACACCATGACTAGGCATACAACACAAGAAGATAAAAGGAAAAAAAAAAAGTCCTATATGTACAAAAATATTCAGAGTAGCCCTTTTTGTGGTGGCAAGAAACCTTCCACTGAGGGGATACTCAGTTGGAGAATGGCTGAACAAATTGTTGGATATTAATGTAATGGACTACTATTATACTGTAATGAAGAAAGAGACAGTTTCAAAAAAACCTGGAAAGAATTATATGCATAGTGAAGTGAGAAGAACCTCAGAACAATTTATACTATAACTTCAAAACTGTGAAAAGCCAATTTGTTTCTTTTAATAAGTTTTTATTGATATTTTCTGTTAGTTATCCCATATAACCCATCCCTTTATCCTCAACAAGAGCCATTCCATATGACAAATTTTTTTTAAGAGAGTAAAAAATAGACAGCACAACTGATCAACATGCTGAAAAAATTTGAATGTCTAACACTCATGGATCTTCCACCTCCACAGAGAGGTAGTTTGGGTATGTCTTCTCATGTCTCTTCGAGTCCCACTTGATTGTTATAATTTTGTTACATTTACTTTGGATTTTTTTTTTTTTTGCTGTGTCATTATTTCCATTTACATCATTAGAGTTACTGTGTATATTCTTTTCTTGGCTCTGTTTACTTCACTCTGTATCAGTTTATATAAATTTTTCCATGCTTCTCTGTATTCATCATATATATCATTTCTTATAATACAGTAATATTCTATATATTCATGAACCACAGCTTTATCTCCTCTTGACCTACCTGTATTCCTTTCTTTCTCTTGTCTAATTGCTATTGCTACCATTTTTACTGTTGTTTAGTAATGTACAACTCTTTGCGATCCCATGGATCATACTGTCCATAGGTTTTTTTCTCCACAAAGATACTGAAGTGGTTCACCAGTTCCTTCTCCAGTGGATTAAATTTTACTATTCAGAAATCTTCCACACACATTCCATTCCATTCCACAAATATTTTAGTTCAGAGCATTGTGTTAAGTGCCAGGAGAGATACAACTTTTAGATAGGCAATGACCTTTGCCCTCACTCTCCAGTGGATTAAGACAAACAGAGGTTAAGTGACTTGCCCAGGGTCACAAAGATAGTGTCTGAGACCACATTTGAACTCACGTCTTGCTGACTCCATGCCTAGTGCTTTATCCACTGAGCCACCTAGCTGCCTATAACTGTACCAAATAATAGTGAGGAGAGTAGAATATCTTTGCTCCACTCCCTTATTTATTGGAAAGGGTTCTACTATATTCTGGTTACATATGATGCTTGCTTTTGGTTTTAGCTAGATGCTTTTTATGATGTTTTTTAAAAGGTTTCTGATTATACTTTATGAGGTTTTTAACATAAAGAGCGTTATACTTTCTCAAACACTTTTTCATTATCTATTGAGATTATTGTTGGTTTGGGATAGTTTGGTTTTTTGTTTTGTTTTGTTTGCCGGGCAACAGGGGTTAAGTGACTTGCCCAGGGTCACACAGCTAGTAAGTGTCAAGTGTCTGAAGCTGGATTTGAACTCAGGTACTCCTGAATCCAGGGCCATTGCTTTATCCACTGTGCCACCTAGCCGCCCCGCTAGTTTGGTTTTTAATATGATTGTGTTGTTTTCCTCATATTGAACTATACTTGCATCTCTAATATAAATCCTGCTCGATCAAAAAGAATGATTTCTTGGATAAATTACTATATTCTGTTTGACAGGATTTTGACTAAAAATTTTGAGTTCAAAGATTATATTAACCTATTATTTTCTTTCCGTGTCTTATCTTTCCTTGGTTTAGGTATGAGGACTATATTTGCCTCATAAAAGGATTCTGGTAGAATACTTTCTCAATTTTTGAGCATAATTTGTAAAGAATAGTTTCTAACTGTTCTTTAAAAGTTTGATAGAATTCCCCCTTGAATCCAATAAGACAAGGATTTTTTTTCTTTGTATTTTATTTTACAGATTAATTCCTTTCCTTTTCTGAAATTGGTTTAAGAGTATATTATATTTTTGAAGGTATTTTTCTTTCTTTTGTGTCTTTGGTTTTATTTGCATATATATAATTGCACATAATATATTGTATAAAAAATAATTCTTCTATTTTTCTGGGTTTGCCATGATTTCAACTTTTTTATTTTATTAGTCTTTTCAAAGAACCAGCTTTTAGTTCTATTTATTATTTCTATGGGGTTTTTGTCTCCAATTATTTCTTCTCTAATTTTCATTATCTCCTCTTTTGTGTTTATTTTAGATTTTTTAATTTTCTAAATGTATATTCACTTCTTTAATTCTTTCTTTTTATGTTTTGTTAATGTATGTTTGCAATGACATGATTTTCCTCCTAAGGACTGTTTTAGCTGCATCCCAGAAACTCTGGTATTTTGTTTCAGCATTATTGTTATTCATTGGTTCTATCATTTGTTCGTTGATCCACTTATTTAAGATTTTATTGTCAAGTATCCATTTGGTTCATATCTTTTATTTGTTGTCCCTCTACCAATTTCTGTTTTTATCAGGTTATGGTCTCTAAAGGATATATTAACTATTTCTGCCTTTTTATATTTGTTTCCATCACCTTTGTGCCCTCATTTGTGGTCAGTTTTTGTAAAAGTTCCATGTGGTACAGAATATGTATGTTACTTTGCTCTTCTATGTAGAAGATGCCATAAGGCTTTTAACTATTTTCTCCCGAAATTTGTTCAGTTCTACATTTTCTTTTTTATCTTTCTGTTAGACTTATCCAAAACTGATAAAAAGGATATTGAAACCTCCTGTCACAATCATTTTATTGTCTATTCTTCTTGAAGATCAGATGTTTCCGTTATGAATTTGGATGTTAAGGAATTTGAAACATATAAGTTTATTGTTTATATTGTTTTGTTATCCATCGTTCCTTTCATCATAATATGGTTTCCTTGTTTATCCTTTTTTATTTTTTGTAAGTTCATTTTTGGAAGCATACTATCCACCTCCAAAGAAAGAACTAATATTGACTGAACACAGACTGAAGTATGCTATTTTTCACTTTCCTTTCATTTTTTTTCTTTTATTCAAGTTTTCTTATACAAAATGATTAACTTGGTAATGTTTTACATAATTGCACATGTATAAACTATATCTGATTGCTTATCGCCTCAGGGGAGAGAAAAGAGGAGGGATAGAATTTGGAACTCAAAACATCAAATAAAAATGTTTATTATTAAAATTAAAAGAAAGTTTGTTTTTGCTTTGTCTAATAGCATGATAGCAATTCCTGTTTTTTTGGATTCAATTGATGTGTAATAAACATTTTTTCCATCTCCTCAGTTTTATTTTGCATATATGTCTTTTTTTACATGCTTCTTATAAGCAACAGATTTGGGGGTATTGTTTTCTTATCCAATCTTGAGTTCTTTTTCATTTTATTGGATAATTTAATCCATTCACAGTTAAAGTTACGAGTTAGGATTATGTTTTCCAGCATGTCTCTAAAAGTCTTTCTTTTTCTTTTCAAATTATGATCTCTCTCTCTTTCTCTCCCCTGCAGTAAACAAAGCATTATGTTCCTCCAGTTACTTTACTTTACTTTTATCTTTTTTCATAGTGGCCTTTTCCCTATTGGCTCTATTCTCCTCATCATGATCCTCTTTTCTTGTTTGTTATCCATTTCATTTTATTGTTTTATTTATTAGTGCCTTTTTCTTTCCTGCTTTTATTTGGGTACATATTTCTTCCCCCTCTTTTTCCCCTCATTTAGTCAAATATATTTCCCTTCCTTTCCTTCCTTTCAGCTAGTTCTATTCATTAGGCTTTTTAAAAATTTGGTTCTTTGTGTCCCTTTCCAGGAAGTATTTTTTCACTCTCTTTATTATCTAACTTCTCTCTCTGTATACTCTAGACATAAATTCCTCATTCACAACCCTTTTAATTATCTGGTCTCTTTCTTTTCTCTGAAAACTCCCAGAGTATCTATTCTAGGCTCTCCTATCTAGGGGCTTTCTGCCATTGCTTTGTAGAGTTTGCCTCAGGGATTCCCCCTTTTCTATTGTGTCTAACTCCAAGAACAATGCCAATGATTGCATGTGTCAGAGAGGACACTTCCCCATGTAAAATTTCTCCCCATTACATACCCAATTATGCAGCCCACCATTGACCAATACCTTCCTTTGTTTATGTGTTTGCTTCAAAATCTCCTTCCTGTATTCATACTCTCTCCTCTAGGTGCCAGTTGTCTCCAGGGCTTCCAATGCCCTTTACCTCTCCCCCCAAACACCAATGTAGACAAGTAGACTTTTTTTCTTTTTTCTTTTTTAGTGAGGAAATTGGGGTTAAGTGACTTGCCCAGGGTCACACAGCTAGTAAGTGTCAAGTGTCTGAGGCCAGATTTGAACTCAGGTCCTCCTGACTCCAGAGCCAGTGCTCTATCCACTGTGCCACCTAGCTGCCCTCCCTCCCTGACTTTTATGTACATTCCCATGTTGTAATGTTGTCCCACAAAAAAAATCATTGATTCTCCTGTAGTCAGGATGTGATCAGATTCTATCCATAATGCTTTCTATCTGCCTTTTCACTGTTACCTCTACCAGATTTCTACCTTTACTCCTGTCTCATTGTGTACATTTAGAAAGAAGTCTCTTACTGGTCTTTCTGTTGTCACTCTGTTGCTGTTACTGTCCTTGACTGCTACATTTATTCACTCTTTCTATATTTCTATTATTTAGAATACTTAAGCAAGCAATTTCTATAATTCTAGTTTCCTTTCTAAAAATGTTTCAAACTCTTCCTTATTGTTGAAAATGCATCTTTTTTTCCTGTATGGTTAAACTCAGATTTGCAGGGTACATTACCCTGGCCTGCATACAGAGCTCCATTGCTTTTATTATTCCTTTCCTTCCTATACTTTCTAGTGTGTCCAGAATAGTCTTGCATTATTTCAATGTTTTTTCCTTTTTATTTAAAGGTTTTTCTCCTAATGTCTTACAGTACTTCTTGTTTCTAAAATGAAGTGTTAAATGTAACCACTATTTGGGGGCAGCTAGGTGGCTCAGTTGATAGGGCACCGGCCCTGGAGTCAGGAGTACCTGAGTTCAAAGCTGGCCTCAGACACTTAACACTTACTAGCTGTGTGACCCTGGGCAAGTCACTTAACCCCAATTGCCTCACTAAAAAAAAAAAAGAAGATTTAAATGTAACCACTATTTGGCTTGGAGTTTGCAGTCTTAGGTGTCTTTTTTTCTAGAGGTGATCTGGGGCTTCCCTTAATCTGAATTTTATTTTCTATGTTTAAAAGTTCTGAGCAGGTCTCTTCTATTATTTCCAGCATTATAGTGTTGAGGTTTTTTTGTCCTGTCATTCTTCTGGAAGACCTGTAATCGTTATATTGTTTCTGTTCATCCTATCTTCAAGATTAGTAAATTTTACTTGCATAGTTAAGCATATCTGAAGGCCATATTTATTTTGCCATTATTGTTTTTTCTGTTGATTTACCTGTTTATATTCAAAGTCTTTGAATTTTCCTCTTCCTGAAATATTCAGTAATTTTAATCTCCCCTTCCCCTCTTTACCCCTAAGTTTCACTATTACTCACTTTCTGCCTTCTTTCCCCTTTGATTGTAGTTTCCTTAGGAGTTAGATCTCAAAGCATCTCAACCTCCTCCCATAGTGAGCAACTAATTCATTGTTTACCAGCCTAGGTCTCTAAAGATCCATTAGTGGACTAGTCAGAAGAGAAGACAGTGGGGCAGGCTTCACTGAGGATGAAGGAAAAATGGAGGTAGCTCTTTCAAATGGCATTGGATCATGTTGAACTTCCAAATTAAATATGTATGTATGTATATCCATGTACTTTTGTATGCTATGGTAAAAAGGAAACAAAAGCTAATGTCCACAACCAGGAAGGACAATTAGCAAATTAAGAAATCCCTTTACTTCTACTGTGAAGGATAAGTGTCTAAGGGGACAGTTAGATGGCTCAATAGATAGAGCCTTGGGCCTGAAGTCAGGATGACCAGAGTTCATATGCAACCCCAGACATTTAACTAGCTGTGTGACCCTGGTCAAGTTACTTATCTGTTTGCTTCAGTTTCCTCAACTGTGAAATAAAGATAATAACAGCACCAATCTCACAGGGTTGTTTTACAGATCAAGTGAGAAAGTATTTGTAAAGTGTTTAGCACAGTGCCTGGAGCAGAGTAGGAACTATATAAATGTTATTTATTTTTATTATTATTTAAGTGAGACACTGTGCCTTGATTACAACCATCAAAACAGAAAGCTCAATAGAGGCTAGGGAAATATAAAAATCTAAAGTCGTTTACTCCTAGGTATTAATGACAAATACAGGCAAAATAGTCCTCAAAATAAATAATTGATTTTACTAACTGAAATATGATCCAGATCCTAACTTAGGAATTTAATTATTCTCCCCTCCTTTATGTAATAGCATCTTTAGCTATCACAGGTACATATAGGCCTATGTTCTGTCTCCCCAACAAGATTAAAAATTCTTGAGGAAAAGAAAAATATCTCATGCATTTTTGTGCCCCCAGAGGCTAACAAAATACTTTTCACATAGTAGATACTCAATAGATGCCTGTTGATTAATTGATTAACTGACATATTAATATACAAAGATTCTGAGTAAGCCCAAGAGAGGCAAAGAGTTCAGTATATTCCAAGTCTGGCCAAAGAAAAGGAAGAATAATGCTGCTTTCAATGTTGTTGCTTGCATTAGTCCTAAATTAGTGGGTAAATAAACTCTGGTCTGCACATCTGGTAGTCCAATGACTTTCATGAATATTAAATGCATATTTTAAATGTTTGAAAACGTTACCAAGTATTTTTTTTAAATAACCCCTAACAAAAAAAAACCAGAATGTCCTAAAATCTGAGTTAACATGGTCTAGTAGAAAGAACAATTATCTAGATGTCAGCAGGAAAAGCTTAGCTCCATCTAGAATTAACTTCCTTGTATTACTTACCCTCTTTGTAACCTGGAGCTAATAATATCAGCCCTACCTATCTTAACAGATAGTTGTGAGAATTAAATAAAGTCATAGACTTAAGGCAGAAAAGACTTTAGATTTCATCTAGTCCAATCTCTTCCTTGTACAAATGAAGAAACTGAGGCCCACAGAGCCTAAGTCAAAAAGTATTGATTAAGCACTTACTATGTGCCAGATTCTGTGCTAAACTCTAGGGATTATAAGGGCCAAATTTAATATGGGAAGAGTTAATTGGGTGGATACAGAGGAAATCAAAAACAAACCCCTATCCTCAAGTTCAAAATATAATGGGGGAAACAACATGCCAACAGCTATGTTCAAACAAGATATGTATAATATATAATCATATAAACACACACATACATATAATCTCAAAGGAAAGGCATTAATATTAAAAAGAACTGTGGGAGGTCTTTTGGTTTTTAGCTAGGATATGAAGGAACCCAGGAGGAAGAAATGAGGAGGGAGAGAATTCTAGGTATGGGAGACAACCAATGAAAATATATAGCATCAGAAGATGGAGTATGTTGTGCAAGGAATAGCAAGGAGGCCAGAGTCACTGGATCATAGAGAAAAGGAAGATACAAGAATACTGGAAAGGTAGGAAGTATCCAGGTTATAAAGGGCTTTTAAAACCAGAGATATATGGGGGCAGCTAGGTGGTACAGTAGATAAAGCACTGGCCCTGGACTTAGGAGGACCTGAGTTCACATCTGGCCTCAGACACTTGACACTTATTAGCTGTGTGTCCCTGGGCTAGTTACTTAATCCTCATTGCCCCCCAACCAGATATATTTGATGCTGGAGGGATAGGGAGCCACTGGAGTTTATCGAATGGGGCTGGGGTTGAGGGCGGTGGAGTGACATGGCCAAACCTGTATTTTAGGAAGATCAATTTGACAACTGAGTAGAGAATGGACTTGAACAGGGAAAGACCAGGCAAGGAGGCCAACCAGAAGGCCAACAACCCAGGTATGAGTTGATGAGAACCTGAATTAGAGTGGTATCACTGTCAGGGGAGAGATATAGGCATATGCAAAGGGTCTTATGGAAGTAAAATAGATAGGAAATGGCAATGCGTTGGATGGGGTGGGGGAGTAGAGCAAGGAGTCATGGAAGGCACCTAGGTTGCAAATTTAGATGACTGAGAAAATGGTGGGTACCCTTGATGGTAATAAGGAATTTGGGAAGAGCAGAAAGTTTTAAGGGAAAGATAATGACAAGTTCTGGACATACTGAGTTTAAGATGTCTACTAGACAAAAAATTTGTATAATAGGCAGTCGAAGATGAGAGATTGGAGATCAGGAAAGAGTAGGCCTGGATCTGAGAATAATCTGAATAGAGAGACAAGAGTAGGCCTGGATCTGAGAATAATCTGAATAGAGAGACAATTCCTGAGACCTGATGAGTACTCCAGGAAAATATTTTCCAGAAAGATGAGAGGAGTTACCCCCATGTGCTAAGAGGTCTTCTTCGGGTTCTTTTAATGTTTTATGGACACCAGTGTAACCAATAGGCTGGTCATGTGTTATATCTCCCTTGCTACATGACTGGTCATCCTTTCCATCATATAACGCCTTGGCAATGTCTTCTATTGTACTTTGGGGGCACGATTCTATTTGATGACACAAGCAATCAGCAAAGAGAAAACAGAATGGGATTGAATTTGTGAAACTCCAGAGCCTCCCATCACGTCAAGATGCTTCCTAGCTCAAATACCCATTTTTAGCATCATCCTCCATTATATAGCTTATGTAGACATTATATAGCTATAATTCATAGAACATGTGAGCAAGCAAGCAGGTATTTATTACTGCCTTTATGTGCCAGGCATTATGCTTGGTAATGGTGAGAAAAAAAGAAAAATGAGAGGCCCTGCCCTCACAGAACTTATATTCCATAGAGAAGCCAACATTTACATAAGTATATTTTTGTTGTTATTGTATGTACAGAATGTATATATAAAATATATATACTAGGTCATTTGGGGAGGAACCTGGAAGGATCAGGAAAGGGTTCGTATGTTTTTAAATGGTGCTTGAACTAAATTTGAAGGAAACAAGGGATTCTCAGAGGCAGAGGAACGATTGCATCCCAGGAAAAGGGATGGGGGCAGCTAGGTGGCGCAGTGGATAGAGCACCGGCCCTGGAGTCAGGAGTACCTGAGTTCAAATCTGGCCTCAGACACTTAACACTTACTAGCTGTGTGACCCTGGGCAAGTCACTTAACCCCAATTGCCTCACTAAAAAAAAAAAAGAAAAGAAAGAAAGAAAGAAAAGGGATGGAGTGGGCAAAGGAGAATCAAAATTACACATGACCCAGAGGGCAATGGAAAGATCCCCATCTACAAGTAAAGGATGCCTTTAAATTCTCCAGAGATAAACCTTGCCCTTATGGGAGATAATCCATTACCTAGAGGTATAACCAGAAGATCTGGATTCTGCCCCCTGCTTGCTGTTAAACTTCAGGTAAGTCACTTAACTTCTCTGAGCCTCTGTTTTGTCATTTGTCAAATGGGTATAGTAATACCTGTACTACCCATCTCCTAGGATTGGTTGTAGGGAGCTAGGGCAAAAGGAAGAGGGAGAATAAAAGTTCCCTTAAAGCCCTTCAGAATTATTAATTTTTAAAAATTTATTATTATTGGGAAAGGAAGTGTTGGACTAGACCTTGCACACTCACACAAACACACACACACACACACACACACACACACTAATAAAACCCAATGAAACAGTCTAGAGGCAACAAGTTATCAATACTTTGCCATGCTTTGCCATCTAGCATATGGACCCTGGGAAATAGCGATAAACACAGGAATCCACAAACATATAAAAAATGAATTAAGATAAAACAAGAACCCTTACCACTTAATGAGGGAGCTTTATGGATGTAGATTCATGACAATGACTCAGAAACATGATTACCTTATCATAAACTTTAGTTGATAGACTTTCATTTCTTAGAGAAGCATGGCTCCAACCCTCTTGCCCTACCTCCTGCCTGTTTTTTTCTTCTTCTTTTCTTTTCCCCAGATTATCAGACCTATTTGTCCAGTAAAAAAGAAATGCAAAAAAAAAGAAAAAGAAAAAGAAATGCATGCCACCTCTGTCCTGTTCTTTCTGCCTAAAAGAACATCTACATTATATCAAACACTCGGGTTGTTTCAAGGCATTAGAGTAAAGAAGAAAAAAAATAATAGTTGATATTTCGGTAGCAATTTAGGGTTTACAGTGCTTATTCTAAACACTACCTCACGATAATATTCTAAGATAGGTATGTCAGGAATTATGATTCCCCCATTACAGATGAGAAAACTGAGGCTCATCAAGGTTAAGTGATTTGCCTGTCATCACACATAGTTGTGTCAGAGGGAGAATTCAAACCCCAGGCTCCTCCTGACTCCAGGTCCAGAACTCTTATCCAGTATTCCATAATGCCTCTATAGAGAGACTAAATGTTTTTGCCACACTAACCAACAGTGTCCTTTCCCTAGCTCACTGGGAAAGAAAAGAAAGTGGAAGTTCGGGTTATTTACTTAGCCTGGTTCCTCTTAGCCTGACCTTTTCTCTTTCACCTTTTTCTTCTTTCATATAACTAAAGAAGAAAGAAGGAAGGAAAGAAGGGAAGGAAGGAGAGGGAAAGAAGGAAGAAGGAAGAAGGGAAAGGGGGAGGGAGGAAGAAAGCGGATGAAAAAGAGAGAAATATGGAGTGGGGAAATGAAGGAACATACGAGGGAGAGAGGGAAATGGTGCTAGTTGTGAAATTTTATGAGATAATGATAACATATTTACATAGAGATCATTTTCACTAAAGGCTACCTCTGATGCCTCACTAAAGGGAAGCAATGATGTTGAGACCCATAAGGCTATGCCAGTGTAGCCCAATCTCTGACAGATCCTAGTGCTCTAGGAAGGCTCTATGTCTTAGCCTAGCAATGGACTGAGGATATGTTGTCACCCAAGTCCAGGAAGGAACATCACCACAATCCTGATCAAAGAGTGACAATAAAGACCATGGTTGAAATCACGGGAAATGGAGGGAGGATCTATTGACTCACATATGCTTCAAATATTGAAGTATATAACATTTTATAGTCAGAATTCATTTTTCACATGTATCATCTCATTCGATCTTCACAACAACCCTGAGGTTGGCTGGATAAGTCTTATCCTTGTTAACATTTGAAGGAAAATAAGGCTCAGACTGGTTTGGTAGTAACTTGCCTTAGGTCACAAACACTTGAAAGTGGCAGTTAGGATTGAAACCCAGGTGTTCCAGCCCTAAGTCCAATTCTTTGCTTTACTGAGCTCCCTTGTACATTGTTTGTTGCTGTAGTTGAGTCGTTTTAGTTGTCTCTGACTCTTTGTGACCCCATTTGGGGATTTCTTGGCAAAGATACTAGGGTGGTTTGCCTTTTCCTTCTCCAGCTCATTTTATAGAGAAGGAAAACTGAGACAAACAAGGTTAAGTAACTTGCCCAGGGTCACCCAGCTAGTAAGTTTCTGAAGCAGATTTGAACTCAGGAAGATGAGCCTCCTTGACTTCAGACCTGGCACTCTACTGAGCCACCTAAGTCTAAAGTATCAGGTATTAGACTACTCAGAACTTTTTCTTTTCTTTTTGTCCCTTTTTTAAAAAAATGTCAGGGGGCAGCTAGGTGGCACAGTGGATAGAGAACTGGCCCTGGATTCATGAGGACCTGAGTTCAACTCTGGCCTCAGACACTTGACACTTACTAAACTGTGTGATCCTGGGCAAGTCACTTAACCCTCATTGCCCCACAAAAAAAAAAAAAAAAAAGGTCTGGGTCCCAGAGACTAAAGGATCACTTTAAAATTTAAGAGATTCAATCACAGATGATAGTATTATTATTGTGAGATCACAGTATTTTGTAGCTAAAAGGATCCTAGAGGGTATATAGGCCCACACCCTCATTTACAGATGAATACACTGAGGCCTGGAGAGATTGGAATTTGTCTAATCCACCATCCCCTCTTCCTCAGCCCAAATGTTGAAAAACGAATCTATGGGTTTGTGTATATGTATGTACACGATGGACATATATAAATGAAAGCATCTAAGTGTATGTTTATATATACGTACAGTATAATCTCTACCTATATACGTGTGATGTGTATTATGATGTCTTCTACCCCTTTTGTATAGGGATGGAGCCTGGGACTCTCATTTCTTTAGTAAGCATTTTGAGGCCAGGGACTGTCTTTTGCTTCTTTTTGTATCTTCGGCTGTTAGCACAGTGCCTGGTACATGATAGACACTTAATAAATGTTGTTTGTTTGATTGATTGATTGTTTGATTAACTATAAGGAACTCATGTGAAGAGACTATTTATGAATGCAAGTCATATCATCTCTGCAGGTTAGAGTTTTAGAGGTTACCTAGAGCTCTTAGAGGTAAAACAGCTTGCCCAGAGTCACATAGACAGTATACAACAGAGGTAGAATTTGAACCCAGGTCTTCCTGGCTTTCAAGGCATGATCTCTTCTTATCCTTGCTTGCTTTTGGCAGGTATAGAAGGACCATGCTACAGAATGTGAGACGAAGGGGAAAAACACTCACTTATGAAGCATTCGCTATAGAGCAGGCACTGTACAGGCATAATAGGAGAATGTTCTAACATAGGATGATATTCTCGCATTCCTTAAGCTAGTCTCTGTGCCTGAACAAAGGTTATTAGATATTAGATCTAACATTTCATTCAATCAGATTGTCCTAACAATACTAGGACAGCACACACCTATAGAACATATATCTGGGAGGAGCCAAGGAGCCAGCGGCCCTGTGTTCAAAGCCTGACTCTGACAGAGAAGGTGTGATAGAAAGTTGGAGAATCTGGTTTCAAAATCTTCCCCTGCTACTTGTTATTTCTATGACCTTGGACAAGTCATTTACCTCTCTGGGGCTTAGTTGCTCATCAGGAAAATGGGAAGATTGAATTAGGTCCCTTCCAAACTCTATGTCTGTTAGCCTACAATCCTATAATTTACTAGCTGCATGACCTCAGGCAAGTCACTGAAACTCTCTGGGTCTTAGTTTCTTCAAGTATAAAAGAAGGGGCTTGAATAAGACAAATGTCAACCATGAATCTATGACCTAGGGAACCTGTGCACTTGCATGGATAGGCAGCTCAGCCCTGAGATAAGATCTCAATCTTTTCACCGAGGTTGGCTACACCAGTGGCATCGCTGTTCCCCCTTCATCTCTGCACCCCTCTCCTTTGCCAACTTCCACCCACGCAGGCACCCTGGACTGCACATGTCAGGTGGAAAATGAGATAAGTACTCAGAGAGCAGAGGGGGTGGAGAAAGTGGGTAGGAGGTAAGGAGAGGAAACACCCTGAAGACAGAAGTCTGCCTTTCTATTGCAAATTGCTATGATATAATAAAATGGCCATGCATTCACAGAGTAAAATGACCCAGCTGGCTCAAGAGCTGCCCAGGTCCAAGCATGAAAAGGCAGGACTTTAGTCCGGCAAATCAGTAGGAAACTAGAGACGCTGAACTTGGGACTTGGGTTCCCTTGATAAGGGTAGTACATAAACAGAGAAGCAGGAACAGAGCCTCCTCAGCTTTCTCCACACGGAATCCCAGCTCAGGGCTGATATTTTTGAGATCTTTGCCCTTTAGATCTAACAGGAAATCTTAAAATGGAAAACATGGAGTGTCAAGGAAGGGGTGAGGCCCTTCCAACACATAAGAGAGTTGTAGCAGCCTATGGATGGAAAATGAGAGCTCGTTAAGAAAATATAATTCAGGTTTAACACATCTCAGGTCAAAGTACATCTCAGTCTTTCAGGAGCAGAAAGAAAAGCCTTTACCAGATACATGCATAACTAGGTAGCTTGAATAAGTAGTGGAGAGAAGGCTATATCTGAGATATACTATAACCCTGCAGGAATAATAATAATAGTAATTTATAATAACAATTGACACATATAGCACTTTAATATTTGCCTTTTTCTGTGTCATAGAGAAACCCTGCAAGGCAGATGCTGTATTCATATGCCCATTTTACATGTAAGAAAACTTAGGCAAAAGGCAAGTGACTTGCAGATAGTCCATTTGTTATGTTGTTATTCCATCTTTTCAGTTGTGTCCAACTCTTCATGGCTCCATTTGGGGTTTTCTTGGCAAAGATACTGGAGTGATTTGCCATTTCCTTCTCCTGCTCATTTTACAGATGAGGAAACTGAGACAAAAAGGGTTAAGTGACTTGCCCAGGGTCACACAGCTAGTAAGTGTCTGAGGCTGGATTTGAACTTGTCTTCCTGACTCCAAGCCCAGCACTCTACCAACTGAGCCACCTAGCTGTCCTGATCCATTTGCTAGTGAGTGTCAGAGAAGAGATTTGAACCCAAGTTTCTAACTCCCAACTCCAAAGTTCTAGCAATTACGCCATGCTGTTCATCCTAGGTCCTGAGTTGTCCAAGTGTGTACCAATTCAAAAGTTGAACCCGGGGTATTCTCTGGAGTTGACAAACTGTGAAGAAGTTACAGACAAGGAGAGAAGATCCAGAGTAAAGATTCTGAGTTCAATACACTAAGCCAAAGGCAGAATAAATGTCAGAACTCCCCTAGCATTAACTACATTTAGGTTAGCAGGTAATTTAATTACTCTAAGCATGATTAGTTCCTCTCACCTTAATTCCAACTTCAGAGCTCTTTAAGAAGCTAAATTCATTTATTTACATCCCTAACTATCCTGCTTTAGTAAACATTCCACAGAGCTTGGATACAACATTAAATGAGACAGGAGAGAGAAATTAACTCACTGTCATTAATGGTATTTACAGTATTCACCTCTACCAGTAATTAACAAAGAAGTGAAAGCCAAGACATGTTTGATCCCACCAGCCAAATGGGAGCAATCCCAGCAGACTGGCAGCCTTGGCCTGGTAAGTACTAGAAAGCCTTAGGACTACAGTCACGAACAATAACACAAGCCTACAGGTGAATGCTGCTGATTACCCCTTGCTCCTGGAGTGGAACAGAGCCAATAGAGCTACCCCATGGTTCCAAGGTGGTTTGGGGCTTATGTCCTGGATCATTTAGCTAGCTGCACACCCATAGGGAACAGATGTGACTCCCACCCTGGATCTCTGCTTTGTGACCTCAACAGCTGGAACAGCCGATAGATCCAAAAGCATTCAGTTCTGTAGACGTCATCCAAAACATGCTCTATAGCAGGGGGTTTTACCCCCTTTGGGAGTCTGGCAAAGACTCTGGACCCCTTCTCACAATCATGGTTTGAAAAGCTTTGGATCAAATACTTGAGGTTACAAAAGAAACTAATTCTATTATAGTTCATATATGTCACATACATGAATACACACATATTTTTCCCCTAAGTTCACAGACCTCAAGTTTAGAATCCCTGACCTGTATGGTTAGCACTTGCCAAAGGTTTGGGGATTTTTTTCCCCCATACTATGTTTATATGGTACTTCAATGTTTGCAAAATGTTTTGTATGCATCATCCTATTTGATACTCACAACCAACCTGTGAGCTAAGCACCACAGATATTATGATCCCCATATGATCCCCATTACAGATGAATAAATAGAGACTATTCAAGGAGATTAAGTGACTTGCCCAAGGTAACACAATTAGCAAAGGTCTAAAGCAAGTTTTGAGCACAGATCTTGCCAACTCCAAGTCCAGGATTTTATCCACTACTCCTTCGAGCTATGTAGGCATTTGCCTTAATTAACATAATAAATAATGGGTTCTGTGGCTGTGAAATACATTTCTGCCTGCCTTGGTCTAATAGGCAGCTTAACTAGTCAGTTAAAGGAGGATTTGGGGGTTTTCCTTTTCCGTCCTTTGGCAGATAAAAAAGCCAAGGGGAATATTTCTGATCATAATCTCAATTCCTCTCTGAGCTGATGCTCAGCAGCTGGTATCACAGCTACCCAGTTCCTGGAAAAGTGAATAGTCAAAATACGCCCCCCCCCCCCAGAGCTTCTGTCAATATCTATGGGTAATTCACAAAGTGTTCATGGATGGAATAAAATGCTGCTCTCAGCAATTATGCATCCTTTGGAAGGAAGACTTCAGAAACATGTAGCTACTAGTCCACCCAGCCCTCAACCCCTGCTTCATCTTATCTTATAGTTTGCTATTGCTCGGTTGTTTCAGCCATGTCTGACTCTTTGTGACCCCATTTGAGGTTTTCTTGGCAAAGATACTGGAATGGTTTGCCATTTCCTTCTCAAGTTCATTTTAGAGATGAGGAAACCGAGGCAAACACTTAAGTGACTTGCCCAGCTGGTTAGTGTCTGAGGCCATATTTGAACTCAAATAGATGAGTCTTCCTGACTCTGGGCCCAGCACTCTATCTGCTGCCTAGAGCTTTGGCCCCAACTCTTCTTTGATGGCTGCATCCTGTATGTGACACATCCTTCCTACCTGGACCACACCTATGGCTTTCCAGCACTTCAACCAATGTGGGATGACAGATATCATGAAATACAGAGACAGACAGGAAATCAAATGGAATCACAAGTTCAGAGCTGGAGAGGACCTTTGGAGATCATCATGCCCAACCTCAACATTTTATTGCTGAGCAAACTAAGGCCCAAGGAGGTTAAGCAATTTGCTCAGGGTCAGACAGTCAGTAAATGACAGAGCCAGGATTCCAACCCAGGTTTTGTGACTCCAAATCAACTCCACTATACCCACACTGCTCTATGCCAGCTGCAAGGTACCATCTTCTATTTGGCTACAGAGTACCAGCTTGTGCTTAGGTCAGTGTGGATAAGCAGTTTCATGCAACAAAAACAAATTCAACCAATTGATAAATAAACATTTATTAAGCACCTACTACTGTGCTAAGCTAGTTCCATGTGTAGGCATCTCTCTGTGGGGTGTGATTTGATTAGTAAGTGCAATTATCAAACCACCATGACATTGTAAGCCATTAGCATCCCATAATACCTTAAGTGTCATGGAATCATAGAGTTGGAAGGAATCTTAGAAGGCATCTAGTCTAGCTTTCTTATCCCATGCAGAAATTTCCTCTATAACATCCCTAAGAGGGGTGTGTGTGTGTGTGTGTGTGTGTGTGTGTGTGTGTGTGTGTGTGTGTGAGAGAGAGAGAGAGAGAGAGAGAGAGAGAGAGAGAGAGAGAGAGAGAGAGAGAGAGAGAGAGAGAGAGAGAGAGAGAGAGAGAGAGAGAGAGAGAGATTGATTACTAGTTTACAACACAACCCATCTCAGTTTTGGATAACTGTTAGGATGAGCTGACATCTGCCTTCCTTTAACTTCCACCCATTGGTTCTAGTGAGGCAACTAGGTGGTATAAAGTTTAGAGTATTTGACCTGGAATCGGGAAAGACCTGAATTAAAAGCTAGACTCACTTATTGTGTGACCCTGGCACAGTAACTGTGTGGACAACTCAAGTTGTACATTAGTAACCCTAATAATACATGGTATATTAGTACTTTAGTAACCTTAATATATTAGTAACCCTAATATACAAAGAAGAGAAAAAAGCACATGGGGAAACAAGTATAGCATTCACATAGGTTGGAAAGACACAAAAGAGTTGAGGTCTGAGTTTGTGAAAGGAGTGTCCATGTTAAGAAAATGGTGAATCTTTCTAAGCCTAGGTTAAGTCACTTAATTTCTCTCTGCCTTGGTTTGGTCATCTATAAAATGGGAATGATAATAATAACCCCAATTTTCCACAGTTCTTGTGAGGATCAAATGAGATATCTTAAAAATTCTTTGCAAATCTTGAAGTGATACATGAATACTAGCTGTTTTTAGTGGCATGTTTCTAATCCTTCTTGAAGAGGGAGTACCTGGGAATAGGGAAGTGAGCTATTCCATATTTCTCAAGGGCATTTAGGGTTAGGGTTAGAATCCCCATCCCTAATACCCATAGGATCCCTCATTCTGGAAGACTTAAGTCAAAAATTCCAGCCTGCTTTCCACTGTACCCCATTACCTCCTGGGATATAAACTGGGTTTGCAATCCAAGTACTAACTGTAATCCTAACCTTGACTCTAGACACAAGCCCTGGATTCAAGTCCCAGCCTTTTACTACTACCTGAAGGAGGGGAGTGGAGGGGAAGGGAAGGCTAAAAGGAGATAATGCAAAGTGAAGATGGAATAGAGTACAAGCGTGGAGCTCCCCAAACATTCCGTTATTAACTTGCACAGCCCTCGAGCCCTGACTCATCTCACCCTATAGACTGGCCACTACTTTGGAGCTCTTACAGCTCATAAAGGGCCACCTTGCCCAGTGCTTTCAAATTTTGCCTCTTGACTGTGGGCGAGTATAGGAAATGGTAGCAATAAAAATCATCCGCCCAGTTCAGCTGCACTCACTTCCCCTGATTCCAAGAAGGGAGGAAAAGGGCCAAGTGAATGTTTATAAATTGCTCTCCCTAAACTTGCCTGGGTTCATATGCATATATATGTACACGTACTCCAGCTGTGTGTGTGTGCGTGCACACACGCTAAGCGCGTGCACACATTCTTTGGCACCAAACAAGGCTTTCTCACCTTGGCACTGCTTCAGATGATACTCTGAAAAGGGAAGGTGAGCAAGGGTGGGTGGGAGGAGTTATAAATTGGGCCAGCTCTGGATTCTCAGTGTGGGGGAAGGGGAGAAGGGCTTCTAACAGCTTCTAGTTACCACTGCATGGCTACAAGTTCAGATTCTTGAGAAAAATAGCTCTTTCCTCTTGGTCTGAACATGGGGACCAACAAAGTTTTGCATAGAGGAAATCCTGCCAAATTGATACCTTGTATTTTTGTTTTGTTTTGGTTTTTTGGTGAGGCAATTGGGGTTAAGTGACTTGCCCAGGGTCACACAGCTAGTAAGTGTTTAGGTGGTGCAGTGGATAGAGCACCGGCCCTGGATTCAGGAGGACCTGAGTTCAAATCTGGCCTCAGACACTTATCACTTACTAGTTGTGTGACCCTGGGTAAGTCACTTAACCCCAACTGCCTCACCAAAAAAAAAAAAAAAAGAAAGAAATCACAGGTCTAGTAAAAGACACAAACAAATGCAGCAACAGAGCACATAACAACATATTTACTACAGCATATAGTCACATTAGATATGTGCAATATATTATATACTTAAATACATAAATATTTTATTATGTTAGTATATTTAATATTTTCTATTATAATGGTCATTGTCAACAAGCATTTATTAAATGCTTTCTATGTGCCAGGCATTGTGCTAACTGCTAGGGATACAAAGAGAGGCAAAAATAGTTCCTGATCTCAAGGCACTGACAATCTAATGGAAGTGAATATTATTATTATTGATTCTGTTATAATTGAAAGCTAACAAGACCGGAGGCACTCTCTATCGAAGTCTCTTCTAAAACAAACAAAAACAAAACAAACAAAAAAGTTAGAGGAAAGCTATATAAATTCTTAAGACATCCCCTTCTCTTCCTGTTACCCACACCCAAAGAGTAACAGCAGACACTATGGCTTATACTAAAGGAGTGAAGGATTACTTTTCAGAGTAATTAAGAGTCAGGTGCTCACACAAGTTCAGACCACTCACCACTTCAATCACAGGCAACACCACTGAAAAAAGTTGAAGGAATAAGTTTCTGGTACCTTATCCTGGTTTGGGGTGAGATACCATCCAGAAGAGTATTCAGGCTTCTTGTTTCTCTTTTTGGGGGGGAGTAGGAGGAGCACAAGAGGAGGAGATGAAAAGGGAAGAAAATAAAGTCTTGTTAATTGTATGAGATAATTTTTTTTTAAGTGAGAGGGTGGGGTGATGCCCTGTTTTACATCACTGTCATTCCTGGATACACCTACAACAGTACCAAATAAGTAGTCAGCCAGACAATTAGCTGTAGCTTTTACAATGTAGCACTAATAATAACTGTAAAGTCATAGCATCATCTCTCATAATGGGCCATTTCAGTTTCTATCCTAGGACATAATGGGTGCAGTGGAAAGCAGGCTGGATTTTTAAAATCAGATCTGGGTTCAGCTCTCACTCTTTACTATTTGTGTGAATTTGGGCAAATCTCTTGCCCTCCCTGGGATTCAATTTCTTCATCTAAAATAAAGATAAAATTAAATTAAAATAAGAAAAAAACTAAGAAAGACCAGATGATCTCTGAGGTCCCTTTCAGTTCTAAATCTTTGAATCTATAATTTTAAGCCCTTCTGAGGCAGAGGTCGGGGTTCTAAGGATGTGCTGGTAAATGTTTAATGACCAGTTCAAGGCCCACTTTTAAGTTTCGTTGCACCTTGACATTTTCTCCATCACTTTCTCAAGTCTAAGCAATAAATAAACAGTACATCAAGTCTAGATTTCTGAGGTGTAAATGTTCACATTGAAAATTGAACAATTACTGGAGAGCTTGGTTCAAACTGGTTCCAACACAGCCCTAGGAGGATCCCATCATGTCCTAAAACAGCCATTTCACTTTTTTGATAGCTCTAATCATTAGAAAGTTTTAATGATTCTCACTGCCTCTGGTTGAAAAGCTGACATCTTGGAAAATGAGTTCATGTCCACGGACAGGTAAAATGAATGATGAAAGAAATGGTAATAGCCGTGTTGCCTCAATCAACTAATCAATAAACATTTATTAAGTACCTACTATGTGCCAGGCACTGAGTTAAATGCTAACTGGTCATTCTTTTTAGTGGTGAGACTGCATGGTAAAATGAGACAGAAAAGTACAACATACTTAGAATTAGGAAGTTAAATTTAAATCCCAGCTCTCCATGTTTCCCAACTATATAACCCTGGGTAGATCATCTAACCTTTCTAGACCTCAATTTTTCTACTACAAAATGAGAATAATACATGTACTGTCTTGCAACATTGTAAAGAAAGCAGCATGGAAATATATTTACTCTATTCCAGGTGTTCCCAAACACTTCTCTGCAAAGAATCTTTTTGACCCCCCCCCTTTTTTTATCATATATATTATACTTCACTAAGACTCTCCCACAACCATTGTTTATTTTCCTAAACCCTGGACACTTGCTCTCCCACTCTTGGCTGCCTTTCCTTTTTCCAAATAAGGACTAATGACAGTCCCCTGCTAAAAAGATACTGTAGCCCCTCCTCCACCAACTCACTTCACCTCTCTCCAGTCCCTAGTCTTTGTTCTTTCTGGCCCTCAGGGGCAACCCAGGAATATTACAGGTGATCCCTACTGTGAGATTTAAAATTGGATATTAGATCATAAATCTCACACTACTATTAAAACACCCTGATAAAGAGTACAGACCCTGAGGCAGCTAGGAGGTGCAGTGGATAGACCACCAGCCCTGGATTCAGGACAACCCGAGTTCAAATGTGACTTCAGACACTTGATACTTACTAGCTGTGTGACCCAGGGAAAGTTACTTAACCCCAATTGCCTCACCAAAACAAAACAAAACAAAACAAAACAAAGAAACAAAAAGAGTACAGACCCTAAACCTCCCCACTGTAACCCCAAAGCCTGATTTTAGGAATAACTGCCTGACTTTAATGCAAAGCAAATGTCAAGAGATTACTGGGTGAAAGAAATTAAAGAAGACCCTAAGACTTTTTCTCAAGATCCTCGAGAAGTGGGGGTAGCTAGGTGGTGCAGTGGATGGATAAAACACTGGCCCTGGATTCAGAAAGACCTGAGTTCAAATCCGACCTCAGACACTTGTCACTTACTGATTGTGTGACCCTGGGCAAGTCACTTAACCCTCATTGCTTCACCAAAAAAAAAAAAAAAACAGAAAAGAAAACTCAAAGCTCTTATTCATCTTCCCATGGAAAGGTACAACTTCCAACAATAATCGAAGTCACATGAGAATCTGTGCAAAGAACTAAAGATGTTGAGTCTGGAGAGAAGATAGAGGCAACCAATTGTCTATCTTTGAATATCTCAATTACTATCTTTGGGAAGAGAGAGAAAGCTCATTCTGTTTGGCCCCAGAAGACAAAACCAGGACCTCTATGTGGAAATTTCAGGAAGGCAGATTTTGGTGCAATAGAAGGAAGGTCTTCCTAATGATGATTGAAGCTGTCCAAAATGCAGATATGACCCTTGAGGTAGTGAGTTTGCTCACTGATGGAAATCTTGAAGAGGATGCTAAATGGCCTTTTATCATATGTTGTAGAGGGAATTCCTGCTCAGGTATGGGTAGCAAGGTGGTATAGTGAATAGAGAACTGGAAGTGCAGTCAGGAAGACCTGATTTTAAATGTAACCTCTGACAGTTACTAGCTAAATGAGTCAGTTAACTTCTGCCTCAGTTTCCTTACCTGTAAAATGGGGATAATAGCACCTACCTCCCAGGGCTGATGTGAAGATCAAATAAGATAATATTTGCAAAGCAATACTGATTTTTTTTTACAAATGTGTATTTGTATAGCACTATGCTATATAAATGCAAGCTATTATTATTATTGTTGTTAGTAAATAACTTCAACAGTCTAAGGTTCACAGGTTCAAATAATTGTCAAATAAGATTCATAAGCTTCTCTATCTTAGCCTAGCAGCTAAAGATGCTGATTCCATACTCCTCGACCTGAGTCAAATGTAGCCAACCCAAAAAGATGCTGCTAAACCTGATACCTTTTGAATTCATGTCTAGGTTAAGGCTCAGGCAACTTCCAAGGGCTTGCAGAGAGAACAAAAATCCACCTTAAATGGGTGAGGACAAATGTTGACAAGGCAATTTAAGGAACAAAAAATCACTGGGAATAAAAATAGTTTATTTAGGCTTCAATTTCAAATAATTGACTACAATCCCAGGAACTCTCTTCCCCCTGTGGGCATTCTTGGGATTTTGACCATTAGTAGGCCAGGCAATATTTTTGTGGTACATTATATTGTTCACAAGTCAGGTAAAAGAAAAACTTTTGTGCATTTAAGGTAAAAAGCATTACAGGCTCTTTCAAGGTTTTATTTTTAGCTTTACCGTAACTCAAGCTCATGCTTCCCTCTTGAGCCAAGTGAACTAGGAAAACCTTTTCTTTTCTTTTTTTTTTCTGAAGCTCATTTGATTTTATTGTTTATTTGTGTAGGTAAACGGAACACTGGCTTTACTTAGCAAGGGCAGTGACTTACTTCCCTTCAGATTAGAAGGCTCACTGGTTAGCTGAACAGAGTATGTAATTTGGCTGCTAATTTTTCCTCCCTGGAATATATCAGGGATGAGGGATGGTTCCCACTTATTTTCTCACCTTTTTAACACCTTTATAAACCATGAGTTGTTATCCAAGAAAGTGATTAAAATGTCCATACCCTTTGACCCAGAGATCCGACCCCAAGGAATTAAGATAGAAAGGTCATATGTAAACTCTTCCAAATATTGATAAGTGCCTCCGTACCTGAAACACAGTGAGTCCTTAATAAATGCTTATTAATTGACTGCTGGGTTGATTGCTTGGTCCATAGGGCTATTTTTTGTAGTAACAAATAATTAGAAACCAATTGGTAGCCATTGATTGGGAAATAGTGCAAATTGTGGTACACAAATGTGAAACATTGACTATGGAGCATATAGGAAAAAATGAGGATACTTCTATAAACTGATACAGAGTGAATTATTCAGCACTAGGAAAATAATTTGCAAAATGACCATATGGAAATGGAAAGAATAACAATAAATTAAAATATAAACACTCTGGAACTTGAATAACCAAGTTTTGTCCAAAGAAAAGATATAAGAAAGAATAAACCTCCCATCTTTTTTGTAGAAGTTAAGGACTATGAATATAGAACGATCAATCCACAAGAATACATTAAGCATGTATGATATGCCAGGCACTATGAAAATCACTGAGGATACAAAAAAACAAACAAAAAAAAACAGTCCCAGCCCTCAAGGAATTTGCATTCTAAGAAACTTCATGTACTATAAGACTTGGTTGATGTATTCAATCAGCAAGTAATTATTAAGTGTTTACTATATGTCAATAATTGTGCTAAGCTCTGGGATAAAAATAAAAAGGATGAAACAATCCCTCCTCTCAGTGAATTTATATTCTAATGGGGGAGACAAGTACATATAAAAACACATGACATAAATATAAAGTTAATAAATATATGAATATGTAAAATTCAGTTAAGTCTGGGAGGGAGGGCACTAGAAAGTATGGGGATCAGGAAAGATTTCACGTAGAGAATGGTACTTGAGTTGCTTTTTTTGTGTATGTTTTTGGTTTTTTTGCAGGGCAATGAGAGTGACTTGCCCAAGGTCACACAGCTAGTGAGTGTGTCAAAGTGTCTGAGACCAGATTTGAACTTGGGTCCTCCTGAATCGAAGGCTGGTGCTTTATCCACTGCACCACCTAGCTGCCCCCTTGAGTTGCTTTTTAAAGGAAGAAAGGAATTCTGTAAAGCAGAGGAGAGAAAAAAGACTGCATTCCAGCCCTTGGAGACAACCAATGGGAAGGTGTAGACATGGGGGATGGGATGCCATTGGTGAGGAAGGGAGAGAAGGCTAATTTGACTGGAACACAGGGAACAAGAAGAGAGGAAGTGAAGCCCAATGGATCTGCAGAGATATGTTGGGGCCAGGTTGTTTAGGACTTTAAAATCTCAACAGAGGAATTTATAGTTTATTCCAGAGATGACAGGAAGTTACAGGAGATGGTTGAGTAGGGGAGTCACGTGATCAAATCTGTGCATAGGGAAAATTGCTTAGGCAGCAGTATGTGGATGGAGTACAGTGGGAAGAGATTTGAGATAGGAAGAGCCATCAGAACTCTTAGATATTGCATTCATCTAGGAGAGAGGTGGTGAGGGCCTGAACTAAGGTGACAGCCATGTGAGTAAAAACAAAGGGTCAGATGTGAGAGATGGTGTGAAGGTCGGAAAAGCAAGATTTGAAACTGATTAGATATATGGCAATTCCAGGATAATACTGAGATAAAGAACCTGAGACCCTGGAAGGTTGGGAAATTTAGGGAAGAAATAGGAAGGAAGGCTTAGGAAAGCGGAAGATTCAGGAAGAAAGATAATCAGCCCCCATATTAAATTTAATGTGTCCCTGGGACAACCAGTTTGCAATTTCTAATAGGGAATTGGTGATACTGTAGGACTGAAGTTCAAGGAAGAGACTGGGCTTATATAAATCTGGAAATCATCTTCAGAGACATGATAGTTACATTCATGGGAGCTGATAAGGCTACCAAGAGACAATAGAGAAAAGAGAAAATGACCCAGGACAGAATACTGGGCAACACCCACAGTTAGGAAGAGCAATGTTGATGATAAGGTCAGACAGGTAGGAGACAAACCAGGCCAGACTAGGCTCACAAAAATCCAGAAAGAGTATCTAGGAGGGGAGGGTGATCAACAGGTCAGTGTAGCAGATAGATCAAGGATTATGACTGAAAAAAAGATGATCAGTTAGCATCTTCCTTCACAAGTGCTTTGCAATTAATTTGGGTATTTAAAATAGTCAAAATGGGGGCGGCTAGGTGGTGCAGTGTATAAAGCACCAGCCCTGGATTCAGGAGTACCTGAGTTCAAATCCAGCCTCAGACACTTTACACTTACTAGCTGTGTGACCCTGGGCAAGTCACTTAACCCCCATTGCCCCGCAAAAAACAAAAAACAAACAAACAAACAAAAATAAAACTGTCAAAATGTCTTAGTTGCTAGGGGAAAACAAAAGTGCCGGGGGAGAAAGTTCCATGATAATTTTATTATATATTTAAAATTCACAGTTCTGAGTGCAATCATGTTTTTTCTGAGCTACTATGGCTTAGACATGCTAGTTTTCTTAAGTTCAGAATAAAATAAATATAGCAACTAAAAAAAAAGACCATCAGATTTGAAAATTCAAATATCACTGCTAACTTTGGAGAATGCAATCTCAATCCTCATCCTTTCTGAGGCTTTGACGCTGTATTGATCACCATCTTCTCTCACATCTCCAACTCCTTTTTAGGCACAACAGACTGGATTTACTCAACATGTCCCAAAACGAACTCATTATCTCTCCCCCAAAAACCTTCTCTTCCCAATTTCCTTATTACTGTCAGGGGTGCTACCATCATTCCAGTCACCCAGACTCACAACCTAGGCATTATCCTTGACTCCTCACTCTCTGTCCCTCTGCCTCACCCCATATTGGTCTTCCTGGCTTCCTTTAAGTTTCTCAGGTAAACTCCCACTTTCTACAACAAGCCTTTTTGGGTACCCCTTAATCTTAATGTCTTCCTTTTGAGATAACCCCTAATATTCTGAATATACCTTGTTTGTACTTATTTGCATTAGACTGTGAGCTCCTTGGGGGCAGGAAGTGATTTTATTTATTAATTTGTTCATTCATTCATTCATTCATTCCTTTCTTTGCCAAGTGCTTGGCACGTAAGTACTTAGCAAATGCTAGTTGACTGACTGACTGATTGATAGATATTAAAGGGAATTAGAGACTACTGAAGGAGCTACCTTGAGTCACAGAAAGGCCTACTCCCAGTTTATAGCTAGAATCAATTGCTTAAGTCCAGTGCAGGGGAGTTTACACTGTGGCAATCAAATGAGGACAAAGTTTATTACTTCACTCCTTATAAATTAAAGGCTATCTCAACCAGTGTCTTTAAGCAGTTTATTGCACAGCTGAGAGGTTAAAGTTTTCCCAGCACCAGACAATAATGAGACAGGACAGCACCCCCTACCTTGACCGCTACCACCACCACTACCCCAACCCCCCAAACTGAAAAAACTTAAGAAACTTTGCCTCATTTCTTTTTTTTTTTTAAACGGGGCAATGGGGTTAAGTGACTTGCCCAGGGTCACACAGCTAGTAAGTGTCAAGTGTCTGAGGCCGGATTTGAACTCAGAAACTCCTGAATCCAGGGCCGGTGCTTTATCCACTGTGCCACCTAACTGCCCCTTCATTTCTTAACAGATACAGCAAGATGAACATACATAGTGTTGCACCCTTACCCCGGAATAATCTAAGGCAGAGATGCTTAAAAACAGCCTTCTTATCATTTTGGCATTTTCTGACATCTTTACTGAAACAAAAAAGTATAGTTTCGGAATAATAATCCTTCATGATACAAAAGGAGAAATCACATACAAGAGGGAAAGAATCTATCCATAATCACACCCATTGATGAAGCTTACAGCAGCAATAACATCAATAACTGTGATTATTACATTTGTTATTTATTTTCATATCTATTTATATTTTAGGTTAAATTCAGTCAAAGAGTAGGAGGTAATTTCATATAATGGAAGGCCAAGAGACCTGGTTCTAGTCATGGTTCTGCCAAAGTAGCACTGTACAAGTCACTAACTCATGTCACTGATCTTTTTTTTTCCCCCCACAGGCAATGAGGGTTAAGTAACTTGCTCAGTGTCACACAGCTAGTAAGTGTCAAGTGTCTGAGGCCAGATTTGAACTCAGGTCCTCCTGAATCCAGGGTCGGTGCTTTATCCACTGTGCCACCTAGCTGCCCCACTCATGTTACTTCTCACTCCAAGACTCAGTTTCCTCCTCTGAAAAGTTGGGAGGTTGGATTAGATGCTTGCCAAGGTCTCTTCCAGCTCTATTATCTTATTTATCAATCAAATCAGATAATTGATTATTTTATTGGCTAAATGAGAGTTTAAACCATCTAACTGAATTACACATTAATCATTACTTTTTGTATTTAGTTCAACACGCTTTTATTAAATACTTACTGTGTGTAAGACCGTGTTGCTTCAGGGATACTGACAAGTTCTTTTGCTGACCCCAAGTTTCCCATGAAAGCCAAGGCCAATCTTTTCAATATTAACATTTTCCTGGTGTTGTTATATGGTGGCAAGACTTAGAACACCATTGCCTCAAAAAATTCAAAGATGACAATGACACAGCAATGAAGAGGAACTTGGGGGTGGAAGTAGGCTACAACATATGACGGGACTCTGAAGAACAGAAATAAAGGATGTTATCAAAGAATTATATGACAGGAAAGGAAGACAAGCTATTCATATGCAAAGAATGAGGGATGACAAGTAGTGTCCAGAATGATCAACTAGTACCCTTGGAATATCAAAAGAAATCAAAGAAGACCTGAAGAAAGAGAGAGAGACAGAGACAAAGAAAGATGGGGGGGAAGGGAGGGAAGGCAGAGACAGACAGAGACAGACAGAGAGAGAAGGGGAAGGGAGATAGAGACAGAAAGGAAGAGGAGAGGAGAGAGGGGAAATAGAACATTTATTCAGTGGTATGATATATGTTAGGCACTGTGCTAAGTGTTGGGTATAAGAATACAAATGAAAGAGACAGCCCCTTCACATAAGGAGCTTACATTTTAACAGGAGAAGACAACACTGACAAAGGGAACAGAAAGTAGGGAAGAGAGGCGCTGTGGCAGGGACAAGGCTGCTAGGGTGAATATAGAAAAGTCTAGTGAGTCAGAATTGGACTAAAATGAACGTGGACATTGTCTGGGGTAGGACTCAGGCAGTCAATAAACATTTTATTAAGCATATTCAAGGTATTGTATTAAGCAGGGGCAGATCGAAAAGAAGCAAAAGACAGTCCCTACTCTAAAGGAATTCAAAGAGAATGGAGAAGCCAAGAAACAAATTATGTACAAACTATGTACAGAATAAATAGGAAATAGTGGGGGCAGCTAGGTGGCGCAGTGGTTAAAGCGCTGGTCCTGGATTCAGGAGTACTTGAGTTCAAATCTGGCCTCAGACACTTGACACTTACTAGCTGTGTGACCCTGGGCAAGTCACTTAACCCCCATTACCCCGCAAAAAAAAAAAAAAGGAAATAGTGAATCAGAGGGAAGCCACTAGAATTAAGAGAAAGGCTTCCTATAGAAAGATGGGATTTTAGTTTGGACTTTAAGGAAGCCAGAGAATCCAGGAGACAAAGGTGAGCAGGGAGAGCATTCCAGGCATGGGAACTATCAGAGAAAATGCCTGGAGCCCAGAGATGGAGTGTCTTGTTTGTGGAACAGCAAGGTCAGTGTTCCTTGATCTAAGAGTACATGGTGAGGGCCAGCTAGGTGGCACAGTGGATAGAGCACTGGCCCTGGATTCAAGAGGACCTAAGTTCAAATCCGGCCTCAGACACTTAACATTTAGTAGCTGTGTGACTCTAGGCAAGTCACTTAACCCCAGTTGCTTTAAAAAAAAAAAAAAGAGTACATGGTGGGAAATAGTAAGGTGGAAGAAGATTGGAAAGGTAGGAAGGAGCTAGGTTATGAAGGGCTTTGAAAATAAAATAGAAGGTTAATTTGCTCCTGGAGGTAATAGGGAGCCACTAGATTTTATTGAGACAGGTGGGAGTTGGACCTACATTTTAGGAAAATACTTTGGTGACTGAATGGAGGATGGAGTCCTTCATTTTCAAAGAGGATCATGACATTAGGGGTATTGTCATGACTTGCACTGAATTGGATTTAAGTGAGGGAGGGCTGTGCAAAGTCACTAACTTCACTCTCATCCAGAGCCATCTGGGTCCAATGGCAAGATATACATCAGGACAACTGGAGATGGCCCCAGATGTTTTTAAGGCACTTGGGATTAAGTGACTTGCCCGGGGTCACACAGCTAGCAAGTGTCTGAGGTCACATTTAAACTCAGGTCCTCCCAATTTCAGGGCCAGTGCTCTATCCATTACACTACCCAACTGCCCCATGGATTGGAGTAGGGAGAGAATGAAGCAGGCAGACACACCAGCAGGCTATTATGATGGTGCGAGTGTGAAGGGGCTTGATGTTCTAAGATTCAAAAGCAAGCATAGCAGCTGGTGGGAAATGAAGTGCTTCATCAAAAGGGGCATGAAAGGGTAGAGGTATGTCCAGGGAGTCAGGAGATTCTAAAATGAAGAGTCAGAAAGGAATACTGCGGGGATCCCCCTTGGCTAACTTTGGGGAGGATGTGGATAAAAGTTACAAAGGAAGACAGGATAGTTCTCAAATTGATGAGATAAAACCATCTGAATATGCACTATCATTCTAATTTGCAATATAGTTGCTAATTATAATTACTGTGTTTATGTCTTATTTTTCTACTACTTATTAAACTCATTAGGGCAAAAGCTATGTGGTTTTTTTCTATTTTTCTATTCCCAGAGTTTAGCTTAGCATTTTTTTAAGTGAGGCAATTGGGGTTAAGTGACTTGCCCAGGGTCACACAGCTAGTAAGTGTTAAGTGTCTGAGGCTGGATTTGAACTCAGGTCCTCCTGAATCCAGGGCCGGTGTTCTATCCATTGCGCCACCTAGCTGCCCCTTTAGCATTTTTTTTTAATGAATGGTGCTTTAAAATGTTAGTTGAATTGAATTGAGTAGAATGAGGAATAGCTTATATGATAGATGAAAGAATTTTAAGTTTAAAAAATTCCAGCACACTGACATAATGGGCTGAATCTATGATGAAATTCAATAGAAATAAAAGTAAATAAAAGTAAAATTCTGCACTAGACAAATGATGGAAAGAGAAGAAAAGGCTAAACTGCAGTTTGTGTGGAAAAAAATTAAGCCCTGGGAATTTTAAAGGACCACCTAAACAGTGTGATATAGCAGTCAAAAAAAAAATGTGAATTCTCGCTTAGACTTTGTTAATCAAGGCAAAATGTAAAAAACACAGGAAGAGGGCAGCTAGGTGGCTCAGTGGATAGAGCACTGGCCCTGGAGTCAGGAGGACCTGAGTTCAAATCCGGCCTCAGACATTTAACACTAGCTGTGTGACCCTGGGCAAGTCACTTAACCCCAATTGCCTAAAAAAAAAAAAAAAAAAACGGGAAGTGATAGTCCTCCTGTCTGAATATATCTGGAGCACCACAAAGTCCCAACTATCAAATGATAACATTTTACCAGTGTTGCTACTGAGCAGAGGATAGAGTGCCTGCCCTGGAGTCAGGAGGACCTGAGTTCAAATCCAGTCTTAAACATTTAGTAGATGTGTGACTCTGGACAGGTCACTTAGTTCTGTTTGCCTGTTTTTTCATCTATAAAGTGAGCTGGAGAAGGAAATGGCAAACCATTCCAGTATCTTTGCCAAGAAAACCCCAAACTAGGTCAAGAAGAGTCAGATACAACTGAAAAACACTGAACAACAACAAACAGTAAGACATAGAATACCATGCCTCACCTCCAAAGAAGTAAAAAAAATATATATATCTCACAGAGGACAATAGAGAATCTCAGGGTGTGAATGAGTTGGCTACAGAACCCAACCAGAGGAGAACTCCAAAGAAGGATGGGAGGAAAGTAGGTCATCAAAGAACTAATTATGTGGGAAGAGAAGATGGGTTGGTCACCTGGCATGGGATGATAGTGTTCTGTCTGTCAACTGCAGTCTAGACAATCGTAGTGTTCTACTGGTACACTTTGATATCTGAAGAAAGTCTTATACACAGGGTAGTGAACCCCTAGGTTGTCAACTTTAGGGAAAAAGTGGATAAGTCACCCAGAATGGTCAGATATGGGTGAGTTGTGCTCTATATCATTGAAAAGAACTCCCAGGGGCAGCTAGATGGTGCAGTGGATAAAGCACCAGCCCTGGATTCAGGAGGGCCTGAGTTAAAATCTGACCTCAGACACTTGACACTTACTAGCTGTGTGACCCTGGGCAGGTTACTTAATCCTCACTGCCCTGCAAAAAAAAAAAAAAAAAAAAAAAAAAGATTGTACAACTAGTAAGTAGCAGAGGCAGGATTCAAACCCAGATCCTCTGACTCTGAAAAGAACTCCCAAGTCAACGCAACTACATCACTGGAGTATCTCAAGGCCCTGAGTAAGGCAATGGAGATACAAAGATGAAAAGGAAACAGTTCTTGGTCTCAAGGAGCATGATGTATTCTACTAGGAGAAAACAACATAGCCACAGCAGCAAATACCGAGTATACATACCAAAATAAAATAAATATAATTTGTCATATGAAGGAGCATGTCCCCTTCTGCTCCCCCCACTTGAGTAAGCATATTTATGTAGACTGTCTTTCTCACTCGTCTTTCCACCCTCCAACATTCTTCTCCCCATTCTACTTCAGAGACACCCCCTAACACACAGAACATATGAGTTAAAACAGGATTGAACAACTGACTTTCTGGGGTGAAAAGGTGGAAATTGTGTATAAGGCACTTTCACTTTTACTTTTAATCTGCATTATTAATATTTCCTCTGTCATTTTCTTAAGTCTGAAAATCAACAAAACCAATAAATCAAGCCCCAATTTGTCATGTCTGCCAATTGTCAAAAGTGTAAATTGCTGATGCAACTTACACTTTGACCAAAGGTATAAATGCTTCCCCTGAAAATTGAATAATCTGCTCACATCAGCCTGTTTGAGTGGGATCCAGCAAACCCCTGAGTTAAATGTCCCCCAAACAATCTTCTTTTCCATGAAATAGTCAAACATTTCTTTTCTTTTCTTTTTTTGTGAGGCAATTGGGGTTAAGTGACTTGCCCAGGGTCACACAGCTAGTAAGTGTCTGAGGCCGGATTTGAACTCAGGTACTCCTGAATCCGGGGCCGGTGCTTTATCCACTGCACCATCTAGCTGCCCCCTTTACTGCCTTCTTAAAAGAAATGTTAACCCCAATTGCCCCACAGATTTTTAAAAAAAAAGAAAAAGGCAGTAAAGGCTCTGGAGGTCTAAAGCTAAAGAAAGAAACCAAGCAAGACACAGAGAGAAGTAGAGATACTTATGTGTTCTGAAAGTAACTTACTTTTTGACTAACAAAATTGTCAAATATGTCATAATCTAAATCTCATGCCCTTAATTGCTCTCTTCTAAACACCTCTGTGTTGGAAAAAACTCCTATGTAGTTTAAAGACTGATGAAACAATAATCTTTATAAAAATTCTGACCTCCCCATCAATATGATAAAAATAAGTACTAAAGATTGGGAACATGATGTCTGTACATACCCAGCCCCTGAAGATATGGGGCTGACAATTGGGTGGGGGGAGTGTTAAATCTTTTTTCTGACCCAGAACAGAAAGCCTATTTAAGGTTTGACATTTGTTTAAAATTAGGCATTTTCCCTTTGTTGACTACTCTGATGGTCCAACTTCATCTCGAGGTAGGAGACAAATGATAGAGCAAAGAATGTGTGAGATTTGTTTTTTTGGTTTTTTGGGGGTTTTTTTTAGTGAGGCAATTGGGGTTAAGTGACTTGCCCAGGGTCACATAGCTAGTAAGTGTTAAGTATCTGAGGCCAAATCTGAACTCAAGTCCTCCTGACTCCAGGGCCGGTGCTCTATCCACTGCACCACCTAGCTGCCCCGAGATTTGTTTTTAACAGGTTGAAAGCTCTATCAGGGAAGAGACCATGTTTTGGTGATCACTGGTTCAATCGGTCCCCCCAATTCCATAATATGGAAGAAAGAGGAAGGTCCAGGAAGGCAGCATTTTTTGTTTTTCAGTCATTTCAGTCGTGTCTGACTCTCCGTGACTCCATTTGGGGTCTTCTTGGCAAAGATACTGGAGTGGGTAACCATTGCCTTCTCCAGCTCATTTTACAGGTGAGGAAACTGAAGCAAACAGGCTTTACTAACTTGCCTAGGATCACATAGCTAGTAAATGTCTAAGACTGGATTTGAACTCATGTCTTCCTGACTCCAGGACTGGTGCTTTATCCACTGGGCCACCTAGCTGCACACCTAGAGTCAAAGGCCCTGAGTTCAAATCCCATCTCCTCAGTCTGACAGTCTGTAAGATGGGAGTATGGATAGTAGAGGGTTGAGTCAGATGTCCTCTGAGATCCCTTCCAGATAGAAGTCTATGATCCTATGCACCAGAGGAAGAGGAAGGTGCTTCTGGGTAGAGTGATTACAAGGAACTGAGTCATCTGGACAAAGCAGCCACACAGCCTAAAGAATTATTGATCCATAAACATTTATTAAGTAGTTACTATGTGCAAGGGACTATGCTAGGGGATGGAGAAGCAACAAGAAGCAAAAGACAGTCCCTGCCCTCAAAGAGCTTACAGTTTTATGAGGGAAACAATGCACAAATAAATATATAAGAAGTCAGTTATTTAAAGGGTAGATAGGAAATTTTTAAAAGAAGAATAATTAAAAGAAGGAAAGTACTAGAATTAAAAGGGGCTAGGGAAAGTGAGATTTTTCTTCTTCTTGTTCTTTTTTTTTTTTTTTGGCCAAGGCAATTAGGGTTAAGTGACTTGCCCAGGGTCACACAGCTAGTAAGTGTGAAGTGTCTGAGGCCACATTTGAACTCAGATGCTCCTGAATCCAGGGCCGGTGCTCTATGTACTGTGGCACCTAAAAGATGAGATTTTAGTTGGGAAGCCAGGAAGGTCAGTAGTCAGCGAAGAGGGAGAGAATTCCAGGAATGGGAGATAGCTGGAATACTCAGAGCCAAGAAATGGAGTGGAAGAAATTTCAAAGCCAAGCCAGGAACTGCAGAAGCACAGTAAGTGATGGTACCATGAGGAGTCCTGTAGGATCAACAGGATCCTGCTGAGAACCAGGCACAAGGTCCGAGTGAATGTGGGAATGAAAGCAGACTTGCAGAAGCTGGATGGGGGGAGTTTACCCATCCCAGAGGGAAGGAGGAAAGCACCTGACATTTGGGACCTGTGATAGCAGGATCTAAGATAAGAACTTCACCAACTGGGGCTCTGAATTTGCAAGGAATGTGACTAAACCTCCATGGACAAGAGAAAAAGAATTCCCTGTTAGTCTTTTTTTTTTTCTAATTCAACAAACATTGTTATACCTAAACTCAATGGGACAATACATCTTGCATATGTTCCCTTTCTCTTAACTCATAGAGTCCCCACATTAATTCAAACCACAAATAACTCGGTCTTCTTTGAACTCAGGTCTTCCTGACTCCAGGCCCAGTCTCTATCCACTATGCCACCCAGCTGTTTCCTAGGAAAGTGACTTATCCAAGATCACACAGCTAGTAAGTGTCTGAAGTTGGATTTGAACTCAGGTCATCCTGACTCCAGACCTGGCACTTTATCTACAGAGCTATCCAGCTGTCTCTAAGTGGTGCACAGTATTCACAATATAAAAGAGCTATTTTTATTTTCCTAAAGCACAGGCGTGACCCTGAAACTGCCCTTTTCAATAAACTTCCAAGGCTCCTTATCATCTTTGGAGACAAATGCAAACTCCTCAGTTTCATATTTACATATCTAATTTTCTGAATATACATTGGAAGGGGTTTTTTTCCCTCCCCTCTCTTTTTTAGTCTAAAGTCATTTTGATTTGATTAGATTTCCATGATAACAGTAAAGACATTCTTATCAGCATTTATTATGCACCTACTTAGTTCCAGGAATTGTGTATGGCTTAGGGAATATAAAAGACAAAGGTAAAACATCTTAAGGCAAGTGCCTACCACGGGCCAGGCACTAGGATAAACTCAGTAAGCAACAGTCCTCTGGGCTTCTCTCATGCCCCCTCTTTCAGATTCCTTTTTTGTATTGTCTTCCCCATTAGAATGTCTTTGAGGGCAGGGACTGTCTATCTTTTCCCTTATATTTGTATTTGCAGTGCTTAGCACAATGCCTGGTATATAATAAGTGCTTAATAAATAACTTGTTGAAAAGTTGGTATATGATTGTGATAGAATGCTATTGTGCTATAAGAAATGGCAAGAAAGATGGTGTCAGAAAAACCTGGGAAGACTTACATGAATTGATTCAGAGCAAAGTGAGCAAAAACAGGACAACCTTATATATAATAAAAGCAATATTGCAATGATGATCGACTGTGAATGACTTAGCTATTCTCAGCAATACAATAATCCAAGACAACTCCAAAGGGCTTATAATGAAAAATAAGATCCACCTCCAAAGAACTGAAGGAGTCTGAATGCAGATCTAAGCATACATAAAAAAAAAAAAAAAAAAACCACTTTATTTCTCTTGGGGTTTTGTGGAGGGTTTGGTTTGGTTTGGGTCTATGTTCTCTTTTATAATATGGCTAATATGGAAATGTTTTACATATTTGCACTGCACATCTGCTCATGGCTACACATGTATAATCTATATCAAAATGCTTGTCTTCTCAAGGAGGGAGAAGAGGAGGGAGTGAGGGAGGAAATTTGGAACTAAAAAATTATTTCAAAAAACAAATGTTCAAAAGGGTCTTTGGGGGGCAGCTAGGTGGCACAGTGGCTAAAGGAGAGGCCTGGGATTCAGGAGGACCTGAGTTCAAATCCAGCCTCAGACACTTGACACAAGCTGTGTGACCCTGGGCAAGTCACTTTACCCTCATTGCCCTGCAAAACAAAACAAAACAAAATTGTCTTTGAGGGCAGCTAGGTGGCGCAGCGGATAAAGCACTGGCCCTGGATTCAGGAAGACCTGAATTCAAATCCAGCTCAGATAGTTGATGCTTACTAGCTGTGTGACCCTGGGCAAGTCACTTAACCCTCATTGCCCAGAAAAAAAAATTGTCCTTACATGAAATCTAGAAAAAAATAAAACAAAAACACTTAAAAATAGATAAATAACTGAACAAATAAATAGTTGAATGGACAAATAAATAAATAGATGCTTGTTGATTTATTGATATTACACATTATTCCCCTTCCCAAATTGTCTGCTATGGTCAAACTGACTTTACTGTTTGTCATATGACACTTCCATCTTCCATCTCCTATCTCTGTGCCTTTTCACTTGGCTATACCGCTTGCCTGGAATTTACTCCAACTCCTAGAATTATTAGTTTCCTTCTAGACTCAGCTTAAGTACCATCTTCTCTATTTGATCCCCCAGTTGCTGGTCCTCCCCTCCACCAATGGACTTAGTTCCATGTTGTATATAACTCTATGTGAACATGTTTCTCTCCAAACAAAATGTAAGCACTTTAAGAGAAGTGATTCTTTCACTTTTGTCTTTGCATTCCCAGATCCTATCTTGTACTGGGTATTTAATAGTGATTGAATAAAGTGATTGACTTAATAAAGATTGTCTTAAAACTCTAATCAAAAGGGCTTTGAACTAAAAAGGATAAGTGAGAGAGAAAATTCCATAGGTTTATCTCAGCTAGACACTAGCAACTAATTAAAGGGAAGAAAGAAAAAGAGAATCTGAAGAACTCAGAAGTGGACAGTTAAAATCTAAGAAAGGACCTAGCAGTAAAATCCATGTCTCCAAATGTACACATACAAATGCTTAGAACTTATGTAACAAATAGAATTAGAGACCCTAAGGCAAGAAGAATAATTTAACATCATAAGCATCACTGAAACTTAGTTGGATGAAACTAATAAATGGAATGTTGTTCTGGATAGATATGTTTGGAAGAAATAGGATAGGTAAAAAGAAGGTGGAGTGAGGTTAGGGTTGTACATTTGGAAATTATACTCATGTGAGGAACCAGTGGAGAAAGCAAGTTGGAGAAGATACTGGTAAAGATCAATGGAAAGAGAGGCAGCTAGGTGGTACAGCACCAGCCCTGGATTAAGGAGGACCTGAGTTCAAATTCGGACTCAGGCACTTGACACTTACTAGCTGTGTGATCCTTGGCAAATCACTTAATCCTCCTTGCTCCACCAAAAAAAAAAAAAAAAAAAGGGGCAGCTAGGTGGCGCAGTGGATAAAGCATCGGCCTTGGATTCAGGAGTACCTGAGTTCAAATCCAGCCTCAGACACTTGACACTTACTAGCTGTGTGACCCTGGGCAAGTCACTTAACCCCCATTGCCCTGCAAAAAAAAAAAAAAGAAAGAAAGAAAGAAACGGGAGGGGAAATAGCATCAGAATATATCGAAGACCAGCTGTACAGAAAGAAAAAATAGATGACCTAGGTGAATAGAGTGTTGGATTTTAACTCAGGAAGACTTGCTGTATGACCCTGGACAAATCATTTCAGTCTCAGTTTCCTCTTCTGTAAAATAGAGATAATAATAGCACTTATCTTCTAGAATTGTTGTGAAGATCAAATGAAATAAAATATATCGAACATTTTGCAAAGCTTAAAATGCTATATAAATGCTAGCTGTTGTTATTTTAGGAAATAGATCATAAATACGGCCCAAAGGAATGATTAAAGCAGTCATGGGAGATTTCAGTTATCCACACATCTCTTGAAATGCTCTCTCTGTCAAAAGAAAGAATCTAATAACTTTTTGACGTGTCTTGATGATAATTTATCCTTCAAAATGTAGAGGAACTAACTTAAAGGGAAGGTTCTATTCCCAATCTGATTTTTAGCACTTGGAAAAAACTGGTTGTTATAGTGGAAATAAGGGAAAGCTTGGAGGAATTGAGCATTCCTTCTGAGAATTTGTGATGGAGAAGGAAAAAGAAAGCTAGTCATAGTCCCACATGCCCTCTAGATTTTGTGAAAACAATTTTAAAGGTTCAAAAGAATATAAGTGGGATTCCACAGACTAAAATGCAACAGCTCTAGAGGGACAGGATATGCTCTCCAAAGACACGGAAGAGAACAGTTCCCACAAGGAAGAAAAACACTTGTCTGAAGAGACTGCATTGGAAACTCAACTACCAACAGAGGATGACTATGTAAGCATGGCAATCTCATTAAAAAAAAAAATAGCGTCAGGAGTACTAAAGCACAGAATGAGCTGAAACTAGCAGGGGAATCTAAGGTCAATGAAAGGGGGAAGGGTGGTGGGTGGTGCTCAAGTCTCAAACTACTACCATTTTCTCTCCCCAAAAGAATGGCCAACCTTTGTTGGCTCCAAGTGGCAGAACAGCAAACTTCCTTTTGGTTTCTGATTCCTTCCCTGGTTATTCATCTGCAGTCTTCAAACTGGCCTAGCAATAGGAACCAAGATCTTACTCCATTCCTGGGACCCAAGCTACACTGCTGCTGCTCCTTGCTTCTGAATTTGCTTCTCTCAGTGCAAAGCCCACAACCTGTGACTGCTCTTTACTCTGCCAAACTCTACCCCCGGGCGCAGGTCCCTTCCTCAGTCTGACTTAGCTCTGTGACCCTACTGGGTAGCAAATGACAAAACCACCAGTTGGCACCAGTTTCCCCATCTTACATAAGGTCAAGATGCCCCAATAGGAGTCCAGCACCTCGTCTTGCATTGATACACAGACCTTCCTTGTGCTAGAGTGATGCTTTCCTCACCAGACCTTGTCCCTAGTGCTCCCAGATCTTTCTATCTCTTTCCTTATGCTGACCTGGACTGGGGGGAAAAAAATTACTCATTGTGACTTTTTCTTGGATTTCTTTATGCGGATTTGGTCTGGTGCATTTTCTAGATCTGTTTGGAGGTATTGGGGAGGAGCTGGGAAATGTCACTGTAATGTACTATTACTATGCCATCTTTGTTATCTGTTATCCATGATTCTTTTTCTTTTTTGCAGGGTTACAAATCTGCAACCTGCAAACTAATCTGTAAATATAGGGGAATGCTATAGACATGGTTTATCTGGATTTTAGCTAAGTATGTGATAATATCTCAAGATATTATCACACAACTAGTGAGTGAGAACAAAATGTACTCAGGTCTTCCTTACTCCAGGCTGGTGGGCTACAGAGCTCCTTCTTAAAAAAAAAAAAAAGGCATAGTCTCTAGGAATAATAAAGTGATAGTCCATCTATTCTTATTCTTCATCCTTGTTAGAGCTCATCAAAAATATTATGTTCAATTTTAGGTGACACAGCTTAAGAAGTTCTCTTTATACCATGATACATTTTGCAGGCAGCGTAGGGTTTTGTACCTAAAGAGGCAAATTCAGAAGCTAGAAGAAGCAGTGTAGCTTGGACCCCAGGAATGGAGAGAGGTCTGGGTTCCAACCTCTAGCCCATCCTGAAGCCTGCATTGGAATAACAAGGGCAGGAATCCCAGACCTGAAGAAAGTTTGCAGTTTTGTCTCTAGATGTTTTCCGGAAAAGTTAGATTTGTGAACTAGATAGTAATGCAATTAGAGGGAACTGGAACTAATTGAATGGCTAGACTCAAAGAATAGCTACTGATGGTTTCCCATCAATTTAACTGGAGATTTCCAGTGTAGTGTCCCAGTGACCTTACCTGGTTCTGTGCTGTTTAACATTTTTATCAAAGATTCAGAGAAGGGAACCAGAAAAATATTTATCAAATCTGCAGATTACATAAAGCTTCAAGGAGCAGCCAACAACTCATTGGCTAATAATCAGGATCCAAAAAGATCTAGACTGGCTTGAACACTGGTCTGAATCTAAGATGGCCTTCAGTCGTATCAAAAACCAAAGACCAAGTCCAGTTTCATAAGCCCAAAGATATTTTACTTGTTTATACAAGGAGAAATGGAATCAGATTGCTCTGAACAGCACTCCAAGTCTACACAGGACAGCTTTACATTCTTATGAGTTTAAAGGGAGAATAGATTAAGCAATAGAAGAAAAATGTCAAGGATGTTGTAACATTTTTGCAGTTTCTGCGTTTATATTCTCAAACTGAGATATCTGTGTTTTACAATTCAAAAACATTTTGCCTTATAAGCATCTTTGTAATTTTATAAGGATATGCTTGTAATATTGGTTCTAATTGTCAGGGTTGGAGTCAAGTCTTCTGGGTCCTCATCAATATAAAGTCTCACATTTGGGTTAATAAAAAAACAACTTTACAAATACAAAATGGGGGGGGGCAGGGCAGCTAGGTGGTATAGTGGATAGTGCACTGGCCCTGGAGTCAGGAGGACCTGAGTTCAAATCCAACCTCAGACACTTAACACTTCCTAGCTGGGTGACCTTGAGCAAGTTACTTAACCCTCATTGCCCAACCAAAACCAAAAAAAAATAAACAAACAAAAAAAATACAACAAAAGATTGTATCTAACACCATCTTATATATACATGTATTTAGCATGTATATAACATTAGATTGTACTTAACACAGAATCTGAGAACTGGGAGAATCACAGAATCTCAGATTTGTGAAAGGACCTCAGAGGCCACCACCCCTTCCTTAATAGGAACCTCCATTAGAGTTTCTCCAGAAAATAACCATTCAGTAAGGGGGAATTCTCTGCCTGTAGGTGGCTAAGTGGTCCAATGGATAGAGCACTGGACCTAGAGTCAGGAAGACCCAAGTTCAATTAAGACTCAAATACTTACTAGCTGTGAGACCCTGGACAAGTTACTTAACCTCTGTTTGCCTCAGTTTCCTCAACTGTAAAAAGAAGATAATAAAAATAGTACTACTGGGGGCAGCTAGGTGGTGCAGTGGATAGAGCACTGGCCCTGAAGTCAAGAGGACCTGAGTTCAAATGTGACCTCAGACACTTGATACTAGCTGTGTGACCCTGGGCAAGCCACTTAACCCCAATTGTCTCATGAAAAAGAAAAAAGACCCTATTTAAAAAAATAATAATAATAATAATAGTGCCTGCCTCACAGTTGTTCTGAGAATAAAATAAGATAATATGTGTAAAACATTTAGCACAATACCTGGTAGATAGTAGGTACATATAAATGCTAACTATTACTACCTTTGTAGACAGACAATTCATACGGGCAGCATTCATTGTTATGAACTTTTCCTTCCATTTACCAGAAACTCATCCTTTACAAGATCTACCTTCAAGCTTTGTCACTTGGGCCAAACAGTTCATTTCTAACCTCTCTTCCACACAGCCTTTCAAATATACCTGGAGAGAGTTCTATATTAAACATTCCCAGTTGCTTAAACCAATCATCTGGACACGTTCCAGCTTGTCACTGTCCTTAAAATATGGTTCCCAAAACAGAATACGATCCTCCTCCAAATGTGGTATGAGTAGAGAATAAGACAATGGGAAGAAATCCTTGCTATATTCTGGTCACTCTGCCCCTATCAATCAATGCAGCCTAAAAGCTCACTGGACTAGCTCCTTCTCAACCTCCCCTCTTCTGCATCTCTGAATAAGACTAGCAGCTCTAGAGTTACTCTCACTCCTCCAGGACTCAAATCAATCAAGTCTCATATTTGGTAGAGTTTTCTTCAAATTTGCTTCTTGGGGGCAGCTAGGTGGCACAGTGGATAAAGCACCGGCCCTGGATTCAGGAGGACCTGGGTTCAAATCCAGCCTCAGACACTTGACACTTACTAGCTGTGTGACCCTGGGCAAGTCACTTAACCCTCATTGCCCTGAAAAAAAAAATTTGCTTCTTAACCATGCCCATAATCTAACAGTTACATTCATTTGAGAACAACCTTGTATTGCTATTGGCTAATAGTTAATAAGCATTTATTAAGCTCCCATTACCAGCCAGACCCTGTGCTAAACCCTGAGGATACTAAGACATAAAAACACAAGCCTTGCCCCACCCCCCCACACACCCACACACCCCCAAGAACTCACATTCTAATGGACTAGATAATATGCAAACAACTCTGTGCATATAAATCACTTACAATATGAATGGGAGATAATCTCAGAGGAAAAGTTCTAGTTGTGAGAGGAAACGGGAAAGGCCCCTACAGAAAGTGGGATTTCCTTCTAGGAAGTCAGGAGAAACTAAGAAGCAAAAGTGAGGAGAATATTCCGAGTATTCTCATTTGGTCCATTATTCAAAAGGCAAGCACCCAATATAATTTTATTTTTTAAAAAACAAAATTTAAATTACTAAAATAAAAAATCCTGGGGGCAGCTAGGTGACACAGTGGATAAAGCACCAGCCCTGGATTCAGGAGGACCTGGGTTCAAATCCAGCCTCAGACACTTGACACTTACTAGCTGTGTGACCCTGGGCAAGTCACTTAACCCTCATTGCCCCACAAAAAAGAAAAAATTTAAATGAAAAAAAAAAAGAATCCAAGAAATTTAATTTAAAATATTGGCAAAGGCAATGTGACCAAAAAGGTGGAGGCCTAGACATTTTCACAAGTTCTCATAAATTCTCAAAATATCATCAAATAAGAATAGATCAACAAATCAACAAAAAAATCAACAGTTACAGTTGAATCCTCAGGCTAAGATACAAAGAACTCTAACAAAGTAACAACTTGATGCATTAATAGCAGAAAAGGATAAACCCTGATTCCTATAGTCTACTCCCTTAGCATTCCCTCTTCAACAAACCTCCAAACTATGGCAAGATAACACAACTAGACCCTGGGCTTGTGCTCTGGGATCTACTCAGGAGTGTCCTTATGACTGCTGTGCCTCTGCCAGCACAGCCTGGCCCTGCCCTCACCCCATTCATGTGGTACTCCAAGCTTGTTGCCAGCCATGAATGTTGCTTGTGGCATCATGAAATAAACCTCAGTTCTGCCCTCTTCTTATTGTTGAGGAGGAAGAGGAAGAGGAGGAAGAGTTAAACAGAAGTGTGTTCTGCCCAGGACATAGATAGTGGGTACAGGGGATTGTACCAGGCTGGAAGGAAAGGGGTATGGCATCTAGCTGGAGCCATTTCTGTCCCCACAGAAGTCACTTGGAGTAGGGACTGAGGCCTAGTAAATAGTTTTCCAGTGTGGGAACAGCTTTGAAGTCTACTCAAAAATCTGCCATCAAAGCAAAAAAATTCAGAAAGTGTAAAAAAGTGGAATATGGAGAGAGGGGGATTGAAATGTCCAACAATTTCAAGAAAATGAAAGTTTAATTTAAAACCTTGAGCATAAGCAGATAAACCAACAAGGGAAACATTTAAATGGAAGATGGCCAACAAAATATCTGAATTAGTCCCAAAATCTCTAAATACATATTGCAAGAGAAAGGAAATTGAACTAACATCTGATAAGGCAGAGGATCCTGAGTTCTAAAAAACATTGAAGAACAGCAGGATGTTCCTAAATGGTTTATATGGCAAATAAGATTCATGGAATCAGAATTTATGGCCTGACAGCAAAAATAATTGACAGAATAGAAAAGCTCGAATCCATAGCAGTGAGTCCCTCAAAAGAAGCAAAAGAAAGGGCAACTGATTAGGAATACAAACATAAAGACCTGAAGAATAATCTGGAAGAAGAGAAGCAAAAATCAATAATACTGAAAGAATACATGATCTCTATACAAACAATATCTATTGATCTTGAAGACAGGTTACACAACTTAAGGACATGACTTAAGACAATTTAGCAATCACAGGTCTTTCAAAAGAAATCAAGTGAAAAAACCTGAATGCCCTAATACAAGAAAAAAAAATACAAGAAAACTACCAGTCAGAAGAAATAACGCATCACCTCCAGTGAGGGGCTGAAAAAAAATACTTTTCTGCAAATTCCAAGACATATAATGGATGCGCTTAACAATTCCAATGACAAACAAAAAAATTCTCCAAGCAACCAGGAAAAAAACCTATAAATATAAATGAAAGAAAATTTGAAAAACCCAGAACTATTCTGTACCCACCAGAAACCAAGAAAGAGACTGTTAAAATATATACTGAAAAGCAGAAAACCTCAGTGTACATATCAAAAGGAAGTGCCTGGCAAACCTAAGGATTAGCATCAATGAAAAAAGATACACATTCAATAAAAGAAAGGCATTTGATGCATTCCCTCCCCCCCCCCCAAAAAAATATAAGCATATTCTTTGATTTGCAAACAAGGCAGACAACAGAAACACACAAAAAATGTAAATATCTAAGAGTAGCTAAACATAAATCTCAGCAGAATTTCACAGTGGCACAAGATCTGTTATCAGGAGCTGGTAGTTTCAAGGATTACTGAATTGAAAATTAACTAAATGGAATATAAAATAGACTGACCAATAGCTTATCTGCTGACTCCAACAGCGAATCTGCATATCTACTTTTTAAAAAAGTTGTTTGTTTGAAGGTTCCCAACATGTTTATTCAAAAACCCTAGGTATTTTTCAAACAAACAAAAAATTATTCAGATAAATAACTAAAACAATAATCTGGCATTTGTTTTAATAGAAACTTTGAATCATAGAATGTTAGCTTCTGGATGATCTTAGAGTTCATCTGGTCCAAACCACTCATTTTACAAAGAAGGAAACTGAGGATGAGAATTGAGAGAGTCTTTGCCCAAGGTCACCAGCCCAGTAAGTGGAAAACCCCAGTTTGAATCCCTATTTCTGACTCCTTCTCCATTATTCCTAGCCTCTACACTTGGAAACTTCTTGGCTTGATTCTTAGGAAAAAATGGAATGGTTTCAATATTTGTCCACAGAATGGCTCCTCTTTTACCTAGAATAGAAAGAGAGGATCCTACTTTTGGTCATTTCAAGAAAACTGGCTCAAGAAAAACAAAGCAGGGGAAGTTTCAATTCTTAAACAAGAAACCTTTTGTTTATATGTAAACACTAATGAAGTGTGGTATTATGAAGCATTCTCTAAGAGTCCAGACAGATTTGAATTCTTGACTCATACCGTCCCTCTAACCTTGGATAAGTCACCTGACCTTGTTGAGCCTCAGTTTCCTCATTTTAAAAAATGAGGGTGTTGGATTATCAAGGGCCAGATTATCAGGATTATCTGGAGTGGACCATAGCTGCTTACTTGTTTTTGTATGGTCCACAAGCTAAGAATGGCTTTTACATTTTTAAATGGTTGAGAAAACATCAAAACCTGACAAAAGAATCTTCTTAATGTTACAGGTGTGACCATAACAGGAAAGAGGTGTGGTTCTGCCACTATGTAAAATCTCTGTGCCTCAGTTTCCTCATCTCTAGAAAGGAGTTGGATTAAATGACCTCTAGGAGCCTTTCTAGCCCTAGATATATGGTCCTGCGATCCCCTTGCCTCTAGGATAAATATAAATTTCTTTTCTTGGCATTTGAGTGCCTCCACAAACTGGCTCGAGCCTATTTTTCCAACCTCAGTTCCCAGATTCCTCATACATTCGACATTACAATCAGACTTAACTACCAGTTGAGTCTGGTACTCTCTTGTCCTCTGTACTTTCCCAAAAGCTTTCCCCGTGCCCAGCACACACTCTCCCCCAAACTGCCTGCTGAAATTCTGTTCCCTTATGACCTAGCTCACCCATGTTGCTATCCTCACAAAGCCTTCCTTAATCTCCCCAGTCGAAAGTACTCCTCAGATGTTGCTAGAGAGGGTCTTCTGGATCTCTCCGTTGGTTCTGTCATATACTATAGTGTATCAGCCTTGTGTGTTGTCTTTGCCTTATCCCCATCCTTATAGATTGTAACTTTTTGAGGGTAAAGACCATCATTTTTTATCTTTGTGTGCCTACTGCCTAGCACATAGCTTTATGTACAGTGGTCATTTAATTAATATTTGAGGATCGATGTAGCTGTTTTAAATTACTCTACTCAAGCCCTCCTGTCCTGCTTCATGCTGGTGGTGATTCTGGGGTTCTCTAAGGCTATGTCAATGGAATATATGCTCTAGCAGGTTATTTAAAGCTGGATACTCTTAGTATCAGCTTAATGATGGATCGTGTGGGGATCAGCCTAGCCAGAGTTGAAGTTTGAGAAGGAGAAAATTCCAGATATAAGGAAGAGTCAGTGCAAAGACAAGAAGGTTGAAGGTGGATAATCATGTTAAAGACACATCACATAGACCAGGATAATTGTTTCATAGAGTGTATAGAAGGAAGTAATATATAACAAGACTGGAATTTAGGAAGGGACAAGGCAGAGAAATGAATTCGAAGACTACTGCAATAGTCCAAGTGAGAGATGATGAAGGGCCAAACTAGGATAGTAGCTGTGTGTGGAGAAAGGGTGCCAGATTTGAGAAATGGAAAAAAAGAAAATTATAAAATTGGGTAACCCATTGGATGCATAAGATGAGAGGAATCAAGATTGACACTGATGTTGTGATGGTGGGTGACTAGAAGAATAGTAGGGCCCTCAACAATAATACAGAAGTTTGAAAAAAAGTGAAGATTTGGGGGAGAATGACAATTGAATTCTCAAAAGTATTTTGTACTAATTTAAACATAGAAAGGTCAGTCAGGGGAATACATTACCAAGGAAGCAAATGAGCATTGTTATTCTTTGGTTGATTAGTCTTTGTGACCCCATTTGGGTGTTTCTTGGCAAAGATTCTAGATTGGTTTGCCATTCCCTTCTCCAGTTCATTTTACAGATGAGGAAATGGGTGCAAACAGGGTAAAGTGACTTGTCCAGAGTCACACAGCTAGTAAGTGTCTGAGGTAGGATTTGAACTCAGGTCCTCCTGACCCTAAGCCTAGCACTCTATCCACTGCAACACATAACTACCCTGCCATCCTGACATTCATAACTCATGACCATAGTAACCTAGTATTTAATAACCCAAAGATTCTAGTCACTGAGGAAAAGATTGAGCAAAAATAGCCGAGAAAACTGAAATGAAATCTGGCAGAAATCAATGTAGACCAAAATCTCTCACCACATACCAAGATAATTCCCAAATGGATAGATGATTTAACTATGAAAAGTCACATTATAACATATCATAAACAAATTAAAGGAACAAAGAAGAAACTATACTTTAGATCTATGGATAGGGGAAGAATCCATAACCAAACTAGGGATAGAAAGGATAACAGAATATAAAAAGAACAATTTTTATTATATAAAATTTAAAAGGTTTTGTAAAACAAAAACAAAGCAGTTAAGATTAGAAAGGAAATAGTTAACCGAGGGGAAAATATTTACATTGAATTTCTCTAATAAGGAGCTCATAACCAACATATATAAGGAGCCAATTCAAATTTGTAAGAACATGAGACATTTCCTCAGGAGTTGAATGATCAACAAATATGAACTCACACCTTTCAAAGCAAGAAATTCACGCTATTAACAAACATATGCAAAGATACGCCAAATAATTACTAATTGAAAAAGTACAAATTAAAACATCTTTGAGGTTCTTCAGACTGGCAAACATGATGAAAAGGAAAATAGCAAATGTTAATGAAGTTGTGGGGAAACAGGGACATTAGTACAATGTTGATGGAACTGTAAATTAATTGCTCTAGCCATTTTAGAAAATAATTTGGAACTATGCCCCAAACCTCACTAAATTAACCATACAATTAACTAAACGATGTAGAAAATATAATAGCCTCTTGTGCTTATTGTTTGCTGATTATAAAAAAGCATGGGGGGTGGCTAGGTGGTGCGGTGGATAAAGCACCGGCCCTGGATTCAGGAGGACCTGAGTTCAAATCCAGCCTCAGACACTTGACACTTACTAGCTGTGTGACCCTGGACAAGTCACTTAACCCCCATTGTTCCTCAAAAAAAAAAAAAAAGAAGCATGAGTTCTTTTACACTAAGGTATTTCCTATCTATACATCAAAATCATTCAGGATTCCTTAGAAAATGTAACAGAAAAATAGAAGGGGGAAAAACACTCTTCAGTGACCCTCTGATAGCAAATACCAGGCAAAGCAGGGAGATATATGCCAAAAGCATTAGCCAGAACTCAGGGATTGGTACACTATGCTTAGAGAGCCAAATCCAGCCTTCAGCTGGTCTGTGGTGCATGAGCTAAGAATTTTTTTTAATAGATTAAAATATAAAATTTTATCTTAAAATGCAAAAACCATTCTTAGCTCACCCACACAAAAATAGGCAGCAGGCTGGATTTAGCCCACAGGTCTTAGTATGTAGACTTTTGGTCAAGATGATAGAGGAGATTCAGCAGAGATTCTAAATTAAGGAAACAATCCCCATGGATCATATAGTTCTCCAAATGCTTTCATTTATGAATTTGTGCTGATTACATCAAGTCCTAGGATATTACAGAGCCTGCTGGAAGAGATCTCTTTTTATTTAAAGGTATATGTCCATCCGCACAGGAAAGGCCAAGTAGATGAAGAATATCTATTGCCCAAACTTCAACATGTATTTGAAGGGCCACCCTTGAATAGAGGTGGAGAGTACCCTATAAAGCCCATCTAATAGTATATGTTTGGGGGACACATATACAAATGAATGAGCTCTTTTGCTTTTTGGAGATGCATTTATAGGAAATGGCAAAGTTCTTTTATTGACCCAAGCTTCCCAAGAAAGCAAAAGCCCATCTTTTCAAAATGAACATTTTAACAGTATTGTCCTATTAGGGCAACAAAACAAGGAATGTTAACTGCCTCCAAAGTTTTATAGATGTGTAACGACATCATACAGAGATCAATGGAAAAGGAATATGATGGATGCAAGCAGGCTGCAATTCACAACCAAAGAGGAAATCCAAAGAGCCAGAGTAAAGGGCATTATCATATGTGTATACATTTATAGATATAGATATACATGCATATATACACATATATATGTATATATGTGTGTGCGTGCATATATATTCACATACACATATACACATATGTGTGTATATGTAAAAATGGTCTCTCCACCTTGCAAGAATGAGACATGACAAAAGAATGGTCAGAGTGCTCCATGGGCACTCTTTCAAGGTTGAGAGAAAATCCAGGAAGACTTCCTGCATATTCAGTGAACCCTCTTTGGTGAATTTTGGAGAGGACACAAACAAGAGTCCCAAGAGAGGGCATGCATGAATGTATTATGATCTTCATTGTTAAAAGGAACTTCTCCTCATTGCTCCACCAAAAAAAAAAAAAAAAGGAACTGGGGGCAACTAGGTGGTGCAGTGGATAAAGCATTGGGCCTTGGATTCAGGAGGACCTGAGTTCAAATCCAGCCTCAGAAATGTGACATTAGCTGTGTGACCCTGGGCAAGTCACTTAACCATCATTGCCCTAAAAAAAAAAAAAGGGAACTTCTGAGTCAATGAGTTCACAGATTCGTTTGAATGTTTGAGTATGAAAGTGTTATTCAAATTTGCATTGTAGATGCTAGTTATAATTATTGTGCATCTAGCTTATCTCCCTATTATCTTATAAGTTCCCTGAGAGCAAAAATTATGATGTTTCTATCTTCGTATCCCTACAGTTTAGCACAGCATTTTACAGGATTTAGTGTGGTAAAATGTGAATTGAAATGAATTGGGGGGGGCAGTAGATGGCGCAGTGGATAGAGCACCGGCCCTGGATTCAGGAAGACCTGAGTTTAAAACCGGCCTCAGACACTTGACACTTACTAGCTATGTGACCCTGGGCAAGTCACTTAACCCCAATTGCCTCACCAAAAAAAAAAAAAAATGAATTGAGTAGTGCCTAACCACCCTGGCCTGACCTTTCCAAACCTCTTACACTTTACTATATGCTACCTACTCTTCAGTTCAGCAGTCTGGCCTCCTGGCTGTTACCTCAAATGAGACACTTCATCTCTCTACTACTCCACTCCTCATTTTCTCTAGCTCTTTCCCATGCCTGGAATGTTCTCTCTCTTTCTTCATCTCTGCCAAGATTCCGTGGCTTCTTTCAAGTCCCAGCAAAAATCCAACAAGAAGTCCTCCCCAGTCCCTTTTAATTCTATTGCCTCCCCTCTGTTGATTATTTCCTATTTATTTTGGGTATAGTTTGTGTATATCATTGTTTGCTTGTTCTCTACCCCATTAGTCCCTGAGCTTGTTGAGGACAGGGATTGTCTTTTGCCTTTCCTCATATTTCTAGGTACACTAATGCTTTGTTGGTGGGACTGTGAACTGGTCCGACTATTCTGGAAAACAACCTGGAACTATGTACAAAGGGCAATAAAACTGTTCATATCCTTTGACCCAGCACTGTACTAGATCTGTACATCCAAGAAGATCAAAGGAAAAGAACTCATATGTAGAAAAACATTTATAGCAGCTCTCTTTGTGGTGGCAAAAAAATTGGAAAGCAAGGGAATGTCCATCAAGTAGGGAATGACTGAAGAAGTAGTGGTAGATGATTGTTATGGGATATTATTGTACTGTAAGAAATTATAAAGGGGATGGTTTCAGAAAAAATCTAGGAAGACTTATATGAACTGATGCAAAGAAAAGTGAGCAGCACTAGGAAAACATTGCACATGATAATAGCACTATTGTAAAAATAATCAATTATGGAATTCTTAGCTACTCTGATCAACACAAATAACTATGACATTTCCAAAGGACTCATAACGAAAAATGCTATCCACCTTTAGAGAAAAAACTGATGGACTCTGCATGCAGACTGGAGCATATTTTTTCTTTATTTTCTTGCTTTTTTTGCAACATGGCTAATGTGGAAATACAATTTATGCAATTTCATATGTATAATGGATATCATATTTCTTGTCTTCTCAATGTATGGGGGAGGGTGGAGGGAGGTAGATAATTTAGAACTGAAAATAACAATTTTAAAATTAAAAATCTTTTAAAGAAATCATATTGGAATCTGCAAATTTTGCTCTGAATCAAATATTTGCAAAATCACATGCAATGTATTCATATAGACTTGTAACCATCTGCCACATCAGTCTCTAGGGTAAGCTGTTATAGCTTGTTGGAGAACGTGCAAGACACCTATAGCTTCGACTCAAGGTTTTTATGAGCTTTCATGTTAGTATCAGAACAAAGCCGCCCCTAATGATACACTGCACACAATATGCCATAAAAAAAAAAAAAAGAAGAGGCCAAGAGAAAGAAGGTCTTTGAATTTTCTGATTATCAAAGTACAGGAATGTCAGAGAGTCAGGAAGATGAAAGTGTCTCTAATAAAGACAGTTCCCCAATACCCCCCTTCACCCTACCTCCAGATGTTCTCCAAGCACCTCAGGTTCCGAGTTGTTGGGTTGGAGGGGGGAGGGGCAAGGAGAAGGCTTTGGTTTTAAGTTTTTAGAAGAGAACCTCATATATAGTTGGTGCTCAATTAAGGTTCTTTGCTGAATGAATGGCTACCATCCTAATCATGTCAATTCTTTGAATCCATTCTCAAAATTTAACCAGAAGACACTAGGGGCATTTACTTCTTTGCCCTGAAGGCCATGGCTAATTTTGAAGAGCGTACCTGGTAAAGAAATGTTTTCAAGGCCTTTTAACACAGAATGAAAATACTGCTCCTAAAAGGCGGTCCAAAGCTCAGGATTTAGCTGGGGAGTGGGGGAGGGGGGATGTCCTAAATCTGATTCCTTGTGGTCTGTTGCTGACTCTTGGGACGGTTCTGGATCAAGTGGTCATACCTTTTCCCTCACCCTCCAAATTTGGAACAAGAACACTGATGCTCTGCTTCACCTTGAGCGTAGTATTGACCTGATTAAGTTAACAAGAGTAACTTTGGGCGGCTAGGTGGCGCAGTGGATAAAGCACTGGCCCCGGATTCAGGAGTACCTGAGTTCAAATCTGGCCTCAGACACTTGACACTTACTAGCTGTGTGACCCTAGGCAAGTCACTTAACCCCCATTGCCCTGCAAAAAAAAAAAAGAAGAGTAACTTCTCTGAGCTCCCCACACGATCATGTGAAAAAACCTCCAATGAATGTTCTAAGAGTTAACACTTATCAAGGGCATTGACTCTAGAGGGGAAAAAACATTATGATAGAAAACTCATAGAATATTAGAGCTAGAAGAAAATGTACACAAATACCAAGAGCATAATAATGCATACAGAGCAATGGGGTGTTGGAAGAGCTCATTTATCTCCTTCTTTCGAATACTTCAGACATTATACAACAGGCCAGCTAGGTGGTTCAGTGAATAGAGCACTGGTCCTGGATGCAGGAGGACCTCAGACACTTGGCACTCTAGCTGTGTGACCCTGGACAAGTCACTTAACCTTGATTGCCTCAAACATCTCCAATCATCATGGTGTAGATCTTGCCACTGAACACAGATGGCTCCAGGGGAGAGTGAAGTTGGTGACCTTGTACAGCCCTTCCTGACTTAAATCCAATTCACTGCAAGTCATGACATCACCTCCTGATGTCATGGTCCTCTTTAAGAACAAAGGACAAAGAACAACAACAGCATTATACAACTAATTATTTTTTAGCCATATTTCAGATACTTCCCACAATAGTCTATGTGCTATAGTATATGAAGTTGGGGGAGGGAAAAGGGAAATTGGGCAGAGAAAAAGACTGGGATTTTCTCTTGAGTCATCATGGTGGGATAATCAAAGGGAATGCTGTCAGATAATGTGGCATTAGAAAGTCAGTACCAAGTTTCCAAGTTTGGGTCAGACAACCAAAGATCAATATCTGAATGAATGAAAAGGGCATCTTTAAGGCTTTATATATTCCCAGCATGATGCTAAGCTCCAAGAATACAAACACAAATTGCAAAGACAGTTCCTACTTTCAAAGAGCTTACATATTAATAGTGGAGATGAGATAAAGGATATTAGTTACCAGAAAAGAGAAAGTTACAGGAAAGGTGAGTGGGGCCATAGGACATTAGATTGGAAAACCTACATTCAAGAATAATGGCAAAATTGGTGGGGATTAGATTGGCACTCCCCATTCTAGGAATAATGACAGAATTGGTTTGATCATGGTTCAAATTTCAGACTGGGGGGTGGGGGGATGGTGAGGAAGGAAGGGGGAGAGAGAAGGTGATAGAGTGGGGGGTGGGAAAGAAGGAGAGAAAGGAGAGAGAAAGGGAGAGGAAGAGGGAGAGAGAAAGAGAGAAGAGGGAGAGAGAAGAGGAGGAAGGGAAGGGGGAGAGAAAGAAGGGGAGAAAGAGAGAGAGAGAGAGAGGGAGGGAGGGAGAAAACATGAGAAAGAGAGAAAGGGGAAAAAGAAAAGGAGAAGGTACAAGGGAAAAGGAGGGAGGAGGGAGGCAGAGCATCTGGGGTAGAGATGATAGCCTGAGAATCAGGAATGTCTTAGGCAAAACAGGGTTAGACACCCACAAGTCAGTATCTGAGTGTGTTTTTTTGTTTTTGTGGGGCAATGAGGGTTAAGTGACTTGCCTAGGTCCACACAGCTAGTAAGTATCAAGTGTCTGAGACTGGATTTGAACTCAGGTTCTCCTGAATCCAGGGCAGGTGCTTTATCCACCGGGCCACCTCGCTGGCCCCTGGCCCCACATCTGATTTCAAAAAGGAATAGCAAACAAGTACAGTCAGAAACATAGATCAGTCAGAAAAAGAAGAAGAATCATGGCAATTTAAAAAATCATTGATAGCTTTGGAGAGGCCCATTTAAGTTCAGGGATGAGATCAGAAGTCAGATTTCAGAAGATTTCACAGAAAGAGAGTAAGTAGACTAGCATCAAGCTTCTTGTTTGTTTGGTTTGGTTTGGTTTGGTTTTTTGTGAGAAGTTTGGTTGAAAAGGGGAGGAGAAAATGGGTTCTTGTTAATGGGGATGGTCAGATGTAGTAAAAAGGGTTTTGTTTTTAGAATGGGAAATATCCAAGGAGTCTCTGTTACTCTGTTAGAGTGACCCACGAAAATTCTCTTCCATAAATTGACCTGGCAGAGAGCTATCACTCTTTAAGGTTTGCTAAAGTTTTAAATACATTATTTCATTTGATTCTCCCAACAGCTCTTTGAAATAGATGCTATTTGACAGAAGAGCAAACTTGGGCTTAGAAAAGTTAAGTTACTTGCCCAGGATCAGCCAACTAGTAAATGTCTGAGGTGAAATTTGAACCCAGGTTTTCCTGACTTCAAGTCCAATGTTCTATTTACATGGTAGCTTTTTCCATCACCTTCCTAGGAATGATCCCAAATCTTCCTCCCCAGAAATCAAAATGTCTAGAATATTGTAATAGATGTAGACCCCACTTTCTATAATAGGTGTAACTAACACAATTAGTGTGTAAATCAAATAATTTTTTTAAAATTAAACAAGGGGGTAGTGCAGTGGATAAAGCACTGGCCCTGGATTCAGGAGGACCTGAGTTCAAATCTAGCCTCAGACACTTAACACTTACTAGCTATGTGACCCTGGGCAAGTCACAACCCCAATTGCCTCACCAAAAACAAACAAAAAATTATACAAGGGGGTGCAGCTAGGTGGTGCAGCGGATAAAGCACCAGCCGTAGATTCAGGAATTCAGGAGTTCAAATCTGGTCTCAGACACTTGACACTTACTAGCTGTGTGACCCTGCACAAGTCACTTAACCCTCATTGCCTGTGTGTGTGTGTGTGTGTGTGTGTGTGTGTGTGTATGTGTGTGTGTGTGTTGGGGGGGATTATACTAAGGGAGTTTATTATTTCAAAGAAAAATATTTTTAGTAATATGAATTACCATTCCCGTAAAAACAATCTGTTTTGTAAATCATCATTTTCATTTTCCAAGTCATCTTAAAGGCACACCTGTATTCGTTTTGAAATAATAAATTCCTACTCTGTGGATAACCTAGTCAGTGAAAATTCTGTTTTCCAGAAGGTTTCAATCAAAAGACAATCTCTGGATATTAGCATAGATTTATCCTGAATTTTCCATTTCTCCTCTCAGATACTCTTCTCTCCCTATGACCGCCTGATGTGCATTTACAGACATGCCATCAAGCCCCAGATTGAAGCTTGAGACCGGAGACTACCATGATGCATACCAACATCCCACCCTCCTCTGGGGAAAGGAAATGATGAGCCTGGCAAGGGAGGTCCTATGAGGAATGAGAAATAGAAGGAGAAACATGTGCTCTGATGTCATTGTGGCTCGGGCCTAACATCACTATCATTTTTACGACTGAGGCAAGACTTGCTCATGGCTGTGTCATTCCTAAATGCAGATACCATGCCCTCCTTCCACCACAGACTATGCCCCTAATCCTGATCATTCTTTTCGAAGGAATCCGGTTGTTCTTGGGGGGAACCAAGCTGGAGAGTGTGGACAGCATCCCCGAGGGCAGCTAAGTAGCAGTGGATAAAGCACTGGCCCTGGATTCAGGAGAACCTGGGTTCAAATCCAGCCTTAGACACTTGACACTTACTAGCTGTGACTCTGGGCAAGTCATTTAACCCTCATTGCCCTGCAAAATATTAATTAATTAATAAATTAATTAATAATACATCTCCTTGCTGTAGAACAAAGAGCTTCATCTTGGAATACCTGAGAGATTCACTGGTTATCCCAACTACATCATGACTATTTCAGTTGGCTGTCCCATTTCTTTTTATTTCAAAATAATATATGAAAACTGCAGTCATCTATAGCATTGTTGATGTGTAAACACACAACCTTGTGTAAATGTTTTAGCTGCTACTCTCCAGCTGCCATTCAGAGAGGCAGGAATTCTACCATCTACCAGATGCTCTGATACTGTCTAAAAAGATCTGTGAGATTCATTATCCTCTGGTGGGGGAAGGGATAAAAATAAATAAACCCAACTGGGTTTTCAACCTGTTTTTTTTTCTTTGTTTTGAGATGAATATTCATCCAGTAAAAAGAATTTGGGGTGAAGAACAAAGAGACCTGGGTTTTAGGCCTGACCTTGCCAACTGAATGATAAGCCACTAAAACAGCTGTGTGACCTTGGGTAGGTCCCTTAAACATTCTAGTTCTCACCTATAAAATGAAAGAATTGTACTAGATGGTCCCTAAGGTCTCTTCTGGCTTTAATTATCCATAACTATATTAAGCAACTCATTGTCTCAAGACAGTAATGAATAAATTAATTAATAAAGAATGTATTAAGGCTTACCATGTATCAAACATTGTGCTGTGGGGTAGGGATATGGAATGATTGTTTGCTTGCTTGATTTTCCTTCCGGATCTGCCAGTGATTTAATTTGTGTAAAGGCGTTAGGCTGTATGCTCCTTAAGAGATAGGACTGAGTTTTTTGTTTGTTTGTTTGTTTTGCCTTTTTTTTCTTAGCCATTTATGGGAAAGGAAGAGGGGTGGAGTGGGGAAGGGGAGGGAATAAGCATTAATCTGGCTCCTACTGTCTGCCTGAGGCTATTCTAAGCAATTTTTACAAATATCTCACTTGATCCTCACAACCACCCAAGAAGGTAGGTGCTATTATCCCCATTTTGCAGTTGAGGAAACTGAGGCAAACAGAAGTTAAGTGATTTGACCAGTATAACAAACTAGCAAGTGCCTGAGGCCAGATTTAACTCATTCCAATTAAAGAATCACCACTTTTTCCATAGTGCCTGGCACATAATAGGCATTTAATAAATGCTAGTTGACTGACTGACTAGGAAACTCCAAGTGTAGAAATTTACTCCATTGATATGTAGCAGCTGCTTGACTATAGCTTATTGTCTTAGAACTCCCCGCTTTCCTCGCCCCCCCACCACCATCACAAACACACTTTCTTTTTTGTTCTTTGTTGGCTGCTTCATTGAGGAGGGTATGGAGAAGATTCAGAAATGAAGGTGATTCTCCAGCCAGTTTATTGCAACTAAAATGAATGAAAACTCTTCAGTGGAAGAGCTGCCCATCAATACATTAAAAAACCAACCATTCCGTTTCTTCATGTGCTGATGTGGCAACCATTATTTACCTAAAAACAAAGACAATAAATCAGGCTTAGCCTCTAAATCCTTAGTCTATGACCCTGGATTATACTACAGTTTTTTAATGTGTCATTTGTATTTTGGGCACTGAAGAATCATGTCCTGATGTGCCTAAAATAGTCAGTGCTCCTGAAGTTTTTGTTGATAGTTTGTTTAGTGAACAAACCATACATTCCTATAACATTTGAATTTTTCCAACTACAGATGAACAGTAATTAAATTGTGAATTTTTTAAAAAATGAAAATTATATATAAACAAAAAGACATCAATTTATATACACATATGTCCCTATATATATGCGCACATAAAGACGATATACATATATGCACATATAAATGTGCATTTATAGAATTATATGTAAGCCTTAGAGAGTTACCTGGAAAACAAGAAAGTGGCTTTCTGGGGGTCATTTAGATTAGGTCCCAGGCAGAAATTTTTGAAGCTGGGACTTCTTAATACCCGAAAAGCTCTCTAGATGAAGATAAACTGAAAACATGTGAAAGTGTTTCTAAAATACTTTGCTAAATAAATAGATAGATAGATAGATGGATGGATGGATGGATGGATGAATGAATGAATGAATGAATAAATAAACAAACAAATAAACGAATAAACAAATAAATGAATAAATAATTAAATAAATGAATGAATAAATGAATGAATGAATAAATGAATGAATGAATGAATGAATGAATGAATGATTTGCGAATGTAAATTGTGACTATCAGCCCAATCAGGTACTTAGACTAAGCTTTTGATTAGCCAAGGCCTTGATTTGGCTTTAAGGAGATGATGATTGTTGTTTACATCTTTGCAAATTAGGCACAAAAGCTTATTTAAAAGCACAAAAGGAAGCCAGAGATAGCTAAATTCTGAATGGAAAGTTTCTCTTATTCATTTGATGATTTTGATCACATGCATCTGCTTCTGCCACAGAAAGAGTACTGGGCCTGGAGTCAGGAATACTTGAGTTTAAATTCTGCCCCAGATTATCAAATTACTTGATTTATTTGCCTCAGTTTCCTCAATTGCAAAATGGAGATTAAAAGTAACACTTCCCTTGCAATGTTATTGTGAAGATCAAATAGATATTTGTTTGTTTGGGGTTTTTTTTAAGTGTTTAGCACACTTCCTGGCATGTAATGCTGTTCGGTCTTTTCAGTCATGTCAGACTCTCTGTGACCCCATTTTGGGGGGTTTTCTTAGCGATGATACTATAATGGTTTGCCATTTTCTTCTCTAGCTCATTTTACAGATGAGAAACTGAGACAAACAGGGTTAAATGACTTTCCCAGGGTCATACAGATAATAAATATCTGCCTAGTAGGATTCAATTACATAAGCACCTTGTTTTGGGGACCCTGACCCTTTGCTCCATTCTACTCCTTTTGCCTTCAGATCCCTGATGGTAGAGGGGCTGAGAGTTCAGGGAAAGATGAGCTGGACAGGAAGCTAACCAATTCTATATCACTTTGAGGTCTTTTAAAGATCCAAGGCAGCTTCAAAAACTCTACATTTGCTATTTAGTAGCCCCTTACAGTTCCTTTTGCTGTCCAGATGAACAGAACCCCAGACGTTTCAAGTAAATTTCCTTGAAGAAAGGAAAAGAAGCTTTTCCAAATCAATTTGCCAAACATGCTAAAGTTTGCCCTTCTCAAACCCTTCATACTCAGTGAGTTCTAGTCCTGTGGAATCAGGGCTTGGGAGCCAGGCATCAGCATCCTAGAGCATTCATTCATTTCAGTAGGGACACACACACACACACACACACACACACACACACACACACACACACACACACACACACACACACCCTTGGCTAGACTTCAGGAACTTCATTCTTCAGGTTGGCAGCTGAAGCCTGAGTGTAAAAAGAACTCACTTCTGTATAGCAGTGTAGGATTTGCAAAGTGCTTTTTTATACATGATCTTATCTGATCCTCATAAGTACTGAAAGTAGTATGACCCCATTTCACAAATGAGGAAAGTGAAGCTTTGCCAAGGATCACACAGTTTGTATGTATCTAAGGTAAGATTTGAACCCAAGTCTTCCTAACTCCAAAAGACAGCATGCTGTGGTGAATACAAACACAGGCTGAGAGATAGGATGACCTGGGTTTCAATACTACCCCTTACAGACTACAGGTGGGTAATCCAGGGAAAGTCATTTAACGTCTCAATACCAATGGCAATAGAGCCTAGATGGCTCAGTGGCAAGAGTATTGGACTTTTCTTTAGGAAGAACAGAGTTCAGATTCTGCTTTCTACCTGTGTGAACCTGGACAAATCACTTATCTCTCAGCTTCAGTTTCCTCATGTGTAAATGGGAATAGTATTAGCACCCACCTCCCAAGGTTGTTAGGATTAAATGATATACATGTAAAATCATTTTCAAATCTTAAAGCACTATATAAATGCTAGTTAGTATCAGTAATGAGAGTCTTCTTTATTTTTTTTAATCTTTTTTTTAGTGAGGCAATTAGGGTTAAGTGACTTGCCCAGGGTCACACAGCTAGTAAGTGTTAAATGTCTGAGGCCAGATTTGAACTCAGGTACTCCTGACTCCAGGGCCGGTGCTCTATCCACTGCGCCACCTAGCTGCCCCAATGAGAGTCTTCTTAATCAGGAGTTCCCTATGCTGATGAAATTATAGGCCCAGTCCCACTTTTCCTGACTCCAAGCTCAGCATTCTATCTACTATCGCAAAGTTCCTTCTGTAGGCAGCAGTCCAGGGCACCAAGTTTGTATATAAATTGAATGTTTACGCAGTGGAATTTGGTTTAAATGTGTAAGGAATGAAGTTGGGTGCACACACAGTTTCTTTAGGTTTAGTGCTACATGGTACAAGGAAGCAGTCTCAGGGACTATGGAATGAACTTTGGAGTCCAGAGACTTGGGATTGGAACTCTTAATAAGTATTCCCTAATATTTACCTTGGGCACTTTGTGTCTTATTCTCTTCATATGTAAAGGATAACTTGGAGCTCCCTAAAAGATCCCTAAAACTCTGTACCCCCACAAAGTTTTGGTAAGAAAAGCTGTTTCTAAACCTTGAAGTTCTATAGCATATAATTATAGTTCCCTTCATTTGCTAGAGGGAGTAGCTGACATAAATTCCAACTTCTTTGAGAGAAGAAAAAAAAAGCTAAGGAAATATCCAAATTAATACAGTGCCTGGCACATAATAAGCACTTCATAAATGCTTGTTGACTGACAAATGACTGGGAAAACTGCTAAGACTATCTTAAGTCATCCTCCACCTTGGCTGGGACCTTCACTCCATCTTGTACATAAATCCCAAACAGAAACCAGTTAGCTAACACCACTTACCAGCCAGCCTTACCCTTCTAGAAGTGACTGAGGGACTGAAATCTGCAATAGAGCAGCTCTCTCTTACCTTTGAGTTTTTCTAAGTCTGGCTCTCTGCATAAGGGACAGCATGGAGTAAGAGAATGGAAGGTCTATTTGGACCAAGTAAACCCATCACTGATCTGTTCTATAAGTTTGGGTTTTCTTGGTCTAGGATTTGAACAGATATCTATACGCATCTCTAGAAAGAGCCCATTCATAATTCTTTCTTTCTTTCTTTCTTTTTTGCCCATTCACAATTGTGCCCAATGTTGCCCACTCACAAAATCACCATTTTAAGCTGCGACAAACTTGTAGCGGAACCAGTATCTGAATAAAAATCCTCTTCACAAAATCCCTGACAAGTGATCATTTAGCCATTGCTTGAAATCCTCAAGTGAGTTGGAACTCACTACTTCCTGAGGCAAACCATTCCACTTTTTTGTATAACTTTAATATTGGGGAAGATTTTCTTTACATTAAACCTAAATCTGCCTTTCTGAAACTCCCACCCATTCGTGGCTCTTGGTTATGACTCCTAGGTATGGGACCCCAGCAAAACAAGGTTAATCCCTCTTCTCAATAACACCATTCGATTCCCAGAATTATTGTGAGGATCAAATGAGATAATATTCATAAAGCACTTAGCATGGTGTCTGGCACATAATTGGTTTATTTCCTTCTTCCCTTCTCTGGTCTTCTGCATGACAGTCCTTCAAATAGGTAAGCACAGCTCTCATGTCATATCTGTTAAGCTAAACTTCTCTATTCCATTGATCCACTTCTGGCTTGACCTTCAGCGCTTTCACTATCTTGGTTGCCCTCCTGGTTGTCTTCAGTTTATCAACACCTTCCTAAAATGTGGCAGTGGAGACTAAATATAATACTCCAAATGTGTTCTGAATGGACTAGAATATAATTGGACTTCTAGAATGGCAATATTTAGAACCTGAAGGTACCTAAACCTTGTCTAATCTGACTCTTTTCCTTTACTGAGGAGGAAACTTAGAGGAAATTACTTACTGAGTTCATACAGTTAAATGGCAGTCATGATTCTAGCACGAGTACTCAGTCTTCGGATCTTTCCACCATACCACACTGCCTCTCCCATAGTCTAGTGGGCAGCTATGCTTATGGTAAATTCCCCTCATTTCCTAATTATGCTTTCACTAATTATGCACTATTATTTACCCATATTTATGATACCAGCTTAACAAATCTTCTTGCCATCATCCAGTTTCAGTTCCAGCTTTCTCCTTCTCCTAGAGGCTCCAAAAGACAATTGTCAGTACTGTGCCCTCAACATTACACCCACTATGTGTCATATACTTTTCTCAGTGTTGTCCTAAGAGGGATGGATTAGATGATGCCCCATGTGCAAAATTATTCTGTTCCATTTCCTTCTTTCCAAGAAAAAAAGCCTTGGCAGGCAACCTGCCTAGGGAAAGAAAACCCTGATTTTAAACCTCTGCTGCCTTGTGGCTATACCCATATATGGGAAAGGCTTCAGGAGTTAACCCCGAGGAAAAATCAGGAGTCGGAGTCCCTTAGGCAGTTGGATGTTGGACATCACATCCTTCTGGCAACTCCTGTGGGGGCACTGGTGCCAAACTCCTTTGGATCCACCAATGTCACGGAGAGGGAAAACCTGCTGCATGGGCAACAGCTTGTTTTCCAATTGATCCACCCAGGCCAGCACCCTGGAGAGGACACTCCAGCTACTCCTCATGGGGTAGATATAACATGGGATGCGGCAGTTACCGGTTATAAGTCACTCAGCAGCTGCAGCTCCTGTATCAGACTGCGCAGCCACACTGTGGCCTGTGGCTCTTCATGGCCCTGATCCATGGTTGTCGGCGACTGATGGAGGCCTACACTACTACACTTTATATATAAAGTGTTTTCCTACACATCTCATTTGAACATCATCATCATAACCCTCTGAGGCTGTCAAGAAAAGACTTTAGAAAACAAAGCACAATATAAATATAAATTGGCATTTTTCTTTTGAAGTAGTAGTAATTTAAATATTGTTACCTTCATTTTATATCTAGGTGAACTGAGGTTCAGAGAAGTTAAATAAATTACCTGAGTCTACATGGCTAGTTGTTATAAAAGCTGTTGCTCAAACTCGAGTCTTCTGACTCCAAATTCAGTGTTCTTTCTCCTATACCAAAGCTTTTAACTGGGGGAGGGGAAGAGACTCCATTGGCTGTGTGGGGAAGCCCAAGGACCCCTTCTGAGAATAATGCTTTTTAATGCATAAAACAAAATATATCAGGTTACAAAAGAAACCAATCAGATTGAAATAGTTATCAAATGGGGGCAGCTCGGTGGTGCAGTGGATAAAGCACCAGCCCTGGATTCAGGAGGACCTGAGTTCAAATCCAGCTTCAGACACCTGACACTTAACTACCTGTGTGACGCTGGGCAAGTCACTTAACCCTCATTGCTCCACAGAAAAGAAAAGGAAAGGAAAGGAAAGGAAAGGAAAGGAAAGGAAAGGAAAGGAAGAAATAGTTATCAAAGAATGAAAAAGAAAAAGGACTCCTAATTCTCAGGTTAAGAACTCCAGGCCCAAAACCAGTTTTCTTATCAATAAAATGAAGGGATTAGATGAGATGATCTTTAAGTTCTTTGCCATCTCTGAATCCCATGACTACAATCACCTTCTACCCCTAGCAATAATAGGTTCCTACCAGGGAAGGAATTTTTTTTTTTTTTTTGGTGAGGCAATTGGGGTTAAGTGACTTGCTCAGGGTCACACAGCTAGTAAGTGTCAAGGGTCTGGGGCAGCTAGGTGGCGCAGTGGATAGAGCACCAGCCCCGGATTCAGGAGGACCTGAGTTCAAATCCGGCCTCAGACACTTAACACTTACTAGCTGTGTGACCCTGGGCAAGTCACTTAACCCCAATTGCCTAACCAAAAAAAAAACAAAAAACAAAAAAAAAGTGTCAAGGGTCTGAGGCCAAATTTGAACTCAGGTCTTCCTGAATCCAGGGCTGGTGCTCTATCCTCTGTACCACCTAGCTGCTCCCCAGGGAAGGAATTTTGAAAAAAACAACCAACTAGTCAGAGCTTCTTCTGTATGCTATTTCATTTGTAAAGATTCACATGTGATCTGCTCAGCTGGACCTGAGAACTTAGCCTGGCCCAATGTGCCCATGCAATTTGGCTCATTTCTCCTTTCTGGGTTTTCATGACACTCTCTCCTAGATCACCTCCTACCTCTCTGACTGCTCCTTCTCAGTCTTCTTTGATGGGTCATCATCAACATCATTCTTCCCTAATGGGTGTTCCCCAAAGTTCTGTCCTGGACCCTGTTCTCCCTCTATACTCTCTCCCTCTATTCTCTCTCTCTCTCTCTCTCTCTCTCCCTCTCTCTTTTTCTCTCTTTCCCTCCCTCCCTCTCTCTGTTCCTTTCTCCCTATCAGTAACCATCAACTCCCATGGATTTAATTATTATCTCTATGTAAATGACACCCTGCTCTATATGCAGCCTCAGACTTTCTCCTGAGCTTTAATCGAATATAACCAATTCCTCGTTGGACATTTCAAATATGGATGTACTGGAGGCATCTCAGACTCAGTATCATCCGAAACAGACATGTTATCTTTACATAAATGTCCTCACCTATTCTAAACTTCCCTATGTCTTTTGAAGGTATCATTATCTTCCCAGTGTCTGAAGTTCATGAATTCAGCATTATCCCATATGCTTCACTCTCCATAACCCAATAAAGCCAATCAGTTGCCAAATCTTGACATTTTTATCTTAATAGTATTTTCCACATTCAATCACTTCTCTCTATTCACACAACTAAGACTTCCTGTAAAAGATGGGGTTTTAATTGAGACTAAAAGGAAGCCAGAGAAATCAATCAGTGGAGTGTGTGATACACATGTGTCTGGCACACATGTGTGTGTGCATTTGTGTATGGAAGAATTTGCACGTGTAAGTAGATAGGTAGGCTATGCATGCATTTCAGAAACCCTGGTGTTGTGCTCTTCTGTCCCGTTCTTAGATTACATCCCTTTATCTTACATAGAACTATGATCCCAGACTTCTCCTGGGACATTTTGTTCTGCAGGCTTCATTAGGTTTTTTTTTTTTTCCTCCTCTTGATTGCATAAGATCAGTTAGGAAATGAACTCATATTCTGAGGAACTGTTCCACAATCCTGTTTTTTCCCTTCTTGACAGAACCACATACATTTATGATTCTCTCGCCCTGTCAGTTTTTACCTATCAAGAAATACATATTCCTGCTGTAAAATTATCTCCATTTCTTCACTGGCATTAGCTTCCTCAGTACACCTGAGAAACAGACCAAGCTGTCTCTATGAAAGAACTTTCTTTAAATAAGCTTCTCATGACTTAGTGGTATTGATGTCAGCCAACTCAAATATAAGAGATCTGCAAATCCAGGAGAGGAAAACAATGAGTGTACCCAAAAAGAAGCTTCATTTCTTTTCTTTCTTTCTTTCTTTTTTTTTTTTGGTGAGGCAATTGGGGTTAAGTGACTTTCCCAGGGTCACACAGCTAGTAAGTGTCAAGTGTCTGAGGCTGGATTTGAACTCAGGTCCTCCTGACTCCAGGACTGGTGCTCTGTCCACTGCACCATGTAGCTGCCTCTGTAGGGGTAGTTTTCAATATTCATTTTCACAAGATTTAGAGTTCCAAATTTTTCTTCTTCCCTCCCTTTCTTCCCCCCTCCACAAAACATTAACCAATATGATATAGGTTATATATGTACAATCCACAAGTGCTCTTTTTATCAGTTCTTTCTATGGGGGTGGATAGTATGCTTCATCATTAGTCCCTTGGGATTGTTTTGGATCATTGTATTGCTGAGAGTAGTTAAGTCATTCACAATTGTTCATCGAACAATACTGCTGTCCCTATGCACAATGTCCTCTCAGTTCTTCTCACTTCACTATACATCAGTTCATATGAATCTTTCTATGTTTTTCTGGGACCATCCTGTTTGTCATTTCCTATAGCACAATACCATTCCACGACAATCATATACCACAAAAGAAGCCTCATTTCAAAGTTATGGAATAGAAGGAGCTCTGAACTTCATGCTTTCTACCCAGGTGACTTTAAGTCATTTACCCTCTTTCAACCTGCATAATAATAATAGCTGTTATTTCTATAGCTCTTTAAATTTTCCAAAGCACTTTACATATATTGACTCATTTGATCCTCATAATAATCCTGGGAGATATGTACTATAATTATCTTCATTTTACAGATGAGGAAACTGAGGGAGAGAGTAGTTAAGTGACTTGCCTAGAGACACAAAATTAGTAAATATCTTAAGATTTTAAGTCAGGTTTTCCTAGCTCTAAGTCCCATGTTCTTGTCACTGCTCCATTTAGCTTTCTATGTTCACTCAGTCCTCTGTGAAAGTGAAATGAGATAATGTATGCAAAGGGCTTTGCAAGCCTTCAAAAGCCAGATAAATAAGTGATTATTTTATTGTTGTCAGTGTTATATCATAGATAAAAGTTGAGACTTGAAGTTGGGAAGATCTGGATTGAAATTCCATGCCCAACACTTTACCAGTAGTGTGACCTTGCACAAGTCACTCAACTTGTCCGAGCCACTGCTTCTTCACTTATAAAATGAGAATAATAAAAGCTACCTCTTATAATTATTAGAAGGATCAAGTGACACATTATGTTCGTATCGAGCTTTAGGAATGCATATGTAGCCTAGGTGGAGTCAGAAGGCTATTTTATACATTAGTTTTTATATAGTTATGTATGTATGTGTATATACACACATACATAAATACATACATATCTTCACCCCTCTTTTCCAGCTACTGGCTCATTTTCATATTAGTTCTCTGCCTGGTTTTGAGGTAGTCAAAGTGTATATTCTGATATTTTCCTTATAAATGAAGAGATACATATTCTTTCCCATTAATGCTTTAGTTCTGAGCCCTCAATCCAGTTTATAAGTAAACCACAGAAATGTACTTTCCCATAAACTTTCTTTGCTCTCTCTCTCTCTCTCTCTCTCTGTCTCAGTCTCTCTGTTTCTGTCTGTCTCTTTTCTCTTAGTCTCATAGGTTTAAAGAAACATCAGTATCGCTAGATACACAATTTATTAAATGTGTAACATACAATACAGTTACATTTAAATATTTTGACATTGTATTTGCTATGAGAAAAATCTCAACCAGTCACCTCTAACCATCAAGTTCAATTGCTGATTTCTCCATTGATATTGGAAGTAATAATCAGCTCTCTCAGAAAGGCAGCCATAGGGCAGCTAGGTAGCACAGTGGATAGAGCACCGACCCTGGATTCAGGAGTACCTGAGTTCAAATGCAGCCTCGGACACTTAACACTTACTAGCTGTGTGACCCTGAGCAAGTCATTTAACTCCAACTGCCCCGCAAAAAAAAAAAAAAAAAAGAAAGGCAGCCATAGTTTTTCAAGAATTATCTATAGAATATCTTCTCCAAAGGAAATCTTCTCTAAAGGATTAGATTAAGTTATCTTCCTTTCATCTGTGCATACCTTTTGATCCAGTTATACCACTGTATCCCAAAGAGACCATAAAAAAGGAAAAAAGACCCATATGTACAAAAATTTATATAGCAGCTTTTTTTTTTGTGATGATGAAGAATTGAAATTATGAGAATGTCCATCAATTGGGGAATGACTGAACAAGTTGTGTTATATTGTTGTAATAGAATACTGTTGTGCTACAAGAAATTATGAGCAGGCAGATTTCAGAAAAACCTGGACTTACATGAACAGATGCTGAGTGAAGTGAGCAGAAACAGGAGAGCATTGTACACAATAACAGCAACATTATGTGATGATCAACTGTGAAGGACTTGGCTCTTTTCAGCAATGCAATGATCCAAGACAATTCCAAAAGACTTACGATAGAAAATGCTGTCTACATCCAGAGAGAGAATTAAGGAGTCTGAATGCAGATAAAGGCATACTGTTTTCACTTTTTTCTTTCTCATGGTTTTTCCCTTTTGTTCTGATTCTTCTTTCACAACATGACTAATGTGGAAATATGTTTAATATGATTGTACATGTATAATATATTGGATTGCTTATTGTCTTGGGGAGGGCGTGGGAACTAAAAATCTTACCAAAATGAATGGTGAAAACTGTCTTTAATGTAACTGGAAAAAAATAAAATACTATCAAGTGTAAAAAAAAAATTTTAAAGGTTTTTTCAGATTCTTTTTTCCTTAATTCATTCAGTGTCTTCAAGAATGAAGTTCTTTTAGCTTTTTTTCTTTATACCTCACACAGTCTCTCAGCCATGACAGTTGTCTCTCCAGATAATGCTTCAACTATTTCTCCCCAAGATTCTGTCCCCCACTCTCTTAAAGATACAGTAATGAATTCAAGTCATCTGTACTCTTACAGAGCTATTGAAGCTAGGGTAACATGTAATTGCATATTATCTAGATTTTCATTATTGTACAATATGAATTTTAGATCAGTAAGGAAACACAGGAAATCAAGTCTAATGCAGTATATAAATATGAGCTATTATTTTTTAATTAGCATTATGGATGCACAACTTTGAGTATATTTTCTAGCTACTGTTTTCTTCTCATTACCATGACTATACCAACTGCTGAGAAACAAAGGGTCCTTGGCTTTTTTTTTAAGCCTAATTGCAAATAGCTACTTAGAAGCATTCCAAAATTCAAGTGATCCTATTCTTCCCACTTGTCTCTCTCTTTTTTTTTTTTTGGTGAGGCAATTGGGGTTAAGTGACTTGCCCAGGGTCACACAGCTAGTAAGTGCCAAGTGTCTGAAACCAGATTTTAACTCAGGTCCTCCTGAATCCAGGGCCGGTGCTCTATCCATTGTGCCACCTAGCTGCCCCACTTGTCTCTTAATAATAGCAAGCCTTCTAAAGACAATCCAATGGGTGCAGGGCTTTCTCTAGAAAGGGAAAGTCTAGAGCACTATAATACTGAGCTGTTCATCCCTTGTCAAACCCTAGTCTTGGATTACTCCCACTATCTACCTCCTCTATTACTATCCATGTGCTGCAAATCGGAACTGGGAAAAGGCATAACCTGGGAACACTATAAATTTAGGTTATCCAACTCCAAATGACCTCATTTCAGTCAATCAACCAGTCAGTCCACCAGCATCTATTTATTAGGTGCCAATAACTGTGCTAATCACTGACAAGACAGAAAGACAAAAGATAGTCCCTGCTCTCAAGGACTATAGAGTCTAGTGAGCAAATAACATACAAACAACTATATACAGAGAAGATGTATACAAGACAAATTAGAGGTAATAAACAGAGGGAAGGCACTAGCATTAAATAGGATCAGAAACAGTTCTTACAGAAGGAAAGACTTTAGCTGAGACTTGAAGGAAGCCTGGGTATCTAAGAGGCAGAAATGAGGCGAGAGTTCCAGTGTTCCTTAATTGTTTCTCTCTCACATTCTCCACAAAAACTATTCTAAACCTTCTTTCTCCTCAAACTTCCTGCACCTTCATCTCCCTCCACTCTCTCAGCTGAGGATCTTATTTCTTTTTGCTTTTTTTTTTTTTTTTGCAGGGCAATGGGGGTTAAGTGACTTGCCCGGGGTCACACAGCTAGTAAGTGTCAAGTGTCTGAGGCTGGATTTGAACTCAGGTACTCCTGAATCCAGGGCCGGTGTTTTATCCACTGTGCCACCTAGCTGCCCCTGTCTTATTTCTTTTTAAAGAAAATTGAGGTAGTTTTCTGTCAGCCTCCTCTTCTCCCTTTCTTTTCATCTCAAAACCCCTCAATTTTATTCTCCATTCTCCCTTTCCTTTAGTCTTTGCCAATTCAAACCTCTCTACATGTGCTTGTTTTCTGCAGCAGATTGTTCCCACTCCCAACCCCTTATTCTTTCTGATCTTAAACCTCTCCCTTCCTACTAGTTCCTCACCTATTGTCCTCAAGCATGACAAAGTCTCACCAATCCTTAAAAAGCCTTCACTGGAGCATGGCATCCCCCTAAACTAGGCTATTAAACACCATTTGAAAAAGTTGTTTATCCTCATGCCTCCATTTCTCTCCTCTCTACTTCTCAACTCTTCATAACCTGGCTTTTGGCCTCATCACTCAACTGAAACAGTTCTCTCCAAAGTTACCATTGATTTCTTAACTGCCAAATCTGCTGATCTTTTCTCTGTCCTCAGTCTTCTTGACCTTTCTGCTGTCTTTGATACCGTTGGCTACCTTCCCATACTGGAAACTCTTTCCTCTCTGGGTTTTGATGACATCACCTTCCCTCGTTTCTCTTCCTACCTATCTGACTGATGTGGGGTGGAATTAGGGACAAATTGATCATGAGTTGTCCCAAAAGAATTACAAGACTCAGTGACTCAGTTTCCCAGGTTTTATTGCAATACTGTGGGTGACCACAGGGAGAGAACCAGAATAGTGGAAAAGTATCTCTCAAATAGTGAAAGAAAAGACAGTTATATTTATAGTATGGATAAATTGATTATCAGTCTCATTATAATAATCTCCACCTTGGGGAGGTACAGGGGAGGGCTTATCCTAATTTGGAGTTCCTGGGGTCCTAAGCCAACCCCAGAGGTGAGTACCTTTTTCAGTGGAGGTGTATTTTGGGAGTTTACACATCATAAGGTGAATCTGGGGACAAATTTGGCCTTTTCTGCTCATGTCCATTTCTGATTTCCATGGCTAGTTTCAAAACACCTTCATTTTTCATTGATTTCCAGTCTAAGTTTCTAAAACCTGTCAGTTCCTTTATTGTTATATTCTTAGGCCTTCACGGCCTAGCTCCCTCTATTCCCCTTATGGGTACTGATTACTGTGGGTAAGAGAACCTAGCAGAGCCTGACTTGTAAATTATCCATTAACTAGGATCTGAATCCCTCTAAGAGTTCATATCTGAATTAGATCTTGGGTCTTAGGTTTTTCTATTAACCCCTTTTTTGCCTCCTACATCATGACCACTACCATCAGTCTCCTTCATTGGCACATCAACTGGAACATATCCTGTAATTGTAGGTGTTCCCCCAATCTCTGTCTCAGACCTTCTTCTCTCTCTACATACTTGCCATGATTTTATCAACTTCCATGAGTTTAATGATCATATCTATCTCTAAGCTACAGTTCCATATCACCAACTATCTACTGGACACCTCAAACTGGATGTTTGGAGATATCTCAAATTCAACACAAAACTTATTCTCTCTCTTTCTCTCTCTCTCTCTCTCTCTCACACACACACACACACACACTCCTTTCTTTCCAAACTTCCCTGTTACTTATAAATGCACTATCATCCTCCCAATCACCCAGTTTTGTACCCTGGCACTATCCTCAACTCTTCATTCGCCATCATTCCACATATCTAATAAGTTGACAAATCTTTCTGTTTTTACCTCTACAACATTCTCACATCCAACCCTTTTTCTATTCAAGCCCTTATCACCTCTTACCTAGATTATTTCAACAGCCTCCTCCCTGGTTCATCAATCAATCTCAAGTCTCTCTCATGAACAGTTCATTCTATACAGTTCTGTCAGAATGGTTTTCCTTAAGCAAATTTGATCACGTGACTCCCCTACTCAACCAACTCCAGTGGCTTTCTAATGCCTCTAGGATAGAATATAAATTTTTCTGTGTAGCTTTTAAAGGCCTTTCTAGCCTGGCCTCAATCTCTTTTCCCAACTTCATTGTACATTACTCCCTCTTCATTCTGCAGTCTAGTTAAACTGACCTCTCATATCTCGAATCTTCCTTCTCTTGCACTGGCTGTCCGCCATACCTGGAATGCAGTCACTCATCACTCTTGCCCCAGAGTCCTCTATTCTTTCAAGACATAGTTGAAACATCATCTTCTAAGAGAAGCATTTCCTGTTTCCCTCCCCAACTGCCAGTGCACTCCTTCCCAGACTACCATATATTTATCTCCTTTGAATTTATTTGTATTTATTCTCTTTATATTTGTTCTGTATACACATGTATGTCCTTGCCTCCTTGACTAGAATCTAAGCTTCTTGTGTTTTGGGGTTTTTTTTGGTTTTTTTGTTTTTGTTTTTTTCTTTTGTGAGGCAATGGGAGTTATAAGCTTCTTATGAGAAGAAATGGTTTCATTCATTATATTTGTATCCCCAGAGTCTAGCACATAGTTAAGTACTTAATAGATGCTGGTTAATGAATTAATTGAACTTTTTTTAAACAAATTAGCTCACTCTCCATTGTATCAGCATTATTTTAGTGCATTTTTCCCTCCAGTACTAGTTGCAATCTCCTTGCAAACAGGATTTGTGTATTCTGTTTGTATCTGTAATGTCTTGCTCATTGGGGTGGGGGTAGGGGGAAGGGGGCGGGGTTTGTTTTGGTTTTGGACCGGACTTGTCTTTTCATTGATGTGCAGAATTTCCTGTGAGGAAATATGTGTAGGGAACTCCCTCTGGACTTACTTGGCTTGAAGAAGAAAAGGGGGTGGGAGTGGGGGGAACAGTATATGAGAGCTCTCCAAGGATTTGATGGGTTAACTCATGGAGCACCAGTTAGGCTCTTGTTTGACCTCAGAGACCAGAACAAGAAGCAGTGGGTGCAAACAGGCTGAAGGACCCCAAGCTGGTTATGCTAAAATAGGGCTTCCTTTTGCACAGGGTTTGGACACCTGAGATCCCCTCCAGCTCTCAAATTATGCGATTCTGTAAAACTCCTTGTATCTCTGGTTTTTTTTGTTGTTGTTGTTTTGTTGGGTTTTTTTTTTGGTTTTTTGTGAGGCAATTGGGGTTAAGTGACTTGCCCAGGGTCACAGAGTCAGTAAGTGTTAAGTGTTTGAGTCCGGATTTGAACTCAGGTGCTCCTGATTCCAGGGTCGGTGCTCTATCCACTGCGCCACCTAGCTGCCCCGGTCCTTGTATCTTTGCAGCCTAATTTTATTGCTCTTAGTGACCTGGAGAACTGAGAAATTAAGCGATTTGCCCAGGATTTCATATCCACTCAGGTATTAGACCTGGGACTTGAAGTCTTCCTGACTCCAAGGCCAGATTGTCTTTCCACTACACCAGGGCTTTGCAAGCTTTTTTCTGTGAAAGGGTCGAATAGTAAATATTTTGGAGCAGTTAGGTGGTCCAGTAGATAGAATGCTAGGCCTGGAGTCAGGAAGACCTGAGTTCAAATCTGGCCTCAAGCACTTGCTAGTTGTGTGACCCTTAGGCAAGTCACTTATTTAACCCTGTTTGCCTCAGTTTCCTCACCTGTAAAATGAGCTGGAAAAGGAAATGGCAAATGATTCCAGTAACTTCAACAAGAAAACCCCAAGTGGGATCATCAAGAGTTGAAAACAGCTAAAATAACACAACAACAACCAAATGTAAATATTTTAGGCTTTGCGGGCCTAGAGGTGAAATTGAATCTACTATGTAGGTATTTATATAATAATAAAGAAAAAAATTCCACAAACTTTTTTCCCCTCTAAATTTTGTACTGGTGAAATTTAGAATATCATTAAAATAAGAAAAATTCTTTTAAAAATAATATAGGTCTACTAATAAGGAAAATGGCATTCTTTTGGGGAAAGATAACCTTTCAAAGTTAGTGTTCCCTATCATCAAAATCAGTTGCAAATGTTTATCTGTCCATTCCAATCTGTAATGAGATTTTAGATATTTCATCTTTGAAAATGTCTTTTCAGCCAGATAGGTACTGTCAAATGCTGGTATCAATCCATAAGTCTATGATATTTATTGAACGAGCGTATTCATGACTTGGAAGGCATTTATAGAATTCTATTAGTCTTCTCTTGCTGGTTTTTTCTTTGTTTTTGCTTTTTACTTTTTAGCATGACATTAGATTGCAAATTCATCACTTCCAATTGAAGGTTAGGTGGAATCTCAGTTCCACAATGAAAAGAATTTTGAAATATGGAGATTTATTTCGTACTTGCTTTGAAATCTGAAAAAAACAAATGTTGCTGTAACAATAGTTACAGCTCAGAAAATTCAGTATATCCCCAGCATATCTGACTAGGAATGGAGATCTTGCTTCTTGTTTTAACCTTTCAGTGTGGGAAATATATAAAACAACTTGACGTTACTTATGATTTGAACAAGGTTACATTTCATCAAATTGACTTTCCTGCAGTAAAGATTTTGCAGATAACCACCATTTTATTTTGTGATTTTAGGTTGAATTTATTTATTTATTTACTTACTTACTTATTTATTTATTCACTTATTCATTATTTATTTATTCATTTGTTTATTTATTGGTGAGGCAGTTGGGGTTATGTTGTTGCTTTTTTGTTATTGTTCTTGTTTATTATTCTTTCTTGTGGGTTTTTTTTCCCTTTTGTTTTGATTAATGTGAAAATATGTTTAACATGATTGTAATGTATAACCTATATTAAATTGCTTCCTGGCCTTGGGAAGGGGAAGGGAAGGGAGGGTGGGAGAAAAATTTGGAACTCAAAAAATATCTTTACATGTAATTAAGAAAAATTTAAAATTTTTTAAAAGTAATACAATGATCCAAGACAATCCCAAAGGACTAATGATGAAGCATACTTTCCACCTCTAACAAAAGAACTGATATTGATTGAACACAGACTGAAGCATGCTATTTTTTTTACTTTCATTTTTTTCTTTTCTTCAAGTTTTCTTATACAAATGACTAATATGTTAATGTTTTACATAACTGCACACATATAATCCACATCTGATTGCTTGGCAAGGGAAGTGGGTTGGGAGGGAGGAAAGAAAGGATAAAATCTGGAACTCAAAACTATAGATAAAACTGTATATTATTTTTAAATGTTTTTCTTTTTTCTTCTTTTCTGATTTTTGACATGATGGGCATCTACCAGAAATACAAAATAAAAACAAAATGTCACAGCATGGCAATATGCCAGGCACTTTGAAAGCTCTCAATTTATAACTGTGATTTAGAGCTCTCAGAGCAGATATGCAAAACAGGGAGAACAAACACCACATACTATCTCTGTGGTAACCACTCAATACTACCATTTCTGCTGGACAGCAGCCACAGACAACACATAAATGAATAAACATAGCTGTTACATAAATAAACATAAATAAAGTAACTTTATGGACACTGAAATTTGAATTTCATATAATTTTCATGTGTCACAAAATATTACTCTAGTCTTCTTTTTTTTTAATTAATTTTTTTTTTTAGTGAGGCAACTGGGGTTAAGTGACTTGCCCAGGGTCACACAGCTAGTAAGTGTTAAGTGTCTGAGGCCGGATTTGAACTCAAGTACTCCTGACTCCAGGGCCAGTGCTCTATCCACTGTGCCACCTAGCTGCCCCTCTAGTCTTCTTTTGATTTTTTTTTCAACTATTTAAAAACCATTCTTAGTTCTCAAGTGGTGCAAAAATAGGTGGTGGGCTGAATATAGCTATGGGCCATAGTTTGATATTCCCCAAACTACATGATGATGTCTGTTTTCTTACAAGTATGAAATGATTAATATGTGTTTGATGAATAAATGAATGAATGAAAAGGTTATTATTATTATCTGGGAGTGGGGGGGATGATTGATCAGGAAGGACTTCCTGGAGGAGGTGTCATTTGATCTGGGCCTTAAAGGGGTGGCTAGAATTTTAACAGGCACAGATCAGGGATAGGAGGCAGAGGAGTGGGGTAGGGGTGGTGAGGAGAGATGGGGGTGGGGGAAAGTGTAGTCCAGAAGTTTAGACTGGCATATATAAAATCTGAAAAATAAAGAGATATCCTTGAAGGGCAACAAAGTTTGTGAAGGAGAATAGTAAGAGATAAGGGTGGAAGGTAGGTGGAGCCAGCTTCTACAGGTCTTTCGTATGAGGCCATTTCTGGATTATCTACATGATCTCCCTTTCCTGTCAAAGAGGCTCTCGATGAGATTGATTGGATCTGATACCCTGGGGAATGAATAATAACAGCTCACATTCCCATGAAGCTTGAAGGTTCACAAAGTATTTCCCCTACAAATAAAAAAAGTCAATGAAGTATGTAGATTGAGTATTATTGTTGTTCAAAGTATCCCAGTCTTCGTGACCCAATTTGGGGTTTTCTTGGCAAAGATACTGGAACGATTTGTCATTTCCTTCTCCAGCTCATTTTACAGTTGAGGAGTTGAGGCAAACAAGGTTAAGTGACTTGCCCATGGTCACACAGCTAGTAATTGTCTACACCTAAATTTTTTCTTTTCTTTTTTTTTTTTGGGGGGGGGGCAGGGCAATGAGAGTTAAGTGACTTTCCCAGGGTCACACAGCTAGTTAAGTGTCAAGTGTCTGAGGCTGGATTTGAACTCAGGTCCTCCTGAATCCAAGGCCAGTGCTTTATCCACTGTACCATCTAGCTGCCCCCTACACCCAAATTTGAACTCATGAAGATGAGTCTTTCTGACTTCAGGCCTGGCATTCTCTCCATCATGCCACATAGCAGCTCCTAGATCAAGTATTATCACCCACTATTTCATAAGCAAGCAAACTGAGCCTTAGAGAATGGAAATGACTTATCCAAAGTCAGACAGTCAATAAGGAGCAGCAGAGCTGAGGTGAGCTCGACCATTTGCTCCAAGGGAACAACACTGCCTGGGCACAGTCTTTTCCTGACTTTCTGTTGTGATATAAGAATGGGACTGTTCAGGCCACACTCCCATGGGTGTTCAGCTATGTCAAGCTAAGAATATGGGTTTAAGCAACAAAAACTTGGCCCTTGGTAAAAATGTAGTTTTATTTGTGTATAAATTTTTGAACCCCAAGTCCAGAAATAGCAATGAATATTGGTCTCTGTGCTCTGTGTATCCTAATGTCACACTTTCCCAAGTTACCAAAAGACTTGAGAAAGTGATTCTATTTACATGATTGAGGGAGGTGGTGGGAGGAGCTATTTGAAACAGTAATAACTTCAGGAAAATAATAATCCTTTCAGGCTTAAACTTTCCCTACTTTGTCTCCATATGAATGTAATTTTGTTTGGCCCAGTTTAACTAAATTTAATTTGGCTGATTTTGAATTACCAAAACACATACACACACACACACACACACACACACACACACACACACACACTCAGCCCCCACCTAAGGGGAAAAAGTCATATTGTCTGGGGGTTTTCTTAAGCTTAAGTAATTTTTAAAAGTCATTTCTTTCTTCTGACTGTTGGTGATAGTCTGTTAACTCTGAATCTCACATAAGCTATGACCCTAAATAATTCCATTAGTGCTCTCCCTCCCTCTGTCCTTTCTTCTTTCTCTCTGTAATTCTCTCTGTCTCTATGTTTTTCTGTCTCTGGGTCTCTGTGTCTGTGTCTGTGTGTGTGTCTCTCTCTCTCTCTCTCTATGTGTGTCTCTTTCTTTCTCTGTCTCTCTCCCTCTGGCTTTCACCCCCACTCTCTTTTTTGTCTGAATTGACTGGATAGTTCTATTTTATAGGTGTAATAGAACATATCTAGGGCATCCCTTCAGGAAAGTGGAGGGGAAGGGGTCAGAGCAGCAGGGGGTGTCAGGCACTGGGTATAAATCGGACTCAATTTGTAAATATTTAATAAGTACTTACTGTATACAAGGCACTAGCAACAAAGACAAACTGAAACAGTGCTTACATTCTAATGTAAATTCCTCAATGTGCTTACATTCTAATGAAAGGAGGAGATGGTTGAGGATATACTTAGGCATTGGGAGGTATATGAGAGAGAAAGAAAAAAGAGAAAGTGAAGAGAAAATAGAAGAAACAGAGAAAGGAAAGAAAACAACTCAATGGTGTAAAAGAAATTGGTGGGTACAGGACACAGGTTGTGAGGAGAAACCCTGGTGTCTTTGTGATGAAGATAGAAACCCACTAGATGGGGGTCAAGATGGGGCTTCAGGCTAGGTGAATGGGAAACAACCCCCCCTCAAAAAAAAACCCTAACATTTATATACTGCTTTAGTTTACAAAGCTTTCCTCACAACAACCTAGTACAGTACAAGTATTATTACCACACACACACACACACACACACACACACACACACACTTTACACGTAAGGAAACAAGGAAACTGAGGCTCTGAAAATGAGCAAAAGAGATAGCTATGTGATTTGGCTGGGGTCACATGGCTAGTAAATATTAAAAATGGAAGTTCAATTCAGATGTCTTAACTCAATTCCAGAAAGTCTTTCTATACAACCATTCTTCTGGGTACCTAACTTCAAAGTGAGAGCTTAGAACAAGTCTATGACATGCGGGGAGTCAGGCTGCTATGCATACTAGGATTCCCCACTTAACCAAAGCAGGACAGCAAAAGTTCAGAGTTGTGCATTCACCAAGAGAGCCACCACAGTGGCCAATGTGGGTTTATTTTGCTTCCTATGTGGCTCTTCTTCCCCCATCCACCCCTTTCAACACCAACCCAACTACACCACAATTCTTTGTTAGTCAAGAAAGTTTCTCATGGAACCCCAATTCACATACCATGGACCATTGGGTTTCCACTAAACACAATTTTTAGTGATACTATTCCAACACTACTACCCCCCCCCCTTTTTTTTTAACAGATATAGGAAATGAGGCCCAGAGTAGGGAAATGACTCACCTATGAGCACAGTAAGAGGCAGAGAAACCTGCCTTGGAATAATAAACTTATCGAAGACAACCATGAAAGTGCCAACAATCTCCTTACTCCCCCACTCTCCTGACTTCAGACTGAAAGGACAGGAAAATGAAAATATGAAAATTTCAGCATGGAAATCTCATTTCTTACTTCCCCCTTTTCTCCTCCCCCTTCTTCTATTTTTTCTCCTCCTCTTCCTCCAGTTCAGTGAATATAAACATACCATGCACAGGGCAATGTACTTGGCACTGGGAATACAAAGTCAAAACCAAAACTGGCCGTGCCCCTTAAGAGCTTGTAATGAGAGGGAAATAGCAGAGATAAATGGTGATGGTGATGTTTTTAGTTAAGATTTATAAAACACATAATATTTGAAAGTACTTCACAAATATTGTCTCATTTGAACCTCACCACAACCCTGTAAAGTAGGTACTAATATCCCCATTTTACAGTTGAGGAAACTGAAGTGAAGTGACTTGCCCAGGGTCACACAGATAGCATGTGTCTGAGACTGAATTTGAACTCTGGTTTTCCTGACTCCAGGTCCATCATTCTATCCATTAAGCTACCAATATATACAAAGCGAATTCAAAATGATTTGGGGAATATGTAATAACTTGGGGCGATCAGGAATGGGCTTGTCTAGGAGGGAGCACTTGATCTAAGTCTTGAAGGGAGCTAGAGATTCCAAGTGGTGGAGACAAGGAGAGTATTGCAGGCATGAGGACAGCTCAGCTTGCAAAAAGGGGAGGAGAGGGGGCAGCTAGGTGGCTCAGTGGATAAAGCACCAGTCCTGGATTCAGGAGTACCTGAGTTCAAATCCAGCCACAGACACTTGACACTTACTAGCTGTGTGACCCTGGGCAAGTCACTTAACTCTCATAGCCCCACCAAAAAACAAACAAACAAAAAAAGCGGGAGGAAGAAACTAGGTGACATATACCAAGAACATCGAATCTTCCAATTTGGGAGGATATAAAATGAGAGAATTCAGGTAAGCATTTTACTTTTCAATTCTTTCCTCACTTCTCTTCCTCCTCCTCCTCCTCCTCCTCCTCCTCCTCCTACTACTACTACTACCACCACCACCACCACATCCTCTCTTCGTTTTCCTCCTCTTTCTCCTTCTTTTCTTCCTGCTTCTCTTTTTCTTCTTCCTCTTCCTTCTCCTCCCCTCTTCTCTTCCCTTTCTTCTTTCTCCTCCTTTTCTTTGTTCTGCTTCTCTTCCTTTCTCTTCTTCCTCTTCTCTGTCCTCCTCCTCCTCCTTGTTGATGGAGAAGCCAGTAGTTGGAAATGACTTACTAAAGTAATTCTGCCAAATATGCCATTTTGATTGCATTATAAACTTAAACCAAAACCTTAGAGAAATTATTTGTCTCAAAATAGCAGCCAAATTCTCCTCTGTAGGAATTTTCATTTCAACATTATGAACTTTTAGCACCAGGGTTGGGTTTTTTAAATTTTTATTAACATTTATTAAGACCCAGAAAAAATGTTTTAGATGCTACCCATTACACAGTCAGATGAAGTCTCTGCCCAGTGGCCTTAAACGGTAAATGACTAACAAACAAATGATATTCTCTTCTCACCCACTTTCCCCTGGAGCTCCACTCATGTGAATAGAGACTGATGGAAAACAGGTTTCTTTTCAATTTTATATCCTGGAATGTAAAATTGAGAGATGGGGGGTGGGGAGAAAAAGAAAAGACAGATGAGAAAGAGACCAGGATATTGAGTTCTTTCTTCTAATGATACAATAAACTTAAGTAATAAAGGATGGTAATTATTGTGCAAGAAGACTCAATTCAATAGCTTGCTCAACAAACTATAAATTAACTGTCTTTCTCTGAAAGCACATAGAAGAGATGTTGGGTCCCAAGGCCAAGTGACTAACCACTGTCATCAGTCATCCTCCCCAGATGATGCTCTTCCATTCAGACACCATTTTCTTACACACAATTCATTATGTGAGATGGCTGCAGCTGCAATTAGAGGTGGGCGAGGCCAGGCATGTATTGGGTTCAACAAGTGTCTTTGTGATTTTTCAAATACTTTGGGTTTGGCAAAATCTAAGACACATTCTGTCAAGTTCTTTTTCCCTTCCTTTTAGGTCCGGGTGTATTTCAAGAGAATATAATCCATATGATTCTGATTCATTTTCGCTTAACTCATCAGAAAGCTGTCTTGCAAGAGCTAGACAATGTCCAAGCAGGAAACTATCCCTTTTAATAGAGATTTCATTCAGGTTTCTTTGTGTCAAGCACAAAGATGAATGAGGTAAGGAGTTCAGAAAAATACAACTTTTTTTTTCTGAATTCAAAACTTAAGTTCAATTCTTCAATGGATCTCTGATAATGTCAGACTAGATGGGCCTTACACCAGTACAGGTAGCAAACCTTCCATCCTGTCAATAGTTTCTTGCATCATTGTGTCCAAAAAGCTTAACTGATTAGTGGCCAACCTTCTGGTGATAAACTTCATACTTAGCCTGTTTGGTTTGTGGATATCAATTCATTAGCAGGCATATACTCAAACTTTTCCTAGCTTGTAGAATCAGCCACAGCCTGTACTCATAAACTTTTCAGAACCCAGTATATCAAGAGAAGATTAGAGTTGATGAAGAAGTTTAAGCAAGTTCCAAAAGAGACAAACTGTGGTTCCTTCTCTAGAACTATAAAGTAGGTGACCAAATGGAGCAGCAGATTGAGCACACTTGATTTGGAATCATGATAAATCTGAGTTTGTATACTGCTTCAGACAACTACTTGCATCATGATATTTAACCTCTCTCAGCCTCAGTTTTAACCTTGGGCAAGATATTTAACTTCTGTTAACCTCAGTTTCTTCATTTATAAAATGAGGATAATTGCACATAACCTACAAGGTCCTAAAGATTAAATGAGATGTAACATCCTAACATCCTCTCGAGGTGCTGAATAACCCAACTCCCACTAGCACTGGTAAGTTGAGTCTCTAAAAGGCAGCTGATGATCTCTGACCTCAGGGTTGCAGGGATAACAGAGGGGCTATAGCTCCAATACAATGCACTCCCTTTTATCATTTTAACTAACAGAACTCTATTAATAACTAATCTCCCAGATAACTTGGGGTGCATAGAGTGTTCAGGTAGGAGCACCTCTGGTGTGAGGTCTTACTGAGACTTTTCAGAACTGTTCATCCACCTTTGATATCCACCTTCATCCAATTCTCACCTTTGTTTCCAAGAAGCTGTAGCAGGCACAGTGCCCACACCCCAGTAAAACCATCTTGGCATACGGGCTAAACTGGGTCGAGGCTAACTGACAGGCCTCAAACCCATTAAGGGGTTTGGGTGAAGGGGATGTCTACTCCAAGCATATGAATACTTCACTACCACCTCCTACCCCAAACACCATGGAATGGGCTGATGAGAGGAATTTGTTCCAACTGCCATAAAGACAAGTGAGTCAAGTGCTGTGGAACACTTAGAGCTTGGTCAGACATCAGAGATGCCATGGTCATCTACTGAATCCTGGACTGTCACCCATCCTCCTGACTTTCATCTTACCATTGGACTTTGATGACTCTGGAGGAGAGTGAATCTGATGATTTTGCCTCACTTAATCCAATTTGTGGGGCACAAGTCAAGATATCACCCCGTGATATCATTGGTCCTCTTCAAAAGGAAGGACAAACAACTTTAGTAACTAATCTCCCAGGTAACTACATTTTCCAACAGCAGCTCTGCTTTGACTCCATAAGAACATTACATTTCCCCTAGGATAAACTGATCACCAGAAATGTCATCAACAGATGGATTAACACAGTTCCCAATACTCAACTCCTTCAGATGCCTTTCTCCTCTGATTGAAGAGCTGAAGGATAGAACAATAAACTCCTCCCAAAACTTTCTTTTATTTTCTTTTATTTTAAAATATTTTAGTTTTCAGCATTTGTTTTTACAAGATTTCTTGTTTCAAATTTTTCTCCCTCCCTCCTCTCCCTCAATACTTTCTTTTATAAAGGGCTCTGAATTTTCCATATTTTCCAGGTGTATTGTCTTCTCCCATAAGACTGTAACCTCCCTGAGATCACTTTTTAAAAAATATTTGTATCAGGGGCAGCTAGGTGGTGCAGTGGATAGAGCACCGGCCCTGGAGTCAGGAGGACCTGAGTTTAAATCTGGCCTCAGACACTTAACACTTACTGGCTGTGTGACCCTGGGCAAGTCACTCAACCCCAATTGCCTCACCAAAAAAAAAATATATATATATATATATATATATATATATATATTTGTATCCCCAGGGCTTAGCACAATACCTAGCATGTAGTAAGGGCCGAATTGAATTGAATTGTTAGTTTCTAGAAAAAAATAGTTACTAAGAAGGTCTAGCAAGAACAATAGTTACAGTCATTACCCCTAAGCTGGGGTACTCTTGTGCACATAAGGGTCTTAGAGAGAGTGGACTCAAATTAAAAGTACAATGGTAGTGGAGCACATTTGTAGAGAACACATGAAGGTAAGGGATACTTCCCTATTCCTGAGCCTGTAAGTCCTTTTCTCACTTCTGAAGTCCTCAGGAGGCTCCCATTGGATTTAGCTCTCTCCTGAGTTCCAAGCATCCGTGTTTTCTAGAGACCATAGCTAGCAATTCTTTTCCATCGTGTAGGCTCATGATACCTAAAGTTGCCACTGTCCTCAGTGCTATTGTTTTATAACCTCAGCAGGTAAGTTCTTCCTCTGTTGATAGCTACTACTGCTCCTAAACAGACTTTGCTATTGCCTACGGTCATTTGTGGGTATTCTGATTGTATCTCCTGCTCACTCCCCTCAGCATGCTCATTCAGACAAGATTGAGAAAGAACAAGTGTAAAAGAAATCAAGGTGCCACTTGCTCATGGACACATAATGGCCACATGGGACGTAGGGCAGCCACCTTTCTGCCCACCCAGCAGCTCACAGCATTTGTTTCGCCACAAAGAGAGTGACAAAAACATGGATGGATGACTTCTTTTGGAGGCACACTCACTTCTGTCTCAGCACCTTAAGTCGTCAGTCCTTCTAACTCCTCAGGCAGTCAGAAGATTCTTCTCCAAAATTCCAGCTTTTCCATTATCCATGACCAGAAGGAGGCTCATGAGGTGAATTGCATTGGACACAGGCTCAGAGTGTCTGCTTGTGTTCTAAGGAATGACACCAGAAAGGGAATATTTGCACACAATGGCTCCTCCTCATTGTTGGCCTGTCCTCCATTACATGGATAATATACATAAAGCCCTTTACAGATCTTCAAATGTTATATAAAGCATAGATCTATATCTAGAAGAGACCTCAAAGGCCATCTAACTCAAGCCCTTCCTTTTACAGTTGTGAGAACTAAGGCCCAGGGAGGTGAAGTGATTTGCCTAAGGCTGAACAGATAGTGAACAGAGGCAGGATTGGAATCCATGTCCTCTAACTCCAGAGCCAGGGCTCCTCTCACCATACCATATCACCACCATCAATCAGATATTACTACTATCCTCTGTATGTGGACTCTTTTGGCCTGCCACATAGGAGGTGCTTAATAAATGTCTATTCCTTTCTGATCCCCAAAATACATTTTGTTCATTTTGTACATATTCTGGATATTCTTATGAGTCCATGTTTCTCAATAGAATATAAGTTCCTTTAGGGTAGAGAACTGACTTTTTTGTTTGTATCCCCAGACCTTAGCACATGCCTGACATATAATAAATACTTAAGAAATGCTTATTGATTGATTGATATCACATAAAGCCAAACATCTGACTCCTGAAAGGTGAGGAATCCATGCATGGGACTCATGTTTTTTAGAATAATGGGGGGGGGGAACAACAGATGAGAATTGTCAGAAGATAAAATGTAAAATATAGAAGATGAGGGGAAGAGAAGATTCATATATAATTGTCCCATTCCCTTCCATGGTGCTGTTAGAAATGATCATTTTCTTTCTTTCTTTCTTTCTTTTTTTTCTTTTTGCAGGGCAATAAGGGTTAAGTGACTTGCCCAGGGTCACACAGCTAGTAAGTGTCAAGTGTCTGAGGTCAAATTTGAACTCAGGTCCTCCTGAATCCAGGGCCAGTGCTTTATCCATTGTGCCACCTAGCTGCCCCAGAAATAGTCATTTTCAAATGAATTGGGGCAATTAAAGAAATTCTCTTCGGTAGTGCAATATAACTTTTATTTATTATATTAAAAGATGGGGGAGTGAGTATCTTTTGGATTTTTAGCATGTGTTTCTCAAGAGTTGCATTAAAACTTGGGCAACCCAAAAGTCAATGGAGAGATACATGGTGGGAGTAAGCAGACTATAACACACAAAGAATTGTGCTGTAAACATTGTCATCAGCAAGTTGTATGACTGGGGGAAATGGGATGGTCAGGCAGCAAGAGCAAGGAACAAAAAAACTGCATAGCATGGTTTGTCCTTCATTTTGGGAAGAAGGCCAACAACATGACAGGATGATGTCTTGACTCATGCCCATGAATTAGATTTAAGTGAGGCAGAATTGCACAAAGTCATCAGTCTCACTCTCCCTTCCAGAGTCTTCAAAGTCCAGTGGCAAGACAAAAGTCAAGATGACCAGCAATGACCAGGGATGCAATGGATGACCTTTTGATGTCTGGCTGAGCTCTAAGCTCCACAGTACCTGCTTTAGCTGCCTTCATGGCTGTTGGAACAAATTGTTCTCATCTACCCATTACTCTGGGGGAAGGCTTCACATGCTTAGGGGACACAACCCCCTCACTCAAATCCCCTAATGGGTTTGAGGCCTATTGGTTACCTTCAACCTGGGTTTGCCTGTATACCCAGATGGTTTCAGTGGAGTGTGGCATGCCTGCTGTGCATATTATAGCTTCTTGGAACCACAAGTAAGAGCTGGGGAACAGGTGGTCACCAAAGGTGGATAAGCAGCCCTAAAAAGGCTCAGTAAGCCCTCACACCAGAGGTGCTACTCCTTCTTGAATACTCCATATGCCCTATAGCATTGGCAGCCACACAATGTCAACAGAACCAAGGGAAGGGTCCCAAGATGGACACCTCCACCCCAGGCCAGTATGGATGAACTACAATTGCAATCACTGGAGAGAATATCAATAAAGAAGATATTACTGGGGGCAGCTAGGTGGCACAGTGGATAAAGCACCGGCCCTGGATTCAGGAAGACCTGAGTTCAAATCCAGCCTCAGACACTTGACACTTAACTAGCTGTGTGACTCTGGGCAAGTCACTTAACCCTCATTGCCCTGCAAAAAAAAAAAAGAAAAGAAAAGAAGGTATTACTGATCCAATTAAATACTAAAGAGCTTGGCAGTCTTTTAGTCTTGAATTTGGGATAGCAATGCCATAAATTTTAGACTTGGAAAATTAAGGAGGGAGAAAATTATTCTTTCACCTCTCTTTGTAATATGGGGGGGAGGGGCAGTAATCAGTGGTAAATGTTTGGGAGGTGTTATGTCAGGGTTTTCTGTGATTTATATTTATTCTTATACCCTGAAGAGGGAGGCATGCAGAGTAATTTACATTAATATAGCCTGTTTGTTTTCCAAACAAAGCACAGTTATACAACTAACACTAAGAAAACAGGGCCTCTACCAACCAGCACTACAATTCATTCATATGTGGAACCACTGGTTGCAACAAATGGAAAAATTGTAAATGCTGTAGATAAGTTCACTTACCTTGGCAGTACACTGTCCAGGGATGTACACAGAGATGAGGAGGCTGACACACACACACTACCAGAGGTAACTCAGCATTTAGGAAGCTCTGAAAGAAATGATGGTAGCAAAAAGATATTCAACTGCCTACCAACCTGAAGGTCTTAGGAGCCATAGTGCTGACCTCATTGTTGTATGCCTGGGAAGCCTGGACAGTATACCAGAGCCATGACAGGAAACTGAATTGCTACCATTTGAATTGTCTCAGGAACATTCTGAAGATCACCTGGCAATACAAGGTACCAGACACTGAGGTCCTTTCTTGAGCTGAATTGCCAAGCATTCAAGTCCTGTTGCAATAGGCTGGTCACATAATTCAAATGCCAAATATATATTTCCCTTAAATCCTGTTTTACCAAGAACTCACACAAGGCAAAAGCTCACATGAAAGTCAGAAGAGGTGATACAAGGACACTCTTATTATTTTTTTTTTAAGTGAGGCAATTGGGGTTAACTGACTTGCCCAGGGTCACACAGCTAGTAAGTGTTAGGTGTCTGAGGCCAGCTTTGAACTCAGGTCCTCCTGACTCCAGGGCCGGTGCTCTATCCACCTTATTTTTTTTTAATAAAAGTATTTTATTATTTTCCAGTACATGTAGAAATAGTTTTCAACATTTGTTTATATAAGATTTCCAATTCAAATTTTTCTCCCTCCTTCCCCCCCTCTCCTAGACAGCAGGCAATCTGATATAAGTTATATATACATAATAACATTAAACATATTTCTGCATTAGTCATGTTATACGAGAAGAATCAGAGCACAAAGGAAAAACCTCAAATCAGAAAACCAACAGCACCAAAAATAAAAGAAACAGTATGGTCCAATCAGCACCCATATTCCACAGTTCCTTTTTTTTTTTTTCTGGATTTGGAGAGCCTTTTCCATCATGAGTCCTTTGGAACTTTCTTGTTCCATCGGCTTGGTGAGAAGAACCCAGTCTATCACAGTTGATCAACACATAAAGTTGTGGTAAATGAATGTAATGGAATTCTATTGTTCTGTATTGAGCAGGTGGAGTTCAGAGAAACCTGGAAGGACTTGCATGAACTGATGATGAGTGAGATGAGCAGAACCAGAAGAACATTATACAAGGACACTCTTAAGGTCTCTCTGAAGAACTTTAGTATCAATTGTGAGACATGAGAGATGCTAGCACAGGGCTGCCCAGCATGACCTGCCCACATCAAAGAAGGTGCTGTGTTCTATGAGCAAAGCAGAATTGCAGAAGCACAAAGGAAATGTGAAATGTGCAAACTTAGGGACATCTCCTTCCCAAATATTCAAATGGACTATTTGTGCCTGACCTATATTAGAGCCTTCCAACCTTGTATAGGTGTGGTCAGCCATAATAAAATACACTGTACCTTGACCCCAAGCTCCTGGTGTCATTTTTTTTTCCCTATCTGAAAAGTATTTTATTATTTTCCAGTTACATGTAAAGTTAGTTTCCAACATTTGTTTTTATAACATTGAGTTCCAACTATTTCTTCCTCCCCTCCCCCCACCAGAAAGCAATATGATATAGGTTATATATATACAATCACATTAAACATATTTCTGCATTAGTCATGTTGTGAAGGAAGAATCAGAACAAAAGGGAAAAAGCTCAAAAAAAAAGGAAAAAAACCAAAAAAGTAGAAAACAGTACAGTTCAATCTGCATTCAGAATCCACAGTTCTTTTTTCTGGATGTGGACAGCATTTTCTACCATGAGTCCTTTGGAATTGTCTTGGATCATTGTATTGCTTAGAAGAGCTAAGTCTATCACTGTTCATCATCACACACTATTGCTGTTACTGTGTACAATGTTCTCTTGGTTCTGCTCACTTCACTCTGCATCAGTCCACTTAAGTATTTCCAGGTTTTTCTGAAATCTGCCTGCTTATCATTTCTTATAGCATAATAGTATTCCATTATTCATATACCACAACTTGTTTAGCCATTCCCCAATTGATGGGCATCCCCTCAATTTCCAATTCTTCGCCACCACAAAGAGAGCTGCTAGAAATATTTTTGTACATGTGGGTCCTTTTCCCTTTTTTATGATCTCTTTGGGATACAGACCTAGTAGTGGTATTACTGGAAGGGCCTGGCATCATTTTGATCCTCTTCCAGTAAGAAGAACAAACATCACCTAAGAAGGAAATATGCAGAGAGTGACCCACATGAATAGAGTCTGTTTGTCTTCCAAACAAAATACAGTAGAAGATACTTGAATCCCACACACTTAAAAAGGGGAAAAATCAAAATGAGAGGGAAAAGCTATTCTATTGGCAAGCCTCTTAAGAGAGATTTGCAACTTGCAACAGGCCAAGATAAATTTTTTAAAATTATCCCATGGTAAAGAAATATTGACCATGCCCTGTTAAGAATTTTACCAGCCACCAAAAGGAATAATGTTTGGAGACAAATAAAGGATAAGGGACTACCGATGAAAGGTTCTATAGATCTGGTAGCTGGCAGTTTCACAGAGTTAGGAGGAAAAGAAACCAAAAAAAGAAAGAGGGCTTAATGTTGTATTAAAAGAAAACTGAAGTTGCTTTAAGTCATATTTTTTAATACACTACACCAGTAAAGGGAAAAAAGTTCTTTTTTTGGCTGCTATAATTTCAGAAGAATGGGAGAAAGCTTTAAGCAGAGGAAAGCTCTTAGGGGTTAAAGGTTGTAAATTAGCTGAATTTTTAAATTTCTCTTTTGTGGAGAATGTTATGACTACTATCCATGAAACATCAACTCATCCAGATAATTAAGAAACTAAGTCAGATATCCAGTACGGTGTCAGAGACTGGACTGGAAGTAAGGAATAATAACTTAGTACATTTCAAAGGAAGTAATGTAATCACTGAGTCACAATGCTCTTATGAATGCATTGAATGACCTTAAACAAATCACTTAACCTCTCTGGGTCTTTGTTTTCTTTTGTATAAAATAAAGGGATTGGAATAGATGATCTCTAAGGTCCTTAAAAACTCTAAAAATCTGTGTCTGTGTCTGTGTCTATAGAACTCATGTTATATAGAATAAATGTTGGGCTATAGTGTTCAAATAATTCTATTTTGGGATTGGTAGAGTAGATAGAGCAGTGGACTTGGGGTCAGAAGTGTCTTGGCTCTGTCGCTTATGGTCTAGTTTACTTTGATTATGGTTAATGATGGAGGAAGCCAAAAGGAGTTAACAGATTAAACTGAAGCTTAAATCCTTATTAACAGTAGCTAAAAAGGTTAACAGAGAAACTATGGTTTGTGTTCTTACAGTAAACAAGAGGGTTTGTCCCTATCAACCTTCACCATCAACAGAGACTGTAACTAGGGACCATTAACCATTAATTGCCATTAATATTACTAGATGATAAGACACCTAGAAACCAGATCTTAAGTAAAGAGATATCATAAACACAGAGACCTTCTGGGTCTGACAAATTTAAGTAAGTCTTTAGGAATATGTGAAGAGAAGGCCAAATATGTGTGTGTCTGTGTGTCTGTGGGGGGGGGGGGTATCTTAGGACCCCAGGAAGTCCAAATTAGGACAAGACCTCCCATATACCTCCTTAAGGAGGAGATTAAGATAATGAGCAGATAACCTACTTTTTCTCAGTATAAATATAAACATTTTCATCTCCCAAATTTAGACACCTACCTCCGTTGGGTGCTTCTTCCTGTGACTTCACAGTATTTTAATAAAATCTGGGAAACTGAGTCTTGTGATTCTTTGGGATGCCTCAAGATCCATTGATCAATTAAATCCATCCCTACTCAGTTATGGGTATTGTGCTATCTGGGTCTCAGTTACTTCATCTTTAAAATGGAAATAATAACACGTATACCTATATATATATATATATATACATATATATATATATATATATATATATTTTTTTTTTTTTCCCCCAGGGCAATGAGGGTTAAGTGATTTGCCTAGGGTCGCACAGCTAGTAAGTGTCAAGTGTCTGAGGCTGGATTTGAACTCAGGTACTCCTGACTCCAGGGCCAGTGCTTTATCCACTGTGCCACCTAGCTGCCCCAATATGTGTACCTATATTAAAGAGCTATTGGGAAGATCAAATGAGGCAATAATTTGTATATAGAGAAATATGTATATAGTGTTATATAACTTAATACAAGGTAAACATAATAGATTAAAACCTGGAAAACAAAAATATTTATAGTTATCTAGTCCAATTCACTCTTTTTTTGTTGGCAGTGCTGGTGGTGGTAGTGATTTTGTTTTGTTTTTTGAGACTGAGTTGCCCAGGCTAGAAGTAGTTCATAGGATGATTCCAATACTGATCAGCATGGAAGATTTAACCAGCTCCATTTTTCTAATATAGGCCAGTTTACTGCTCCTTGGGCAACCTGACTGCCCTGAGATGGGAAGGAGGAAGATCTCATTACGTTGGTACCTCTACCTTATTACAGTTTAGATCTCTCAAATTCAAGGGATCTAAAAGCTTCAGCTTCTATCAGCAGCAGCGATCACAGGCCATGTGGGACTAACCCACTCATTTTATGGATGGGGAAATTGAGGCTCAGCAAGTTTTAGAAACTTTCCCCCAAAATAACTAAGATTATAGGCATATGAGGCCAGATTTGAACTGAGGCCAAGCACCAAAGACAAGTATTCTTTCCACTGTAGTATTACTTCCTAAACTTTTTGCAGACATTAACTTAATCCATATGTATGAATGTATGTTATTATTGGTTGGGTTTGGGGTTTTTTGGGGGGGAGGGGCTGGGCAATGAGGGTTAAGTGACTTGCCCAGGGTCACACAGCTAGTTAATGTCAAGTGTCTGAGGCCAGATTTGAACTCAGGTCCTCCTGAATCCAGGACCGGTGCTTTATCCACTGCACCACCTAGCTGCCCCCATGTTATTATTGTTATCATTATTTTCCTCTTGATCCATTATGGAGGCTTCTACCAAGAACTCACTTAAATATCAAACATAGAAACCTTACTTGGCTAGAGTACTGAGCCTGGAGTCAAGAAGACTCATCTTTCTGAGTTCAAATCTGTCCTCAGTCACTTACTAGCTGAGTGACACTGGTCAAGTCACTTAACCCTCTCTTTGCCTCAGTTTCCTCATAATGAGCTGGAAAAGGAAATGGCAAACTGTTCCAGTATCTTTGCCAAGAAAACCCCAAATGGGGTCATGAAGAGTCAGACATTATTGGAAAATGACTGAACAGCAGCAAACTTTAGCATTAATTACTTCTGTACAACTTAAATTTTAAAATGTGTCCAATATCAAAATGTGTCTGAATGTGCCATTTCAGGTGGCAATCCATTTTATAGAATGTCTTTTTTATGACGCAAAAAAGGTAAATAAAGTCGATTTCTAACAGAGGTCCTGAGCTAGCCTTTTAGTGTTCAGCATTTGCTTTATTGAACCCAAGATTGCATCTGAGTTTGGTGCCTACCCTTTCTCCACCCTACTTCCTTTTCATCCCCCAGTGAAGTCATAATGCTATGCTTACTCCATCTGTCTATTGACATGGAGATGAATGTGAGTCACAAATCTAACAGGATAACTTAGCAGCAGTGTGATCTGCTGGAAAATCTGCCCTCATCTGAAAGTTGATCTTGAAAAGTGGTTTGAACACAATGTATATGCTTCTTTTTCAACATGTAGTTCTAGTTATTTTACTTTTCTCTCTCCTACATTCAGTGCTACTGAATGATACCTACATTTTATTCAATATCTAGATGGAGGTTTTTTTTCCCTCTCTTCTTGCAGACTAGAACATCTAAGAAAAATAGTCCTAACACAATGACCTAATTCACATTTAAATTTGTTGTGTATTTCTAAACTGTGAGGTGCTAATGCTTAGCACAACAAAGAAGTTTGACTAACAATCATTATTTTAATTGCATTCAATCTTTACCCACATGGGATGCCTGGAATAACAGAATATACTTTGTGAAAGACCATTTCAAAGAAGCTTTGTGATTTTTTTGCCAGGTTCAAGGAGCTTTCAGAGTTGGGAACTGTTGCAGTCTCCAGCTGGTCCTAGAAATAGTTCTCTACAATAAAGGTGAAGAAAAAGATTAACTGAACTGGGAGCCAAGACACCTGGAAGCTACTTCTAGTTCACACACTAATTGATCATCTTGTTGAATGATTCTTTGCCTCAGTTTCACTATCTGGCAAGTGGGAGTAATAGTCTCTTACAGATTTGTAGGCAATAATGGATGTGAACATGCTCTGAATACAGAAGAATGAAACAGATTTGTCAAACACTTATGATATGAAAAAGGATTGTGTTAACTTTATACAGAAATAAATAAGACATAGAGTTCATTCTTGAGGAATTTAGAATCTAATTATCCAATAAAAATGCTTAAATAAATATTGTTGTTGTTCAGTCATTTCAGTCGTGGGGACTCTTCATGACCATATTCAGAGTTTTCTTGGCAAAGATACTGGGAATGGTTTGCCATTTTCTTCTCCAGATTACTTTACAGATGAGGAAACTGAGGCAAACAGGATTGAGTGACTTGCCTAGGGTCACACAGCTAGTTAAGTGTCCGAGGCCAGATTTTAATTCAGGCATGGCACTCTATCCATTATGCCACCTAACTGCCCTTTAAGTAAACATAATGTATTATTACTACCACCGCTGCCACTGCTGCTGCCTCTGCTGCCAGTGTCACCACCACCACCACCACCATCATCATTTCAGGGCTGGTTGGTATGGATAGAGCACCAGACCAGGAGTCAAGACAACTATGTGTAGTCATTCCAAGTCTATCATGTGTTATTTAACTCTACCACTTACCTCCATTGGGTCTGTTTTCTCATCTATTAGACTAGATCTGAGGTTAGTCATGCATGACATTTATATGTATTTACATACACACATATGTTTTATGGTAGTCTTGTTTTCCTATAATTATCCTTTCTGGATATCACTTACACACACACACCCCTGAAATGAGCATTTCCTTAGAACAAAGAAAAGGAGCAAAATCACATGACCCTTGGTCTCTGCCTTTAAGGAGCTTACATTCCATCAGGGGACATATCAAATAGATACAAAATAGATACCAGTGTGACCTCCAGCCCAGGCACATCCCCTTCACTCCACCTCCAAGTAATTCTCAATCTCTAGAACTCATGAGGATACTTCAAGGAATGGAAATTTCTTTTTCTCAGTATCTAAAAGGAAGGAGATACATCATCCTCTATTTTCCAGGACCATTATTAGTAGATTCAATTCTTCTGTTTAGAAATTATGGATATGGTTCTAGTTCCCCTTATTTCACTCTGAATCAGTTCTGACAAATTTTCTTGTGTTTCTCTGAATCATTCAGAGTCATAATTTTTTCTGTGGGTAATAATATTAATTTCATTCTTGTACCATGGTCGGTCTAGCTGTTCCCCAATCAGTGAGTGTCCACTTCGTTCCCAGTAATCATAAAAAGTGTTACTATGAATATTTTAGTAAATATGGAACCTTTCTTTATAGCATGACTTACTTGTTCTTAATGAAATATATGCTGACTTGAACTCATCACTATATTTCTTTCTAAGGACTCATAAACTATCCCTTTAATTTCAGGTCCTTAAGAAGCAATTTGGGATTACACCTGTTTATAACATGGGAATTGGTTTTCCTTTCTTTCTCAGAGTGGAGTGGGGGGTGTGGAAAAGCTAGGAGGAAAAGAAGATCATTTGAAAAGAATGAAAATTAATTTTTAAAATAAGCAATTTGGAATTCTGCAAACCAAGTTGCTAAAATGTCCATATCCTTTGACTCAGAGATCTGACTGCTAGGCCTAAGTCCCAAGGAGATTATTTATTTAAAGAAGGGCTCCATATACACCAAAATATTTATGGCAATACTTTTGAAGAATAGGAAACAAAGTAGAAGCATCAATTTGGGGAAAGGCTACATAAATTGTGGCACATAACTGTAATGTAATATCACTGTGCTTTGAAACAAGAAATATGATGAATACAAAGAAGTAGTACAGGGACAGCTAGGTGGCACAGTGGATAAAGCACTGGCCCTGGATTCAGGAGTACCTGAGTTCAAATCCAGCCTCAAACACTTGACACTTACTAGCTGTGTGACCCTGGGCAAGTCACTTAACCCCCATAGCCCTGCAAAAAAAAAAAAAAAAGTAATAGAAAGAATAACATGAACTGATACAAAGTGAAGAAAGCATAGCCAAGAATGTAATATGCACAATGATTAAGCAACATAGATAGAAAGAAAAAAAATAATAAAAAACAACAGCAAATTGCAAAACATAAAGATCAAGTTTGGCCTCAAAGAAGACATAAGAAGAAACCTTTCTCCATTCCTCCTTAGAAGTGCAGTTTGCCAGTGCTGAATTTTCAGAATTTTTTTTTTGATGTTTTAATCAATTTGTTTTTTATATTTTAAAAAATATTTGTTAGTTGAGATGGCTTTCTCAGAGGGGGTAGAAGCAGGAAAATGTAAACAAAATAAAAACAAAAGATATAAAAATTTATTTTTAAAAATAATAATAGTTGTTAAGTTTTTATCAGGGCAGGTAGGTGATACAGTGGATAGAATGCTGGGCCTCAAGTCAGGAAGACTCCTCTTGCTGAGTTCAAATCTGGCCTCAGACACTTACAAACTTTGTGACCCCAGGTAAATAAGTTAGTCTTCTTTACCTCAGTTTCTTCATCTGTAAAATGAGCTTGAGAAGGAAATGGTAAACTACTCTAGTGTCTTTGCCAGGAAAACCCCAAATGGGGTCATGAACAGTTAGACATGACTGAAATGACTGAACAACAAGATACATACACTTAAGTATACATATACATACATATATACGAGCATGTGTTTATGTATATTTGGAATAGTAGTAAAATCAGGAGAGTCTGTGTGGCACAGAGGACAGAAGCCTGGCCTCACTGTGAGGAAGACCTGAATTTAAGTCCTGCTTCTGACCAGTACTAAGTGATAGGATCAGAAAGCTCTTAGCACAGTGCCCAGCACATAATAAGCACTGTATAAATGTTAGCTCTTATTATTATCCAAATAAAGTCATGTCACTTAAAACTTTAGGGGCCAAGACAACTCTCTAAGACTTTATGCCACTTAAGATTTAAAAAAAAAAGACTAACAAAAGCAAAAGCTATCACTTATAACTGGAGAAAGAAGTTAGACCCTATAAGAAATTTAGGTCTACTTTGCTATTTGCTGCTCATGTTGGAAGGAGATGGGATCCCAATCAGACTCAAAGACATTGGATCCCAGTAGTAGTAGTAGTAGTAACAGCAGCAGTGGCAGTAGCAATGGCGGTAGTAGTAGTAGTGGTGGTAGTAGTAGTATTAGTAGTAGTTATAGTTGTAGTAGTAAAGATAATAACTAACATTTATATAGCACTTGCTTTGTGCCAGGCACTGTGCACATTTATTTCATTTGATATTCACAATAATCTTTGGATGTAGATTTTATCATTATACCCATTTTACAGATAACCGAGGCAGAAAGAGGTTAAAGTACCTGAGGCCCGGTCTTCTTGACTCCAGGCCTGGTGATCCATTGTCTTCCCCATCATTAAAAGGGTATATATTTATATCTGGATATCTCTCAGTTTCTTTGACTCCTGTGATGCTGCTTTCCTGGTCCTTCTACCTGCTTAGCCCCTTCCCTCCAGTATCTTTGATGGATCTTCATCCATATCCTACCCCCACCCCCCAGCATTGTCCTAGATCTCTTTTCTTCTGCCTCTACATTTACTCCCTTGGTGCTATTAGAAGTTCCCAAAGGTTCACTCTCATCTCTGTCAATCTCCTTTGGTGGTTCCTGATCCAGACCATGCCTTTTCACCTTGGGTGTCACACAGGGACCTTCTTTTCTTCTCCCTCTATAGTACTTCACTTGGTAACTTCATCAGCTTTCATGGAATCAAATTACCATCTCTATGCTAATGATTTCCAAATCTATCTTGCTTTAACCTCTCTACAGACCTCCAATCTCACTATCTCCAAATGCCTTTCAGATATCTCTAACTGGATTTCTAGGAAACATCTTGAACTCAACAAGTCCAAAACTGAAATCTTTCCCCTAAACCCTCTCTGTCTCCTAATTTCCCTATTACTGTAGAGGGCAGCATCATCCTCCCAGGCACCCAAACTTGCAACCAAGGTATTATCTGTGACTTTTCACTATCTCTCACCTTCCTTATTCAAACTGTTTCCAAGGCCTATCAATTTCACCTTTGTAACCTCTCTTGAATTCTCCCGGCTTCCTTCCTCTGACACTGCTGCCCCCATGGTATAGGCCCTCAGCTCCTGGACTATTACAACACTACTAGTAGGTTTGTTTGCCTCAAGTTTCTTGCCACTACAATCCATCCGACATTCAACCACTAAAGGGATTGTTTTCATTTGCAGTTTCTACCATGTCACCACTTTTCCCACTCAATAAACTCTAGTGGCTCTCTATCACCTTTAGGATTGAATATAGTGGATAGAGCACCGGTCTTGGATTCAGGAGGACCTGAGTTCAAATGCGGCCTCAGACACTTAACACTTACTAGCTGTGTGACCCTGGGCAAGTCACTTAACCCCAATTGCCTCACTAAAAAAAAAAAAAAAGGCCTTCAAAGCCCTTCATAACCTAGCCTCACCAATTCTTTCCTAATCTATCCTCCAACATTCCCAGGCTTTTTACACCTTATTCCCTGCAACATATTCTTGAATCATTGACACTGGCCTCCTTGCTCCTAAAACAAAATAATCCATCTCTCAGCTCTGGAAATTTTCTGTTGTTCTCCATGCCTGGAATGTTCTCCCTCCTCATCTCTGCCTACTCATTCCCATGTCCAAATTAAAATCCCTTTTTCTACAGAATGCCTTCTCCAATGCTTCTTAATTCTAATCTTCTGTTAATTATTTCCTATATATCCTGAATATAGTTTGTTTTTCATATTTGTTTGCATGTTGACTCTCCCATTATATTTTAAGCTCCTTGGGGGCAGGAACTGTCTTTTGCCTCTTTTTGTATCCACAGCATTTAGCACAGTGCCAGACACATAGTAGACACAATAAATGTTTATTGATTGAATGATTAACTCCATGCAGATAACTGCTAAATCTTCCTACCCAGCCCTAAATCTATCAGGTGAATTCCAGGTTCCACACTTCCAACTGTCAGCTGGTCATCTATCTCTACCTTGGATTTCCCAAAGCATCTCAAACGAAATGTGTCCAAAATGAAGCTTATCATCTTTTCCCCTAAACCTTCATGTCCTACTATAGTAAGTTCCCTATTTCTACTGTACCACCATCCTCCCAGTCACCTAGAATGGTAATCCTGGATACACTGTTGAATCCCAGCCCTCAGTCAGTCCCTACTATAAGCCATGGTACTAATGGACCTGGGGTAACTTGAGCTAACCTCCTTCCCCCTGACCATACTGTACTAGCTGCTGTATCATTATGTCTTCCTGCATATATTTCCCTAGTCCCTCTCCTCACCCAGCCTCCACCCCGGTTCAGGCCTTCATCACACCTTGTCTGAATTCTTGTCATGCCTTCTCCATTGATATCTTTACTCCCTGTCTCTACTCTCTTCAAACCACCCCCCAAACACACTCGAGAAACCCACCTATACAGTCTCTGTCTCCACTTCTTTCATTCATTTCTAAACCCTCTGCAATTTGGTTTCAAAACTCATCATTTAATTGAAATTTTACTATCCAAAGTTACTAACAATGTCTTTATTGCACAATCCAGTGATCGACCTCTTCTCAATCTTTCTTCCTGACCTTTCTGCAGCATTTGACACTGTCAATCACCCTTTCCTTCTGCATGTTCTCAACTCTCTAGGTTTTTATGATACTGTTCTCTTCTGGTTCTTATTCTATCCATGCAGCTTATGGTGCCATAGATAGAGTACAGGGTCTGGAGTTACAAAGACTTGAGTTCAAATTTAACTCAGACACTTACTAGCTGTGTGACCCTGGGCAAGTCACTTCACCTCTGTTTGCCTTAATTTCCTCATCTGTTAAAAGGAAAAAAAGAGCACTTACCTTCCAGAGTTGTTGTGAGGATCAAATGGGATACTTAGCATAGTGCAAGAAGGAGAAGGAAGAAGAGGAAAAGGAGGAGGAGGAAGAAGAGGAAAAGGAGAAGGAGGAGAATTAAGAAGAAGCTATCATGGTAATCAAGAGGAGAAAAATGTTGATTATTATTGCCAGCCCAAGAGGCACAGATCTTCTCTTAATGATCTGCCCTGCCAGCCAATATTCCTGTACTATATTTTGGTAGTGAAGAGTAGCCAGTAATCTCCGTCTCCTCATTTCACTGTCTTTCTCAGATCTTCACCACCACCATTGTCCCAGTACCTCATTTTTGATGACCTCCTAAGGTCTCTAAGAGGTTAGTGATTTCTATAAAGTCTCCTCCCAACCTCCACTTAAAAAAAAAAAGTTTCTCAAGACCAAAAGAGTCACACTTAAGTGCTTTATATCTCGGTGGAAATTTAGATTTTGCTAGAGACTTTCTGGCCTACTAACAAATCTCCAGTTTCTATTTGTAATGGAAATCCAAACTAAATGGGTTTTGCATGGGCAGGGCTTCAAGTTGTGATTCTTCTTTGTCTGCACATTCCTTCCAGCTGGATTAGAAACGAGAGATGAAGTATAAATCTGATAATCAGATGAAATTTATCAGTATAAGTAATCACTAAAAACATAAAGGATTCCCATTTGGAATAAAGCCTCTACTTGAATACCCATTAGAATTCTTTGAATTCCTATAAGGTTATGGTAACCTTAAGCATAGAACAATGCCCTATAGACTATTCAAGTTATTGCTGAGGGTAAACTTAATTCAGAGCAAAGGAGGCTAGATTTGGAATAAAAGGACCTGTATTAAAATCCCAGTCCTGCTACTCAATATGTTCTCTGGGCCTCAGTTTCCTCCCTTGTAAAACTATGGGGGGGGAGGCAGCTAGCTGGCACAATGGATAAAACACTGGCCTGAGGAGGACCTAAGTTCAAATCTGACCTCAGACCCTTAACACTAGCTGTGTGACCCTGGGCAAGTCACTTAACCCTCATTTCCCCACAAAAACAAAAACAAAAACAAAACTATCAGGGTTGGACTAAATAACCTATTAGGTCCCTTCAAGCTTTCAATCTATAATCATATGCAATTCTTGCTTTAGAAGTAGGATGAAATCTTTCTTTATGTGTATGAGTATATAGAACTTAAACACCATGCCTCAAAATAAGAGCGTTTGGGGGTAGCTAGGTGGCACAGTGGATAAAGCACTGGCCTTGGATAAAGGAGGACCTGAGTTCAAATCTGGCCTCAGATGCTTGACACTTGCTGGCTGTGTGACCCTGGGCAAGTCACTTAATCCCCATTGCCCTGCCCCCCCCCAAAAAAAGCATTTCCATATACACATCAGAATACCAAAAGGGGATTGTGTAGGAAACCATGAATGCTCATTTCATATTGTATGGAGTTTTTTAAAGAACATAATAAGTTCCACAAACTACTTTCAAAACAATTCTGATTGTCTGAGCTTCTTTCTGAACATTCTCTCTGCATTTTAAAGTATTCGACAGTGCTCTCTTTTTTGATATGACTATTCTCAACCCATGTCTTCTCTAGTCCCATCCCAACCCCATTTAAAAAACTGAGAGAAAAAACAAACCCACTAACAAAGAAGTATATTCTTATTTTTAAATAATGTAATGGCAAGCAATCTGATACATGTTATACATGTGCAATCATGTAAAACATATATCCATATTAGTCATTGAGAACAAGAGAGAGAGAGAATGTTTCAGTTTGTATTCTGACAATATCAGTTCTTTCTCTGGAGTTGCAAATAGCATTCTTCACAAATCCTTTGAGATTGTCTTGGATCATTGTATTGCTGAGAATAGCTTAGTCATTCACAGTTGTTCATCATATGATATTACTATTACTGTGTACAATGTTCTGGTTCTGCTCATTTCACTCTGTGTTAGTTCATGTAAGTTTTTCCAGGTTTTTCTGAAATCATCCTGCTCTTATTTCTTATAACACAATAATATTCAATTACAATCACATACTACAACTTGTTCAGACATTCCACAGTTGATAGGCATCTCCTCAATTTCCAATTCTTTGCCACCACAAAACGAGCTGTTAGAAATGTTTTTGGGGCAGCTAGGTGGCACAGTAGATAGAGCACCAGCCTTGGATTCAGGAGGACCTGAGTTCAAATCTGGCCTCAGACACTAGCTGTGTGACCCTGGGCAAGTCACTTACCCCCATTTACCTCAGTTTCTTCACTTGGAAAAATGAGCTGGAGAAGGAAATGGTAAGCCACTCCAGTATCTTTGCCTAGAAAACCCCATATGAGGTTATGAAGAGTCAGACACAACAGAAAAATGACCGAATAACAACAACCAGTTGGTGGTTGAAGTGGCAAATGACCTTAAGTTTGAAGGGTGAGTGATAGCTATCAAAGAGTTGGAGGTATGGGCATGGATCATGTAAATACAATATATAAACTGAAAAGAAGGCTTAAAGTGAATAAACTTGGGAAGGGGCATGAGGAGTGGGGTAGTACATGAAGTGGAGGAGTGGAAAGTAGAGTTCGACATATTTTTCCTTTCTGCCCCAAAGCTGAGTCATTCAATAGCCCAAAACACAGCTAGTATGACAAGGTAGCCAAACCATTCAGGCCACTCTTCTTTTTATCCTTCTCTGACTAAAAGGGCCCCCAAAGATAAAATAAACTAGATCTCTGAAATGATAGAGGTCACTTCTTCTAAACTCATGAGTTCATAGTACTTTGGTAGGATGAGAATCTGGTCCAGTTGTTGTTGTTTGTCCTTCATTCCTGAAGAGAACCATGACAGATGTCATGACTTGCAATGAATTGGATTTAAGTGAGGCAGGGCTGTGTAAAGTCAACCAGCCTCACTCTCTCCTCCAGAGCCATCTGGGTCCAGTGTCAAGATATATTATGAGGATGACTGGAGATGGCCCCCTATGTTTTAAGGTAATTGGGGTTAAGTGACTTGTACAGGGTTACAGAGCTGGTAAGTGTCTGAGGTCAGATTTAAATTCAGGTCCCTCCAACTTCAGGGTCAGTGCTCTATTTACTGCACCACCTCAATGCCTGATTCAGTAGTATGACTATAGATAGGAAGGACTGACCCTTTTTAATTGACACTAATCTAATTTTAAAATCTACTTACTATTTTATTTTCTCATTACATCATGAGAAATCCAAATATTGCCTTTTAAAAATTTGTGTCAACAAGGGGTAACTAGATGGCCCTGGAGTTGGGAGGACCTGAGTTCAAATTTGACCTGGCCTCAGAAACTTACTAGCTGTGTGACCCTGGACAAATCATGTAGCCCTGATTGCTTCTCCTCTCTCTCTCTCTCCATTTCTCTGTGTGTGTGTGTGTGTGTGTGTGTGTGTGTGTGTGTGTGTGTGTGTGTGTGTAATATTTTGGATTTTTTTCTTTCCTCATCTCCCCCTCCCCCCATTCCTACAGTTCATAATAAAGATGAACACAATGCTTGTGGAAAACAATCAGCTTCTCCTTAATGAAAAGCATTGTTAATTGTTTTTTTAAATCTTCCGTTAGCTCAGTGTTATAATGTCAAACTGGCAAAAAATAATCTCTTTGTATAGCTTACAAATATATCAGAAAATTAATTACAGAATTGTTGTTTGGTTCTGTTTGGGGGGTTAGGCTGGTTTTGAGAACAGGAGAAGTTGTGTATGTGTCTGTGTCTGTTTTGTCTTCTCTGAATGTCAATCCATAGCTTTCAAATGCTCAAGGTTCTCCTGAAATTCCAGCAAATAAATATATTTACATTGAAAGGTTTCCAGGGCCAGATCCTATCAGAGTTTGAGGTAACCCCAGAAATATGAGGCCACTGAGGAAAATATTTAACATCACTGAGTTTTCAGGCCTTGATAGCCTTCCCAAAGAAAATAATGTGGGCTTTAGGTATATTTAACTTACCTGCTTAGGAAAGCTTAGTTCATCATAAATCAGGAATATTGGAGAAGTTTATTTTCACTATCTAAAAACTTTCTCTTTGAATTTTTTCATTTTTGAACATAGCATTTATTTTTAATTATAGATAATAGCAATAATAATAATAATGAACAGATATGAATTTGAAAATCTTGTCTTTTTTCTTTCACAATTTTAATGTGAGATACAGAAAATATTTGACTAGTATTTCCCAAAGTTTGCATTAATTCATAGATGATATCACATTTTCGTTTTTTGAAGGGAAATATACATTGATATATACAAGGGTCCCAAAGATCTTAGTGCAGTTTTAAGCTATTAAATTAACAGTGTATGTGTACAAAAAGGTACATATATACATATATGTATAATATTAAATATGTGTGTGTGTGTGTGTGTGTGTATAAACCTTTAAAAATCATGTTTGGTCTCCTCAGGTATTTTATGTTTAATGATCCATGTACATATTGCCTCTTCTCCCCAATGAGAATATAAACTCTTTGAAATCGGGGACTATTGGAGGATTTGGTTTTTCCTTAATAAATGCTTTTTGAATTAAACCAAAATGATCTGTCAAACTTCCAAAACAGTGGTGGGGAGGGGGTAGGCTTAAAAATGACATTTTTTTAAAGTAACAGCTAAAAAGTCTATGAGATTATTTCATAGTTTGTCTTAAATGTCTCAATGTACAGGGTATCCAAGAAGAATCCTTCCTTCCAAATGACTATTCAGATGTCTTAAGGAAATTTCAGATCCCCTCAAAAAGCTTAGCTCTTTGATAAGGCACAATTAGCCTGGCTCTGGGTACTTCTTTGAAAAGATTTAAGGATGATTGATTGAAGGTAAGTACATGCACCTTCAACAGAAGTCTGGACTTGGACTTTTAAGGGAAAGAAGATACACAGTGACAAATAGAACTAGGGAGCTTGAAACAGAAACATAGAAAGTAGAGCAACTACTTAGAAACTCAAAGTGTTTTCCTTACTGTAGGAAGGCCTATATATATCCATGCTCTTTCCATCAAAAATACGGTCCTACACATGTTAAGAGTTGAAAACAAAGGAAGATAAGTAATAAGTTATTGGTCCCGGCAAATGAGTTACAGGACATATGATTAACAGCCCTGGAAAAGTTGATACTCCAAGCTTCCTAATTGTAAAGGAAGAGCTGCTAGACCTCACTGTCTGGCTCCACTCATTGTCACCTCTCCTATGCTACACCCCTAATTCTTGATCTGGGAACTCCTCAATCCCTCTGTCACTCCTAAAGTCCTCCATTCCTACTCATATATAGTGATAATCACACCCATAAAACACTCATTCAACAGTTTTCTTTTTTTTTCCTTTTTTTTTGTAGGACAGTGAGGGTCAAGTGACTTGCCCAGGGTCACACAGCTAGTAAGTGTCAAGTGTCTGAGGCCAGATTTGAATTCAGGTCCTCCTGAATCCAGGGCTGGTGCTTTATCCACTGTGCCACCTAGCTGCCCCCCAACAGTTTTCTAAACAGAGGAATATCTATCAAAAAGTAGAATGCATTTCCTCAAAATGTGGCAAGTTTCTCCCTCACTAGAAGTCCATATTGATGCTATTTTCTCACAATGACCACTTGTTAGGGATGGGTAGAGGGGATTTTGGACCGGGTACAAGTTGAATTAAATAGTTTTTGAGGTCTCTTCTAATTCTGAGATACTGGGATTTGGTGAAACCTACTTCCAATGGATACCAGTTTTCTGTTTTCAAGATTCCTGCTAATGACATTTGGCAAAGAAAACTACCATATACTTCACATAAAAGGAGATTAGAGCACCCAAAAAAGTTGGTTGAGTGGATGTAGAAATTTTGATATATTGGTACCTAAGTGATATCTCAAAGGGGCTGTGTCAGTGGCACTACACACTTTAATGGTTACTCATTACTAGTTTCCCTTAAAATCAATTTAAATCCTCGAAGCCAAATGTTGCCTTCATTTTCTTACTTCACAGCCTTCCCTGACGTCAATGGGAGTTGTACTCTAGTATCTTAGGCCAGGATTTGGCCCAGGTACCCTCAATGCATGTTTTATGTACAGATGCACACACATCTTCTTCAATTTGAAATATTTATATAGCTTCCTCAGTGTATCATTACCCTTGACGTCTGCACATTAATCCCCCAGCACTGTTTTCCATCACATCTTCTGCCAAGCAATGTAATTTGGGCTAAAAAAAAATCTATTTTATAGCTCCAAGGACATTCATAATTAACATCCATACCACAAAACTTGTAATATCAGTTTGCTGAAATAAAGTCACCACTGAGCATTTAATTCTTCTTTAAAGGGTGTCTTTTATTATTATTATTTTAGAGTTCAATTTAGTCATCAAAGGTTTACTCATCCTCATGTTTATAAATTATATAGGGCAGGGATTTAGCTCTTCTGGACTTACCTGTTTTTGAAGGGCTCATAACCCTGTTGGGGCACCTGGGACCTGCCTTAAAAGAAGATGATTTGTGAACTCTAAAATCCTTAGCCCTTTCAAAAATCCACATCTAATAATCAAGATTTTCCCTGATGATACAATCTGCTGGGTAATCAAATAGCTGACTGGCAAGAATCGACAGCTGCTTTCTCCCTATCCACCCCCCCCCCCCAACCCATCCCCAACACAGTTACCAAACAAAGCTATATCAGAAGTCTAGGGTTGCTTTTTTTTTTTTTTTTGAGTTTACAAATCATGTCTGTAGCAGTCTGAAGCAAAATCAGGTATGTTCTTTCACAGGGAGGACCTGTCTAGGACAAAAGGCCAAAGAATACAAAATCACCAGGCTCTAGCTACTCCAGTCAGGAATTTCAAGTCTTGTCTTCTGTGTTTACATTCCAAGGGCTAATGCTGACAATCAAGGACTTTTCCAAGTTCATCAGTGCTTTGGAACTTTGAACTTGGAAAAGTGTTCCTATTGGCTCTTAAAGGACAATTTTTCTATGCTTTCTAGAAACCCTAGGAATTTCAAGAAGCTTTCTACATTCACTCTGAAAAAGATTCAGTGTCTTCCCTTCTCCAAGCCACTGTACCTTTGGAGAATAGTCAGATTTCTTTGTTTGTTTGTTTTTTGTTTGTTTTGCGGGGCAATGGGGGTTAAGTGACTTGCCCAGGGTCACACAGCTAGTAAGTGTCAAGTGTCTGAGGCTGGATTTGAACTCAGGTACTCCTGAATCCAGGGCCGGTGCTTTATCCACTGAGTCACCTAGCCGCCCCCAGATTTCTAATAAATGATCGTCTCTTATCCACATTCTCAATCAATGACTGCTGAATTCTAGAGAGCTTAAGCTCATACAAACAACTTTAAGCCTATCCATACTCTTACCTCGCAAACATTATACTTCCCACTGGAGCCACATGTATGTCCCAGGAATATAACTTGATGACACAATTAGTACACAAAAATCCTCCTAAAGATCATCTAAGAGTGCTGAACCTACCTACAGAGATCCCAGTGGCTGGCAGAAGAAAATTGTGCAGAGAATAGTGAATTCCAGGAATGCTTCTGTGGTTCAGTGGGAAAACAAAGGTAGCAAGTATTAGAAGGAAACCCAATAGGTACAAGAATTCTAGGATAAAAAGTAAGCAGGTGACAATACAACAAAACGCAACAAAAGTTGAGGGTGATCTCATCTTTTGCTATGTGTTACACTAAAACCCTTTAGAATTTGTTTTATTTTTTTTAATTGGACTTCTGCCAGCTATTTATTTACAATCTGTTGTTAGGGGGTTAACTGCAAAAGAGAAGTGAATTCGCCTATGTTTGGCATGTCAGGGGCAGCCAGCGAGCACTTGGGGGCAGCCCGTAGACAGAGCAGACCATAAATAAATGAATAAATAAATAACTAGACTGTTTAAAGAAAAGGATGCTAGCGAATACATTTCCTGCCTGGAAAATTACTGATCACACCCAGAGAAGAGGCAGTCGGAGCGGCAGAAATAACGATCTCGTTTTCCTTTTCTTCTTGTGGTCTGCGTGAACTTTTCCTTCTTCCTTGGATGGCTGATTTTGCTTGTTGGCATTGCCGCCCGAGGCAGGCTGCTATCACTGACAGAGCAGTTATCCAGTCTTTCAAAATCAAATTCTTCTTATTTATTTCATTGAAACAACTTCTGGCAGCTTCCAGTGACAGGGTCCTTGAAAGGACTGACCTGGAGAGTGAGGAATTTCGGGGGCCACTTTCCATTTTCGCCAGGGAGTTCACTCCTCTGTGTGACTCAGTTTCCTCATCTCTAAAGTGAAAAGAATAGTTTTGCTTGTAAAGTGCTTTGTGATGCTTGGGTGAAAGGCATTTCATGAACCACAGTTGTCCTCCCTACTCTCGTACACACCTTAATGAATAAATCATTTCCTTTCTCTCCATGCTTAAATGTGTATACATGCTCTTCAAAATGCCTGTTTCCAATTTCCCCTTTTCCTATTTCAAGACACAGCTATCTCCTATGCTTCTCAAGATGTCATAGAAGGAATTCCTACTCAGGTGTGGTTGGGACTAGATGACACTCTAGGACTAGATGACAACTGGGACAAGACGATCCCTTCAGACTCTGAGTTTCTGCGACTCTGGGTTGCTCCCGGGCACCCAGGGGACACACTGACAAGGATTAAACGTTACGCACTCCCCAAGAGAGAAACGAGTGACCAACAGCAAAGCAATTTACCGAGCAAACAAATGAAAAAAAACTCATATCTCCTTCAATCATGAAGGGTAAGTTGTTTTGTTTTGGTGGGGGGTGGGGGAGAGTTGCGGGGAGGGTAACGAAATGAATCACACGAGTGTGACGGTTCTCTATACAGATAGCACGGATGTCTTGTGTGTGCGCGAGCTACAGACGTGTGTGAGTGTGTGTGAGTGTGTATGTGTGTGTGTGTATGTACTCGCGCAGGAATGGGCATCTTGGCTATATACAAAAGTCCAACTTAGGGGGCGACAGGCGTGGGCGCACTCGCTCCGGCTGCCCGTCTAAAATCAGAGTCTGAATGAAGAACAAGGGGAGTTAGAGAAGGGGAGGGGGGAGGACGTGAGTTTATGCGGTCTTGGGTGATTTGCTCCTTAAATATTGCCCCACGGGAGAAGTGGCACTCTCTCCTCCGCACCTCCACCCCGCCCCCCCTCCGCCCCTCCAGGACGGGGCTGGGGCTGTAGCCCGGCTGCCGGCCGCCGTCAGAGTTCCCTGCCTCCCTCCCCTCGCTAACTCGCTCGCTCTCTCTCTTGCTTGCTCCGGAGCCGCTGGCGTCAGAGCTGCTGCCTGCAAGCCAGCTGCTGCACTGGCGTCACGCGTCCAGCCCCTAGCTCGCACCTCCCCCACTCCCACGTGTTCACAGTTTGTTTATTTAGCTCCAATGGCAACGGAGTGGGGGGGGGTGAGGGGGAGGCGGCGATGGAAAGGGGGGGCGGGGAGGCGGGGGAAGAGAGAGGAAAGGGGTGGGGCATACTCCTTGATGAGGGAGGAGGAGCATTTTAGAAAGTTATAAGTAAGGTAGGACCTGCTCGGGACTTGACAGTTCCCAACCTTGGAGTAGCCCAAGTGCAGGGCGCGTGCGGGGAGCCGGGGCAGCGGCAGCGGCAGCGGCAGCGACCGAGAGCCCCGCTGAGAAGCTCCCCCCTCCCCCCGCCACCCTCAAGCCCCCTCCTTTTTTCTTAACCCTCTCCCCCCACCCAGGCCCCCCGCCCCTGCCGCCGCCCCACACCTCCCACCCCTCCCATCCGAGCACCCCAGTGCTCCGCCTGCACAGCCTTCTCCATTCAGCAGCCGCGGCTCCCCATGGCAGCGGGGCAGCCATCAACGGCGCGAGCTCGCAGTCCCCGGGAATCGCCTCGCGCCACCGCGAGTCCAGTCCCGCTGTTGACAGCCACCGCCTCCTCTTCCAGCCTGCCTTACCTGGCTGCGTCGTCCCTGTGCGGCATCTCCGGCGGCGGTGGCCCCTGCTAATACCCAAAGGCATCACCCACCCATCCGCAAACAATCTCTGCATCCAGGGCTACCGGCCAAGGAACGGAGGAGCACCCGCGCGTCTGCTTATTAAGGATTTTTTAAAAGTTTACAACTTTTTTCCTGTTTTTAAAAGAATTTTAAAGAATTGTTTCATCTCAAAAATTTTTTAAAGTTCTTGGGAGAGCTGGTTTTTGTTTATTTGGTGTTTTTTTTCTTGGTTTTTATTTTTTACGTTTTTGAATTCTGGGAGATTTTTCTTGTTGTTGTTGCTCGTACTGGGTAACTTGACTGCCCCGACTGCTCCGGGCTCCGGGAGATCTTCCCTTCCCTCCTAGATTAATGAGGTAAGTACGCCGGGCTGCCTGGCCTTGGGAAAGGGGAAGGTGGATGTGAAGAGAAGAGGAAATGGGATCGGTTGCACTTTGGCGTTGCTACTTCTGGCGGGGCGGAGCGGAGCTTGACAAGAGTGGCCGCGGTTGGGAAAGGCGCGCGCGCGTGAGCCTCAGGGCCGGGGCTGATGCTGATCCCTCTGTCGCTGTTCTTCTCTCCCCCCTCCCCCCCTCGCCCCGCTCCCCTTCCCCTTCCCTTGTCTCGATCGTAGGCAGCCACCTGGTGAGTTTGACATGGCTCTCAGCGGCACTCTGCTACCCTCCATCTCCACCTTCGCAGCGGGTACGCCGGGCAAGGAGAAAGTCCTGAGGCAAGCAGGTGCCCCTAACAATGTGAGTATCCCGACCCCCTGCCCTCTTCCCTAATGCTACGGGCCAGGGAAAGGTGCCAGGTGCGCTTTGCAAGCTTGTTTCTGCCGCCACCGCCGCCACTACTACTGGTGCTTCCGAGCAAGTGGGTCTGGTTGGTGGAGAGGAATCGGGGCTCGAGTCCCAAGCCTACCTGAATGCTCAGGATAGCGCCAATGGGAAAGGGGCTTGGCCTTCTGCCGGGGCGCGGCGAGGTTGGCTGGGGCTTTGGGGCATATAGAGAGGAAGCGGGCTAAGCTTGGCAAGGGTTGTCCGCCCAGCGCCCTGGAGGTCCGGCTTTCCCCGGGATCCAGTAGAATAGCCCCGGGTTTGTGAGACTCCAGGGCGGGGGCTGCCTGAGGCCTGTGGGGCTCCCCCCCCCCAATCTCCCCAGTCCCTCTTAGTAAGCCCCGCCTCCGAGGGTCTCTAGCTAAGGGGTGGAGTGGGGGTGGGGGGCGTAGTACAGAGCTACATTCGACCCGCTGTCAGGGCCGCGGAAAGACCCTACTCTGTGTGTGCGTGTGTTTGTGTGTGCGTGCGTGCGTGTGTGTGTGTGTGTGTGTGTGTGTGTGTGTGTGTGTGGTCTGAGCCCATATACGAATAAGTGACACTATTACTTTGCCGGTATAAGTGCATGTACGCGTCTCTGAGCGTATGCCGTGGGTATTTATACAGGACGGGCGTAGTGAGACTTCCCCAGTGCCCTGCACACAAGTCATCGGTGCAGTGCTCCGTAGGCGTGAAACGAAAGGTAGTTAGGTCAGCTCCCAAACCCCGGAGCAGAGAGGGGAGCCGAGCCTTGCCGAGCCCCAGGGAGCACGAAACTGGGCGCAGAAGGGTCCGTGTCCGTGCAAGCCCGAACCCAAAAGGCTACGGGATGCTGGTGGCCCTCGGGTGGACAAGAAAACTTACTCCTTATGTCACGGAAGGTTAGAGCAAGGGAGAGCCGAGGCGGGAGTAGATCTTTGTACACCCCGGCCCTCCGCCCGGATGTTGACTCGGGCCGCGGCTGCTGTGAGTGCCCTCGGTTTTCGAGGTGCCAGGGAATTCCCACTAGCTGCTAGGACTAGGAACAAGCCTAATTATTTTATGTACCCTCATTTCTCCGGGGAGGTGGGCAAAGAGAAAGAGCGAGAGAAGAGGCAGAAGGTGTTATCTTGCTTCTAAGGCTGGGGGCGCAAAGTTGATCCAAGGGAATCCCGTCCCCTGGCGGGCCAGAGTTGGAGGGCGCGGTCGCGCCTCCCCAGGGACAGCAGTGAAATGTAGGCTTTGGCGTTCAGTGCGCGTTTGTGGGTCTGGGACCGACGGGGCCAGGGGTGGTCAGTAACGCGCGCCTCTTCCTGCCTCTGTTCCCATAGCGGTGGCGGGAGGAGCTGTCCCACATGAAACGCCTTCCTTCAGTGCTCAGCGGCCGCCCCTACGACTTGGCGGCGGCGGCGGCGGTGGCGGCGGCCGACCTGGAGAGCAACGGAGGCAACAACAATCCTGCGCTCCTGGCCAGACGAGAGGCTGAGGAGTTCAACGATTTGCTGGACTTTGATTTTATTCTTTCCAACTCCCTGATCCACCAGGAACCAGCCACGGCAGCCGTGGTGTCCTCAGCCTCAGCGTCCGCCTCCGCCTCGTCCTCCCCTTCGAGCAGCGGCCCTACGAGCGCTCCCCCAGCCAACTGCAGCTTCACTTACCAGCTGCGGGGTGCTGGGGACCCGGGAGGGGCGTCTGGAGGCCCGACCACTCCGGGCGGAAGCAGCAACAGCACCAGCAACGGTGGGGGCGGCGGCCTTCTTTACATCCGGGAACCTGCACCCCCTCCGGCCGCCCCCTTTAACCTGGCCGACATCAATGACGTGTCTCCCTCAGGTGGATTTGTAGCCGAGCTCATGCGACCTGACTTGGACCCTGTGTATATTCAACAACAGCAGCTTCCGGGTGGCAGCCTGCACGGGAAATTTGTTGTGAAAGCCACCTTGAACATGGGGGAGTACAATGGTCAGTCTATCATCAGTGTTAACAAAGGCAACCCCTCCTCTTGCAGCCCAGACGGCAGCCACCCTGTGGTCGTGGCCCCCTATAGCACAGGGCCTCGGATGTGTCCCAAGATCAAGCAAGAGGCCGTCTCCTCTTGCACTATCGGCAGGCCTATGGAGGCCCACCTGGGCAGTGGCCCACCTCTCAGCAATGGCCAAAGAGCGCAGCCCCACGAATTCCCCTTGGGGCGGCCTCTCCCCAGCAGGACTACCCCCTCCTTGACTGCTGAGGAATTGATGAACAGCAGGGACTGCCACCCTTCACCTCAGGGGATAAGCCATCCATTGCCACTACCCCCTGGGTACCACCCTGGACCCAACTATCCTCCTTTCCTGCCGGACCAGCTGCAGCCCCAGGTTACTCCACTCCAATATCAAGGTCAGTCTAAGGGTTATATGGCTCTCATCGAAGAGCTTTCTTTAACAGGTCGTCCTTTGGTACAAGGAGTGATGCTGACTCCACCCTCTTCACCTTTAGAGCTTATACCACCCGGGAGTTGCATGCCAGAAGAACCCAAACCCAAGAGAGGGCGCAGGTCATGGCCCAGGAAAAGGACAGCCACCCACACGTGTGATTATGCAGGCTGCGGGAAAACATATACCAAGAGTTCTCATCTCAAGGCACATCTTCGAACCCACACAGGTAGGACATTGGAGAAAAGAGAGGGGAAATCTCCTGACCTGGCTCATCCAGGTAGGAGTGACAAAGAGTGCACATGCTGAAAAAGTAAGCTTACCCCGTAGTTGTTTTTGCCCTATCCTGATGCTTAAGTTACAGTCAATCACACACTCCTGAACTTTTGGGGGTTTGTTGACATTTTTAAAATTCATGTATAGCTGTTTAATCCTTCCTACTTATGTCTTAAAATGAGTAGTTAGTCTTGATTCCTCTTTCTTAATCTTAACTTGATCCCAATATCATTTTTTGTAATCAAGAAATTGTATCCCTTTAATGCATTGTTATGTCGAATCTTTTTAAAAGGTGATTCAAGCCTTTTGCCCCCCACTAATTTCTAACTGAAACTCTAGTTGCCTCAGACTTTCTAAACTACTCATTTTTCAGTTTTCCTTTGTTTACAAGGTTATATTTCAGCTGGTGTTTATAAGGTTACATTTAAGCTTGAACTGGATTCAACATTATCTATAGGGCAAGATACAAATATTAATTGCTTGCTGTGAAGATTATGGCTTCTTAAAGAATACTTTCTTAGTAATTGTGAACTGATGAAAAGTTTACATTGAAATGTCATTCATAAGTGGCATTCCCAGAAAGTAAGTCAGTATAACTCAGAGTTTAAATTTGAGGAACTTGAAAACAGGCATGGGAGAAAATATACCTCAAGACTCTATTAGACCTAATTCCTACAGGACCTAAATTTATGAAAACTCCCTTGCTTTAGAATAGAGAGGAAGACCTTCAAATTATAGGAAATTAAATTCCTCTTTTTGAAATTTCTGAAGTCTGTGTTGTCCTAAGCCAACCAAACTCAACTTCAAAACGTAATTTCTATCCTGCACCTGGTGTAGTATTAGTTGGATAGCTGGTTATTCTGTATGTATTTGGGGGAGGGAGGAGTGTTATTCAGAATATATAACCTGGAAATTTTGTGAATTGTTCTTAGGTTTAATCTGAGAGAATGATTAAAAACTCCTTGTTTGCAATTTATAATAAAACTAGGACTCATGGTGCTTTTTCCTAGAAGTGAGTGTATGTATTAAGTTTTGAAAAGGTAGAATAGGATATGTGAATAAGGTTACATCATATCATGACAAGCATAGGATAGAAACTTTTAAGAAAACTTGCTTCTTACTTGCTAAGGGACAAGCCTTTATTGTCTATGTTTAGAAAAAGAAGCCTTTAATTCTGAGTAGATGATTTCTTCATGCCTTCTTCCAAACTAGTTCAGCAATTTCCTGTCTAAGACAGATTGAAAGTAGATCACCTTTCAATCATTGAATTCACATTATTGATTTAAAATCTGTTCTTTTAATAGGTGAGAAGCCTTATCACTGTGACTGGGAGGGCTGTGGATGGAAATTTGCCCGCTCTGATGAACTTACCCGCCACTACAGGAAACACACTGGTCAACGCCCGTTCCAGTGCCAGAAATGTGACCGAGCATTTTCCAGGTCTGACCACCTTGCCTTACACATGAAGAGGCATTTTTAATCCAAAGCAGAGGATTTTTACCCATACTGCCATATGAGATTCAGTATTCACATGACTGTCTTCCTACTGAGGGAGGAACCCAGCTAAAGCACTATATACACGGAATCATGGTAAAACAAGTCTTCCAAAGAGTCAAAAGAAAATGGATAATCAGGAGAAATGAGGAACTTAAATCAAAGGACAGATTTGTGGTGTGTGACTGGATCTTATCATTCCATTTCTGAATCCAACTTGAATACGCCTGGATTACAAGATGCCAAGGGGTGACTGGAAGTCACGGATATCAGGGTTAAATGGATTGTGTATGGGGGAGGGGAGCCTACATTCCCTTGAATTGTGTTTCAATGCAATATAAGTATAAAGATCATCTTGTATTTTTTGCCTTCTAAAAGCCATTATTATGTTAGAAGAGGAAGAAATTCAGGTACAGAAAATGTTTTGAAAGCCTAATTGATGGTGCTTAGTGACTGTTGGTTCTAAAGGTACCAAAAAAAGGAAGCCAAAGTTCTCAAACTGCTGCATATTTGACAAGGAAATATATTTTTGTCTTCCGATCTACATTTATGACCTAAGTCAGGTAAATAAACCTGGTTTATTTCTTAAAAATTTATGCAGACAGTCTATAATGCACTGTGGTTTCAATGTGCAATAAATGTAATGTTTTATCCCCAACTATGCCTTAAGTAGAACAAATGTTTTTCTATAGTTCTTTACCTAATAAATATGTAATATAAATTTAAGCAAACTTCTATTTTGTATATTTGTAAACTACAAAGTAAAATGAACATTTTGTTGGAGTTTGTATTTTGCATACTCGAGTTGAGAATTAAGTTTTAAATAAACCTATAATATTTTAAATGAATGACTGTTCCATTATTTTTTTCTGGGCCTGTAATTATGTGACAGAAAAATTGAAAATTCTGTTTTAAGTATGTAGTATACCTTTTTGCTTAAGTTCTCTGGGACATAATTTCATTTTGTAAAGGCCCCCTTCACCTTGATCTGTAAATTTGACTAGTTCTGACTCAGTAAGGTACCACTTTGGTTCTTTCCAAATAGATCTAAAAACTGTAATGGGTCTATTTAATTCTTGCATGCCTTTTGGATTAATTGGCAAAATAATCTCTTGAATTTCATCTAGATTACAATAAGTGACTTTTACGTCAAATAGGTTGCCTTAAAGGAATTCTGGCATTTCAGTTTGACCCAGAGCACAAACTTTTGATCCTTTCCATAGGGAACATTTATTTGCTCCTGTTCAGCCTTCGTTATTTTCAATCAATGTGATGAAATCTGGTGCTTTCTCTTGTAATACAATAAAAATAGGCTAGTTGCAGCCCAGGCCTACCTACAGTCTTCATAAAGTAAGTAAACACGTTAGCTAACAATAACAACATAACCTTTCCCATTTAGGATAGTAATGAGAGTTTAGTTCAATAGTGCCCTCCTGAGGATTAATAGCTGCACTATCACTTTCTTCAATGTACACATTCAGCAATGACATTGCTTAATTCCGACAAATTTTTATAGCTCCAGATTTAGAAGTCAATCCTTCCAGGAAGTTTTGGTATCTCTTTAAATTACAGTAGTGGTATTGATCAGGTAGTGGATTTAGAGTTTGGGATTTTCTTAGTGAACCACAATTGAAGTTTCAGTTTTTTATTCTATATAATGGGAATGATAATGAAGTGGTCCCAGGGATTGTTAGGAGCTAATCACTATGTAACCCCTTACAGTATCATAGAAATGGGAATTTATTACCAGTAGGAATATAAAATTTAATGTGAAAAATGGTGTGCAGCTAGGCATATTGTTAAACGTTATTTGGAGAGTTTAAATTTACTGTCACAAAATGGGAGAAATTGGAAACTGCAATCCCCTCGTTAATGCCCTCATGCCCTTTCCGATGTGATTGGTAGTAATGTGAATAACTAATATGACTAAGATACCTCTAGAAACAGGACAGATAGGAGTTTGAGAAGTGCTTATATAACTATAATCCCAGCGCCCAGAAGAAGGCTTAATGTTAATTGTAGAAATTATAGAAAAACAGAATTCTCAAATCTTAGGAACCACCAAGTCAAAATTAAGTTTTGCTGAAGAGGAAATAATTTGCCCCAAGATCACACAGTTGGCTAATGACAGCCAGATTCAGGACTAGTATTTCCTTGTGCTGAAGTTAGTATTTGATCTACACTGCCTTTCGGCTTCCCCTTTAAAAGCAAAACAATTCGAAACAACTAGAGTTGAATATGTGTTCTCCAGTGGGATCAGTACATCTAGTGTGCAATAAACAAGTCTTAGGCTGGCAAGTTCACCTTTCCTGATCGGGGTCCCTCCCCTGGCAAACAGTAATTCAGACAGGTCTTAGTTTTATGGCTATTCAAAGAATATTTCCTTCCATCTCAGTAAGCCCTGTGTGTACAGTTTGAAAATGGCACAAACTTTCCTTTGGTTAAAAATATTGTTTTTAAAGTGGTGTCATCAAGATCTGACAACTTAAAGTTTTAAAAGGTGGGAGGAGGGGAAGATATGTATTGTTTTATTTTTCCTTAGAAAAGGTACTCTAGTGAACAGCAGACCAACCTTGGAGTCAGGAGAATTTGGGTCTATCTTATGTCTTGACACATGTCAACTATATGATTATGGGCAAGTCCCTCAACCTCTCGGTGTTCCTTCAGTAAGAGTTATATAACTATATAATCCCAAGGCCTGGAGATATGTTTATATAAATGAAGCGTAGAAATTTTAGAAGAATAGAAATTTTCAGACCTACAAGGGACCACCTACTTGAATGCCCTACATTTTGTTGAGAAGGAAACAAAAGGCCAGAGAAGGGAAATAATTTGTCCAAAAGCACATTAGCTAGCTAGTGACAGAACCCACGTTTCTCAGTAACTTTAAGTTTCTTAAGAAAGAGTTGTCCATTTGTAACAGTGGAGGGAGTTTCCACATTCAGAATTCCAGACACTGATGATGTCACAGGTCCAGACCAAAAAAAGGATTCTTTGCTTTTGTGTATGTTTATGTTTGTATGGGGAGGTGGGAGGGGAGGGGGGGGTAAAATGTATTTGGAGGATTCGGGGGCTACATTTCACCATTTATAGAATGCAGAGATTGGAATACATTACTTCTGAGATCCTTTCTAGCTCTAAATCTATGATTCTATGATCATAAATGGGTATATAGGACATAGCTGGCATCAATAACCATCTATATATCAATAAATCTATTGAGCACATATAATTTCTTTTTTTTTTTTCGGGGCAATGGGGGTTAAGTGATTTGCCCAGGGTCACACAGCTAGTAAGCGTCAAGTGTCTGAGGCCAGATTTGAACTCGGGTACTCCTGAATCCAGGGCCAGTGCTTTATCCACTGCACCACCTAACCGCCCCTGAGCACATATAATTTCAACAATTATTCATAAATATTTGTCTATCCAGAAATTTTCTTATGACACTCATTGGAAGCAGTCTATAGGTTGCCTCAAAGATGAAAAATGATGTAACTATAATGAATATCCTCACTATTAAAAAAAAGTGTTCGAGAACAAATACCATTAAGTGTGCAGAAATAGATTAATCATTGATACTTGTTCATATCTGTTGAACTCTGGGCACCACTACCACTTCAAAATTACAAAGCATTTTATAGTGTATGATAAAAACAACTTAATGGAGAGATGCCTACTTATTAATGTGCCCTTTCTTTTCATTATGATGTTTCATTTTATGTCCTAGATTTTAAGTTGTCCAAAAAAAAAAAGAGTTAGTAGCAGCATTTTTTCCTACATAAATAATATTTCATTCCCTCTTGTCTTCATTAGGCCTTGTACAGTCCTTCTATACAACGTTGCATCTGACTTGCAATCCTTTGCAAAAACAAAACCGGTTCTTTAACTCTCAAATGGGGCGGTAGTTTGGGTGATTCTTTTCCCCTTTCAAAGGCACAAAATGCTCTGTCATATTTGGGGATAGGTGCAGGCTAACAAGTTTTGCCATGTGCAAAAGAGCCCAGGTGAGACTCTATTCCTTGTTCTTTTGGCTGTCTCCAGAGAAAACACCCAGGGAAGGAATCGTACTTTGATATACAGATCTAGCTAAAAATAACCTGCTGTATTAGCCACCTGTTGTATTATACAAGGTTCCCAAAGATACATATAGCAAAGAAAATCCAAGTACAAATGTATTTATTTAGTATAAACAGGAGATCACAAAGCAAGAATCCCAGGGTATATACAAGCTTTTTTTCCTCGCATTATCATAGTGTTGTTTTTTTAAAGTTCAGGTTTTAAATTTTTTTTTTCCTTAAAGCAATCTAGCTTATAAGTAAATGTTATAGTTGTGGCCTGCCTCCTATAGGCTGCATCTGACAATGTCGTTGATTTTTTACAACCAAGTTCATTCAGCAAAGTTTAAGCATAAAGGTCGAAAGTGCTCTCTAGAAGTGGAAAGCTGTGTTATGTACCACAGTCTTTTAAACTTGTGGACTTCAAAAGAATTGGTGTAGAGTAACTTTCATTTATGTCATCTTCAGAATGTCCTGTACAAGAGGAAATGGAAGCCATTTTAAAAGTGAGTTACAAAGGAAACAAAAATCAAAAGGACCCCAAGCTCTGGAGACTTTCATCTTGAACTTACATTCTCTCTTGACCCCTAAAAAGCAAACCTCAAGGACCCTTATACTGAATGTCAGGAAACTGATGAATTCTTAAATTCTTCAGAAGCAACAGGTCCCCTGTGGCAATAGTGATTTCAGAAACTCTCAGATGACCAGCTGAAATACTCATTACTCCTTCATCAACACATACAAATCTGAAAAAATTAAATGAAATTAAAACTTTATTCTACCTTGGGCCAATCTGGTAATGAAGGAGGGGGGAATTAAACCATCCACCTAATCATTTTCCTTGATGTAAAATGTCTCTGTCTCCATTGAATTGTTTCTCAGGAAGCCCTTGATTTTTTTTTCTTTTGGGGGGGGGCGGGGCAATTGGGGTTAAGTGACTTGCCCAGGGTCACACAGCTAGTAAGTGTCTGAGGCCGGATTTGAATTTAGGTCCTCCTGAATCCAGGGCCGGTGCTCTATCTGCTGCACCACCTAGCTGCCCAGCCCTTGATTTCTTAAAAAAAAAAATTAAAATTAAAAAATTCACCTTTCCCCTCTCTAATTGCTAACATACCCTATCTGAGTCAATATGCTACAATAATTGCTTTCAAATATCATTCTTTTTTTTAATTTAAATTTTATGTTATTTTGTGGGGCAATGAGGGTTAAGTGACATGCCCAGGGTCACACAGCCAGTAAGTGTCAAGTGTCTGAGGCCCAATTTGAACTCAGGTCCTCCAGAATCCAGGGCCTGTGCTTTATCCACTGTGCCACCTAGCTGCCCCTCAAATATCATTCTTTTTTTTTTTTGTCAAATATCATTCTTAACAAAGGACAAGGAGTCACACAAATAGTAGTCCAGTTACGTAAAATTGACAACTATTAAGAGATCTTCATTTTGGCTTCTCAGGCATGATGTTTAACTTCAACAAGATAGAGATATATTACATGAAGACTGATATAGTACAATAATTATTACAGTGCTACTAAAGAGTTTGAAGACCACTTGCTACTTTTATAAGGTCTTTTTTTTTTCTTTAGAATATATGTAACATATTTGTAACAAAGTTTTGGGTTTTTTTAGTAGGGGGTAGAAAGAGGTGAATTTTTGGTGGTTGAAAAAATAAATTTTATTATAAAACCAAAAGAAAAATAAAATATATGTGACAAGTATAGCAGATAAATGCTTACTATTCAAAACATATAGCTAAGCACACCCACAGGCCTTAAAGTCCTAAAGAAATGGACAGAAGGTTGCTATAGGAGAAGGTAGAAGTAGTAATACATTGAAAACATAGGAACTCATTAACAATTAAAAAGTGTACATTAAAACAATTTTAAGGTACCATTATGTACATATTAGCTAGCAAAACAAACAAAAATGATCAAAACCCAATGTTGGCAGTGCTGTGGAGAAAAAAGGTATATTTAATGGTGTGTATGGAACTAGGTACTGGTTTAGTATCTAGTGTCTCTGGAGGACAGTCTAATCATATACAATCAGAGCTACAAAACTGTTTAGACCTCCAGATCAGTAATTTCTCACCGTAAAATATGCTCTCAAGTAAAAGGGAATAATGAAGTATGGAGAAAGGGTACTGGATTTATAATCTGAAGACCTTGGTTTGAATTCCAGCTTTGTCATTTAAGTTCTTAATGTTTCAGTTTCCTCACGTGTCAAATAAAGGGGTTGGACAAATTGAGATTTCAGCTCTAAATTTAAGTCTTTAATGTTTCCAAAGATGTTCACAAAAATGCTATTTTGAAAAAGCAAAAAAATGGAAACAGCCCAATGGTCTCTTAGAAAAGGAACTAAACAAGCTCTGTCATATTCACACCATGAAATAAATACTAACTAGGTATTAAAAATGACAAATGTTGATACATGGACATGCAAAGAAATATGAAGTAAGTGAAAAGGCAAAATTCACAAAAGTGCAAACAGATCATGACTATATTTTTTTTTGCAAGGCAGTGGGGGTTAAGTGACTTGCCCAGGGTCACACAGCTAGTAAGTGTCAAGTGTCTGAGGCTGGATTTGAACTCAGGTACTCCTGAATCCAGGGCCGGTGCTTTATCCACTGAGCCACCTAGCTGCCCCCATGACTATATTTTAAAATGCTATCCACATTAACAACAACAACAACAACAAAAATGAGAGTAGAGTTTAGAGAGATCAACATAGTTTTGAGTTTAATGCATGTTAGTTATTGAATTTTTTTTTCTACTAACAGAATTTGTAATAATGATAAAAATGCATACCTCACTGAATGGTCAATGTTGGGAAATCTGTGGAAAAATAGGCACACTAACATACTGTTAGTGAATCTGGGAATTAGTCCAACCATTTTGGAAAGCAATTTGGAATTAGGCTAATAAAACGTCTAAAATATCCATCTCTTTTGATCCGGAGACCCCATTACTAGACATAAAACCCAATGAAACCAAAGACAAAGATAGTTTCCATATATACCAAAGTATTCATAGCAGCACTTGTTATGTTACAAAGAGATGGAAACAAAGTATATTGCCATCCATTTGAGAATGGCTAAGTAAATTGTGGTAAATGAATACAATAGAGTAGAATATTACTTGTAAGCAACAAGGAATATGAAGAATACAGAGAGGAATGCAAAGACATATGAATTGCAAAATGAAAAAAGCAGAACTAGGAAAACAATTTACACAATGACTACAACAATATAAATTGAACAGAATACAAAATAATGCTCTATAACAAAAATAATAGTGGGTGACATCCGTATAAAGCTTCAAAGTTTCCAAAGCAATGTATATGTTCATATACACAGATATGTATATATTTTACTTCATTTGATCAACCCTGTTGGGTATGTGCTATTCTTATCCTCACTTTATAGATAAGAAAACTGAGGCTGAGAGAAATAAGGGAATCGTCTAGGGTCACACATCTATGAAGAATCTAAGGAAGTATAATGACTGAACTTGACCCTGGAGAAGAAAAAATTCACTTCCCGCCTTCCTTTGTAGAGGTGGAAGATTGTGGATTATGTATGTTGGCATACCTCATTTAATAAATTAGTAAATGTTCCTGCCTTTTCCCTTTTCATTACAAAGGATGGTTCTCTGGATAGAAGAGGGGAGAGGGATGTATTTATTAATGAAGCTTGCATAAAAGCAAAAGATCCGTAAAAATTCTATGCAAAAGATCTTTTTTACTACTATCTTAAGTATTATCAATATCTGGAGGAAGTACTAACAACCCAATGTTTATAAGATCTATGGGATTCGTGTTTGGGGGGGGGGGAGGAGCATTATAATATAATTCATTAAATTAATATAGACCCTACTCCAACTAATTAAGGTGCCTAGAAGATAGATTATTTTTGAGAGGAGGAAAGGAAGTCTTAAGTAACACTTACTTTAATACCTACATCAATTTACTGAACAAGCTCATGCCTAAATCTCCATCCAGGCAGCAGGATATGGTGGAAAGAACCCTGACCTGGGGTTGGGAGACCTTTGGTCAATTCTCATTTCTAACAGCAGCCTTGTGACCATGGGAAATTCCCTAACCTCTTCTTTAAGTCTCATTTCCTCATCTGTAAAATGGGGAGAGGGGGGGCAATAAAATATTTATTCTCTCCTTCCCAGAGTCTCTATGAGGAAAATAACTGGTGTAGTTGAAATATGAATTATTATTACACTGTACATGAAAAATAAATCTTGTCCCAGGAAACCAGCTTAGAAGTTGTGAGCAAATGCATATTTTCTGGCAAACTAAAGAGATCGCTATAGTGTAGTATAGTGGAAGTTCTAGATTTGGAATCAGATGACCTGGTTATTAATCATAGCTCTGTAACTTCCTACCTGTGTGAATATGGGCAATTTGCTTCACCTAGCTGGGCCTCAGTTTCTTCATCTGGAAAATGAGGGGGTTAGACTGTATTATGTCTTGATCACGGTAAATGCTCTAAATTCATGACCATGCAATCTTTCCTGAATATGCAAATTAGAATTAAGCTAGATCAAAGTGTTAAAGAATATCCCTTCTCTTTAATAAAGTTAGCTTAGAAGTGGGAGCTATTTGTTCAGGAAGTGAAACTGCAACTATTCTGTTGGTCTTTGGTGGAGGGGGAGAGAGGAGGAATAGGAGGAAAACCATGATTTGTTCTTATAGAGTGTTTAGAAATATTTTCTGCAAATTGCAACGTACTCATCTGACCTTTTTTTTTGGTCCTATTGAGTATGCTCATGGGTAGTAAGTGGCATCCATTGGAGGTGAAGAAACGATGGTATCCCAAGTCAGAGGGGTTTGTCAGATTTTAGCTAATTTCACCCAGAAAATACATTATGAAGCCAAAGTTCCCAGCTTTTCTATACATTTGGTGAGGGGTACCCCCTCTGCAACACGGACTCTCCAAGGACAGCCCAACAATGATCTGGATCTTACAGTAGATAAAACCAGGATCCAAGAGTCAAGAAGACCTATTAAAATCCAACTTTGGACATTTACTAGCTATGTGACATTGGACAAGTCACTTAACCTCTGCCTCAGTTTTCTTGAGCTGTAAAAAATGGGGATAATAACAGCACCCACCTCGCAGGATTGTTTTCAGGATCAAATGTGATCCTGAATGTGATAATGTTTGTAAAGTACTTAACACTGTGCCTCGCACATAGGAGGCACTATATAAGTATTTATTTCCTTCCCTTCCCTTTCACTGGGATACTCTGGGTGTTCTATGGGCTAATCTCTTTTAGTGCCAATGTTTATATATCTAGCAGAAGGATGCCTAGGCTTTTGTATCTGGCCTGAATTGGTAACACATACCAAATCAACCACCTTTTACCTGAGGCCTCAGCCAAAGCAAAACTAATCCTTTCATGAATTCTGCTGAGGATCTTCTGTTCGTGTCCATGGGTTGTGAGGATAGAAAAGAGTAAATGAGGAAGGTGGCCCGTAGAAAAAAAGCTTGAGAATCATTCTTTGTTTTGTTTTGTGGGGCAATGAGGGTTAAGTGACTTGCCCAGGGTCACACAGCTAGTGTGTCAAGTGTCTGAGGGCAGATTTGAACTCAGGTCCTCCTGAATCCAGGGCCAGTGCTTTATCCACTGTGCCACCTAGCTGCCTCAAGAAGTATTCCTTTTCTTTTTCAGGTATTCAAGTTTGTAAAACTCACGGGGTGCCAATTATAATTGCAAATAACATTTGAGAATGGAGAACGTTCCCCCCCCCCTTTCCTGAAGTAGAAACTATTCTTACAAGGCTAAGAGGGCACGTGTATTTTGGAAATGCTTATGCCTTCAATGTGAATAATTACACTTCAAAGCCTTGCAGAAAGATAGGGAAGCAATAACAACAAAGAATCTGGGATTACAAAGAGAAAGTGACCAACTCCTTTAGATCTCTTTGTGTTGGGAAGGTGAAAGCAACGAACAGGTCAGAGGTTAGGAAACCGCACACCAGCAGGTTGCCCTATTTCCCTTAGTGATCTTGAACTTGGACCCCTTCCATTAGTAACAGCATCCTTTGGACTTCTGAGGTTATTCTGCCAAAGCAGAACCTGGAAATTGCAAATGACTGTATGTTGTAGGGACTCGTACATGTTCTCCAATAGTACCAGCAAAAATGACCCCATCTAAATTTGTGGGGCAGCTGCCAAACACTGTCCTTCCACCTTATCGAAGTAGAAAACCAGGTAAGTAATTATACGCATATGTGCAAACATACAAATCCTAAGGTGTGTTCAGGTCCTCTGGATCCACAATCTATCCATACATATTTGAATGTATGTATGTATTCATAGACATGTGTATGTATGTATGGAAAACAAACTGGAGAGTGTCGTCCGAGTTTGTCCTAAGAGACTACTCCGATGCATCCAGACACAGTAGCTACCCTGGGTTCCCAAAAGCTATGCCAGAAAAGAACAAGCACTGACAACTCCTTGCCAAGCTGTAAGGGCTTTGAGTTCAGCAAGGCTGGTTGACTACAGTGTAAGGATAAGCCTACTTATTTATGTTTGAAGAAGCGCGTGAGCAGGGGACTCCCCACCAAGTGATGCCTTTTTCTTTTCTTTTCTTTTTTTCTTTTCTTTTTTTCTTCTTGCTATAGCAACTCATGATGATTATTTACAAAGGCATAGAGAGACTCTGACCTGTATGGGCGTGGTGGAAGGAATGGGGGGGGGAGGGGAGGAGGTTGGAGAGAGAACGGGACCTGGAGGGCAGAGTAGTATATACACTAGTAAAATAACTGACCATTGAAATATGCCCACAGAGATACATCTTATATAGACACACACACACACACACACACACACAGAGGAAGTCTCTTGGCATTCTGGATAGAAAGCTGGCCCCAGAATCAGGATAGATTTGGGTTCAAGTACCACCTCCAATATATACTAAGATGTGTGTGTGGCTCTGGGCAAAAGACATATTTTCTTTCAGATCCCCAGGCAACTCTTTAAGACTGTAAATTACAGAGCAGGTGCCAATCTTCATAATCAGAGGACATTTTCTTACTGGGAGCTCACTATACCAATGAAATCACACTTCCGGTCCAAAAGAAAAAAGAAGCTACACATATGAGTGTGCAGGACCGGGGTTGCACAGCAGTTAGAGCGGTAGCCTTGGAATCAGGAAGACCTGTGTTCAAATCCTGACTCAGGTGCTTCTGAGCTGTATGATCCAGGCAAATTACTTAACTTCTCAGTCTCAGTTTCTTCACCTATAAAATAAGAATAATAAAAGTCCCTACTTCTTAGGATTGTTTTGAGGATCAGATGAGATAAATATACATAAAAAACTCTGTGAACCTTAAAGGGATGTTACAAATACTAGCTATTTATAATATATAATATACATAATATGTTAATATAACACATAATAATGATATGTAAAAGTTTGTATGCATGAAACACATGGTTTTGTTTATATGAAATTTGTGTATACCCCAGCCTCTCCTTCTGGGCTGAACAAAATAAAAACAAACAAAACAAAACAAACAAGCAAAAACCCCCAACATCTTTTACCAGATCATAAAATGTTACCTGTCCTGAGCAAGGTATTTATGTGCAAGACTTAACCACTCAGCTATAACTCCAAATACCTTTTAAAATATCATTTTTTTGATTGAGTATTATTTTGAATACATCCAAATTGCTTATCCTGCACATGTTAAGGCTTGCAGGGTCTTGTTGAAGTTCCACATTGAGGCTTCAATGATATTCCAGGAAATAATCTGGTTTGTTAAGGGGTTAAAAATTAAAAAAAAAAAATGAAAGGAGGATTTTGCTCAAGTGGGGTTGGATTCCAATGAAAAGACCCCTTGCATGGCTCTTACTTGGAGCAAAGCGAGTCATGCCACACACACCAATCCAGGCAGGTTTGCAAATACTATTAACTTTATGGCTCCAGGAGTGTGACTGACTTAATATGGCTACCAAGTACCGGAGTTTGTGAAAACCCGGGAGGCTTTTAGCCCCAGGGATCCTTTGCATTAGACACTTTGTTAGTCAAAGCCACCCTAGCAGGGGAGTCTGATTTGCAATTTGTGCCTTTGTGAAAGGATTAGTAGATCCCTATTGTTTAATGTTTGGTTCTCAATTTGCATTTGGAAATGCATGACCTCATCCAGGTTTATAGCTCTCCTTTATTTTCATTTTCCTGTTCTGATACACAATTGATATTGTATGTTAAGGCATTGATAAACTGCTCAGCAGAATGTTTGCTCTGATTAAGGAAGTGTGATAGGATTCGTTTTCTCAGTGAAAGTTAAGGCCTATCTGAGCTTCAGAAATACTGAGTCAGTCATCTGTGGGGATACCAGCAAATAACTTAAAAAAAAAAGATCCTTATTTCCTTAAGCGGAATTGATGTCACTTTTCCTATTTCTGCAACTCCTTGCTGGATTGGAGAAAAATGGTATTATGTCAATGGGGGGTGTCAATAGGGTAAGGAGAGGGAGTGGAAAAGCATTTCAAAGTTATTTTCTCACTTTTGCAACTTCTACCAGTCTTCAGTTGTGAATTGACAAAGCTTTAAAAAAATATTTTAAGTTTGTCATCTGTACAAGATGTTTAACTACCTTTCCTTTGGTAAACAGCTTTTAACTAACATTTGCTTTGACAAGGTTCCCATATTTGTAACACAAAAACCTGGAAGAGAAGCTGCATGTAAGGAGACAATCCCTCAGACTGCTTGGTTTAGGGCATATATAGGTCTCCTTTTAACTCTTCCATTTCCATCTTGGAGCCTCACTAACATAAAGATCCTTCTAGAAAGACTCCATCTCCCTTTTTTATCCCCCAAGTTTTTGATATGTTCTAAAACTGATCCACTGGGGACACCAATCTGGAACCTACTTAAGGTGGGGGGAGGGAGAAACTGTGAGGGGAGAGAGGCTGCTGCAGGCATAATGGGGGAGGGGGCAGGGAATTCTCCAAGTCTAACCTCCCTGGGGTATTTTGGTTTTCTTTTTAAGCAGAACTCATAATTGATGTCTGTGATGACATGTAAAGCTGTATTCACAAGATCGACCTGACTCAGCTTTTTTTTTAACTTAAATAGTGGTGGTGAGATTTGTCATGCTGTTAAGAAAAAAGAAATATTCTTGGGATTTCATTTTGACTAAAAGTTGAAGAAGGAGGTTAAGGAGGTTCCCCATAACAATATTCCCATCCGTGTGTGTGAGATCTTTAAATTGGAGAGGGGGAGGAATGACCATGTATTAATAAAATATAATCTTTCAATCAACAAATGTCAATGGTCCTCATATGGGACTTCTCATCTATGGACCTTAGCATTTTACAGACATTATTTAAGTCTACCAACACTTGTAACTTGGATAGGTAGAAGTAACCTCAATTTAAAGATGGAGAAACTGGAGATGGCTTCAGACCAAAGCAATAGCTTGAATTTGATGATGTCTAAGGTCCATTTGTTGTTGTTTTCATTTTCATTGATTCTAAATTTTCCCCAACCTTAGTGAAGGAGTCCAAGTTTAAATTCTCCTATTCCCAATTCCATGCTCTCAACTGGGTACCAGACCATTTTCTCCTTAAATATCCTATAAAGAACTGCTTCTTAGGGTGTATGGTGCTGGATCCCTGTTGCCTTATTTGCTTTAGACACTAGGAAACACTGTTTCCTTCCTCTCTTTGTCGTCTCTGACAGAATGCTTTGCCAGCATTCCATGTTCAGTGTCAAAAGTTAAAGGCTAATTACCACTTCCTAGATACTAGATTACTAGATTCCCATCTAAAGTAAGATCTGGTAATGTGTCATTACTTTTGTAATTTTTGTTCACTTGCACTCAACTCTTCATGATTCCATTAGGAATAAACAAATAAATGGCTCCAAGAGTCATTTTAGGTCACAAAATAACAGAATTTTAGAGTTGACCTGCACTTTAGCCATCATCTAATTCAGGGCTTTTATTTTATATTGGAGGCAATGGAGACTACAATAAATTAAGGGACTTGCCTAAGGTCACACAGACATTCAATTGGCTGAGCGGAGACTATTCTCTAGTTGCAAATCTTTCCTCTATACCACGCTGCCCCCCTGTGTTTGGAATTGGCAGATTCTGAAAACTTCCCCTAATGGAGTTGATATGTATGCTACCTTTTTTATTGAATAATATTTGAGTAAATATCTATAGGGTCATCTTGCACCAATTGTACCTAGGGAGGAAGTATTAAGGGGGAAGGGAGATAAGGGCAGTGGAAGTGAGTATGAAGATCTTCTAGAAGGTGGGTGATGTTGGACACTTTCTACAAATAGTTACTTTCAACTCTCCCCGCCCTCCCCCGCCCCCCAATCTGAGGTTGAGTTTAGACTATATTTCTTTATCTGTAAAATAAGAGGATTGAACTAGATGATCTGAGATTTTGTAGTATCTTCCTGTAAGTGCAGATGTTGTTAGTTTCATAAAAAATCAGTAATTATTTTTTTAAGGGTCTTCTATATGCTAGGCACTTGGGTTTTAAGTACAAAAAATAAAACAATCTCCACTCTCAAGGAGCTTACACTTTATGATGATTTCCGAATCGGATTAATTATAAGCATATCTCTCCCCCTATAGGTAAGGAACTTTTAAACTGTCTATATTAACTTGCTTTGATAAAAACAAACAAAAACAAAGAATTATTCATGATAAAGCTACTAGTGCATTTAATTTAGTATTCTGAGACCTTCTTGAAGAAAAGTTAGGATGACACCTTTCCCAGTCATCAATATCCATTGAGCAACTAGATAAGACAATTGCTTAAACACATACACACACACACACACACACACACACACACACACACACACAAATTGGAAGCCATTCTTGTGGTTTAGACTATTGACTAAGCACTGAGTTTTCTTAGGAATGAATACCTACTGGGGCAATATTGATTAGAGAAAAGAAAAGGACTGGGACCCCAAACTGTGATTTCATTAATAGTAGGAACTCCTAAATAAGGAAATTCCCCCTACCCATGCAGGTCAGCACTTTCTTAGCAATTTATATTTTGAGAAATGCCTAGAGCACTGAAACATCAAGTGGGGTCTTATAGCCAGTATGTGTCAGAGGTGAGACTCAAATCCAGGTCTTAGATACTTTAAGGCTCAATCTATCCATTACACCACTGAAGATAATCAGAATTTTTTTAAAATTCACTTCGGCTTCTCCCTCCCACTTCCTCTCCATTCCCCCCAAAAGATTATTTCTGCCATTTTCAAGCTGTGTGATTGAGTATAAATCACTTAATCTCTCTCTCAACCTCAGTTTCTTCATGTCTAAAATGGAGATAGTAACACTTTTCTATTTAACCACAGGGTTGATGTAGGGTTCTTGTCTACTCTAAATTGAAATTTAGAATTCTAAAATGTAAATTCTAAAAATATATTTTGCAAACTCTAAATTTCTACATCATCATCAGGATGTGGGCAAACAGTTGTGAACAGAAAGCCAATTTTATAAGCAGGAAGACCTTAGTACAGGTCCGGTCTTTGACATAAACTAGCTATGTGACCATGGACAAACTGCCTAGTCTTCTCAGGATCCCAAGCTCTTCATTAATACTATAATGAAGAAAGTTTCCATTTGTATGATGCAACTACGGGGCTATTAGATAGAATGTTGGACTTGGAATCAGGAAGAGCTGAGTTCAAATGTGACCTCAGACACTAACTGTGTGACCCTGGGCAATGTCATTGAACTTCTGTCTGCTTCAGTAAAATGAATATAATAGTACCTACCTCCTAGGGCTGTTATGAGGATAAAACTAGATAATATTTGTAAGGTGCTCTGCAAATCTTAAAGTATCTTATAAATGCTGTTATTGTTATCTATGAAGCTACAGAGTCAGTCAATATGTGTGCATGTATATGTAGCACACACATGAACATATGCACACATACACACTGCACGTGTCAAAATACCCTTTCTTCAATCTCTGCATATCTCATTTTAATTTTCATATGAAACTCAGAATTTCCCAGAAAGTCTAGGTTTCTATAAAAACAAATTAACCTTTATTGATTAGATGTGTTTCCCCCCATCCAACCACTCAGTTAGAATAAAAGCGCCATGAGGCCAGGGATTTACATCTTTTATCTTCATTTTTCTAGTTCTTTGCACAGAGTAAGAGCTTAATAAATATTTGTTGAATTGAAACAAATATCCGATCTCTCAGGTCCCTTCCGACTCTAAACACTATTAGCCTATGCTTGTACTTTACAAATGACTTTGCAAAAAAAAGAATATCTTTTGTCAGACCATGTTTCCCAGTTTTTATTTGGAAAATATGGTCACTTTATATTAACTGGACAGAAGACTGTGGTATCACAGATCACAGGTGAGTGATATTGCTGCGAAGACTTATGAAAAATGTCTACTCTGCCTGTGTAAAGGCTTTTGTGTGCCAAAAGCACGATCCATATTAAAAGCCTACTGAGAAACTCAAAAGCAGGGTGCCAGGTTTTTTTGTGCTCTGAGCTATTTCATTTAACTACTTACTTTTGCTGTTTCTCTTCTCCCTTCTCAAAACGTGGCCTGAATTCTATTAAAAATGCATAAATTCTTGGCAGGAAAGAAACTCTCCCATTGGAAGGAGCAGATGTCCTGCAAGCAACTTTTTGCCATTATATTCTGTTTCTAATATCCTAGTATGTTTTTTTCTTTAATGTCAACATGTTCTGGGCAGTTCTTCTATCTCTGTCTGCCCCGAGCAGATCATCACCATTCCCTGGCCACCCTTTTCAAATTTCCAAGGAAGGACAACTTGGAAATTGGAATAATATTAAGAAAGAAGAAAATTCAATTAAATATGTATGCAAATATAAAACCTTGCAGTCTGCAGGAAGTGCAATGCCAATTTAATAAGTAATGCAGTCATTGGAATCCAGCCTCTCTTCTATCTATTCTAGTTGTAAGCCCCAAAGATCTACTACCTCTCCATGACTGGAGGTAATGGTCTTATATTTCAACAACTGGCAAACAACCATTACTTCAACTTTTCTCAGGGTCACTGGGTGGTGTGGGCTTGTGAGAAGCAGTATAGCTTAGTGGATAGAGAGCTAGCATTAGAGTTGGGAAGATTTTCCTTAGCTTATTACATATAAGTTAACATATAAATGTCAGGTTTGCCTTGGTAGAGTGAGAGAACTTGGAGAGGCTATGATAGAATATTTTCTCTTGATTTTCATCTGATCTCTTATTTTCTCTCCTTCCTCATCTTCACCTTCTTGCTTCCTGGTTTCCTTCATCTCCCAGCTAAAATGCTACATCTACAAGAAGTCTTTCCTTATTCTCCTTAATTAAGATTAGCTCTAATGTGAACTAAATATATCTTGTTGGTGAATACTTATTTGCATGTTGTATCTCCCAATTAGGCTGTAAATTCCTTGAGAGCAGACTGAGCTTTTTTTTGGGTCTTTCTTCATATTCCTAGTGCTTAACACATAGTAGGTGCTTCATAAATGCTTGTTAACTTCGTATCAATACAAATGAACAATTCTTCCACCTTAGAGGGCATTTTGCGGTCATTTAGATATTTTAAAAAACATTCAACATTTATTAAGTTTTTGACAATACGTATGCTAAGTGTTTTTATATAGACAAAAATAAAAAGTACTCGACTTCAAGGATTTTAAAATATCATATAGTGAGGGGAGATGATATATTCATTTAAAAGAATATAGAAAATCATAAAACAAATACAAGGTAATTTTTGAAGGACAGGGGCAACTAGCAGTAGAGGAAAATCAGGAAGGATCTCATATAGAAGGTGGAGTTGAACTGAACTTTGAGAGAAACCAGGGGCACTAAAAGGTAGTAGATAAGAATGAATACATCGCAGGAAATGTGGGTATCTTGGGTATAGGTAGACGGAAAGCTGAATTTGAAGTACAGCAAGGTCAATTTGACTGAACTAAAGAGTTCTGTAAAGGGAAGTAAAGTATGATAGTCATAAAGTAGGTTGAAGCTAACAAAAAGGTTTGATATGCCAATCAGGGGCATTTGATTTGAATTTTTGTATTTGATTTTAGATTTACTAACGAGTCCTTGGAGTTTATTGAGTCGGATGTCAACATCTTCAGATCTTTGATTAAAGAAAAACACTTTGGCAACAGTGTGGCAGCTGTACTAGAATGAGGAGATACTTGATTCTAGGAGACCAATTGGGAGGCTATTTCAATAGTCTAGATGAGACGTCATAGTTGGTCTAAATTAGTGTGGTGGGCATGTGAGTGTGAATATGGGGACAGAATTTAAAAGAACTAGTAATTGGTTAGATATGTGGAGTTAGGGAGAATGAGAAGTTGAGGATGGCCATGAAGTTGTAAGACTGGGTGTTTGGAAGAATGGAAGGGCCCTCCATGGTTTGAACTTTGAATCCTAGTGTCTGTGACCACTCAGAGGAAGATAAATTGTTACAATGGCATCTAGGAGGCATAAAATAATGATTGCTGAACATTTAATTTGCACTGAAGAAATAAAATGCTGTGGTTCCTTTCAAGTTCACATTCTGGATTTGAAAGAGTAATCCCAGGAGAACAAGATAAAAAGGTCTGGGGTTTTTTTTTAAAGCTGTGAACAAATGTTGTATAAGAACGTGCTGTATAAGAGAAACCCACAATATTCAAATTTATAGGAAATTCTTCATCTCTGTAAAGAACAGTCACTTCCTAGCCAGGTGGTGGTGGTGATGGTTAGCAATGTAAAGAAGATATGTGAATGGGGGCGGCTAGGTGTCGCAGTGGATAGAGCACCGGCCCTGGAGTCAGGAGTACCTGAGTTCAAACCCGGCCTCTGACACTTAACACTTACTAGCTGTGTGACCCTGGGCAAGTCACTTAACCCCAATTGCCTCACAAAAAACAAAACAAACAAAAAAGTATTTTAAAAATTTTTAAAAAGAAGATATGTGAATGAAAAAAATAAGGGGGGAGGAGAGGGATAAGATGCAAGGGAGACTAAAGTAGGGAGATGAGTAGAGCAGAGAACTAGGGGAAAGGGAAGGTTTCTCCATACGGTCAGAGGGAGATAAGGTAAAATATTAAAGAGAAAGAAGAATGGGGAGAGGCATAGTAGAGGGGGGGAAGAGTATAGAGAGAGGACAGAGGGATAGAGAAGGGAGGAAAAGGGAAAAAAGAGAGAAAAGAGGAAGAGAAAGATACAGAAAGGGAAAATAGAGAAGGTAGCAAGGAGAGAAAAAAAAGGAGGAGGAGAGATATTGAGAGACAAAGAGTCGAGAGACAAGAATCAAAAAGAAAGAGACAAAGGGAATAAAGGAAGAGAAAGGAAGGGATGAAGAGGAAGAGGTGCAAGTATTTGTTACTTAAAAAAAAACAGGGAAAGGTGTGTAAGGCAGCAATCTTAGCTCAAACTCAGGGGCTTAAACAAAACTAAAATTCAATCCTCCTTACAATGTAAGTGCAACAATTCTCCAGTTTTTATTCACAAGACTTCTTTTGGTAACTAAGTTTTGCATTTATATCCAAATTTGCTCACCCCTCGTAGTCAATATTTCCTGAGGGTCCCCCACCCCAGCAGTAGCTTCTTTGGGACACACGGGAGCAATTTTTAATTTAAGGATAAACACCCCAGCTATTCACCACTTCCTTTGTTTCTTCCGTGTCTCATAACTCTGAAGTCCCAAAGTCCTGACTAAGGTACTTTATGACCAAACTTTTCTTTCGGAAGACTTACTGCCCCTGGGGACTTAGGTGAGGATCACCGGGGGAGAAAAGTGACCTTGAATTCAAGCCATAGTTAGAGACTCTGAATTTTGTCTTATTTCTCTGGCATCTTCCTTCCTCTCTCTTTCCCTCTCCCTTTCTTTTCCCCTTCTCTTATACAAACTTTTTGATTTCTCAGGATCACGGAGGCAGGAAGATCCAGCGTCCCTAAGAAAGATAATTAGCTAATGGGCGCCATACAAGGGTGTTTTTTGTTGGTTTTTTTTTTTTTTTTGGTTTTTGGTTTTTTTCCACTTTCCCTTTCTACCAGCCTCTGTAAAGAAACCCAGTATCAAATAGCAGACTTGAATGAAAGAAGGCGGCATTTTTGGTCCGCAGTTCTGGTGCATATTAAATAAGGGCAGATTAAATCTCTTCAACAAACATGAAGCGATTAGAGCCTTTCGTGTTCACATCTGCCTACACTGAAGTAGGAGCGCAAACCAATATTTGTCAGCACTTTGTTTTAAATGCCTGGCTCCTGGGGGAGCACGGATTTTATTAACTTTAAATTGATTACCATCTGTACTGTTTGCCCTCAGATCAAACTGTGTGTATCAGAAAGCCCAGGACGCCCAGGGCCCGAAGCTCTAGGGACCGGCCCCGCCCGGGCGAGCAGCGTGAAACCCGGCAGGCAGACGCAGCCTGGACCTCATCCCAGCGAGCGCCCGCCCGCCCGCCCGCCCGCCAGTCAGCCTGGCCAGCCTCCGAATGGTTAAGTGCCTACGCGTTTAAAAGGCAGGGTGGGGTGGGGGCGGGGCAGGGGAAGCCTCCTGGCTGCTAGTCAGCAGGGTGGTGAGCAGTTCTGGAGTGCCCCCCTGAGGATTCCCGGGCACAATGAATGGTACTCGCTCTCTGCACGTACAGTGTGTGCATCTAGTCTCCGAAGGGCCACGTAGCGTTAGTTTCGCTAAGGACCCCGCAGTAAGCCGAGGATTTTTCCAGCCTTCACATGGGCAGGCAGTCCAGCCGAGGCACCCTCTCCAACTTTCCTCGGGAGTGGGAAGGCCCCGTCGGGCTTTCCTTTCTTGTGATCCCAGGGACTGGGGGTGGGGATGTGGGGGTGGGGGTGGAACCAGAAAGTCTTAAAGACAACTAGCCTTGGAATCACTTATGCATCGATAAGCCAAGTGAGCGGAAAAGAAGAAATGGCCAGCCTCCACGGGTCTCCTCTGCGGGGAGGAGGAACCTCACTGGACTTTTTGGATGACTTTTGTGAGCAACCTCTCTTGTGTCTGAAAATGCATTCACCGTGGTCATCGTGTCCTCTAGTGTTTCTTTGTTTTCTGTTCTCAAGTTGGCCTCCTGGAGGCCCTCCTTTAAATGTTATCAACACCTCCTCTCCTCCCCTTTTCCTTTTTTTTTTTTTTGTTGTTTTTCGAGGGGCAATGAGGGTTAAGTGACTTGCCCAGGGTCACACAGCTAGTAAGTATCAAGTGTCTGAGGTCGGATTTGAACTCAGGTCCTCCTGAATCCAGGGTTGGTGCTCTATCCACTGTGCTACCTGGCTGCCCCCTCCTTTTTTTTTTTTAAACAAGTTGTTATTGTTGTTGTTTTTGCGGTTAAGTGATTTGCCCAAGGTCACACAGCTAGTATGTGTCAAGTGTCTGAGGTCGGATTTGAACTCAGGACCTCCTGAATCCAGGGCCAGTGCTCTATCCATTGTGCCACCTAGCTGCTCCACAAATAATTTTTTTAAACATGTAGGTCCTTTTTGGGGCAGCCAGATGGCATAATGGATAGAGTGCCAGGCCTAGAATCAGGAAGACTCATCTTCCTGAGTTCAAATCTGTCCTCAGACACTAGCTATGTGACCCTGGGCAAGTCATTTAGCTCTGTTTGTCTCAGTTTCTTCATCTGTAAAGTGAGCTGGAGAAGGAAATGGCAAACCAAGCCAGTATTTTTGCAAAGAAAACCCCAAAAATGGTCACAAAGAATCAGATATGGCTGCAGTAGGTCCTTTCCCTCTTTCTTTGATCTTTTTAGGGTATAGACCTAGTAATGATATCACTAGGTCAAAGAATATTCACAGTTTAATAGATTTGGGGGCACAGTTCCAAATTGCTTTCCAGAATGACTGGACGCATTCACAGCTTCGCCAATGGCGTATGAATGTGTATATTTTTTCATAGCCCCTCTAACATTTTTCATTTTCCTTTTTATGACAAGTACATTTAGAGAAGTGAAAAACAAAGTGCTGACTGAGCTTGAAAGGGGAAGGTAGCCCCTGGAGAGTGTCAAAGAAAGCTTCATGGAGGAAAGTGGAATCTGAGGCATGTTTTGGAGGAGAGAAAAAGAGAGAAAGAAGAAATTCAACAGGCAGAACAGAGGGAAGGAAGACACCCTAAGCACAGGGGAAAACATGTGCAAAGCCTTGGATGAAGAATGTACCTTATTTTTCTCCAGGCCTTGATTCAAGTAACATTGATTTCCAGTATCCTATATTTTCTCATGTTATTCTGATCATCTATCTATTTCTGTCTTCCCATTTCCTCTACATCTAGTCTACTATTTTTCAAGGTCCCCCTTCACTACAATGCCATTTAGTCATCTTTTCTTTTCTTTTTATTTATTTTTGGAGGCAATGAGGGTTAAGTGACTTGCCCAGGGTCACACAGCTAGTTAGTGTCAAGTGTCTGAAGCTGGATTTGAACTCAGGTCCTCCTGAATCCAGGACCAGTGCTTTATCCACTGCACCACCTAGCTGCCCTAGTCATCTTTTCTTAACTCTTTAGGATTTATTGTATGTAATCTTCATTTAGTCACTTAGTTATTAACTAGTATTATTTAATTATTTAAATATTTGATGTCTGTGTGTCCTGTCACTCCTGCTCAAGTCTTCCTCCAATGCCTCATCCTGACAGAAAGGTGACTATGTATTCTCAAAGAGTATATCAATGGAACACTGTCTAGCAGGTCCCACTAGGCCTTCAATCACAGGGTCAGGGGAGGGCAGTGCTTTTGTTTGATGACCGGACTAATTAAGTGTAGACAGACTTATCACCAGAGGGTTGAGCATCAAATAATATTTTTCTTTTGTCCTTTAGCCTTCATAGGAGAGTTACAATGAGCTGCCTAGATGGACAGTGTTCACTTACCCTACAGAATAAGGCTTTTGAAGTACTGATGTCTGTCTTGTCTATTCTATACTCTTCTAGACATTACCTTTCTTTCTCTACTATTGTTTCTCCCCCACCCATCCCCAGCACAATACTTGAGGCAAATTTAGTAGGGTCTCAGTAAATATTTGTCTAATGATGGTAACTAGGGGTCTTCCATAGACTCTGGGTTGAGTACACCTCATTAGAGCATGTATGGAGATAAATTGGATTTCCTGCCTCACTTCTGGAGTCATGAGTGCTCTGGCTAAAAACTCTAGGATTTGGTGCTTTGGGATGCAACCTTTTGGTGTCTAAGGAAGTAGTAGAAGGAAGAGAATATATCAAAAGATGGTTAAGGGGCAGCTAGGTGGTGCAGTAGATAGAGCACCAGCCCTGGAGTCAGGAGGACCTGAATTCAAATCTGGCCTCAGACACTTGAAACTTACTGGCTGTGTGACCCTGGGCAGGTCACTTAACCCCAATTGCCTCACCAAAAAAAAAAAAGATGGTTGGTCAGGGCAGCTAGGTGGCGCAGTGGCTAAAGCTGTGGTCCTGGATTCAGGAGGACCTGAGTTCAAATGTGACTTCAAACTTGACACTTACTAGCAGTGTGACCCTGGGAAAGTCACTTAACCCTCATTGCCCCCCCCCCCCACAAAAAGATGGTTGGTCATGTAAAAAGAAATCTGCTTTCATCTATATACTCTGAGTTCATCATCTTCTTATTTAGATGTAAATAGCATGTTTTATCATGAGCCCTCTGGAAGTGTCTTGTTTACACTGTGTTGAGCACTGTTCTTAAGTCTTAAAGTTGTTTGTCTTCAAATGATAATGTATGCAAAAGTACTTTATAAACAATAAAACTTTTTTAAAAAAAGGATAATTGGCCAGAAAGTCACCCACTCAATAGACTTTTTTTTTTTAGGGCAATGGGGGTTAAGTGACTTGCCCAGGGTCATACAGCTAGTTAGTGTCAAGTGTCTGAGGCTGGGTTTGAACTCAGGTACTCCTGAATCTAGGGCTGGTGTTCCATCCACTGTGCCACCTAGCTGCCCCCCTCAATAGACTTTCTTTCTTTCTTTTTTTTTTTTTTTGCTTTTTTTATTGAATAGAATTTTATTTTCCAAAATATAATGTAAAAACAAATTTTAACATCAATTAAAAAAAAATTGTGTTCCAACTTCTCTTCCTCCTCCATTCCCACCCCCCACCCACTAGAACTCAAGCATTTCAAAATAAGTTATACATGAGTGGTCATGGAAAACATTCCCATATTAGCTAGGTTGTAAGAGAAAACAGTCAAAAAAACTCCAAAACTTCAGATTGAGGAATTTTCAAAGAGGAAAAAAAGTTTTTTTTTTAAATGTGATTCCAGGGGCAGCTAGGTGGTACAGTGGACAGAGCACTGGCCTTGGAACCAGGAGCACCTGAGCTCAAATCCGGCCCCAGACACTCAAAACCCACCAGCTGTGTGACTCTGGGCAAGCCACTCAACCCCAACTGCCTCACAATAAATAAATACATACATACATACATACATACATACATAAATAAATAAATAAATAAATGTGTTTCCATCTATTTTCAGATACTATCACTTCTTTCTCTGTAGATGGGTTACCATTTTCATAAGTCCTTCAGGGTTATATTGGATCATTGCCTTGCTGAAAATAACCACATGCTTCCCAGCAGATCATCTTACACTATTGCTGTTATTTTGTATACAGTACATTTCATTCTGCTTCAGTTCATGTAGGTCTTTCCAGGTCTTTCTGATAGTATCCTGTTCATCATAACCTAAATAAAGTACCTTAAACTTGACAAAGGATTTTCTTCATATTAGCCCAGCAAAGTAGGTACCATATGTTTTGCCATTATATTCAATCATCATAACTATTTCCCTCCATCCTATTCCCTTTCCATGATATTTACTCGATTTTCTATCTTCTTTTAAACTATTCCTCCTCAAAAGTGTTTTACTTCTGACTGTCCCCTCCCCTACTCTGCACTCCCTTTTTTTTCACCCTTCCTTCCTTATCCTCTTTCCCATATACTTTCCTTTAGGGTTAAATAGATTACTCCTCCCAACTGGGTGTGAATGTTATTCCCTCCATGAACCAACTCTGATGAGTTTAAGGTCTTTGAGCTAATTCTGTGTTCCAAATTTTCTTCTCCCTCTCTCCTCAACCCTCCCTATGAAATCAAGCAATTCAATATGTCATACTTGTGCAGTTATGCAGAACATCTTTACCTTCCTTGAAAGTATTTTGCTTTTTACTGCTCTCTCCTCCAATCTGCCCTTCCCTCCTTCCCCTCTTCCCTACCCTCCTTATCTCCCTCCCCTCCCTCAGGGTAAAAATATATTACTATATCCACTTGAGTATGTATGTTAGTCCTTCTTTGAGTCAATTCTGATGATATTAAGGTTCACTCACTCCCCAATTCCTTCTCCCTCTTCACTCCCCTCCATAAGCTTTTTTCTTGTTTCCTTCATGTGAACAACCTCTCCCCAGACCATCTCTCCCCTTCCCCCTCCCCCAGTCTATTTCTCCTACACCTCAACCCTATTTTAAAGATGTCATTATGGGTTAGTTAGATGGCACAGTGGACAATGCACCAGCCCTGGACCCAGGAGGCCCCAAGCCCAAATCTGGCCCTAGACATAAGACACCCCACAAAGAACAAAACATAAATGCTTTACAGATATCATCCCTTCATATTCAGTTCAGAACTGTGTCCTCTGTTAATTCCTTCCTGAGATAGTTCTTATGAGTTTGAAGTATTATCTTCCCATGTAGGAATATAAACAGTTTGATCTTTTTTTTGTGTGTGGGGGGGGAATGGGGGTTAAGTGACTTGCCCAGGGTCACACAGCTAGTAAGTGTTAAGTGTCTGAGGCTGGATTTGAACTCAGGTACTCCTGAATCCAGGGCCAGCGCTTTAACCACTGCGCCATCTAGCTACCAGTTTGATCTTTTAATATCCCTCATGAAGTCTTTTTCCTGTTTATCTTTTTATGCTTCTCCAGGGTCTTGTATTTGAAACTCAAACTTTCTATTCAGTTCAGGTCTTTTCATAAAAAAATGCTTGAAAATCTTCTTTCTCATTGAAATTCCATGTTTTCCTCTGAAAGATGATGCTTAGTTTTTCTGGGCACGTGATTTTTGGCTGTAGTCCCAGTTCCTTTGCCCTCTGGAATATCATATTCCATGCCCTCTGGTTCTTTAATGTAGAAGCTGCTAGATCTTGCTTTATCCTTATTGGAGCTCCACAGTATTTTAATTTTAATTCCTTTTTTCTAGCTGCTTGCGATATTTTCTCCTTGACCTGGGAGTTCTGGAATTTGGCTATAATATTTCTGGAGGTTTCGCTTTTGGGATCTCTTTCAGGAGGTGATCGGTGGATTCTTTCAATTTCTATTTTAGCTTCTGCTTCTAGAATATCCGGGCAATTTTCCCTCACAATCTCTTGGAGGATGGTGTCTAAGCTCTCGTTTTGGTCATGGTTTTCAGGTAGTCCAATGATTTTCAAATTATCTCTCCTAGATTTATTTTCCAGGTCAGCTGTTTTTCCAAGGAGATATTTCACATTGCCCTCTATTTTTTCATTCAATTGGATTTGCTTTACTGTGTCTTGGTTTCTCATAAGGTCACTAGCTTCCATTTGTTCAATCCTAATTTTTAGGCAGTTATTTTCAGCAGAAAGTTTTTTAATCTCCTTTTTCATTTGGCTTTTCAAACTGTTGACTTTTTTCTCATGATTCTCCTGCATTGCTCTCATTTCTCTTTTCATTCCTTCCTCTCTTTCTCTACATCTTCATTCTATCTCTCCTACTTTCTCTTCAAAGTCCCTTTTGAGAGCTTCCATGGCCTGAGACCAGTTCATATTTTTCTTGGAAGCTTTGGATGTTGGAGCTTTGACCCTGTTATTATCTTCTTCTTCTGAGGATGTATTGTGGTCTACCTTTCCCCCAAAGAAGTTTTCGATGGTCTTCTGCTTTCTCTGCCTACTTATCCTGGCTTACTATTTCTTGGCTTTTTACTCCTTCTTAAAGTGTGGCGCTGCTTCCAGGACACATTGTTCATACTACAGCATGGCCCCAGGGGGTGACTGGGCTTCTCAGCCTGCCTGGCTTGTGAGTAATCACAGCCGCTTTCTTTTTGACCCGGAAACAGAAATCTGATTGAACTCTGATTCTCTATGGTCGGAAGCTTGGCGTGCTTTTGCCCCTCCCCCACTCGGCCACCACCACTCGATTCAGCCCACTGGTTCAGACCCAGTGCCCCAACTCCCGTAGATATTGCCTCCACTTCACCCCAGCCTACCACCGAACCCCCTCACCAGTCCGTGATCGGAGCCTCAGAAGCTGCTGGTGCTGAAGACTCTTGACATGCGCTGGAAGCAGTGTCCCTGGTTGGGTCCGGACTGTGCGCTGAGCTGTTTAGCCTGATCAGTAGGTGATCAGAATTGCCCTCTTTTGCGGGACAATAGTCTCACTCTGTTCTTGTGTGCATTAGGCTGTTCTGGGTTTTGATTTTTTACCGCATTATTTGGGCGTGAATGGACGGGTTTATCTGGAGCTTGTGGGAGTCACAGCCTCTCCTTCGCCATCTTGGCTCCACCTCTTTCTTTCTTTCTTTCTTTCTTTCTTTCTTTCTTTCTTTCTTTCTTTCTTTCTTTCTTTCTTTCTTTCTTTCTTTCTTTCTTTCTTTCTTTCTTTCTTTCTTTCTTTCTTTCTTTCTCTCTCTCTCTCTCTCTCTCATTTATATATTTTTTGGTGAGGCGATTGGGGTTTAGTGACTTGGCCAGGGTCACACAGCTAGTAAATGTTAAGTGTCTGAGGCTGGATTTGAACTCAGGTTCTCCTGAATCCAGGGCCGGTGCTTTATCTACTGCGCCACCTAGCTGCCCGCCCCCCCCACCCCCAATAGACTTTAAATGAAGAAAAAACTTCTCCTTGCTTTCTCTCTTGGGCTTCCTGTGGAGGTCTTCCTTCTTAGCCAAAAGCAAAGACAAACTGCCCCTCTAATTCTTTCACATTTCACAGAGGGATAAAAAGTATTTGCCTCTCATTTAACATCTTAACACCTCACCTCTTGCTATTCTTTGTACATGACATTCATCTTTTGACTCTGATTTTGCAGGGACAGGTGGTCCCTCATGTCTGCAGTGTATTCCCTCTTTACCTCTACTTCATTTTTTTCCCTCCCTCTCTCTCTCTCTTTTTTGTGGGGCAATGAGGGTTAAGTGACTTGCCTAGGGGCACACAGCTAGTAAGTTTTAAGTATCTGAGGCCGCATTTGAACTCAGGTATTCCTGAATCCAAGGCTGGAGCTTTATCCACTGCGCCACCTAGCTGCCCCCCACATCCTTCATTTTTGGAGGACCATGACATCAATGTGATGTCATGACTTGCAATGAATTAGATTTAAGTGAGGCAGGACTGTGCAAAGTCACCAGCCTCATTCTCTCCTCCAGAGCCATCTGGGTCTAGTGACAAGATCTACATCAGGATGACTAGAGATAGCCTCAGATGTTTTTAAGGCAATTGGAGTGGTGACTTGCCCAAGGTCACATAACTAATAAGTATCTGAGGTGAGATTTGAATTCAGATCCTCCCAACTTGGGGGCTAGTACTCTATCCACTGTACGACCTAGCTGCCTCCTCTCTCACACAAAGCCTTTACTGCCCTGCCTCCATATTCTCCCAAAGTTGTTACTGGGTATTTATTGATCTGTGTACATTTTATATTCTTCTCCATACTATAAAACAATATCCTTGAGATTAGGCACTGTTTTGTTTTGTATTTGTATTTGTTGGACGATTGATTTTTTTCTCTAGTAAGTAGCATAGCACTTTGCATATAGTAGGTACTTACTAGATGCTTGTTGGAAATTGGAATAAATCTCTGTGGAGGAAACTTTGGGAAGCTTAACAACAAAATTTAGTTAACAGAGAGTTTTAGTCCAAGTTTGGTGGGGAGAGGAATAGAAATTGGTCAATGACCAGTTGATTTCCATCCCCCAGCCCAGAAGGGGTCAGGTAATTCAAGGATAAGGTATTTCATTCCGTCTTTCCTTCTGCTCTTTTTTGAAAAAAAAAATTTCAATGTCCCTCTTTTTTTGGTGACCATATCACTGTCCTTTTCTCCTTCCCACCCACTCTCAACATAAAGAAAGAAAAACAAAAGCCTCATAATAAATATGTGAAGTTAAATCCCCACATTAGCCATGTCCAAAAATGTATGTCTCTATACTTTACTCATCAGTCATCTCTCTGTTTCAAGGTGGGTAGCATGGTTGCTCATCCATCCTCTGGATTACTGGTTGATTATTACATTGATCAGAGTCCTTAAGCCTTTCAAAATTATTTTTCTTTACAATGTTGTTACTGTTTAAGTTTTCCTCCTGGTTCTGCTCACTTCACTCTATATTAGTTCATACAAGTCTTCCTAGGCTTTGTTGAAATGTCACCTTTATCATTTCTTATGGTGCAACAGTGTCTCATTATATTTATATATAATAATTTGTTTGGCTATTCCCCAATTGATGAATACTACCTTAGTTTCTAGTTCTTTGCTATAAATGCTTTTGTACATATAGGTCCTTTCCCTCTTTTTTAGATCTCTAGGGATAGATCTTGGGGACTGGAAGTATTTCCAAGGATCTTTTGGAGGTCTTTTCCATTGATGCTATTTGGTCTTTTTTTTTTTAAAGCATTACTATTAACCTCTTCCCACACACCCCCTCCCCACCTTCTCCAACTGCCACTCAATAATCTCCCCTTGTAAGAAATAGGTGTAGTCAAGCAAAACAAAGTCACACATTGATTGAAAAATAATTCTTGATAAACTCTTGTTGATAAAACCAGTATGGCTCTTTGCAAGCACCACCTCTTTTTCTATATTTTCACTAACCACATCTTCAATGGTACATTCTTACATTTTGCCAGAAATCAAAGCCAAATTCAGTGACCCATAGTTTGCAAACTATATTATCTTCCCCCTTTTGAAAATTGAGACATATGTTCTTTAGGGCTCTAGTACTTCTCTTATTCTTCACTATCTTTCAAAGGTCCATGACTTTAACTTAGCACTCATAGCTGCCATATTGTTTTTTTCCCCCAGTATGCTTGGATTTAGATCATCTGCACTTAGTGATTTGAAGTTGTCCCAGTAATTAAGATGCTCTCTTACTGCCTAGCTCTAGTCAGTGACTCATTAGTTATCTTTGTCGTTCCTTTCAGTCCAAAGACCATTCTCCTTGGAAGAGAAAATGGATGTACAATAAAAGCTGAACATCTCTGTGCTGCTTCCTTTTTATTGTCTAATTCTTTCTTTTCTTTGATCATCCTTTCTTCCCTCTGTATATCTGAACAAATACCTTCATTTTTTTTTTCATCTGTAGCTTTATTTACACATTTGTTTGTTCCTGACTTAAACATTCCTGACACTATTCTTACAGGACCATGCTACAATTTATACTAATTCTCAATGACATGACCTTGTATTCCTCTTCTGTATAGGTCTTTTAAAAAATATACAACATATTTTTGAAATCTATCTTCTTTCACCTGAGCTCCAACCCTACAGAAGTAAGGGCTTGCTGTACACCTCCATTTGGACATCTTGGCAACAAGTTGCCAAGTTCTGTTGGTTCTACCTCTGCAATATCTTTCTTTACCTCTGTAATAGTTCTGCAATACCTCTTGTGTCTCTCCCCTTCTCTCCACTCACATTGCCCCCAGCCTAATTTGTGTCCTCCTCACTTCTCACCTACATTGTTGTAACAGCTACCCAAGTAATATACCTGCTGCCATTGCCATTCACTAATCCATCTTTCTGCAGATGCTAAAACAATGTTCCAGATATACAGATCTCAGCATATCACCCCTTTGTTCAAAAAACCTTCTGTGGTTCCCTATTGTTTGTAGAATAAAATAGAAATTTAGACCAACATTTAAGGCCATCTAAAATATGGCTCCAGTCTATATTTTCAGGCTTATTTCATACTATTCCCCTTCACACACTCTATTTTCTAACCATACTTGACTATTGGTTGATTCTCAGTTTTACCCTATGGTATGTATGTGTCAATCTTCCTTCCCTATAACCTGTTCTCTCCTCATCTCTTCTTGTTTAAATCCTGAGAATAAGGCTTCAAATTCTGACTCTACTCTTTACTTTCTGTGTGACTTAGAGCAAGTCTTTTCATTATTCTGAGCTCCAGGTTGTTTATCTATAAAATCAGGAGTTGTACTAGATTATATCTAAAGTCTTTTCTAGCTCAAAGTCCCATTATCCTATAATTCCATGTTCTTCATGCAAGGCCAAGTTCAGATACCACTTTCTCCATGAAACCTTCTCTGGATCTCCTTTTCCTAACTCCCCTGTGAAAGTGCTCTCTCCTAAGATTAGAAAGGTAGGTTGGAACCATATTGTAATGGGCTTTGAATGTCAAGATCAGCAGTTTACACATTATCAGGTCTTCATGGGGGACCCAACAGAGGGTCTTGGTGATAGGAATGAAACAAATATGTCTTTGTATTGCTAAAACATGCATACACGCACACACCCCCACACAATCACTTAAGCATTGGAGTAAAGGCTAGACTAGGTAAGGAAGAGATGAGAAACATGAAGAACAGTTAGGGACTAGTACAAAAGTCCAGGCCAGAGCTGATAAGGGCCTGATGTATGGCAATTACAATAAAGAGACTGGAAAAAGGAAGTTAAACCAAAGGCTGTATTTCAGAAGTACAACAGGTAGGTAAGGCAATCTCCTAAGGAATAAGGGAGAAAGGAATCAAAGATGATTTTTAAGCTTGTGAGCCTAGAACTAAGGTTGTTCAGCCTGAAGAAGAGAAGACTAGGGGACATCATCACTATCTTCAACTATTTTAAGGGTTGTCAAATGGAAAAGGTATTAGACTTGGTCTCTGTCTGGCCCCAGAGACCAGAACCAGGAGCTAGGAGTAGCCATTGCAAAGAGGCCAATTGGCTCTTCTCCCCAAGAAGGTTTGAGTTCAAGGTACGGGGAAAAACACAAATGTCCCCAACTATACTTCCGGATCTCTCCAAGAGCCACCAATCTGCTTAAGTGTTCTTTTTTGCTGTTTTGGAAAGATATGAATAGAACTTTATTAATCTGGAACACTGAGCAAATTATAGAGTCTTTAAATCTTATGACAGGGTATGTCACAGCTGTTACCTTAAGATAACTATTCATTATAAACTAGTTTATTTAAAGGTGACTTTGGCAGTTTGATGATGGTGACTTTGCTCTCTGACTCACAGGAAGCAAATAAGTTGCTATCAAGTGTTTGCAATATTTGGTAGGTATATTCTAAGGATCCTCCAAAGAGCAGGAGAGTTAAGGATAGAGGCTTTTTTCAAAATAAGTGTTAGGACTTCTCAAAACCCCAAGTCAACTAGCTAAGATTCGAAGTTTGCCCAAAGTTGCTGATATATTTTGGTAGAAGGTGCTTCTTTGGAAGGAGATCCCTAACACTATTCAAATTGGACATCTAGAACTGCCCTCTCCCAATAAAACAAAACAAAAACAAAATTTTCAGTTATAGTGAAGGGCCATGCGTCTAAGCCTTATGAGAATCAATTGAAGAAACTAGGTGTGCACCAATTTTCATTACCCAAATGCTTCTATTAAACTGAATTTTGACTCAACTACAAAGAGAGTTAACTAGTTTGGAGAAGAGAAGACAGAAGAAGAGGGGGCATTTGATAACTGGTTTTGAATACTTGAAGGCTTTTCATGTGGAAAAGGGATTACATTTGTTCTGCTTGGACCCAGAGAGCAGAACTCAGAACCGTATGTAAAAGTTGCAAAAAGACAGATTTAATTTTTTAAAATGCTTCCAAACAGAGCAATTCATGTTTGGCATTGGGGTTACTGGGGGAGGCAGGGGACTCTCCTTCAATAGAAATCTTGAAGAGATGGATGAGCATTAGGTTGTAGTAACAATTCTTGTTCAGGTAAGGGTGGCAATAGATAGGCTTGGAGCTTCTTCTCAGCTCTGTGATTCCATCGTCATGTGAGCCTAGAGAAGTTGAAAGGTCCTTGGAGCTTAACCTCTGAGCCCATGTGAAATCTGATCAGCTCCTTTTGACATATAATTTTCTAATTGTCTCCTTATTCTTGGTCATTAAATAAATATTCATTTAATAAAATTATTATTTAAAATAACTAAATCTCTATAATACACACACTCATTACTAAATCTATTAACATAATGCAGGGAAACAGAAGAGTCAGTGTTGCATAATGGAGCATTGCTAGCTTCAGACCCAGGAAGACCTGGGTTCAAATGCCACCTTTGTCATATACTGGCTGAGTGATCCTGGGAAGTCACCTAATCAGTCTATGTTCTAGGTGACTTTTTCTGAGTATAAATTGCTGGGAAAATACAAATGTGCATTTATATAGAGTATTTCCTCATCTGGGAATTACCTCTATTGATGAAATTATATCTAGTTCCTATATGAAAAGAAAAAAAGCAAGATAAGTCTCTTCAACAACAAATGTATGTTTTTACCTTACTAAGACAGAATTCAAAATAGGAGGAAAGTAGCATTTAGGAAAAGGGATAGGGAATGGGGGTAGGGGGCAGCTAGGTGATACAGTGGTTGGAGAACCAGGCATGGAGTCAGAAAGATCTGAGTTCAAATCTAGTCTCAGACACTTACTAGCTCTGTGACCCTTAGCAAGTCACTGAACCCTGTTTGGTTCAGGTTCCTCATCAGTAAAAGGAGATAGAGAAGGAAATGGCAAGCTCCTTTAGTGTCTTTGGCAAGAAAATCCCAAATGGGGTCATGAAGAGTTAGATACCATTGAACAATGAAAACAACATGGGAACTAGACCTGTTATTTCATTGGTATGAGGAATTCCCAAATTAGGAAACTCCTTTCAATTCAGGTAGGTCATCACCTTCTTGGCAACTTATGGTCTTCAAGGGTTGCATAGAGCACTGACAGGTTATTTTCTAAATACTTTGTGTAAAAAGGGGAGATGTTATCTCAGAATGGGGAAGAAGAGATTTTGAGCCTTTAGCTTGGAAGGACCAGAGCAAGTATGTAGCAAATGGAAGACTGAACTATGGAAATATGAAGGAAATAACAGAAGAACCCTTGCCTCTACAGGCATCATGGAGAGAAAGATCCAGGCTTTTCTTTTCCAAGTAAACATCTATTCTTCCCCCATCTTCTCCTCCTGATGCCTCTTTATCCATAGGTAATATAATATAATCTACAGTTTCATTACCCAAAAGTTTCTAATAAACTAAATTTTTACTCAACCGCAAAGAGAGTTAATTAGAGATACATATAAATATGAGAAAAATCAGAGAAACTAACCTTTGTCTAGGTGTTAAGCATTTATCTTGACTAGGGTCTAGGAATGATTATAACTAAACTCAGTTTAAATTTAAAATAAATTCTCTAAAGTGGAAGAGAAGCAAATGAGTGGACCTTAGTATATGTTTGTGTGTGTGAGTGTATAAACATACATATATTTAAGCAAAGACATCTGATACAGTGTTTTTGATACATATCTGATAATGTAACACTCTTCCCTAGCAGGCCTCTTCCTTTCTGTCATGAAAAAAAAAAATGAGGAATGATGTTTACTTCTTGCCAAGCATAGAGAAATAAGGAGTTTGGATATGGTAGAAGATAATTATTTACATTATCATACTGTTTGTCCTTTATAAGGCCAGCTTGCTCCTAGCCATACTGATAAGATAATCCTAAGAAGAGCAGAAATGAGCAGGAGAGTAAATGTAAGCTCTTTCTAGGGGGCTACAAAAGCAAAGAGTTTCTCTTCTTTGAGTTGTATCTGATCTTATGGCTAGTGAAAATCCATTTTTTAAAAATGAGAATCCATTGACAGATGGATTTATGTTCTTTCTGTTTCTTTTTTTTAAATTAACTTTTCAATTCACAAGGTTTCTCTCTCTCTCTCTCTCTCTCTCTCTCTCTCTCTCTCTCTCTCTCTCTCTCGCTTTCCTTCTCTCTCCCCACTCTTTCTATCTCTCAAAGATATATAGTTAACTAGAACACATTTCCCCATTGACCATGTCTAAAAATTGTATGTCTCATTCTACATATGTCAGGAATCTGTTAGCATTCTTTATCCTTGAACCTCTGGAATCATAGTTGGGCATTGAAATTATCAGAGTTCTTGAGCCTTTCAAAATGTTTCTTTCTATAATGTTATTATTATTGAATGACTTATTCTGGTTCTGCTTACTTTACTCTGTATTTCCCTGAAGCCACCTCCTTCAATGTTGCTTATAGTACAATTCCATTACATTCATATGCCATAATTTGTTTAGCCATTCCCTCATTGATGGGGACTCCCTTAGTTTTCAGTTTTTTGCCAACACATACACATACACATACACATACACATACACAGCCAGAGAGAGACAGAGACAGAGACAGAAAGAGAAAGAGAAGGAGAAAGAGAAAGAGAAAGAGACAGAGACAGAGAGAGAGAGACAGAGAGAGAGAAGAGAGAGAGCTGCCATAAAAAAATTTAAAAGGACCTATGGGTTCTTTTTTTCCCAGGCATTTATATTTCTTAACAATGATCCTGAAAATCACGTGAGATGATGGAGCAAAGAGGCTGCCAAAGCTGATAGATGATTCTGATGGATTCTCTTTCATGAAGTGAATAAAAGAGAAAGTCCTAGGTCATTTTAATCAATGCATTTCACTATAGATCTGGGACAATGTATGAAGAAACAACTGGTTTCTCCCATGGAAGGGAGAGATGGGAAAGAACACACATGAGACCTGCTGCAAATACCATAGTGCTGCTTTATTAGCTGTCAGTCTTTACCTGAAAGGGCCTCAGCATCTGAAATCAATAACAGGAGCTGCCCATTGAAGGAGACGGTACTGAAAGCTTCCTCAGACGATCCCAGGCCCTTTATGAGTGCCTCCACAATTGTACATTACCCTCTCCTGCCCACGTATGTCTCTCCTCCCACAGGGCAGGATATTGCTTTGCAAAGTCTTCCAATGATCAGATTGGTTTTAAAAGGTGGAGGGAGGGAGGGGTGTCTCTCTTTGCATTTCGATGTTGAGTTATAGATCTGTCTCCTAGATAGCGCTTATTAGATTTGGAAACTAGATGTTAAATAGACTCCTCGCCTACATGGAATTTTCCATGGAATTTGATCTAATTTTTCCATTTTCCACAGTTATATTGGAAGAAAAATCTGACATTGTATCCTTGCTTGAGGATACTTATTATATCCCACAAATCAATGTGAAACATTTTCCTCAAAGGACATTGTTTTATTTATTTTTAACCTACCCTTTTCCCACTCCTCTCCCCAAATAAATATCAGACAAAACAAAACAATTACAATTATATCACCAGAGCACTCTGTCTGGAAGTCTCCTCTGCCTCTTTTCCACATTCTGTATGGTTTGTATATCTCTTTGTGTGACATTGTTTTAGTAAACTGTAAGCTCTAGGCAGGAACTATGTTATTTTTCACCCTTCTATTTCTATTACCCAGCATGGTGTATTGAATGTAGAAGACACAAAACAAATATTTGCTGAATTGTCTTCTAATTACACAGGTGCCTAAATAATTTCTGATGTGAAAAACATAGTAGACAGGCACTAAAGTCATTATTAGTTGAGGGCAGGACACTTTGTCAGAGAATCTTGGGATTTACAAGCTAGTAAGGACTTTAGAGATCATAGATTTTGAATCTGATGGGATCTTGGAGGTTACCTCATCCAACCCTCTCATTTCAGGTTTAAAGAAAACAGACTCAGCAAGCTTAGGTAACTTGCCCCAGGTCACCCAGGGAAAAGCAACATCTCTAAGATAGGAACCCAGGTCTTTTGTCTCTAGATCCAATGGTCTGTTCTTATCAGGTTAGAAAATGAATAAAAACATCTAACATAACCAACCCCATCCCTATCTTCCAATAAAGAAAACAAGACTCCTACAGTTGAAATATCTTCTCAAACGTCATACAGCTAGTTGTTTGTTTTTTGTTGTTGTTTTGTTGTTGTTGTTTTGTCATACAACTAGTTGTTTTTTGTTTTGTTTTGTTTTTTGCAGGGCAATGGGGGTTAAGTGACTTGCCCAGGGTCACACAGCTGGTAAGTGTCAAGTGTCTGAGGCCAGATTTGAACTCAGGTACTCCTGAATCCAGGGCCGGTGCTTTATCCACTGTGCCACCTAGCCACCCCCTCATATAGCTAGTTTTAATGGCAGAGCTGAGATTGAAACCTGGACTTCTTGACTCCCAGTCTAGTGCTTTGGTACATCACAGCCTTAGTGTATGTTGGTTCATGTCCCCCAAACTTGCCAGTATAACAGAGTTGAGAGTTAAGATGAATGATATCACAGTCATAAATGTAGAAAGATATTTGTGGGTTCCATGCTCCCACAGAATTTGGGGCTTAGATTGTTGAGCACTAAGAATAATTCTCAGAAGACTATGCATTTCTTTATTTAAAAGAGTTTTTTAATTTTTTTATTTCATCTGTCTTCCCCCCATGTCTCTCTCATTTCCCCCTTCCAGAGAGTTATCCCATAAAACAAGTAATTTTTTTTGTTTTTTTTTCCATGGGGCAATGGGGGTTAAGTGACTTGCCCAGGGTCACACAGCTAGTAAGTATCAAGTGTCTGAAGTTGGATTTGAACTCAGGTACTCCTGAATCCAGGGCTGGTGCTTTATCCACTGAGCCACCTAGCTGCCCCTTTCCCATGTTTGTTTGTTTTGTTTTGTTTTTAACAAGTAATTTTTTTAAGGAAAAGGAAGAAAAAGGGAGAAAAAACCCAATCAATACAACAACAGAAAATCTGAAAATATATACAATGACCCACAACCATGGACCTCAGCCCTCTGCAGGGGAGTGAGGAAGGTTGAGTGTGAACCTGAAATGCAAATGCCTTATCCAGTTTGAAGTCAGATTGTGAGAAACATTGCCTTTAAAGAGGCTACTAGAGTCTAATAAGTGAATCTGGCAGGAAGCTGGTATAGCAAAGATAAAAGAGATGAGAAGTAGCAGTTCCTTCTAGGGCCATGTTAATGAAACTGACATGAGTGACAGAGGTAGCCAGCATGAATAAAGGGTTGGACAAGGTTACTCTTCTTAACACACCACAACATCTCTCATAGTTTCCCTCTCTCAAATAAGGGGCTGGACAAGATTAATGGTCCCCAAAGAGAAGAGCACATAACTCATGGAGTGCACAAGATAATCCATTGGGACTTGGGGGGAGGGGAGGAATAAGAATTTCATTTACTGAATTTTTTTAATCTTAAAAAAAGAAAAATTAAGCTTTTTCTAATATTTGATATATGGATTGATACTGGTATTCTCACTCAATTTCTATGTGAGATAACCTTGTGTTACATGTAGTATGTGAATTATTTTGAGGGAAGAGTAGGAGTTTCTTTCTTTCTTTCTTTCTTTTTTTTTTTTGCAGGGCAATGGGGGTTAAGTGACTTGCCCAGGGTCCCACAGCTAGTAAGTGCCAAGTGTCTGAGGCCGGATTTGAACTCAGGTCCTCCTGAATCCAGGGCTGGTGCTTTATCCACTGCGCCACCTAGCCGCCCCCTAAGAGTAGGAGTTTCTTAACACTGAGGAGTTGACGATAGAACATTCATTTATTTACTTTTAGTTTACTGGGATACATACATATACCCAGCTTACCTGTGCCTAGTTAAGCAGATTAATAGATTTTATTACCTAGTTCTTTCAAAAGCAAATTCATTATTTATTTTTAACATTAACTTTTTTACAAATTGTGAGTTTTGAATTCTTTCCCTCCATCATACCCATTCTCCACCCTCTGAAGGCAAGCCATGTGATAGCAATTATACATGTAAAATAATGCAAACCACATGCCCATATGATCCATGCTGCAAAAAGAAAAGCAAGAAAAGAAATTGAAAAAATCATGCTTCAATCTGGACTCAGACCTTATCACTTCTCTCTTTAGAGGTAGAAAGCATTTTTCATCATGAATCCTTCCAAATTGTTTTAGATCATTGTAGTGATCAGAGTAGTTAAGTCTTTCATAACTGATCACTGTTATGATATTACTGTTACTCTGTACAATATTCTTCTGGTTCTGCTCACTTCACTTTGCATCAGTTCACATCTTCCCAATTTTTTTCTGAAATGACTCTACCTGTCAGTGATTTCTTATAACACAATGATATTCCATCATGATCATATGTCACAACTTGTTCAGCCATTCCCAATGAATGGGCATCTCCTCAATATCCAATTCTTTGCCAGCACACAAAGGTGGGAGACTGAGGCTGATCCATTTCTTGAGTTCACAAGTTCTGATCTACAGTAGGGATAAAGCCAATAAGTTGTCTGTTCTAAGTTTGGCACTGACATGGTGAGTACCTACGAGTAAAAGCCACCAAGCTGCCTAAAGGGAAGTCTCTGCTTAGGGCAAAAATGGAACAGGTCAAAATTTCCATGCCGGTTAGCAAAGGTATCAACTTGTGAATGGTCACAGCTCTTCCATCCTAGACTAGATAGGGAAAATCAGTCTAAAACAAAACAAAAATATCAATAAGTTGAATGACAAATGTTTAAAAGCTTCTTTTTAGATCTATAAACAGTACAATGATAAATCATGATTCCAGAGGACAAATGCTATTCATATCTTTCCAGAGACGTGATGGACTTACAAAGAAGAATTAGACCTACCTTCTGGGACATGGCCAGTGTGGGGATTTGTTTTGCTGGACTATGCATATTGTTATGAGGCCTTTCCCCCTTTTTATTAAAAAAAAATGTTCTTTTGGAGGGGACAAGGTAGGATGAAGAGAAAACAAATGTTTATAAAAATAAGAATTTAAAAATTTTTAATAAAAAAAAGGATACAAAAAAATAACAAACTCTTTTGAAGTTTCTTCCTTAACACTGAAAGATATAAAACCAGACACCATTGGGGAAACATTTGTTCTTCCTCCTGCGTAGTAATGGCTGATATATCAGCCATTATATGCATAGAAATCAGTATAGCAATAAACTATAATGTATTCCTACTTCAGCAAATACTGTTAGAAGATGTTGAAAACATTGTTGAAGATGTGAAGAAACAAATATTAAAACAAATTATGCAGTGTGGGAAGTTTGCTATACAGCTAGATGAAAATATAGACTTCTAACACATCTCAGTTTATTGTATTTGCTAGATTCTATTTCAATAATGAAATACTTTTTTTTTCATGAGCTGCTAAGGGGTAGATGTATTGGAAAAGATATCGTCTCTGCAGTAAATGACTTCTTTAATGAAAAAATTGTTTTATGGAAAAACTGTGTAAGTGTAGCCACTGAAGAAGTAGCTGCTTTGACTAGAATTTTTTAAAAAAAGGGATTTCAGGGTAAGGTTACAGAGATAGTACCTCATGTGAAATTCATTCTCCTCATCATTCATAGGCAAGTCATTGAAACAAAGAAGTGGGAGTACATCGAGTGACACACACAGGATGTCAGTGATGTGGGTGATTTTATAAAAACAAGATCATGAAATAGTAAATTCTTTATAATTCACTGTAATGGGATGGAAAGGGGTCAGACTAGTCACTTGTCCTATGCAGAGGAGTTCAATGGTTATTTCAAGACAAAGTGCTTAAATGAATTGATAAATTCAATGTTCATCATTTTTTTTTCTTTTACAAAAAGACAAAGTACTCCAAACTTGGCAATCATTTCTGTGCTAGGTTACTGTCAATAGTTTGCAAAAAAGAAACATTTATTTTATTTTATTTTATTTTTCCCGTGGGGCAATGGGGGTTAAGTGACTTGCCCAGGGTCACACAGTTAGTAGATGTCAAGTGTCTGAGGCCAGATTTGAACTCAGGTACTCCTGAATCCAGGGCTGGTACTTTATCCACTGTGCCACCTAGCTGCCCCCTTTATTTTTAATTTAATTTATTTTTTGTTACATTTTAAGTTATGAACTGTCTCCCCTTTTCCCTTTCTCCCCACCCCACACTAGAGAAGGTCACCATTTGATATGGATTTAATAAATATATGTAAAACCATATTAGGCATACTCCTATTTATGAGTTCTTTCTCTGGATTGGATCTCATCTTCTTTCATAAGTCCTTTGTAGTTCATCTGAATATTTATAAAAAACACTTATTTTAAATACAAAATAAACTACCCATTAAGGTAAAGGTGACATTTTAACAATGAATGAGAAAGTAGGTGCTTTCTTTCTTTCTTTCTTTTCTTTCTTTCTTCTTTCTTTCTTCTTTTCTTTCTTCTTTCTTTCTTTCTTCTTTCTTTCTTTCTTTCTTTCTTTCTTTCTTTCCTTCCTTCCTTCCTTCCTTTTTGGTGGGGCAATAAGGGTTAAGTGACTTGCCCAGGGTCACATAGCTAGTGTCAAGTGTCTGAGGCTGGATTTTGAACTCAGGTCCTCCTGAATCCAGGGCCAGTGCTTTATCCACTACACCATCTAGCTGCCCCAAGTAGGTGCTTTCTGAAAGAAATCTGTGCTATGGAGAGACCATTTTGAAAATAGATGTTTGCAAATTTTCCATTTCATTGCTGAAAATTATTTGTATCACTCATTTGAACTCTCATATTTGCACACTTAAAAACTTGGCAACAGAATATTCTAACCTGCTTAAAACCTTCCAAATAAAAAATATAAGTGGGTTTTGGATTCATTTGTTTAAAAATATAAAAATGAAATGCCTTCCTATTTCTGAGGACAAGTGATTGATATTGAAAAAAAGGAAATTTACCAGCTGAATTTCAATAAAAACCTTTGCATAATTGGTGAGTAGAGTTGAAAAGTAAGATTCTTTATTTAGTAAGAACAGCCAACAAACAATATGCTTCTCCCTCTCAGCTTTATGTATCTTTTTCAACTATGATAATCATTAAAACCTGGCATCAAAATAAATGAAATTTAGAACTAGACCTTTGAATCTTTGGATCACAAAGTACACAACTATGATTTTTCAAAACAATGAAGCATCTTCAACTACATTGCTTACATTGCAATATTAATGAGTGTTATCCTAAAATATTTGTTTAATCATCTCATCATTTAACATTTTTCTTTTGTTTATTTTCTTTTTCTTTTTTTTTTGATCAATCAACATTTATTAAACTTATTAAACACATATGGACCAGGTATGAACATATATAGTACCAGGTACTAGGGATACAAATATAATCAATGAAATAATCCCTACTTGAAAGGAGTAGTATTAAGGAGGATTTCACTTTGGAGAGGGCAGAAACCATATTTAATTTCCCCTAAAGAAAAGAAGGAAGAAGGGAAGAGTGGATTTTGCTATGCAGAGAAAAAGGTAGGAGACTGGACCTGGAGTCACTTAAAAGTGGGGAGAAAGGAAGGTACTCCCTCTCCCTGCCCTACTCAGTAGTGGTGTGGGGTCTGTGCAATCCAATGTGTAGGGGGTGGGAGGTTTCCAGATCAGGTTTGAGGGGGAAGAATCCAGATTGGGAGGAAGCCAGGGTTTCAGGAGAGCCAGGCTGTGTCAGGCAGGAAGCTGGAGTCCAAGGGTCTCACACTGGGAGTAATTTTGGCTATGGTTTTACATGTAGATTGGTGAGATTTCTTTGCTGATGAGGGTTAAGCCCAGAGAAGCAACAGCAGTGTCAAAATCAAGAAGGGGAAAGTGGCCTTCTAACTGAAGATGCCTGGGGCAGAGCCAAAAGCATAGTATTTAGCCACAGCTTCATTGGGGTTTCCCTGGGCTGGGTCAAACAACATCTGCATACATTTACCACTGCCCCGCCAAAAGAGCTTACTTTGTAAGAATGACTAAAAATGTTCTCACATAGGGAGGCTGGTGTTGGGAAGCAAAATGGGAAAGGGTGGCAGGTGGCATTAGCTGGGCACTCGTTAATCCCTGAAGTCCGATTCCAACCTGTGTGCCAGTTGTCTCTGCAGGTGTAGAAAGTTTGGCAGTCCTCCTTGCACAGGGGAACATTCAGGATCCTTTCCTTCCTACAACATGAGGTCACCGGCTGGATCCTGGGTACTAGGTTGGGGGAGCACTGATAGAAACATGTGTCCTGGATAAAGTGGCGTCTGCAGGCTGGGGTCATCATCCCACAGTGGTTATAGTTGAATCGGTACAGGGAGGAGGGGTTTCCATGGGCGGCAATGCTGGTGTTTGCTGTGCAACAGGCTCTCTTCTTCCATGGGCTACACTGGTTATAAAGGTTATCTTCTGGGCCAGGCTGGAACTTGTGGTACTTAGCATCCATGCAGACATTGAGCACATCATTCCCCTTCCGAAACCCTTCAGCCATGACCATGAGGCCTAGGAACAGCAACCCCCATTCTAGTTGAGTCATGGTCTGACGGACCTGGCTGCAGGAGCTTCTCAGAGACTCTAAGGAAACCTCTTATTTTCTTATATAAATAATGTGGTAGTACAGTGGGACATGCATATGATTTATAAATATATAAATACACAGATCTTGGAAGTACATGTTAAAAATGCTTCACTGATAGGAGTGTATGATCAAAAGTTTGGAGACCACTGGACTAAATAATCTGAAAAGTATATTCCAGGCATCAGATTCTAATTATTTTTTTAAATTTATGTTTCCTGTTTCTTATATTACCAACATATCCCATGTATTCCCAGCCACCCACCTTCTCTTGAAAGCCATCCCACATAATAAATAGTACTTTTTTAGAGAGGAGGGAAAAAAGTTAGTATAACTGATCGATACATTGAGAAAATCCAAAAATTTGTGCAATGTGTAGCACCTGTGGACCTCCTACCTCCACAAAGGGATAGGTTTGGGGTGTCTTCTCAAACCTCTTCATTCTAGTTCCACTTGATCTTTATACTTTCATTACATTTACTTTTGATTTTTTTGTTGTTGTGTCATTGATCTTTGTTACATTGTTGTAGTTACTGGGCATATTGTTTTCTTGGTTTGCCTTATTTCACTCTGCATTAGTTCATATGGATCATTCCATGTTTCTATTCGTCACACTCATTATTTCTTTACAGAGCACAATAATATTATGCCACATCCATGTATCACAATTTGTTTGGGACTTTTTTTCTTATCAATGGCTTCCTTGGGGTATAAGCCCAGCAATGTAGTCTGTAGTTCAGAAGATATGGACATTTTAGTCATTTTATTTGTCTAAGTTCAAATTATCATATCCTAATTCTATAAGGTAGGCTCTTTTAAGGTAAATATTAGGGTTTGTTTTTTGTGTTCCTCAGTGTCTAGCAGAGTGTCCTCAAGACATAGTAGGTCTGATGAATGTATAGCTGCTCCTTGTGCCTTTTAAAATCCTTCCAAGGGGCAGCTAGGTGGTGCAGTGGATAGAACACTGGCCTTGGATTCAGGAGGACCTGAGTTCAAATCCGGCCTCAGACACTTGACACTTACTAGCTGTGTGACCCTGGGCAAGTCACTTAACCCCAATTGCCTCACCAAAAAAAAAACCAAAAACAAAACCCTTCCAAAATATTGATGCAAGAGATCCCTACAACATTCATTCATTCATTCAACAAGCATTTATTAAGTTCCTACTATGTGGCACTGTGCTAAGGACCAGTGCTGCAGAAAAAAATGAGACAGTTCTTATATTAGTCTCCAGGAACTTACTTTCAAAGAGCTTACATGCTATCAGATACAACATACAAAAATAGGGTGGGCCAAAAGTCATGAATGTAGAATAACTACTTTACTTTTTGTTTTTAATTTACAATACCATAGCATCATATACAGTATATATAGGAAATGAATTTATATTACATGTAAAAAATCAAATCTCATAAATGGTAAAAAATAAAAAATATTTTTCAAAACGTTATCAAAACATCAGACCTCTTCGTGACTTTTGGCCCTCTCTGTACAGACATAACTACATAATGTGTACCAGATAACCTCCAAGTAACTGGAATGGTTGGAGAAAGGGCTTGGCATTACCAAGTGGGCAAATCAGGAAAGGTGGAACTTGAATTGAGCTAGAGATCTTAAGAAGCAGAGGTGGAAAAAGAAAATTGCAGACCTTGTATACCTTGTCTGGTACAAGGAATAGCAAGTAGCCCAGCTTGGATGGAAGGTTGAGAGCACAAAGGGCAAGTAAGATGAAATAAAGCAAGCTGGACCAGATCATGAAGGACTTTAAGCAGAAAACAGAGGAGTGTGTATTTTATGCCATTACTTTTATTTTCCTTTTATTATTTTTTTTGGCAGGGCAATGAGGGTTAAGTGACTTGCCCAAAGTCACACAGCTAGTGTCAAGTGTCTGAGACCTGATTTGAACTCAGGTCCTCCTGAATTCAGGGCCAGTGCTTTATCCACTGCACCACTTAGCTGCCCCCAAGGAGTGTGTATTTTAGAAGAGCAAAAACAGGGAACTAATGGAACTGTCCACCAAATTTCTGCTATAGGAAGATAAATTCAGAGCAGTATGGAGGGTCAATTAGAGAAGGGATGGGCTTGAGGGAGGGAATTCACTAAGAAGCTATTGAAATGGTCTAGGTGAGAGAGGATGAAGTCCTAAACCAAGATGTAGCCATATAAATAGGGTGGGAACAGAAGTGAGAGATGTGGAGGAGAATCCATGAGACCTTAGCAAGTGATTCAATATAGAGTGGAAGAGCAAGAAGAATCTAGGACTACCTGGAAATTGTAATCCTGGGAGACAGGCTGGATGGTGGTGCCATGGACAGAAATAAGAAAGTTTGGAGGGTGAGTTTTGGGGGGAGGAATGAAGGAAACAAGCATTCATTAAACACCTACTGTGTGCCAGCCACTGTGTTAACAGCCCTACAAATATTATCTCATTTGACCCTCACAACCCTGGCAGGTAGATGCTATTATTATTTTGCAGTTGAGGAAATGGAAATAAACAAAAGTTAAATGACTTTCCCAAGGTCAGTCAGCTGGTAAGCATCTGAGGCCAGATTTAAATTCAGGTCATCTTGACTCCAGACCCAGTACTCTATCTGTTTCTGTGTTGAGGTTGAGATGCCTGTGGGGCATGACAATGGAGATGTCCATGAGGCAGTTGATGATGGTGTACTCAAACTCAAAAGAAACTCAAGCTACATATTTCAATCTAGAGTCATCTTCACAAAGAAAATCATTAAATCCATAGGAGCAGATTGGATCTCTGAGGAAGAGGGTACAGTGAGAGGAGAAGGGCAAAGGATGGAGCTGGGGGTGGGGGCAAAACATTAGTTAGAGTAGGAGGGCAGAGGTGATGAACCCAGAAAGCAAGACTATTAAGAAATGATCAGACAGGTTAGAGCAGAACCAAGAGAGTGCAATGTTATGAAAACAGAGAAGAGAGGCTATGCAGGAAGAGAGAGTGGTCAACAGTGTCAGATGCTATGGAGAAACAAAGAAGGAAGAGGATTGAGAAAAGGCAATGAATTTGCCAATTAAGAATCCATTGACTAGCCTCAGACACTTGACACTTACTAGCTGTGTGACCCTGGGCAAGTCACTTAACCCCAATTGCCTCACTTAAAAAAAAAAAAAAGAATTAAAAAAAGAATTCATTGCCGACTTTAGGAGAATCAATTTCAAGCTGAGTGATAAGGCAGAAAGCCAGACTACAAAGGGCTTGAGAAGTGAATTGCCTTTTCTATTTCACACCTTCCCTACTTAATTGAGAACATATTCATCACTTCATAGCACTAGAAAGATTTTAATTACATGCCATTTGCTTACAGTAGAGATCACACAGTTGTTGAAAATGGATGTACCCCCTCCTGAAAATGTATGAAGGTAATGATGAACTTCACTTTGTATTAGTGTGTAGAGTTAACTTTCACCCTGAGCTGAGTTGCCAAGAGCTGAATAAAATGATTGGCCTAGGTAAAAATCCCTGTACAAAGAAAACCAAAGAAATTTACTAATTGTTTCCATGTAAATGAATTTTGTTATGATGACTACAATGCTAGGAATCTCACTTTCAGTAATCTATAGGAATTGAAAGGGAAAAGAAATGATTAAAATTAGTAGGCAAAGATAGAGATGTAAAATACTCCTCCATACCTTTCCTCTTGTTGATATTGGATCATTTGATTGTATTCTTTTTTTTTTTTTTTTTTAGAAAGTGGTTTTAGAATTTAGGGGGTTGTGTGTTTTAACTTAAAATATAGAGATTATATGGTTTCTTTGTTTGAGAGGAAACAGTTGAGAAGTAATTGCTCCCTGGTGGTAGAACAAAAGAACCATGTGAAAAATTAAGCTACATCACTGTAAATATAATGAAAAGCACACCAAACTTGAAGTCAGAAGACTTGTGTTTGTCTTAAAGTGCTGTCATTTTTTTTTCTTTTGCGGGGCAGTGGGGGTTAAGTGACTTGCCCAGGGTCACACAGCCAGTAAGTGTCAAGTGTCTGAGGCCGGATTTGAACTCAGGTACTCCTGAATCCAGGGCCAGTGCTTTATCCACCGCACCACCTAGCCACCCCCAGTGCTGTCATTTATTAGCTCTGTGTTCCTAACAAGTCTTTCTCCCTTTCTAGACCTGAGTGTTTTCAACCGAACATTAGGGAGAGGTTCCTTCAAGTTCCAACATCCTATGAATCAAACTTAATTGTCCTTGCTTCCTCCTGGCTTTGGATCAAACAACATATAATAATCAGATAGTTTGGTTATAGAAAGTGACAATGATATGGATGAGATTAGAGAAAGAATTTCTTTAGAATTGTTTATAACAGGAGAATTTGTAATAAATATTTGAGTAAGACAGCACAATTGGGGACCATCACTAATTGAATCCCTTTGCTCCTTTACCCCCACTTCATTCAGCAATTCTGACTCTTCTTACTAGCTTGTGGTGACCATAGGCCAGAGTCTCAGTCTCTTTATCTATAAAATGGAAATAATTATGCCTGTAAAATTTACCTCACCAGGTTGCTGTGAGGTTTAAAAATGAAAAAATGTACTAAGAGTACTTTGCAAATCTTAAAATACTATTAAAATCAGGGGGCAGCTAGCACAGTGTTGAAGCACCCGCCCCTGGGAGTCAGGAGGACCTGAGTTCAAATCCAGCACAGACATTTGACACTTACTAGCTGTGTGACCCTGGACAAGTTACTTAACCCTCATTGCCCCACAAAAACAAAAACTATATAAATCAGTATTCTTAGTATAATTGAAAATGAGAGATTATTTTTACATTGATAGAAATGTACTATTTAGTTCAGATTGCTTATTTCATTTAATAATTGTCAGCCTCTTAAATGCCTTCTCTTTGACTCATCAATTGCATTCAGTTTACAATCTATATAATTTGTATATTCTTAAATCCCATTTTTGGCAGGGTTTTTTTTTTTTGCGGTTTTCTTTGTTGTTGGTTTTGGGGTTTTTTTTTGTTTGTGTGGTTTTTTTTTGGTGGGGCAATGAGGGTTAAGTGACTTGCCCAGGATCACACAGCTAAGTATCTGGTCAAGTGTCTGAGACTGGATTTGAACTGAGGTCCTCTTGAATCCAGGGCTGGTGCTTTATCCACTGTGCCACCTAAAGAGCCCCCCATTTTTGGCAACTTTACAGCTTCTCATGTTCTAAAAATAAAACTTGGTGCGCATTAATGATTGTTTTAATATCTGTATCTCAAAATAAATCTAAATATTTTAAAATTCATAAGTAAAATTAAAATTATTCCATTAAATATTCTATTTTTAAATAAAATATTGACTTTAAAGTGTTACTTTAAAACACCTGGTTTTTAGGAAAGTATAATTTAAATGAGAACATGTTCCCAAATTCTTGGTGCCTAAGAAACTCCAGAATATCTTAACTCTTTTTTTTTATGTTTTGGGCAGTGAGGGTTAAGTGACTTGCCCAGGGTCCACAAAGCTAGTAAGTGTCAAGTGTCTGAGGCCCAGATTTGAACTTAACATCTTTCTTAAGAGTGGGGGGGGGGGGCAGCTAGATAGCACAGTGGATAGAGCACAGCCCTGGGATCAGAAGTACCTGAGTTCAAATCCAGCCTCGGACACTGTAACACTTACTAGCTGTGTGACCCAGGGCAAGTCACTTAACCCCAATTGCCTCACTAAAAAAAAAAAAAGTGTGGGGGAGGTGGGAAACAGGAATGAGAGGAAAGAAAGATGAAGAGAAAACAAAGGAAAGGAGAACAGAAAACTAGAACTCTTAAAACCACCACCTATACTTCTTGATGTCTCCCAAGCTGAAACTCTTTTGCCTCCCATCTCCTGATTGGAAGCTAATTCCTCTGAAAGTTTCTGAGATTTATCCACCACCACCACACACTGCTGCTGCCACTGCTGCCGCACCACCACCACCACCACCACCACCCAAATCCTTGAACTCTGGTTTAGGAATTTCTTGAAATGACTGTTGGGGACACACCATCTCAGTGGTACCAAAATAACTCCTGATTTTGTGAAGAAGGAAGAAAAATATGCTTCAGTCCCATATCTACATTCTCTGCCTCCTTGGTACCTCTGAATTGCTTAGATTAATTAACCACTTTGAGTTGTTATTTTATTTTATTGCTCACCTTATATGAACTGAGGTTATTTGTGAGAGAGGTACCCTGAAAAATATACTAATCTCTAAACTGCAGCATATAGTATGGATACTACCCATATTCAATAAATACTATTTTAAAACATCTGAAAAAGGGGTTTCTACTTATGCTAGTTCTAGCTGTTACACTCCAGTTCTTGAGCTTGGAAGCAGAGGCAACCATATTGTTTTGGAGGAAAAATCTGAAGACAAAGTGGCATATTGACATTCATAGCCCACATCCTTCCAAATCTGTCTACTGTTGCTTCCTTTGTCATTGTTTCCACTGCTAAGGGACTGTGGTGAATTCTACTACTGATTCTAATTGATAGCTCTTTTGACCTTTTGCATTTTGCAAGTTTGTAACCTGGTCAGTTCTATCTCTGGAAACTCAGTTGCCTCAGATCAGGGAAGAAAAACCACAAAAGAAAGAGAAACACCATGTGCTCATGGATATATGGTAGACAAGGGCAGAAATACCTTTCACTACCATTTCTTCATTTGGTAGCTCATAGAAGTTCTTACCTCACTTATTTCCAGGGAGTAAAGAGAGACTAAAACAGAGTAGCATTCCTATTATACAAGAACTCAGTTCCAGCTGAGCTATTCTTGAGTCATCCATTCTTGCAATAAGAATTTTCATCATCATGGCATATAAACCCTACAATAACTCATGGCCAGGAACTAGCTTTCCAAAGTTCTAAGGGTTGGATTGGAACCAGGAAGGAAATAATATTTGTTCATACTCTTTATTTTCATTTATTCATTTATCTATTTATATTTTTATTAATTTTTTTAGGGCAATGAGGGTTAAGTGACTTGCCCAGGGTCACACAGCTAGTAAGTGTCAAGCCAAGTGTCTGAGGTTGGATTTGAACTCAGGTCCTCCTGAATCCAGGGCCGGTGCTTTATCCACTGTGCGTACCTAGCTGCCCCCTGTTCATACTCTTTATACCCTACCAGGAAGGGCAATCAGAGTGTACTCTAAGTATCATGCCTTCATCAACCAGTCTCTCCATTATTTACCTATGACATTGATATATATGCTCTTCATTAATATTCCCTCTGCTTCCAAACTATAAATATATGTATTTATAAGTATGTATATTTATAAATATAAATGAATGGATGAATGAACGAACAAATAAATAAATAAATATATAAATGAAATATATGTGGTGGTGGTGTTCAGTCATTTTTGTGTCCAACTCTTCATGACCCCATTTGGGGTTTGTTTTCTGTTTGATTGTTTGTTTGTTTTTTGGTGAGGCAATTGGGCTTAAGTGACTTGCCCAGGGTCATACAGCTAGTAAGTGTCAAGTGTCTGAGGCTGGATTTGAACTCAGGTCTTCCTGAATCCAGGGCCAGTGCTTTATCCACTGTGCCACCTAGCTGCCCCTGGGGTTTTCTTGATGAAGATACTGGAGTGGTTTGTCATTTTCTTCCCCAGTTCATTTTAGAGATGAGGACACTGGGGCAAACAGAGTTAAGTGACTTGCCCAGGATCACACAGTTAGTAAGTGTCTGAGGCCAGATTTGAACTTAGGAAAATGAGTCTTCCTGATTCCAGGACCGGCACTCTATCTACCAGAAGTGGAGGGAATAATAATGGAGATTATGTATGTGAACGTCATATGTGTGTGTGTGTGTGTGTATATATATATATATATATATATATATACATACATATACATACACATATATAACATATATGTCTAAGAATATGACATCTATATACACACATAAATACACACACGTACAAAGATACATGTAAGCTATACATTCCTCGTGTTTTCATTGGAGAGTAGCATTCCAAGAGCTTTCTGGTCCTCAACCATGGCATCTCAAAGTTAAGGAATAGCCCAACAGAAATTGTTATGACTATGAGCCAATTTCACACCTCTTGGCCTCAATTTCCTCCACCATAATATGTCCTTGATGAGTTCTAAGGCCTCTTCCAGCTCTGACACACTAGTATTCTTTGACAGAATTTGAGAACATTTAACCAAGGGCTGTGGTACAGATGATACTATGTAACAATATTCTCTCTCCCCTGCTTTCCCCCCACCCCAACTTCCTTCTTTTTGGTTGGTCTCTCTCCCTGAAATATTGAAGTTACAAGAAAGCAGTCCCCACATATATGCTTTTTCTATTTTTTTTTTATTTTTTTTTCTTTTTCTTTTTTTGGTGAGGCAATTGGGGTTAAGTGACTTGCCCAGGGTCACGCAGCTAGTAAGTATTAAGTGTCTGAGGCCGGATTTGAACTCAGGTACTCCTGAATCGAGGGCCAGTGCTTTATCCACTGCGCCATCTAGCTGCCCCCAGTCCCCACATATATGACCAAAGGATAAAAAGACATTTTCCATTGGCTTTGGGGCCTGGATTGTAAACTTGCTCCATTGTTCCCACGCTTTGGGAAACAAAGCATATTTTTTGACTGACTTTGCGGGGCTATTTCTTTTTTTCCTTTCCAGTTTGTAACCTTGCTTAAGCATTTGGTCACATCATGAACTGTCAGAAGTCCAAAGTTCTGCACTATGTCCTGTCGCCTTTACTGAGGCCAAGCCAATGTAATAAATAACACCCAGGCTGAAATCAACAGTGTGTTATTGTGGCCTAATGTTTCTTCAGGCACCACCCTCAAATCTGACTTAACAGCTTCCCCTTTCTCCCTCTCCTCTTGTTTTTCCTTTCCCCTTCCTCCCTGCTGCTTCCACTTTTTTTAAGTTAAGTATAATCATAGTGAAGACAAAAGGAGAATAAAAATAAAATATTAAAACTGGACAAAATATCTCTCTTCTCTTACTTCCTCTGTGTTTGGCAAAACATCCTTTACTTATTATGTCTTGGACCAAAGTGATCAGCCCTGACTACCTCTCCTTTATGTATTGTCTCTACCTATTAGAATGTAAGTTCCTTTAGAGAGATAAAAATTTATATTTTCATTCATTGAAAAAAATTTAATTTTCAAAAACAAAGTAAACTCATTGAGGACCAGGACTATTTTTGTATTTATATCTGTAATCCTACCACTGTAGCACAGTAGTTGTCATATATTGCTGGACTGTGTATTTTCCTATGAGACATGAAGTGCTAACTCTGAAAGACTTTCTATGTAAATGGAAAGATCATATGATTCATTTTAAAGATGAAGAAACTGAGGCCCAGATGCTGGTTTTAAGACTTCTATTTCTCTTGAGAAAGATGTGGAACAGCAGATAGCACTGGGCCTGGAATTGGAAAGAGTCTCTGGGACTTCTAGGTGGTGCTGTGGACAGAGTGCTGCGGCCTATAGTCAGAAAGACTCATCTTCCTGAGTTCAAATCCAGCCTCAGAGACATACTGTGTGACCCCGGGCAAGTCATTTAACCCCCGTTTTGCCTCAATTTCTTCATCTGTAAAGTGAACAAATGACAAACCACTCTGTTATCTTTGCAAAGAAGACCCCCAAAATGGGCTTACAAAGAATGGGACACAATTGAAATACTGAACAATGAGTTCAAATCTACCCCTGGAGAAGTCACTTAACTTTCATTTGCCTCAGTTTCTTCAACCATAAAATGGGAATAACCATAGCATCTACCCTCCAGAGCTATAATAATGATCAAATGAGATATTGAAAAGCACTTAACACAGTTCCTGAAACATAGTAGGCACTAATAAAAACTTGTTCTTCCTTTGTCCCTCTTTGAAAAGTGGCCTATAAGTTGAGTTGGGATCGATATTATTATTTCTACCTCCTCAATATTGATGTCATTTGGCCTTTTCATCCCCATTCTGATCCAAACCATTCTCACTCAGTCCCTCTTCCATGCTTCATTTCCCTCCCAGTTCTCCCTCCATCTTCTCCATAACACTTTTGCTGCTGGGCTAGTGCCCTCATTCTACCTCCTTTAGCTCTGGAACCATGAATGATAGATCCTGCTTTGCTATTGCTCCTGGAACGCATATGTCAAATCTTTTACCCCATGTTCCCACTTAACATCCGGTAACTTTCTTGACCAAAGTGATCAGCCCTGACCACCTCTCCTTATGTATGTATAGTCTCTTCCTATTAGAATGTAAGTTCCTTTAGAGAGATAAAAATTTATATTTTCATTCATTGAAAAAAATTTAATTTTCAAAACAAAGTAAGCTCATTGAGGACCAGGACTATTTTTGTATTTATATCTGTAATCCTACCACTGTAGCACAGTAGTTGTCCCATATTGCTTAATAATTATTTTCTCATTTACTCAGTCTATTGTAGAGAATCTGAGCTATTCTAATAACCTCCTAACTGGCCTCTAGTTTCTCCCCTTCATATCTATGCATAAGTCTGTCTGTCTGTCTATCTATCTATTGATCCATCCATCCATCTATTTATCTATCTATCTGAATATATACATATATCTATATAAATTTCTTGAGGATGTTTATTTGGAGAAAACCCAGGGAGACTATAATTGTCTTCAAGTATTAGAAGGTATTCAGGTGGATGAAGCATTAGTCTTATTTTATTTTGCCTTAAATTACAAAACCAGGAACCATAGGGTAGATCAAATTTATAAAATTTATTATGAAAAGAAGGCAATTTCGCCCTCTGATGAAAGGAAAGACTTGCTAGCAATTAGAGTGATCCAAAGTGGAATAAAACATCATCAGGAAGTAATATATTTCTCCATCACTGGATGTCTTTGGGTAGATGCTGGATAACCATTTTTGGATATGTTCAATAGGGGTCCTTTTTCTCAATTAGGATTAAACTAGTATCATTACAAGGTCTCTTCCAATTCTAAAATCACATGAATTTGATTCTGTGATTCTGATTGAAAAACACTTCAGCAATTTTCCATAGTCTACTAAATAGCATTTACATTTCTGATTCTGGCATTCAAGGCATCCTGTAAACGTAGATTTGACCAATCTATTACCCTCCTGTTATTTAGTCTATATTAAAACCAAACTGGATATTTCTCCATCCATATATGGTTCTTATCCATATCATCTCCTATGTTTAGAACAGATTTACTTCACTTCCATTTTTTATTTCTACTCATCTCAGTCTGTTGAATTAAATTTAAGGCCAAATTAGATGTAATAGCCTTCACTTTCATGATGTTCTTTCCACCATGAGGACAGTGACCTCAATAAATTTTGAATCAAGATCTTTTGAATCACTCAAATTTTTCATATCATCTTTTTCTTACCACCCTTTGTCTTTTTTCAGCTTCCTTCTTTGAATCAGATTTGATTGCTATGCATATTATAATGCCCCTTATTAGAATACAAACTCTTGAAGGTTGGGACTGTATCGTTTTGCACCTTTATATCTGTGGTTTAAGGACAGACCTTTGTACATGGTAGTTGAATTGAATATTAAACTATATGTTATGAGCATTATGTCAGAATGTATATGAAGCTTTTTTTTTCTTGCTACTATATTTTCTTACTATTGGCACTATCATGAGATCATGGAGACCCTTTGAAATAAAGTCTGGATGTAGGAGCTCTCCTACATTTGAAGATAAAGGGAATTAAAGATCTGGAAGTAGGGGAAAATGAAAATTAGAAATCAGAAAATAGGTTTTTAGACCAATCTGGGCAGGTCATTGCATAATAAATGATACTATTCTGTAATTTTGCCAAGCTTTTTTATCCAAGAGCTCTAAATATTTTACTTACAACTATTTGACTGCAAGGGTCATTACTCCATTTTACAAGTGGAAAAACAAATAAAGCTAGATTGGTTGATTTTGTTTTGTTTTGCTTTGCTTTTTGGTGGGGCAATGAGAGTTAAGTGACTTGCCTAGGGTCATACAGCCAGTAAGTGTCAAGTGTCTGAGGCCGGGTTTGAACTCAGTTCCTCCTGAATCCAGGTTATCCACTACACCACCTAGCTGCCCCCAAAGGCCTAGACTTGTAACATGGATCACTAAGTTGTGTTAATGGGCAATTTTGAATATATAGTAAAGGAAATGCAGTAAGGGATAAGATTATAAAATTTCAGTTCAGTAGTTCAACCCATACCCATTGAGGGTGATGAAGGTATTGCAGGTATATCTATTAAAGAAAGTTAGAGCTAGAACAGACCTTAGAGATCTCTTCATTTTACAGATGAGGAAACTGAGGTATGGATAAGCTAAGAGGCTTGCCCAAAGTCACATCCCTAATAAATGGTGAGGATTGGATTTGAATCTAGGTTTTTAAACTCCAAAGTCTATGATCTTTTTATTAGCTCTCACTCTCAAAGTGTCTTCAATCTAGTAATAATAATAACAATAGCCATTTGTATAGCTTGACTAATCATCCAAAGCTGAGGAATGTTGATCCCAGTGAGAAACAAATAGGTTTTAGAGAGAAACTTCCTGAGTCAGGATGGCAACATTCAGTTGGAGATATTAGACCAGTGCATCGAGAATGGAGAGCCTGGAGAGGAATGAGCTAGCTGGGGCCCCTTCATTAAATGGAGGTCCCAGGAGGAGTCATCCAACCACAGCAAAGAGGTAAAGGTGGAATTGGTCCCCCCATATATATATATATATATATATATACACATATACATATACACACACACACACACACATATATATACATATACATATACACGTGTGTGTGTATATATATGTATATATGTGTATATATATATATGGGGGGGCAGGGCAATGGGGGTTAAGTGACTTGCCCAGGGTCACACAGCTAGTAAGTATTAAGTGTCTGAGGCTGGATTTTGAACTCAGGTCCTCCTGAATCCAGGGCTGGTGCTTTATCCACCTCACCACCTAGCTGCCCCCAAACCTAACTTTCTTTGATTGGCTATTACTTTAGCTGTGATATACTTGTACTGCAAAAGTCAGGTTTATGTTCTTACTCTTTCATTGCCCTGACTAAATAAATAATCCTTGAGCATATTTCTCACAATTCTCTGGAGAAATAAGTAAGTCATAGAACCACACTAATCTCCTTAAATCCCTCTTCAGCTTTCGTATACAGAAAACCACCACTGGACAAAGGGGCAGTGAGGAAGCCCACATGGGCCAATCCAGGTGTCCTAAAAGTGAAAGCTGATTTTCTTGCCCTGAATTTTATGCTTAAACTCTAGAATTACAGGCCTCACTCTAAAGCTATCCTAAAACTCCATGCCACAGGGGCATGTCACAATAAGGATTTTGAGTTGTTTTTAGTGTCTAGACTCCATGATATGTATGTTCTGAATTCTATGCTAGAGTTGTCTCACATTACAGTGATTAAGACCTAAGTATAGTCAGTGTTAAGTGTCCCAGTTCAAAATTTCTTTACTTATTCCCCATTGTCTAGAAATGAAGCTTCTTAACTTTGTATTCAAGGATACTTCAACCTTTTCAAATGCACTGGACTTTTTCCAGCCTCTTCCCCTTCATGAATCCTGCACTCCAATGACTCTTTGTCAAATCTTGTCATTCCCTCCACTCTACCACCTCCAAGACTTAGTATAGACTATTCCCTTTCTCTCTTTCCCACCCATTTCTAATTGTTAAAAATTCTACCTAAACTTCAAGGTCTACTCACATACCACCCTATCCTCAAAGTCTTTCTTAAATGCTCCTTTGAAAGTGACCTTCTGGACTCTCATAGTACTTTGTACCTCTCTTGTGGCACTTATAGTCTATCTTCTATATATAGTTATTTGGAGAGCTCTTTCCTCCTTTCACAGCCTTCATCTCCCACCTCTGAGCCATTGCAATGACTGTTGCCCATGCCTGAAATGCACTCCCTCCTCATCTCTCCCTCATAGAATCCCTTGTTTCCTTGAAGACAAATTTCAAACATGTTCTTCATGTTTTTCCTGACCACGCCTACCCCCAACCACCTTGTATTTCACTACCTTGTCTGTATAATGCAATTAATTTGTATTTACTTAATATGAATATCTTGTCTTCCCATTAGAAGGCAAAATCCTTAAACTTCCTTATATCCTTAAGCTCTTAAGCAAGGATTATTTCAATTTTTATCATTGTATACTCAGCATTTAGCACTGTGCCGGGCACATAATAGGTGTTGAATAATTACATGTTGATTAATTGATTAAATGTATATATTATCTCTCTTACTACTTTAAAGTCAAAGACCATGTTTTATATGCTTTTCATCTTTCAGCCCTTTGGGACTTCCTCTATTTGTCCTCAGCAGTTTTATGATCACTACACTCAGTAGTTAAGGTTTCACATCGCTAAGTATTTCATTAGACCTGGACCTCAGCAAGATATATTGAGAGGGGCAGCTAAGTGGCGCAGTGGATAAAGCACTGGCCCTGGATTCAGGAGGACCTGAGTTCAAATCCAGCCTCAGACACTTGACACTTACTAGCTGTGTGACCCCGGGCAAGTCACTTAACCCCCATTGACCTACAAAAACAAAACAAAACAAAGATACATTGAGAATGAAGGAGTCACTGTTTGGTTTTTTTCAGAAAAAGATGAGAACATACACCTAAGTGATACGGAATTCAATATCCAGAAGTCTCATCTATTATAAAAATGTCATCTTTATTCTTTTAAGTGTCTCCCTTTCACATTATTGGGTTTGAAAGAATCTTATTAAAAATAATATAATAGAGTGGGGAAAAGTTGGCCCCATTTAAAAGAAAACTTTGTTGCAGAAAATATTTGGACTTTTCTACTTTTGTTTCACGGGATCATAGATTTAGAGCTGGAAGGGATCTTCAAAGTTCAACCTCCTCTTTTTTTTTTTTTTTTTTGGTGAGGCAATTGGGGTTAAGTGACTTGCCCAGGGTCACACAGCTAGTGAGTGTCGAGTGTCTGAGGCTGGATTTGAACTCAGGTACTCCTGACTCCAGGGCTGGTGCTCTATCCACTGTGCCACCTAGCTGCCCCAACCTCCTCATTTTTTACAAATGTGAAAACTAAGGCTCAGAGAGGTTAAGTGTCTTGCCTAACACATGATTTAGATAAAAAGAGTGATATCATAAGAAAATTAGGGGAGCATGGAAAATTTTACCTGTCAGATTTATGGATAACTGAAGAATTTATGATCAAATGAAAGATAGAGATGATCACAGGAATTTAAATGGATAATTTTGATTGCATGAAATCAAAAAGTTTAGCACAAATAAAACCACTGTAGCCAAGATTAAAAGGAAAGCAGGAAATTGGGGGAATTTTTTTATAGCAAGTTTCTCTGAAAAAGGTCTCATTTCTCACTCAAATATATAGAGAACAAGAGTCAAATTTATGAAATAAAAGCCATTCCCCAACTAATAAAATAAATGGTCAAAAGATATGAACAGATTGTTTTCAGAAGAAGGAATCAAAGTTGTCTATAATTATATGAAAAAATGCTCTAAATCAATATTGATCAGAGAGATGCAAATTAAAGCAACTCTGAGGTACCACTTCATACCTTTCAGATTGGCTAACATGATAGAAAGGGAATGACAAATGTTGGAGAGGATGTGGAAAAATTGGGACACTAAAGCACCGTTGGTGGAGTTGTGAACTGGTTCACAATTTGGAATTATACCCAAAGGGCCATAAAACTGTGACCAGTTTGTGACCCTTTGACCTAGCAATACCACTACTAGGTCTATATCCCAAAAAGATCAAAGGAAAAGGAAAAGGACCTTTTTTGTGCAATAGTATTTATAGCATGTGTTTTTTTATGATGAAAAAAAAATTAGAAATTGAAGGGATGCCCATCAATTGGGAAATGGTTGAATAAATTCTGGTATATGATTGAAATGGAATGTTATTGTGCTATAAAAAATGACAAACAGGATGGTTTCAGAAAAACTTGGGAAGACTTATATGAACTAATGCAAAGTGAAGTGAGAAGAACCAAAAGAATATTGTACAGAGTAACAGCAATATTGTAACATTGATCATCTGTGAAAGACTTAGGTACCCTGATCACTTTAATGATCCAAGACAATTCCAAAGGATTCATGATGAAAAAACGCTATCTACCTCCAGAGAGAGAACTGATGAACTTCAAGTCCAGATTGAAGAAGAATTTTTTCAATGTATTTCTTTTTCTTGGGGTTTTTTGTCTGTGTTTTATTTCACAAAATGGCTAATATGGAAATCTGTTTTGCATGACTGTACATGTATAATTTATATCAAATTGTTTTAAATTTAAATTGTTTCTAAAACATTAAAAATTGTTTTACATGTAATTAGAAAATGTAAAATACAAATACAATGAGAAAAAATTAATTCTCATTGACCAGAAAACTGCCAAAATAAATGACAAACAGGATGGTTTAAAAAAACAAAACAAAACTGGGAATATATCAGAATTGCTGCACAGTGAAATGAGAACCAGGATATTATTGTACACAGTAACAGTAATATTGTAACAATTGACCAGCTGTGAAAGACTTAGATATTCTTATCACTACAGTGATCCAAGACAACTCTGAAGGACTTATGATGAAAAATGATTCCACCATTGATGAGAGAACTGATGAAGTCTGAGTGCAGATTGAAACATAATTTTCTCACTTTATTTTTCTAGACTTTTAAATAATATGACTAATATGGAAGTATGTTTTGTATGATTTCACATGTATAGTTAATATCACAATGGGTGAAAAAGGAGCAGAAGGGATGGAATTTCGTATTCAAACTTTGAGGAAAAATAATAAATAATAATAAATAAAAGGGGAAAAGCAGATTGCCCAAGGTCATGCAACCAATAAGTATCTGGGGTGAGATTTAAACCCAGGTCTTCCTGACTTCAAGGCTGAGTTCTATACTCTAGCACTCTATCCACAATTCCACAATATATGTACCAATCAAGCAGAGGACAATGGTTTTAAAAGAACGTTTTAGGGGGACGGCTAGGTGGCGCCGTGGATAAGCACCGGCCCTGGATTCAGGAGTTCCTGAGTTCAAATCCGGCCTCAGACACTTGACACTTACTGGCTGTGTGACCCTGGGCAAGTCACTTAACCCCCATTGCCCTGCAAAAAAAAAAAAAAAAAGAACATCTTAGAAATAATTCATTTCCAATTGTGATCAACAATGACCTCTCAAAGCAATAGGGGGGGAAAGTATAACTCTTGCCAACAAGTCATTAGCCAGTATGAAACATTCTCACCATCCTCTTACTTTGCTTCTCCATCTTTGAAATAATGTCAAACACTGAACCAGTAAATAGACCTATAGTAGGATAGGAATGTTTTTTTTTCATGGACAGCACAGGTTGAAATAAATCACCTTCAAATTGCTCTCTTCCTTTGAGATCAATATGGAATATACCAAGGGACCTCCCAGTGGGGAACTTCATCTATCCATGTACATCACAGCCCCTCTTCACTGAAAGTGACTTCACCGAAAGTCTTAGGGAATTGATTGAGGCACATGGAGGTTAAATTACTTTCCTAAGGTGATGGGCTAGTAAGCACCTGAGGTGGGACTTCAACCCAGGACTTCCTGAATTCAAGCCCAGAACTTTTCCCACTATGTGACACTGTCTCACTCCCATGAGCACAACATACACTTACAAAATGGCTATCTAGGCTTCAGTCTGGACCTAGGGAAGAACCAGAGCACCTCTAAAGCATCTGCCTAAGGCAACCATGCTGGGCTCATGCCGCTGCCTTGTTCCCATTATAGCTGTCCTCCAACAGGTTGAAGGGTATGATCAATCAACAAGTGTGCCTTCCCTGTGCTCAGCATGGAGTGAGTTCAGTGCCAGGCCCTGAGTCATAGAGGCAATTAAAGTAGTCCTTGTTCTTAAGCAGGTCTGCCTCGTGTTGAGTCAAGATCTGGCTCCCTCTAACTCCCCACCACTGGTTCTAGTTCTGCCCTGTGGATCTAAGCAGAATAACCTGAAAATTATCTAAATGCAGAGGTCATTCCTATTACCTCCTTCTACCTAACCAATCTTATCTAGGTTAACCAGCCCTATTTCCTTCAAATGATCCTAATATAGCAAGGTTTCAAGACCCCTCCCCATCTGGGTCTCTGTTATCTGGACATGGTCCAGTTTATCAGGTAGGTGGCACAGTGGATAGAGTGCCAGGCCTGGAGTCAGGAAGACCCGAGTTCAAATCAAACCTCAGAGACTTATTAGTTGTGTAATCTTGGGCAAGTTACTTAACTTCTTATTTGCCTCAGTGTCCTCATCTGTAAAATCACGATAATAATAGCATTTACCTCCCAGAATTGTTGTGAGGATGAAATGAGATAATAATTGTAAAACATTGACCACAGTGCCTGGCACATAGTAAATTCTATATAAATGTTAGTGGTTGTTATTGTTATTATTATTCCATTAAAATCTAAGAGTATTTCTTTCCCATGTGCATTGCTACTTAGCAAAGTCTTGCCCATCCTATATTTATGCATCTGATTATTTTTACCCTAAATACAAGAATTTATATTTGTCCCAATAAAATTAGATCCCGTTAGCTTTGGCCCATTGTTAGAATCTAACAGGACCACTTTGGATCCCAATTCTGTTGTAAAATTCATTCTAGTACAGTTTAAAAGTCAGTCTCTTGGAAATGGTCCATCTTGTGCTCCTGCTGTCACTACTCACTCTCAACACTCACTTTCCACTCACTTTCTCCAATTCTTCCATCATCTCTCTCCAAAAATCTTTTTTAAAAAAGTAGAAAAACTCCACCCTCTAGTTCCAATCCTATGATGGCTTTATCTCTTTCTAGGTTGAGAAATTCCTTGGCAATTTGGGAAGCTAGTCCAAACTTTGCCAGAATGATTGTCATACATGCAATCAATCAATCAACAAGCATCTAACCACTTACTATGTCAGGTATTATGCTAAATATGTGGGATACAAGGACAAATGTAAAATAGACCCCTTTTTTCCAGAGACATATTCTAATGGGTGAGACACCTTGTACATACGTTAGGTGTAGCACCCTCCCCCTCCCCCATGGGTTACTTCCCAATCTGGGCACTCAAAGGTTGGGTCCCCAGAGGGTGGCTAACTACTACTCCCCTTAGATTCAAGAAGGTAACCCTGAAGTATTGGAGTTTTCAGTATTGTAGCTCCTGAGCCCCCACTGGTGTGGTCCTCATGATCAGTCATCAAGTTGATATGAATTAGCTTTTAGAAAAGGTATATACTGAGCAGGTATAGTGAAAGTTGTTACAGAAACAATCACTGGCAGAGCAGGAGCCACTCTCCACTCAAACACAGAAGGCTCCCAGGGGAGTGAATTCAAAGTTAGAGTAAAATGGAAATGATGTACATAGGGAATCCATGTGGCAAAGGGGTAACTTATAGCTCCTAGTTACTGGAAATCATCTTTTACCTTTGTGGAGTACTCATGAGTTTCCATTTGATGGATATTTATGCTTGGCTCCAAAGGTCAATGCTCTTGTAGAATTCTGAAGCTGTCTCATTTGTGTTCAGTGTTTACTTACGTTTTCTGTGTAGATGCTGCTGTCTGCCACTATTGCCCACTGGATAGTATTGCAGGCTCTAGTAGATACTTCTACTAACACCAATGGGACCTCCAAGTCTACTGACCTTTTAGTGTTCACAGGGTCATAACCTGGTCATGTCAGTCTTAGTTGACCTTTCCCAGGAAACCTTTTGTTTACCCTCAGCATGTTTCTCTCCTCTGAACTGCAGGTGTTGTCTCCAAATAGTCTATTCTCTTAAGCAACATAGTCATTTGGAGGACGGGGAACAATTGTTTTAGATATCTAGTAAGCAGCCCTCACACTAGAGGTGCCAATTCTCCCTAAACACCCCACATACACCTGTCTTTTAATAATTATTCTACATGTCACCTTTATCTTCCTTTCAAAAATATTATCAACAATTTATTTTTCTCCTTTCTACTTCCTTCCATAAATAAATATTTGTGTATACATAGGACCTCTCCCCCTTTCTTTAATCTTTTTGGGAGTATAAGCCTAATAGTGCCATAGCTGGATCAAACAGCATGCCTAAGTAAAATATCTTGAACAGGTACCAAGTTACCAGACTCTATCTGGTGTTGAAAACCATTCTGGGACCCATTCACTGCTACTGAACTATAGGACTGCCTGAGGCTTTGCAATAATATACTTTCTAGACCAAATGGCATTGGATATGGGAAAAGATTGATCTATATAGATATATTTTAGCATATATGTTTTACTACTATCAAAAAGACTTGGTGATTGGGGGGCGGCTAGGTGGTGCAGTGGATAAAGCACCGGCCTTGGATTCAGGAGTACCTGAGTTCAAATCCGGCCTCAGACACTTGACTTACTAGCTGTGTGACCCTGAGCAAGTCACTTAACCCCCATTGCCCAGCAAAAAAAAAAAAAAAAAAAGACTTGGTGATTGGAGCTCTAGGACTGGATACCTCATGAAATGCCAAAAGGGCTTTATGCCAATCGATGAGTGCAGTGAGCATAATTTCTTGCTGCACTCTTAGATGATGCCTAACACAAAAAGAGAACATGTCGCATGGCCTAGCTGGATTCATTCTGCTCAGGGCACATAATACTATCTGGTTGACACTAAGATGGGACACCTTGCATGACAAGGTCATTAACATAATACAAAGATTCTCCTGGAACAATAAGACTTCTGTATACTCTTTTCATTGGAAATGGACATTTCTTCAGAAGTAAAGCAGAACTTCCCTCTTAGGCCTATAGTTCTAACCATGGCACTGATAAGCCAAACCCTCGTAAGGATGGAGCTAGACTATGACTTGTACTACAGGAGGACCAATGCCCTGGCATATGTGGATGATCCAATCACAGTAGCTAGATCCCCTCCAACTCTTGGTAAAATGTTGGACAATGTGAGTGAGGTTGCCACATGATCAGGGTTATATTTTAAGGGGACCAAAATGTTTGTCCTTGTTGATTGATGGCCAGAAACAGAGGGTACTTTTCACCTAATTCCAGGCCCTAGATCAAGGGATTGCTATGATATTGGAGAAAATATAAATCTCTGCCTGAAATCCTAAGAGGGCTCCACACCACAAATTCTCAGTAATGTGATAATCAATATGGCCACTGATTTGGACCTTATAGATAGTTCAAAATTAGCACCTGACAGAAACAAAATGAGGTAAATACTTTCATTTTGATCTTATAATAAATAAAATAATATTTTATTTTGACTTCATCTTAAGAAAGGTTATGATTATAATAAATAACTATAGTAATATGGTATAGGATAAACCCAAAGATCCAAGCTTTTGGAAAAAAAAAACACATTATTTGACAAACTGCTGGGAAAACTGGAAAACAATATGACAGAAACTGGGTATAGTTGAACATCTCACACCATATACTAAAATAAGGTCAAAATGGGTATGTGATTTACACATAAAGGGTTATACCATAAGCAATTAAGAGAGCATGGAATAATTTATCTGTTGGATTTATGGACAGAAGAAGAATTAGGACCAAAGAAGATATAGAGAACAATATAAAATATAAAATAGATAATTTTGATTATATAAAATTTAAAAGCTTTTGCATAAACAAAACTACTATAACCAAAATTATAAGGAAAGCAGAAGACTGGGAAAGAATTTTTGAAACAAGTATCTCATTTCTCAGATATATAGAGAACTGAGTCAAACTTATAAAAATACAAGTCATTCCCAAATTAATAAATGGTCAAATGATATGAACAGGCAGTTTTCAGACAAAGAAATCAAAGTTATCTACAATCATATGAAAAAATGTTCTAAATCACAATTGATCAGAGAAATTAAAATTAAAACAATTCTGAGGTATCACCTTACACTTTTCAGAGTGGCTAATATAACAAAAGAGGAGGGGGCAGCTAGGTGGCACAGTGGATAAAGCACCGGCCCTGGATTCAGGAGGACCTGAGTTCAAATCCGGCCTCAGACACTTGACACTAGCTGTGTGACCCTAGGCAAGTCACTTAACTCTCATTGCCCAGTCCAACCCCAACCCCCCCCCAAAAAAAACCTGAAACAAAACAAAAAAGGAAAATATTGAATGTTGGAAGGGATGTAGGAAAACTGGGATGCTAATCCACTGTTGGTGGAGTTGTGAAAAGATCCAACCATTCTGGGGAGCAATTTGGAATTATGCCCAAAGGGCAATCAAACTCTGCATACCCTTTGATCTGGCAATACCCTGCTAGGTTTATATCCCAAAGATATACAAAAAACAGAAAAAGACCTACTTATTCAAAAATATTTATAGCAGCTCTTTTTGTGGTGGCTAAGAATTGAAAATCAAAGGAATACCCATCAATTGGGGAATGGCTAAAGGAGCTGTGGTATATGATAATTATGGAATATTGTTGTCTTATAAGAAATGACAAGCAGGACGATTTCAGAAAGGCCTGGAAAGTGATACATAGTGAAGTGAGCAGAACCAAGAGAACATTGTGCACAGTGACAGCAATATTGTTCAACGAACTATGAACAGCTATTCTCAGCAATACAATGATCCAAGACAATCTCAAAGGACTATTGATGAAACATACTATCCACCTCCAAAGAAAGAATTGATATTGATTGAACACAGACAGAAGTGTGTTATTTTCACTTTCTTTCATTTTTCCCTTTATTAAAGTTTTCATATATAAAATGACTAATATGTTAATGTTTTACATAATTGCACATGTATAACCTATATGTGATTGCTTACTGCCTCAGGGAAGGAGGGATAGAATTTGAAACTCAAAAATTTAAATTAAAATGTTTATTATTTTATTTAAAAAAAATTTTGGGGGGTGGTGGTGAAGCAACTGGGGCTAAGTGACTTGCCTAGGGTCACACAACTAGTAAATGTCAAGTGTCTGAGGCTGGATTTGAACTCAGGTCCTCCTGACTCCAGGGTCAGTGCTCTATCCACTGCACAACCTAGCTGCTCCCAAAATGTTTATTATTTTAAAAAATGATTCTAATAGATGGAGATGAGGAAGTGCATTTCAGATACAGGGGATAGCCTGTGCAAAGACATTGAATCATGTGTGAGGAATCACAAAAAGGCCAGTCTTGCTAGATTATAGAGATGATGAAGGGGAATAACATATAATAAGGCTGTATAGGGAGATTTGAGCTAGGTTGTGAAGGTGTTTGTATTTGACCAGAGAGGTAATAGGAAGCCACTGGAAGGTATACTACCTAAGTATTTGTATTGAGTTAAAAAAAAAAAAAAGGTATGGTCCCCAAGAGTTCTCTTGATCTCCTGGACAAAACAATAAAAAAGAATGACAAGAGATAGTTGTACCTTCCTCAAAGAACCTGTATATCCCCAATAAAATTGCAGGGAGTGAATTTAATGGCTGTAGTTGTAGTGGCAGAGATTAGACAAGAGGTTCATGGAGTGAGGCTACTATCCTCAGTTGATCTGGGCTGACTTTCTTACCATTTCCTCAGTGACATGGTGAAGAATAGAATCAAGTGTAAATCTGACCAGAGGACCTTGCCCCCCTACTCAAATGGATTTAAGGAGGGAGAGCTTGGGAATGAGGGCATAAATGCACAAACATTTGGTTCCCACTGCAGGTAGCCTCCTATTCACAAAAATTCCATCCATTCCATTTCAACCAATGGTGCCCTATTCTTATGGCTTAGCAATAACCCTTTGACCTCAGAAGGAGTGGAGAAGACATTAAAGCAGGCACTCAGGCATTTTTTTTTTTTTTACAAACAAGTTATTAGTTGGTAAACTGGAACAGGGTAAGGTTTATTCCATCACCTCTGTGGCTTCAGCCTCCAACTTCTTTATAAGGGGGGGATCCTTTACCCAGTTTGCAGATTTACATTTTATTCCCAGAGCCAGATTCAACTGCATCTTTTTTAATGGGACCAGGAGATTTGGCTCTGGAGAAAAGCAGGCAAACATTGTTGTCATCAGTGTGAAGCACCAAATGAAGCATTTTCACATGTTCTTGGCCACCGTGTTCCTCACCTGTGCAGATACAAATGACAATGACATAAAGCCATTTAAAATAGAGTAGTGAAGTCCATTATAGTGCTAGAAGCTACTAAAGATAGGGGAAAAGGGGGGCAGCTAGATGGTGCAGTGGATAAAGCACTGGCCTTGGATTCAGGAGGACCTGAGTTCAAATCCAGCCTCAGACACTTGACACTTACTAGCTATGCGACCCTGGGTAAGTCACTTAACCCCCATTGCCCTGCCAAAAAAAAAAAAAAAAAGATAGAGGAAAAGACTGTTTGAGGCCTGGAAGAGGTACTTTAACTGGATTTAGTACTTCTGTACCATAAAAACTGTACTGCCTGTTATTGATACTACTATACCGTTTGATAATATTCTGCCTTTCAGTTCACCAGAGCAGCCAAAATGGGCACACTGAAAAATATCTAATAGTGTGTTAACATCTGGCTAAGGAAGGCTTCAGAATACATAGTAATGAAGTCATCTGGCTAATGATTTAGTATTATCCAAAGTGAAAATCAGAACCAGGTATGCAAATCTCATGAGGAAATTAATGGTGCAGGACTCAATTAGAAGCACTTGGGAGGTGTGTGTGTGTATGTGTGTGTATACAGTTTAAAATGTACAGACTTTCAGGTGTTATTGTTATATGTAGATTCATTTCAGAATTTTCTGACACATATATACTCATTTTGTTTTTGTGAGGCAATTGGGGTTAAGTGACTTGCCCAGGGTCACACAGCTTGTAAGTGTTAAGTGTCTGAGGCTGGATTTAAACTCAGGTCCTCCTGAATCCAGGGCCAGTGCTCTATCCACTGCGCCACCTAGCTGCCCCCACATATATACTCGTTAATGGTAAAGCATAATAATTTAAAATATCTCTCTATATAAATGTACACACATATATATGATAGACCTCACTGTTCCTTATAATATATATGTATATGTGTATATGTATAATATATATGCATGTATGAGAGAGGAGAGGGAGAGAGAAAGAGCATACAGGATGAGACAATATACAGGATAAATATAGATTAAAGTGCTTAATTTTGAATTATCTTACTAGGACAAAACTTGTTTTAACTTTATTTAAATAAAAAATATCTAGTTTTACATTATAGAGAATTATTGATTTATTTTGCTCATTTAAGAATGACATACATATATTGTTTAAATGTATATGTGCACATATTTTAAACACATTATTATGCTTTACCATTATCAAATATATATGGATCAGAAAATTTTGAAATGAATCATCAGTTAACAATAATATTTAAACCATTATTTGAATAAAAGTAAAATTGCTTTCCAAAATGGCTTTGCCAATTCACAATCCTCCAGTGGTGAATCAATGTACCTGTTTTACTGAACCCCCTCACATATTTATCATATTCCTTTTTTGTCAACTGCTAATCTGATGGGTGGGGTGGAATCTTAGAGTTGTTTTAATCAGCATTTTTCACTACTGAGTTTTTGTTTTTGTTTTTGGTGAGGCAATTGGAGTTAAGTGACTTGCCCAAGGTCACACAGCTAGTAAGTGTCAAGTGTCTGAGGCCAGATTTGAACTCAGGTCCTCCTGACTCCAGGGCCAGTGCTCTATCCACTGCACCACCTAGCTGCCCCAATCTTCATTTTTCTAATTAGTTATTTGGAGGTTTTTTCATATGGCTATTATCAGCTTAGATTTCTTCTCTTGAGAGCTGCCTATTCATAATCTTTGATCATTTATCAATTGGGAAATGGCCCAGATTTCACCAACCACAAATTTTACAAACATTGATAGCAATGCTGAAGACATCTATGGTTAAAAGGCTCCCTCTCTAATTGGAGAGACAAGACTAACATTAATCAAATAAAAGCTAACAATACAAGGCAGGTGCTAATTTACAAGGTATGGATACTACAAAGGAAATTCAAGAACTCAGACAAAGAAAAGATCAATGTAGGCTGGACTAGGCATAGAAAGTAATAATGGAGGAGGGATTTGACTTGGCTTTTGAAGGACAGAGGACAGGTAGGATTTAAATGAACAGAATGGAGGGGATTACAGGGGAGAAGAAGCCAGTGAATTATGGGGTCACAGAATGTTAAGTTTAGCAGTTAGAGACCTCTGAGATCATCTAGTCTGACCCCTCCATCTTGTGAAAGAAAAAGGCTCTGAAAACCAAGGAACAAAGGCATGACTGAGCATGGGATGTTCACAGGACATTGATGAGACCAGTCAGAGAAGAGTAGAAATGAATAGTAGGGAGCAGTGGGAAAAAGTCTATATTTATAAGGTTGGGGTCAGATAATTGATAACTTAACAGTTCAATTGAGAATTTGCAATTAATTAGGGATCCCATAATTAACATGGAGTCATTGGAGATTTCTGAGTAGGTTAGTTACAAAATGAAGAACATAGAATCATAGCAAACAAGCTAACATTGACATAGCATTTTAAGATTTGCAGTTTTACATATTATTTCATTTGAATTGATCTTCACAACAACCCTGTGAGGTAAGTTCGAAGTAGCAGTTATTCCCATCTTACAGATGAGAAAACTGAGGAGAAAGGTTAAAATTGCTTGCTCAGGGTCACATTGCTGTTAAGTGTCTGAAACAAGATCTGAATACAGGTCTTTCTGAGTGCAAAGCCATCATGCCATCCACTATGGCACCAAACATGCATCTATCCAGGAATACTGGCTCTGGTTCAGACTCTAAGATAAGTTGTTTCCACAGCATGGAAGTAGAGCTCTGGCAATTACCTAGCTGATTTTGATACAGTCAAGTCTCCAGAAAAGTTCATGATTAATTGTTTGGATTGATCTGGTTCAGGTGGTAAACTCATCAAATAGCCCTCCTCTACCTAATGCCAGTACCCTTCTCTTTGTGTGTATTGACTTTAGAAACATTTCCTAATTTGGAAAAGGTTTATTTTCTCCTCTCCTACCTTCATCCCACTCCTCTCCACAAACTCCCCCATACTTCACACACACACACACACACACACACACACACACACACACACACACACACACACACACACACCTATTTTTCTGTCTTTAGTATGGAGAGAACATTTGCCCACACATGTTCTTTGTCCACATCTCACAGAAGTGAAGTAAGGTCAAGTGAGGAAATGACTGTACTTCAGGAAAAGATTCAGGTGATGACAAACATTACCTGTGAATTCTTAAAAAAAAAAAACAACAACCTTCTGTGAATGGAAACAAGAAAAGCTAAGTAATAGTTGCTTCTCTCAAAACAAAAAGGAGTGTTTTAGGACTTTTCTCTATTCCCAGACGAACCTTTGAAAACCAACAAAAAGAATTTGACCTACTGACAAGAGGAGAAACTTAAAGTATACATACCAATATTTTTGGTTATTTGTCTTTTGAATATATCTCTGTCTGATAATCTGGTTGCATTTTTGAAGGGTTACTAAAAAAATGGTTTCTTATCAGTAGGATATTCTGATGTGGCAATACAGAAATGTTTTCTAACAGTTGGCACCTTGTAAAAGAAGGCTCCCATAAACAGGATATTCCTGTTGGCAAGGGGCAGCATATTTGCTTAAAAAAACAGCTTTGTGTTTCTACAACAGTCTACTGACACAAACAAGGAAATGTAACTGAAAAAATAAAAATATATACATTGTAGAAAAATCCCCTGCCATGAGCATGGATACATCAGCTACAACTGAAGAAGGAAAAATGATGTTGGTCAAACATTTCAAATCCCTCTCTCCATGATGTCTTAGATTGGCTTAGAAAAGCAACACAGAAGGCAGTTTTCTTTTTCTCTGTCCTCACTCTTTTTTCTCCATTCTTTCCCACATAGCTTCCTTCTAGAAAGCATTATGTAATTAAAAAAAAAATAGTCTGAGGCAGAAGCTCTGAGTTCAAGTCTTGGCTCTGATATTTGCTGTCCAATGACATCACTTCTCGTCTCAATTTCTTCATCTGTAAAATGGGGATAATAATCTTGTATTATCTATCTCACAGGGGTTTTGGGAAGAGTAACTGAAAGGCCAATAAAGTGCTTTTAAAATATGAGCTATTATTAACTTGGCCCATCTAGTAGAGCTCATCAGTGAGATGAAAAATAGCTTTCCAGCTTATAAGGGAGGAACTTCCCACTATTCATATTTTTTTATTGTGTGTTTTTTAAGGGTTTGCTTCCTGATTTCATATTTGTCTCCTGAATAGCTGAGCAATAGCTGACATTCTGTCAGTGGAGCCGAGGGTGTGTAGGCACCATTCTACTCTGGACAGTAGGTTCAACGTCTGATTTATTATATCACAGGAAGAACAAGAGTACCCACCAATTGAGGCGTTGCCAGTCCTCTCAGGGTTACTGATATCAGCAATGTCACACTCCCTTAGAGGCTTTCCAAATCCACATGAATGGTTGTTTAACTTTTGTAAGGAATAGGTCAATAGAGAATTGCAAAAAAACCTGGAAGTAACACTTGGCAAATAAAAATCAGCTAAGCAAATGGTAAATGATGTGGCAGGCACTCACATGTAATGAGGACATGCACCCTCTGTTGCAGAGCACAGAGACTAGAAAAAATTAAGGCAAGTCTTGAAAGAAACAAAGCTGTTAGAAAACATTTTTTCCCCAGCCAAATTTAAATATGTAGCATTTATGGGCACTTAAAGCCTGAGATGGTTTGTCTTTGAACCTGGTTCCTTCTTGCTCACCAGGAATAATGTATCTGTCCCAAGCCTCTGTAGGGCTTAGAGTTAGAAAGTTCATATAAATGGACAGTGTATCTATTGGCAACCATGCATATGTGTATGTGTACGCATATAAGTATAAGTTTTTTGTTGTTGTTGTTGTTATTTTACTTGCCTTCCTCTCCCCTGTTCCATTTATTTGCACAGAAGACCTAAAACATCTTGGGGCGAGAAGGCTGCTCAGGAAACCTGCTGGGTCTCAAAAAGCCCTTAGAGGTTTGTTAAAATGAATTTTTTTTTTTGGTGAGGCAATTGGGGTTAAGTGACTTGCCCAGGGTCACACAGCTAGTAAGTGTCAAGTGTCTGAGGTCGGATTTGAACTCAGGTCCTCCTGAATCCAGGGCCAGTGCTCTATCCACTGCGCCACCTAGCTGCCCCTTTAAAATGACTTTCTAATGATTTTTTAAAATTCTGAATGTAACAAACACCAAATAAAATGGAGATTTCCATAGATATGATAAAACAGGGGGAAAATGGTTTTACATGAAAGTGAATTTCTATGATATAGAGCTTGCTTTTCTTTTTATTTATATAATAAAATCACTATGTAACTCTCAAAGCTGTCCTATCCCTTTCACCTTCTCCTCTTGGCTTCCCCCCCCCCTCCCCAAAATTACAATAAAAGAAAAACATAACTCTTGTAACAAAAATACATAGTGAAACAAAAGAAATTCCTACAGTAAAATGGTCACAATTGTATGTCTCATTCTATATATTGATTCTGTCACTTCTATGTTGGGAGGTGGTAACATAATTCATCCTTATTTCTTTGGAATTGTGGTTGGTTATTGTATCGATGGCAAGATCCTGAACTGATATCGAAAGAGTACAGATTGGCAATCAGAAACAATGGAAATTAAAAAGCACTTTCTAACCTTAAACCAGATAGAACCTTGGGTGGGACAGAAACGTTATTCCTGGTAGCAAGGAATAGGTTCCAAGACAGATTAAATGTCTGTGATTTCTAGCTAGCCGGTTTGCCCTTCTGTGTTTCTAGATTATGTATGCCCCCTGGAGGCTATCCTCTTCTTCAGAGAAATGCCTACACAGCTAAGATTCTGGAGCCTGACAGATTGCTATCCTTACACATCTAGGGTTTCTTCTGAGTCTTGACTGGGTGTGTGAAAAGTTTACTTCTCTCACTAAAGAGTTGAAGTTTAAGCTTCTGGCTCTAAGAAATTTATTTACTATTGCCTAAGAAAATAAAAATAAAAAGATGGCAGGAAGAAATAGACCCTTAGCTGAAGACTCCAACTGAAGCTCAGAAAGAAACTGGAAACAGAAAGAAAGCCTACAACTTTTTTTCTGGTGGGGCTCTCAGCAGTGACAATGAAACCCATAGGGTAATGAATGCCTAGCAGTAACCACATGAGCCCAAGAGATACCAGACCAGTAGAGATGAAGCATCACTCTGAAGAGCAGCATGATGACAGTATCAGAAGAAATCAGAGGCCCAACAGTGTTAAAGGCATGAGTTCTGCCTGTGTGAATATACCTTTGCATGTTAATCCTGGCCATGCATGCTCTTTACATGTGATGATGATAATAATGATGTTGACAGCTAGCATTTATATAGCACCTACTATGTGCCAGATACTGTACTAAGCACTTTATGTATATGTACCCTGGCCATGCATGTTCCCTAACAGTTTGTCACTCCATGTATTTTTCTAGGCATATTTACTCTTCCAGCTGAAGATGATTGTACTTGTGGGGTTATGAAGGAAATTTTCTATTACTTCTTTCTTACAGTATTATTTTATTAGATGCTTTTGCTTTCCAATGATTGTCTCCTCTGTCTGAATAGCAAAACCAAACACATTGGTGGGGGCTCATGAGTGGATGTGGACCCACAGAGTACATTGAACTTAGGATAACTTGTTGAAGTGATCCACATGCCAATGGGGGTGCTCCCAGGTGCTCCAATGGAATTATGGTGCTAAAAAGGACATTTGACCATCTAGTCCAATTCCTTCATTTTATAAATGAATAAACTAATATCCATGGGCAGCTAGGTGGTGAAGTACATAGAATGCCAGGCCTGGAGGCAGGAAGAGTCATCTTCCTATGTTCAAATCTGACCTCAGACACAGGGTTACTGTGTGATCCTGGGCAAGTCACTTACCCCTGTTTGCTTTAGTTTCCTCATCTGTAAAATGAGCTGGAGAAGGAGATGGCAAACCACTTCAGTATCTTTTTCAAGAAAACCCCAAATGGGGGTCAGGAAGAATTGGACATGACTGAAAACAACAACAACAAAACAATATCCATAAGGAAGAATGTACTAGCCTAAGGTTCTAACTTGATTCTCTTTCTATTGCACTAAATGTGTTACCAATTCCTTTACTGTTTTTTTTTCAGGTTATTACTCTCCATTATTTTATCTCACTAGACTACAAACTCCCTAATGGCAATGGTCATGCCTTGGTTAAATTTTACATCTTTCTCAGTATCTAGTTTAGTTTTCTGTACATAGTAGGTAGTTAATTTAACTGACATTTCATTATTTGATCCAAATGAGAGGAAGACTGGTAGAATTTGGTAGACTGCTTACATCCATCCATCTCCCCACTTTTCATTAGACTTTCTATTTGGATTTAATAACACGAATAATGTCCAATTTATGTAACCAATCAATGAACTCAAGTACTTTGTATATAACAGAACATTTTATATTCTAGACTCTTCCTGATCCCCCCTGCCTTTTTTTTTTTTTTGCAAAGATACAGGAGCAGTTTGCCATTTCCTTCTCCAGATCATTTTACAGATGAGGAAACAAAAGCAAACAGGGGTAAGTGATTTGCCCAGGGTCACACAGCTAGAAAGTATCTGAGGCCAGATTTGAACTCAGGAAGATGGAGTCAGACTTCAGGCCCAGCTCTCTATTCACTGCACCACCTAGTTACCTTCTTCTTCATGATAACTCAGTAAGTTATAGCATGCTAATATTATGAGGAAATGAGGTTCAGAAAAAGTAGGTGACTTCCCCAAAGAACATGATAGAATCAGGACTAGAACCCAGGTCTTTCCACTCCAGGTCTAGTGATTGTTCCACCATATCATGTTGCCTCTCATAGTAGTCATACAACCCTCAATATGAGATACTGTATTTGGTCACAGCCTATTTCCACCTACAAAGAAGATATCCTTCTGAACTAACCTCCTGCTTCCTAAAAGTACTACCCCTCAGGTCTAATTGTGACATGTTAGGTTAAGGAAAGAATCAGATTGAAAGGTAAAGTGTTAAGAATAGCCCACACTGGGCAGCTAGGTGGTGCAGTGGATAGAGCACTGGCCCTGGATTCAGGAGGAACTGACTTCAAATCCAGCCTCAGACACTTTACACTTACTAGCTACATGACCCTGGGCAAGTCACTTAACCCCAATTGCCTCAAAAAAAAAAAAAAGAATAGCCCATACTTTTATACAGTACTCTATCATTTATCTCTCTCTTTTTTGTTTTTTTGGTGGGGCAATGAGGGTTAAGTGACTTGCCCAGGGTCACACAGCTAGTAAGTGTCAAGTGTCTGAGGTCGGATTTGAACTCAGGTCCTACTGAATCCAGAGCCGGTGCTTTATCCACTGCGCCATCTAGCTGCCCTGAATGCTTTATCATTTATAAAGTGATTTCCTCACCACAGCACTGAAAGGTAGGTACAAGCATTATCATCTCCATTTTACAGATGAGGCTAAGAGAGGTTGGTATATGACTGAAGTCACACGCCCAGCACCCAGCATCACCAGGACTTAAAAATCTGACTCCTTGTCCAGCCTTAAACCATGGAGCACTTTTCTGTAAATTCCTGGAGGGCATCGACTTTTAAATTTGTCTTGTATCCTAGCACCTGCCTCAAACATCCAAGGCCATCTCTGGTAGTCCTGATGTATATCTTGTCACTGGACCCAAATGGCTCTGGAGGAGGGACTGAGGCTGGTGACCTTGCACAGCCCTCCGTCACTTAAATCCAACTCACTGCAAGTCATGACATCACCTCTCGATGTCACGGTCCTCTTTGAGAATGAAGGACAAACAACAACAGCAGCACCCAAAGATGCCTAGGAGACAGTTCATTGAATACTTGTTAATTGTTTGACTTTCAAAACTGGAACTGCAGGCTGAAGAGTTCCTCTTACCATGTCCTCATCATTCCTGTTACTACTTACTCTTAGAACCTAATGGAGAGAGGAAATGATAGGCTGAAAGACATGCAGGCAGAAGTAGAATCTATGTGCTCCAGGCTCTCTGTTTCTCCATCATCCAGCCTTTCCTGATTTGTGGCTCAAGGCAATCAGCTGATATTCGATGGAATTCTCCTTCTCTTTCTCTACTGTGTTGGACGCAGTTGAGAGTAGAACATGGCTCCAAAATTATAGTGGAATCACTGAAAGATGAAGCAGCAGTGGGGTGCACAACAGCCAATCAGGAAAGCTGTAGATGGGATCCTCCAATGAGGTAGGAGATTGAGCTAAGCATCCCCTCAGGTCCCTTACAAAATCTAACATTCTAGGATTCAACAACTTGTCTCTGGCTTGTACCTGCAAAGAATGGCTGAATTTGTTACTAGTGGACTCTGGGATCTCAAGGAATCACCAAGAGATATTTTTTCTCTTCCCACTCTCTCCCCGCCCCCCCCCCCCATTTAATGGTTCAACTAGTGTTAATTAAGTACTTATTGTGTTCCCAGCACATTAGGGAAAGCAGAAGTCAAAGACATAATCCCTGTTCTTTAAAAGCTAATAATGCAAGACCCACAGATGTGAAACAATTAAAGAACCATTTTAAGGAACCTTATTAAAAGCAAGGGTGAGATAAAGATCTGATGGGGGCTGGGAGTGTAAATCATACATAAATGTAGATAGCATTCAGATATAGGAAATACATTGTGGGTTGTGGTTAGGGTAGGAAGGCTTCATGGGGATCAGTCTTGACCTAGGGATTTACAGGAAGTGGGAGATTTGGACATGTACAGGGAAGTTATTTAAAGTAGGGACAATATCACAGTAGCAGAAATGAACATTATGACCCAAGGAGGATAATGATATGAGGCCTGGAGTCAGGAATGATATGGGCCTACCAGTAACCAAACACCTATGAGGGAAAAAGTTGGGTGAAGAAGATGAATGATATTCCAGGTTGAAGAGTGTTGACTTGAACTGAAAGGTAATAAGAAGCCATGGTAAGATTTTGACCTAGGGAGTGACATAATAAAGGGAATGTTCTAGAATGACATGCTTTCTTGAAAAAAAAAAAACCAAACACATGCCATTAGTTATAGGGGGGAACCAGTGAGGGGAGTATGCTTGTGCTATTTGTAGAAATATTTTGACTGACTTGGCTAATTCAGGGGCCTAATCTGATTGGAGGACTAATCTGGGGACTTTTGACTAACTGGCTATCTGACTGTTTTTAACTTATTATGGGCCATTTAAAAAGTTCTCCACACTGCTCCCAAAATTGATAAGCAAAATATTAAGAAGCCTCTTAACTAAATAATCAAAGCAGAGTTTATTTATGAGATACAATTTTAAATTAAGAATACAGGGAAATAAAATGTACAACCTGACTGTGTTCTGGCCTTTCCACCTGAAAGCGCTGGTACTTTTTTTAATACAATAAGGGCTGGGCAGCTAGATGGCGCAGTGGATAGAGCACCTGCCCTGGATTCAGGAGGACCTGAGTTCAAATCTGGCCTCAGACACTTAACACTTACTAGCTGTGTGACCCTGGGCAAGTTACTTAACCCCAATTGCCCCGCAAAAAAAAAAAACCAAACAATAAGGGCTTTTGCCACCTCTTGCCTTAGGGTATGTTCCACTTTCCTTGCTCAGCTACTTTCTAACTCCATGCCCCTTTCACTTTGTAAATCCCCCTGCTTCTAACTTTCCTCTCCTTATTGAACCGCTGAACCCCTGTGTTTCTCTCTCACTGACCTCTCCTTCCGTTCTCCTAGTGCTCCAGTGTTCTTCTGTTCTCTTAATCTTTTGGCCTCTCCCAAGCTCCGTACATCTGCCTCTTGCTCTAGTCCTTTAGCTTTCTCCTGCATCCTTCTCTGTTCCCTTAAAATCTTGTTAGTCCCCCCTCCGCTGTCTTTCTGCCAGCCTCCCTGAGTCTAATTCCTAGATCTATATATATTTTCTTTTTCTCCACTCAAATCTCGGGGTTTTTTGCACCCCCACAGACCCTAAGCTAATCCACCAGCCAGGGCTGCAGCTGGGGCTGGGGGAACGCTTGAGCATCATATACCTCAGCACAGGCTATGCCAGAGCCCAGCCTGGACAAGCCCGGAATCTCTTGGATAGATCCACTCAGGGCGGAGGGAGCTGGGGGCTTTTTTCCCCCAGCTATCTGACCTGGTGTCTCATATAGCCCACCGGGCTTTTTGGCTCAGCTGAAGCAGAGGGGGAGGGGCACCAGCACCTCCCACACAGAAGAGACCCTGAGGGCCTAAGGCTTTCTAATCTCAGCCCAAAGGTAGGGTCCCCAAATCAAAATAAATTTCCACATATTGATACCTGGGTCAGTAAGACCATCTTTAAGTGGGAGAGTAGCACATTTTAAAAGATAGTGGAGGGGCAGCTAGGTGGCACAGTGGATAAAGCACTGGCCTTGGATTCAAGAGGACCTGAGTTCAAATCCAGCCTCAGATGCTTGACACTTACTACCTGTGTGACCCCGGGCAAGTCACTTAACCCTCATTGCCCTGTCCCCCCCCCCCACAAAGATAGTGGAATAGCTAAGGGATTTTTCTTCATTCTATAGGAATTGTTTAAATGTAGGAAGTAGAAAGAGCACTGTGCTAGGTAGAAGTCAGAAAATGGGGGTCAAAGGATGAGTTCTACCATTGCTCCCTGTGCAGCAATGGACCAGTCTTTCAATCTTCCTGAAGTTCAGGTTCTTTCTCTGTTGAATGGAAAAATAATCCTTGCACAATATATTTTGCAGGTTACTATGAGGCTCAAGTGAAATTATTTGAACATTATAAGCCACCCTCTGGATGTGCGTTATTATTCCGACTGTTCACAGTGGTTCAGCAATGTCATGGTGTGTCAGGTGGAGGGCAGTTATGAGAAGTCACATGGGCTGGGAATATTTTTGAATAGGTTAGGAGAACATTGGGGCAGGTTGATGGCTCAGTGGATAGAGGATAGAGTGTCAGGCCTGGAGTCAGGAAAACTCATCTTGTTATATTCAAATCTGGCTTCAGAAGACACTTTTTTTCCCTTTTTTTTTTTTTCAGGGCAATGAGGGTTAAGTGACTTGCCCAGGGTCACACAGCTAGTTAAGTGTCAAATGTCTGAAGCTGGATTTGAACTCAGGTCCTCTTGAATCCAAGGCCAGTGTTTTATCCACTGTGCCACCTAGCCCAGAAGACATTTTTTTTTTTAGTGAGGCAATTGGGGTTAAGTGACTTGCCCAGGGTCACACAGATAGTAAGTGTTAAGTGTCTGAGGTCGAATTTGAACTCAGGTACTCTTGACTCCAAGGCTGGTGCTCTATCCACTGAGCCAACTAGCTGCCCCAGAAGACGCTTATTAACTGTGTGACCCAGGGCAAGTCATTTAACCCAGTTTGCCTCAGTTTGCTCATCAGTAAAATGACTTGGAGAAGGGAATGGCAAACCACTCCAGTATCTCTGCCAAGAAAACCCCCAGATAGGGTCACAAAGAGTTGGACATGACTGAAACGACTCAACAACACCATCTTTGCCAAGAAAAATACAAATGGGGTCACAAAGAGTTGGACACAACTGAAAAAAACGAAAAAAAAACCTGACAAATAAGAGAACGCTAAAGCACCAGAAATATGGCCTCTGTGGCAGGTGTGATTCTGTCAGATTCAACAATGGGTTAACAATAGTTCTCTTATTGGATCATGGAATGGGAAAGGCCTCTATTGGCTCTGGGGCTTCTTAGGGAATGTGGCAGGCTTAGTAATCACCTTTACTCTCAAGTCCACCAGTTAGCAATGGAGCCTGGGGGAGCCAGGCCTCTGCTGCTATCTTTTTTCCTCTGGCCCCACCCCCAGACCTACTCCCTTAAGGAAAATCATGAAGAGTGGTATCATTTTTTTGGCCCTCACTGGTGAGGAATGCCATGCTCACAGTCTCCTGATTGTGTGTTGTTTGTCTCCCCCTTGCATCATGCCACTTTTACGAAGCGGCCTGTTTGGCCCTGCTCCCATGCTACCATTGTCTCAGCAGAGCTGGCGCCCCTGCCTGCTTGGCAGACACCACCGAGCAGGAGCCCAAGGCTGAGCTCCCCTGGCTGCCAGCAGAGGCGTGGTCCCTCCGGGCCCTGGCTGAGGTGAGCAGATAGAAGAGCCAGGATAGAACTCACCTGGCTCAGCTCTCTTTCCCCAAGAGAAGGAGAAGGAGGCCTTCCCTAGGGGGTTACACCAACTCCACCTTGGCCGCGTCAGGGCTTCTCCTACTGGTATCGACCTTGACTGAGTAACAATTGTCAAAGGTTTGTGGTGGGACCATCGCGCTTTAGCATTTGTTATTATTATTGTTTATTTTATTGACTTTGATGTGGTCACAAGGTGGTTTTGAGCGGGCTGATCCAAAGGAATGTAGGCTTGTCTGCACCAGAAGAGAAACACTGTTTCCAAGGGGAGTGGCACTGAGTCTGGCTGATTCTCCTCACCTGGGTACCTACGGGCAAAGGGAATTTGATCTGACAAGAGGGGCTAGGGAAAGTGGCTTGGAGCCCAATCCTTCTGCTACATTCACTTTCCCATCCAATAAGAAAGGGTGCCTTACTCAAAATCAAGTCTGTTGTTGTTGTTGAGTCATGTCCGACTCTTCGTGACCCCATTTGGGAGTTTTCTTGGCAAAGATACTGGAGTGGTTTGTAATTTCCTTCTCCAGCTCATTTTACTAATGAGGAAACTGAGGCAAACAGGGTTAGGTGACTTGCCCAGGGTCATGTAGCTAGTAAGTGTCTGAGGCCAGATTTGAACTCAGGAAGATGAGGCTTCTTGATTCCAGACCCAGCACTCAGCACTCTGGTACCCTTATCTAGTGTGACATCTAGCTGCCACTACTGAATAACAAGTGACCTCCATCTTTAGCCCTCCCCACCCAACTCCACCCTTTCCTGTTCAAGAACAGGAAGGAAATAGAGCTCATAATTACACTTTATTTTAATATCTCTTTAAGGTTCACAAAGTGCTTTTCTTGAAGCCACCTTATGAAATAAGTAGTGAAGACTTTATTCAACCATTTTACAGATGAGGAAAGATCCAGAGGCATCACATAGTAAGGAGTTGCGACTCAAACCTGGGTCTAAGTTCAAGACTCCTTTCACTTGAGCATGTGGCCTCATTCACCTGTCAAATATGCCTCATGCCTTTGTACCACTGGGCACCCTTTGCTGGGGATTAGATATTGGGGATATTCTACTCAATAGATAGAGGCTTTCTCCTTCAAATGTATCTGAAGAGGGTCACCTACTGCTATTGAGTTCAAAGAGGCTGGAAGTAAAAGCACCACCCCAAGAGCTTTGAGCTCCACTTTTCTGCTAGCTGTATATAAGAACAACCCACGTGAAGATAGGTCGAAGACCGATGGGCTTATCGATTAATAGTCTGTACAGGGGCAGCTAGGTGGAGCAGTGGATAGAGCACCGGCCCTGGATTCAGGAGGACCTGACTTCAAATCTGGCCTCAGACACTTGACACTAGCTGTGTGACCCTGGGCAAGTCACTTAACCCCCATTGCCCCGCGGAAAAAAAAAACAAAAACAACAACAACAAAAAAAAAAAGAAAGAAAGAAAAAGAAAACTGAGAGTGCCGGATCAGGTTGGCTTGGTTGTATTACAGGTAATTGAGGCTCTCTGTACTTATTTCAGCAAAAAACTTATCCCTTGCATCAATTAAGGAAAAAGGCAGAGGCCCAAGTGTGATCAGGCAACCGATAATAGGCCCTTCTTTCATGATTTTTGAACTCTGCTGAGAAGGGTGTCAGCCTGTCATATTATTCCCCTCCCCCCTTCTCAGAAAAATGGCTTCCAATGTCTTGCACATAGTAGGAACTGAATAAATGCTTGTTTCATTGAAATTAAAACCAGATGAAATGCTCCCTTTCTTTTGTGCCCTTGAATTTCAACTCCAGAGAACCTTTGGCATTAGAAAGCAGGAGAGGAAGCTCAGTGCCCTTCCTAACAACACACAGGCTAACAATCTGACCCTCCATAGTCTTCTTCTGGTCCAGATAGGACTCAGAAGTTCTCAGTGCTTTGCTGTCCTGGAAGAGCCAGGGGCTGAGATCTTCTGTCCCACTGCCTGGCCCTCTTGACATTGGGAGGGGATCATGACTGCTGTGTCTGGGAGGCTCCTGGCAAATTGCTTGTTTCCTCAAGGAACTTTGTTATTTGTAGTGACAACCCATACCTCATCCAAACGTGAGATAGTGGCTTAACTTTTGTAACCCGGCCTGTTGAAAAGCTGTATTCTAATGCCCCCTAGAGGAATGAGGATTTTTTTTTTCTTTTTAAGCTTCTAGGTGCCTCTCTTCCAGGGCTTCTTGTCAGCAGAGCCTCTCAGGAGAAAGGAAGAATAACTATGAGCTGCAGTTATAGGGGCTGCTATATTCTTTCTTTACTTTTAGCCACTGGGGGATCTTAAAGAGAAAATGTTCCCATCGGTCTGTGTTTTTGTGATCTTAGGCAGATCCCTCTGACCCTCAGTAACATGAGAAGATTGGACCAGATGATAATAATAATGCTGATAAATAGCTCATGTTCACAGAGTGCTAGAGTATGTCTCACCTCTCATTTCTACAGTGACTGGCATAGAGGAAGGACTAAAGACATATCTTTGTGACTAACTTTTGATGATAGTATTTTACTATTTCCTCATGGTGGTCCCATGAGATGGGCCATGCCAGAATTATCATCCCCATTTTCCAGATGGGGAAAGAGGCAAAGTGATGCCTTAGGTTAGAAATATAACAATAACAGTGATTGACATTTATATAGACTTTGAGGATTTAAAAGTCATTTTATCTCATTCAAGTGTTACAACAATCCAGTGAGGGAGGTTACTATAGGTATTATCATTATACCCATTTTAGGGGATGAGGCAGCTGAAGTTCAGAGAGGTTAAGTGACTCACCCATGGCCACACAGTTGGTAAGTGTGTGAGGGACAGGAGTTGAAGTCAAGTCTCCCTGACTCTCAGGCCAGAACTCTATCTACACAGCCGCTCAGTTTCTTGAGTAATCTCCACCAGCTAAGAACTCCGACCGTGGAACATCATAATAATTCTGTCTGTCATCTGACAGACTAAATCTTGAACTCCATCTCAGGGTTTCCAGCTTCAGGTACCTTGCTCTATCCGAGCACAAGCTAGGAGGCAGCTAGAGGGTACAGTAGATAGAGCTCTGGGCCTGGGATCAGGAAGACAGGAGTTCAAATGTGGCTTCAGACACTTACTAGTTGGATGAACCCCGGGCAAATCACTTAAACTTTGCCTGTCTCAGTTTCCTCATCGATAAAATGGGGATAATAACTGCACCTACCTCACACGGTTGTTGTGAGTCTCCAATGAGATAATATTTGTAAAGTGCTTAATAGCGCCTGGCAAATAGTGGGTGCTTAATAAATGCTTGTTCCCTCCCCTCCCCCTTCTCCTCTATCCACTACTTTGTTTTAGGAAGCTTTCATCTTTCAGCTAAGAGATTCCATGACCAGCAATGCAAATGGAGAACAAGATGATGTAACCCATGAACTATATGGTTTGATTGTTATCAATATAATACCAACTGCATGAGGCTAGTTATTATACTTCTTAAAGGATCTGGGTTTTCATCAGCATGGGGACTTACCTACCCTAGAGCAAGTGAAACACCTCCCTTCCCCCTCCTTCCCCCCCCCCCCCCCCCCCCCCCGCACCACCACCCATAGATCATGCTGTGAGCTCTGGTGGCCATGACAAGCCTGGTGGCCAAGCATCTCTCTGCCCTTAGCTTGGATGACAGCTACATAGTACATCTCCAGGGACATCTTCTGAATCACTCCAGCTCTTTCAGGTTCAGCGCAAATTATTCTCTCCTGGCATTGCCCTTTGAAACCCATGGCTCACTTCTATAACACAGGGAGCCATCAGAGGAGGGACTTTGTGAAGGATCTACTTGTACATGGGAAAAGAGTATTTTTTCTTTTTAATTTTTATCAATATATTTTTTTATAGCATATATTTTTTTTGTTTTTTTGGGGGTTTTTTGGGTTTTTTTTGCGGGGCAATGGGGGTTAAGTGACTTGCCCAGGGTCACACAGCTAGTAAGTGGTCAAGTGTCTGAGGCTGGATTTGAACTCAGGTACTCCCTGAATCCAGGGCCAATGCTCTACCACTGTGCTACCTATCCGCCCCCATCAATATTTTTAATTGAACTCATCTGAATTTCCAACTATATGCCCCATTGTGCCCTCCCCAGAAAGCCATACTTTGAAATAAAGAATTAAAAGAGAAAGAGAGGGCAGCTAGGTGGCACGGTGGATAGGGCGCCGGCCCTGGATTCAGGAGGACCTGAGTTCAAACCGGCCTCAGACACTTGACATTTTCTGGCTGTGTGACCCTGGGCAAGTCACTTAACCCTCATTGCCCCACCCCCACCCCCCCAAAAAAAGAGAGAAAGAGAAACCATTCAGTAAAACCAAACAACATATCAACAGATTCTCACAGTATAGAAGGAAAGGAAGGAAAGAAGGAAGGGATGGAGGGAGGGAGGGAAGAAGGAAGGAAGGAAGGAAGGAAAAAAGGAAAAAAGAGGAAGGGAGGGAGGGAAGAAGGGAGGAGGGAAGGCAAAAATGGAGGGAGGAAGGGTGGAAGAAAATATCTCATAAGCACAGACACACAAAACATACTCCCATATTGATCACATACAAAAATGCATCTCTTATTCTGCATATTAGTCACCATCTCTCTCTCATGAGGTGGGGAATCTTCTTTATCAGTCTTCCGAATCACGTTGATTATTTAGTTGATCAAAATTCTCAAGTCTTTCAGAATTGTTCATTTTTTAGAAATATATTAATTGTTATAGTGCAAATTGTGCTCCTTTTCACTCCAGCATGGATTCATGATGAACTAGGTCATCGAAATCACCACTAATAATCTGGGACTTTTTACACTACTACTTGTATGTCTGGTGTTCAAATAAGTTGCAAAAATTAATACACAATTCTTGGAGATGTATCTCAGTCATAAGGAATGGCTTGCCAGGTTCTAGTTAGGTAGCAATTCCATTTTATTTTCTTCATTCATGGCGTGGTGGTGAACCTTGGTTCTTTTTTTTTTTAGTGAGGCAATTTGGGTTAAGTGACTTGCCCAGGGTCACACAGCTAGTAAGTATTAAGTGTCTGAGGCCAGAGTTTTGAACCCAGGTACTCCTGACTTCCAGGGCCGGTGCTCTATCCACTGTGCTACCTATCTGTCCCAGACCCTTGGTTCTTAAAGACTATGCCAAAGGAGCACAAAGGCTGGAAGGTTTTTACCAAGTTGGAAGACTTTGAGTACTGGCCCAACATGAAATTGTCCTTGAATCAAACTAATTCATGTGGATAGGCTTATTTTCAAAAAGCTTGGACATTCAGCAGCTAGGTGGTGTGGTGGTAGAATACTGGCCTTGGAGTCAGGATGACTTGAGTTCAAATCTTACCAGATACACTTACTTCATCCATTAATAATATATTGATATTGTATCTTTATTAAATTTTAAATTATATAATTAAACATTTAAAAAACTTAATACATTTTACTATATAGTGCCTACTCTGTAGGCACTGTGCTAAGCCCTGGGAATACAAGGAAGACTAAAGGCAGTCTCTGCTTTCAGGGTCCTCATAGTTTATGGAGGACACTTAGCTGTGTGACCCTAGCAAGTCACTTAAACTTGTCACTTTCAGTTCTCCTTCTTGGCAAAATGAGGATGGTAATCACACCTACCTCATAGGGTAGTGATAAAGATCAAATGAGAATAAAGTGTTTTGCCAACCTTAACCCACTATATAAATGTTAGCTACTTGGGCAAGTCACTGAACCTCCCATGACCTCAGTTTTTCATTTGTAAAATGTGTTGAATGCTCTCTCTTGAGGTCCCTTCCACCTCAAGAGCTTTGATCCTATGAATTATTTTTGGCCACAGAAAATGTGTAAAGGTCATCTACAAGGCTTGAGAAGCTGTGATCTGTTTCTGTAGGGATGTATCCCTACTAATGAAATCACAGATCCTCTGTGTGTTGTGTGTGCGCGCACAGGGCAATGAGGGTTAAGTGACTTGCGCAGGGTCACACAGATAGTAAGTGTCAAGTGTCTGAGGCCAGATTTGAACTCAGGTCCTCCTGAATCCAGGGCTGGTGCTTTATTCCACTGTGCCACCTAGCTACCCCCCCAGATGCCAAAATATTAAAGAATACTCTTCTCAATTTGATAGATGTTACTCCTATTTTGTGTGTAAAGAAGCCAAGGCTCAGAAAATAGATGTTACTCACCTTATCCAAGTCAAGATACTGATAGAATAGAACTAAGAAAAAAAAGGTCAGACGTCTCATCTCTTTGTTTTTTTTAAATAGTATTTTATTTTTTCCACATTACATGTAAAGAATAGTTTTCAAACATTCATTTTTTGTAAGATTTTGAGGTTCCAAATTTTCTTCCTCCTTTCTTTCCCCTCTCCCAAAGACAGCAAGCATCTGATTATGTTTATAATAGTACAATCATGTTTAAACTATTTTCACGTGGTGGTTGACGCGAGAGAAGAATCAGAACAAAAGGGAAAAACAACAAGAAAGTAGAAACAAACAAAACAACACAAACAACAAAAGTGAAAATAGTATGTTTAAATCTGCATTCAGATTCCATAGTTCATTTCCTGGATGCAGAGAGCAATTTTCCATCATGAGTCTTTTGGAATTGTCTTGGATCATTGTATTGCTGAGAAGAGCTAAGTCTATCACAGCTGATCATCACACAATGTTGCTTCTCTTGTCTCTTGAAACCATTTTTGAGCCATGTGCTCCATATACTCAGGCGTCATAGAATGAGAGATTTAAAGATTACCAGAGATAGAACGTATTATAGATAGTATCCCGTCTAACCCCATTGTTTTGCAGCGAGGAAACTGAGGCCCAAAGAGATCAAGAAAAATGATTCAACATCAGGGAGTGATTTAGTGATATGGGTAGGGTGATAATCTGGGTTTTCTGAGTCCCTAGTTTTCTCTTGCCCATGACACATTGTTATGGATTACTGTTGCACAACTTCTTCCAACATTAGAACTCACATATATTCTCCCTACTCTTTGCATGTAGGCATTTTTCTGGCCTAGACCAGCTATGCTATCAACTTTATGGAGGATAGAACCTGCCACAGCTTGCTGTCCCCTGGCATAAAGCCAGGGTCATTCTCGTTCTATGATAAGGCATGAGAGCCGAAGTTTTATAGAGGCAACTATGGGTTATTGAAAGCTATGCCAACAGAGCACAAGCTCTGGCAGGTTCTATCAAACTGGAAAGACTTTGAGTACAGAGATGTTGGCCTGTGTGTATATCCTGAGCCATGATTAGATTATGTGTCTGTCATCTAAGGACCGACAAGTGCTGAATACAAAGAGGTGACCAGAAAGAAAGCTGACACTAGGTGATGAATTTGGGAGCTATGCTGACTGATAAAAGGATGGAATTAAAAATGGTCTTTGGTCCTAATTAGTGTCCTTCCATATCCATGATGACAGCAGTGGTATGGTGTTAAAGAGACAAGGCTTTAGAAGGAAGGAGGGAGGGAAGGAAGAAGGAAGGCTTTAAGAACCAAACAGGTCTTACATTGTCTAAAAACATGGAATTAACTGATGGTATTCTTAAGATGAGATCTTTGTCCAGTGACCAACAAACTGATGCATGACTGAACAAAAACAACCACCTGTTGATCTACATTCTTACTGTAAAGAAAACCAAGAGACACAAAGATGTTCTAGCTAGATGGAAGACTGGCTCATAGGTTCTCCCAAGGGAAGTAACTAAAAAAGTGGGTGAAGTTGTTTTCATTATGTGGTCAAAGGGAAAAAGAAACATCATTTAATGGGCCACTTGGTCACCTGCCTTGTGGTGCTCATAAAAAGCATAAGTAAGCTAACCTTCATGAAGCTAATTGCAGTTTAGGTACCAAAAATCATCGCAGAAGATGAAGAAGCAAAGAAATTCTATGAGCACTTAATAAGATCCTCCAGGTAAGTCAATATATAACTTGAAACTTGGTAACTTTGCTGCAAAAGTTAGGTGGAGAATGAGAACTGAGTTGGGCTTGGGCTTGTAACGATTGGAATGACGCCACCTGCTGGATACTTACTGTAGAAGAGTTCTGCCCATGAAGGGAAGGTCTTTGAGGGCAAGACCAGGAGTCAGGAAGTGACGGGGGCTAGTGGGAGGAGGAAGGAAGAGACTGGCGCTCAGTCTCGCTCTCTTTCCTGAGGACGCTGGCGGAGAAGGGAGCTAGAAATGTGCTCTCCCTTTAATAGATAGGAATCTAGGCCTTTCTCTCTCTCTTTACCAAATTCTTATTCTCCTTAATAAATGCTTAAAAGTCTAACTCTTGCTAAAGCTTGTAATTGATTGGCGACCACTCATTAGATATTTTAGACAGTTTAGCTAGAATTTTAGCCCTTAACAGGCTTAAGAAATGAAAGAAAACAAAGGTTTAGAGACTACCCGTTAACCATGACTACTTTCTTTGAGAACAGAATCAGAAGGCACTGGACATGAGGAGGACTGAATAACTTTACAAAACAAAAATTTATTATATCTGAATAAACAGGAAGTAAGTAGTTACAGAGGTAGCCCTTTGTTCATAATCAACTGTGTGCATGTCATCAGATCAGCAACTGGCATGAACAAAGGTCAAAGGAAATTAGAAGATAAGATAAAAACAAGAAGAGAAAATTTTAGCAGCTCCAACCAAACTCGTTCAAAGAGACTGATAACTCCAAAAAAAAAAAAAATGACAAAAGTAAAGACATTGACTATGATTGTCTTCATTTTTGAGAGTTAATCCATGCAAAACATCACAATGAGTAGGTCAAAAGAGCCTAAATACTGCCTGGTACATATTAAATATTCTTGGGAAATGGAAAGATTTAGCTTTTCAGGTTACTAATTTTGAACACAAGGTCATGTACAAAGTGTTTTAGAGAAGACGATGAAAGTCTGCCAACAACATCACCTCCCAAGATAACAAAAAAACAGTTGAGCATAATCAAAGCTTGGCATCAGATGACCCTAACCAAACATCATTCCAAGAATGTGTGTACATGAAAACAAACAATTAAAAAAAAACATTGTTGTGAAAAATCTGCTGGGGTCTTTATAATGAGCTAATTTCATCAGCAGTGGTAATGGAATCACTACATTTGAATTTTCTCACCACCTCCTAACACAATATACTATGTATGGATGGAAATAATAAAAGCAAGTATGAGTATGAAGTTAGGAAGAGATCAAATACATATAGAAAAAAATCTATACTTGAAATGATACAATTTTAAAGGTGCTCAGGAATTAGTTCTCAAGATATCCCAAAGTAAAAAAGATTCCATGAAAATTGAAAATATCATAAGTAATGCATCTAATTCCCTGCACCCAGGAATGAATCCATCAATAACTACTAATTTAAATGCCTACTTTCTTATCTCTAGAAAAATCTTTATGAGAATGGTCTTTATACGGTTGATAGTATTCTTGATAACACAGAAGAAAACAGGAAGACTTCTGTGGAAAATCTATAGCAAATTGTATCTTTATGGTCAAGTGACTAATTAAAAGATGTAGTTAATTACAATATCCTACAATGATTATTGTTTATTTTTATTTGATTTGATAAAATAAAATGCATTCTTAAAGGCTCTCTTCAAGCAAGGAGTCTTCCTCACATATTTTTAAAGTATATGTATATTGTCAGATTTATGGATAAGAGAAGAATTTAGGACCAAAGAAGATATGGAGAGCAATACAACATGTAAAATAGATAATTTTGTTTGTATAAAAGTAAAAAGTTATTGTGCAAAGAAAACCAATGCAACCAAAATTATAAGGAAAGCAGAAAACTGGAGAAAAAATTTTCAACAAGTATCTCTTATAAAGGCCTCAATGCTCAAATATATAGATAACCCAGCCAAATTTATAAAAAGTGCAAGTCTTTCCCTAACTGATAAATGGTCAATGGATATGAATAGGCAGTTTTCAGACAAAGAAATCAAAGCTATCTATAGGCATATGAAAAAATGCTTAAATCACTACTGATCAGAGAAATGCAAATTAAAACAACTCTAAGGTACCACCTCACACCTATCAGATTGATGTACATGACAAAAAAGGGAAAATATTGGATATTAGAGGGGATGTGGGAAAACTGGAACACTAATGCATTGTTGTTGGAGTTGTGAACTGATCCAACCATTCTGGAGAACAATTTGGAACTATGCCCCAAGGGCTATAAAACTGTGCATGGCCTTTGATCCAGCAATACCACTGCTAGGTTTCTATCCCAAAGGCATCCCCCAAAAGAGAAAAGAATCTATTTGTACAAAAATATTTTATAGCAGCTTTTTTTGTGGGCTAAGAAATTAGAAATCAAAGGGATGCCTATCCATTGGGAAATGGCTAAACAAGCTGTGGTATAACAATTATAATGGAATATTATTGTGTTATAAGAAATGACAAGGGGGGCAGCTAGGTGGCACAGAGGATAAAGCACTGGCCTTGGATTCAGGAGGATCTGAGTTCAAATCCAGCCTCAGACACTTGATACTTCCTAGCTGTGTGACCCTGGCAAGGTCACTAACCCTCATTGCCCCCACCCCCCACCCCCAAAAAGGAAAAAAAAATGACAAGTAGGATGATTTCAGAAAAACCTAGAAAGACTTACATGAACTGATGTATAGTGAAGTGAACAGAACCAGGAGAACATTTTACATAGTAACAACAATATTGTTTGATGAAAAACTTTGAATGACTTGTCTATTCTCAGCAATACAATGATCCAAGAAAATCCTGAAGGACTATACTATCTGCCTCCAGAAAAAGTACTGAAAATGATTGAACACAGACTGAAGTATGCTGTTTTTCACTCTCTTTTTTCCCTTTATTCAAGTTTTCTTGTACAAAATTATTAATATGGTATGATTTACATAATTGCACATGTATAACCTATATCTGATTGCTTACTACCTCAGGGAGGGGAAAGGTGAGGGAGTAAAGGAGGGAGGGATAGAAATTGTAACTCAAAACTTTAATAACAATATTAATTTTTTTAAAAAGGTGTATATAGGGAGGCTGAAAGAGTCTAAAGAAGCCATCCCAGGGAGTATGGGCCCAGAGCTTCCCTGGAAATTTCTATAGATTCCTTTTTTTTCCTTTTCTTTTGTTTTTTGTTTTTTGTGAGGCAATTGGGGTTAAGTGACTTGCCCAGGGTCACACAGCTAGTAAGTATTAAGTGTCTGAGGCCAGATTTGAACTCAGGTTCTCCTGAATCCAGGGCTGGTGCTCTATCCAATACACCACCTAGCTGCCCCTCTTCTATAGATTCCAATGAAATGGTGACTCATCATTTGGGCTTTGGAAGAATAACAAACTTCTTCACTAAATCTGGCCCTGTGAGGGCTGGGAGCGGGGCAGCACTTAAAGGTCTTGGTATGACAAGTTCAGTGTCCTTTGGTGGTCCATTGGTCTTTCCCTGCCTCACAAGGTGGTTGTGGGAGGTGGGATGGGCAAGAGGGGAGAGCTCTATGTTTATCAAAAGAAGCTACAGCTTCCAATTCAGTCACTCACTCTCTGATGTGACAAATAATATACTCTCTTCTTTGCAAAACTCCTCTATCCAGGGAATTTGGGGTGGGACAGTGGGGAGGGTTAAGGCATTCTTTTCTTTTACAATGCCTCAATCTTGCTTAGAATTTAGACTGAATTAGGTAAGCCTGTGCTTGGGACCCTGATAGCCTTTTTCACTTTGTGTTTTCAGAGTTAGGTGGCCCAGCAGCATTATCAATGTGGGGGTGACCATTCAAGTTTGGGAGGTCTGGAGATCACTGAGTTCAGTAGTGGTAAGGTCTACCAGAATGGTGATGGGTGGAAAGCAAGGGAGCTTCACATCAAAAAAAAAAAAGATATTCACCATACAATTATTCCTTCATAGTAATTACTTACATTTATAGCAGACATGATAAGTTGCAAAAACAATTTCAAGTCAACAAGCATTTATCAAGTGTCTACTATGCGCCCAGCACTGTGGTAAGTGTTAGGGGAACAAAGTAAAGCAGAAACAGACCTTGCTCTCCAAGAGCTCACAATCTAATGGGGGAAACAACCTGAAAACAGCTATATATAAATACAATATACTCAGCATCGATTGGAGATAATCTCAGGGGAAAAGGATTATTAAAAAGGATTGGCAAGGGGGCGGCTAGGTGGCAGTGGATAGAGCACCGGCCCTGGAGTCAGAAGTACCTGAGTTCAAATCTGACCTCAGACACTTAACATTTACTAGCTGTGTGACCCTGGGAAAGTCACTTAACCCCAATTGCCTCATTAAAAAAAAAAAAAGGCATTGGCAAAACTTCTCACAGAAGGTGGGATTTTAACTGAGACTTGAAAGAAACCGGGAAACCCAAGGAGGCAGAGGAAGGAGAGAATTCCAAGTATGGGAAGTAGCCACTGAAAAATCCCCAACTCAGTAATTGGAGTGTTACGTTCAGAGAACAGCAGGGAAGTCTCTTATATTTTTGTCTTATTTGATGTGGGTGAAACTGGTGGTATTTATCCCCATTGCATTGATGAGGAAACTGAAACTCAGAAAAATTAGTGACTTGATCTAAGCTGCAGAGCAAGTAAGTCAGGATTAGAATTCCAGCAGGTCTTCTGACAGTCCTTCCATGGTACTTAGCTAAATTTCACATGGTATCTCATTCTTGCAGTACCTTAGCAAAAGAGGCTTCCAAGAGGACTCAAGTTCTTGAAGTCATAGCAATAATAAAAATATTTATGAAGCACTTTCCAAATCACTTTACATGCATTCATACTTCTGAGCTCTACAATAGTCTCATGAATTCAGGGTTACTGGCATTATTTTTTCCATTTTACAGATGAGGACACTGAGGCTAAAGTAGGTTTACATGACTTGCCCACACATAGGGAGCAGGTATCTGAAGCCATATTTGAACCTGGGTCTTTCTGAATATAAGTCTATCACTATATAATATTCCATGGAAGGGTCATAGAGACCTCCTAACATTAGTTTCTTTTCTTTTCTTTTTTTCTTTTTTTTTTTTTTGCAGGGCAATGAAGGTAAGTGACTTTCCCAGGGTCATACAGCTAGTAAGTCAAGTGTTTGAGGCCAGATTTGAACTCAGGTCCTCCTGAATCCAGGGCTGGTGCTTTATCCACTGCACCACCTAGCTGCCCCTATATTAGTTTCTACAGTTTGAAATGCAGTATACACACACACATGCTTATCTATTCAGAAATGTCCTTTTTAATAGGTCCAAATTCATAAAGTTGCCCACTTACTCAATTACATTCGCTCATGCTTGGGTCTTTGGTATACACTCATGTTATCATGAAATGTTAAATCTTGAAGGGGTCTTAAGTAATTTGCCCTAAGACCCATAGTGAGTCAACCACAGAGTTAGGACTTAAAACACCAAGTTACCTAATTCCTAGTACATTGCTCTTTCAACTACATCAGCACCATAAAGAATTAGAAGTAAGAGGACCTGGTTTCTTTATTTCTTTTTTGCGGGACAATGAGGGACTTGCCCAGGGTCACACAGCTAGTAAGTGTCAAGTGTCTGAGGCCAGATTTGAACTCAGGTTCTCCTGAATCCGGGGCCAGTGCTTTATCCACTGTGCCACCTAGCTGCCCCCTGAGGACCTGGTTTCAAATCTTACTTCTCTGCCTCATATTAAATCCATAACCATGGGCCTCTCTGGACCTCATATTTGTCATCTATAAAATAAGCGAATTGGACTAGTTGACCTCAAAGGTCCCTTCTATCTCTAACTCTACAAGCCTAGGATCACTCAGTTATAGCATGTTCCTTTCCTATCTGAATGTGTTCATTTATATTCTGTATATTCAGACCCAGAGAATCCACACCTGCTTCATGAGTTTTTCTTTTTAAAATTGAGCTTTGTTGATGTTCTTAAAAAAAAAAAACAACATCACAGTCACTTCTGGAAATGCTTGTCCTCCTATCTCTGCCCTTGAAATTGAAATCTCCTTTGTAACAAAGAAATAGAATTAAACAGAAACCACTGAACCTGCCAATAGGGTCAACATTTCAGCCCTACTATCCACTCAAAAGTCTGTTGCCTCACTGCTAAGAAAAAAGAAATAGGTTTTACTTTATTTTATTTTGTTTATTCTCTGGGATAATTATTGGTTTTTCTATTATTCAAAGCACTTTTCAAGGATCTTTTCATTAATATTTTTATAGTCATTGACTAACCATATATTTTTTTTAAATTATGTATGGATCATACAAATCTCCCAATGTTTCCCTGAAGTCTTTGTTTCCAACTGAACAAATAGTATTCTATTCCATTTAGACACCATGGTTTGTTTAGTCATTTCCCCAATCCATAGACGAGGTCACTAAGGGTCTCAGTGGTTAGAGCACTGACCCTGAAATCAGGAAGACTTGGATTCAAATCCAATCTCAGACACTTACTAGTTGTGTGACCCTGGGCAAGTCATTTGACCTCTGTTTGCCTTAATTCACTGAAGAAGGAAGTGGCAAACCATTCCAGTATCTTTGCCAAGAAAACCCTATGGACAGTATTGGCATGATGTGGTCCACAGGGTCATAAAGAGTAAGACACAACTGAATGACAATAGAATCAATAGGCACCCACTTCCCTCCCTCCCTCAAGTTCTTTACTACCATAAAACTGATGTTATGAATATTTTGGTACATTATAGAATCATAGATTTAGAACTAGAAGTGAACTTAGAGGATACTAAATCCAATCTCTCAGTTTTACAGAGGACACTGATGCTCACACAGCTAGAAAGTGCTTTAAAGTGAGTTTTAGGGGCATCTAGGTGGCACAGTGGATAAAGCACCAGCCCTGGCGTCAGGAGTACCTGAGTTCAAATCCGGCCTCAGACACTTGAAACTTACTAGCTGTGTGACCCTGGGCAAGTCACTTAACCCCCATGGCCCCGGAAAAACAAAACCAAAACAAAAAAATAATAAAGTGAATTTTAAGCCTACGTCTTTCCAGCTGCAAGTGCAATATCTCATCTACTATACCACATATTGTCTCTGTTTCTCTTTGACCTCTTTTTTTTTCCCCAGGGCAATGAGGGTTAAGTGACTTGCCCAGGGTCACACAGCTAGTGTCAAGTATCTGAAGCCAGATTTGAACTCAGGTCCTCCTGAATCCAGGGCTGGTATTTTATTCACTGGGCCACCTAGCTGCCCCTCTTTGACCTCTTAAAAATTTTTTTTTTGGTCTTTGACCTCTTTAAGGAAGATGCTTAGTAATGGGGTTACTGGATTACAAATCTGCTTTCATAAATTGTACAAAGGCACCTTCATGCAGTTGCACAGCTTATTTATGCACACGACAATGCTACCAACACTCGTACTTTCTGTGTCTGCATAGATATAAACCTACACACGAAGAGCTAAGAGTGTTAAGGCCCATGAACCTCAGGCTCCAAAGGAAAAGAAAAAGGAGTGGAGGCAGGGAGGGAAGGGAATGAGAAGGAGGGAGATGGAAATGGGGAGGGAAAGACAAAGAGAGAGACAGAGGGAGAGGGAAGAGAAAGGGGAGAGAGGTGGAAAAGGGAGAGAGAGGGGGGAGAGAGAAAATGATGATGAAGATAACAAGAAGACAGAAGAGAAGAAGAAGATGAAAAAGAAGGAAGAGGAGGAAGGGAGGGAGGGTGAGAGGAAGAGAGAGACAGAGACAGAGACACAGAGACTGAGAGACAGAGACAGAGACACAGACAGAGAGGAGGGAGGAAGGAGAAGAGAGGGAGGAAGGGGAGAGGGAGAGGGAGAGAAAAGCTTTCTTGTGGCATAACATGCATAACATACCCCATTTAAAGTTGAAAGGGAATTCCATCTTTCAGGACTGTGGCCAGTCTAAGAACAAAGAGTCGAGTTACTGGCCTGACTAAAGGTATCATTAGCTTTTATTTCCTTTAGTTTTACGATGACATTTTTCATCTCAAGTTGTGTGTAACATATTTTAATGCATCTTATAAACCTTTGTTCGCACCAAAAGCTCCATTAAAAGAAGGCTGAGGTCAAAACACAAACTCAGGAAAGCAAAGAAATGAACATTTAAGGGGAAAAACACTGGGGCCACGTATCTCTGAACGCCTGGACCAGTGCAGCCCTATTAAAATAAGGAGGGCTCAAGACTGCAGAGAAAGTGGCTGGTCCATAACAGGCTGCAGTTAAAAATCTAAGAGTCCCGGAATGGGGAAGAACCTCAAGAGGTCATCAGGTTCACTTCGCCTGCCTTGGCCTCAGGCAGACTGATCCCTGAACCATCCAAGTTGAATCACCATTGATCTTGTTTCTTAACATCTCTGAGATCAAAAACTTTTAAAGGACCCCTTGCAGTGAGTTCCTGGGTTTAGTTACCCTCTTTTTTTTTTTTTTTTTTTAGTGCGGCAATTGGGGTTAAGTGACTTGCCCAGGGTCACACAGCTAGTAAGTGTGTGTTAAGTGTCTGAGGCCGGATTTGAACTCAGGTACTCCTGACTTCAGGGCCGGTGCTCTATCCACTGTGCCACCTAGCTGCCCCTAGTTACCCTCTTAAACTAGACATTTTCCCCATATATGCAGGGGATACTGTGGAAAAATTCCTGGACCAAGAGTCAGGTTCCGGTCCTGGCTCTCCAATTAATAAGCCCTGTGACCTTAAGGAAATGACTTGTGCTCTCTGATGCTCCATGTCCTCCTCTGTAAAATAAGGGTGTTGAGTTAGAGGGTCTCTAAGAACTTTTTTCTACTTTTGAGGACTATGAACTCTTCAGAGTAAACTCTTTCCCCCTTCTTTGATGTGCTCTGGAGATGAGGAATAACTCCTCAGAATAATACTTGATTTCTGTACTTAAATCATTCCCTTTAACCTTTCATTTCCAACTCTCCAAATATTTTTATACACATCTTTAATAATGATAAATAGCATGTATGTGGTGCTTTAAGGTTTACAAAGTGCTTTACAAATATTATCTAATTGATTCTCACAATAACACTGGGAGGTAGGCGCTATTATGATTACCATTTTACAGAAGAGGAAGTTGAGGCCGAGAGTGGTGAAGTGATTTACCCAAGGTCAAAGAGTAAGTTTCTGAGGCCAGATTTTCATTCAGGTCTTCTTGATTCCTGCCCTAGTGCTCTATCCATTATGCTACCTGAGGATCCCACTAGGATTTATTAGTTTCCCCAAATCTTATTTAATATAATGCTCATGTTAGAAGGATGGGGTTACTCTACATAATTCAATTCAATTCAACAAACATTTCATAGAATCATGGATTTAGAGTTACAGGGGGCCTTAGGAACCATCTCCTCATATTACAAATGATGAAACTAAGTCACAAAAATGTTAAGCGACTTGCCTGGGGCCACAAAACCAATAACTGTCAGAAGGAATTTGAAACCAGGTCATCCTGACTGTGGGTCAGGAAGGTGGCACAGTAGATAGAGGGAAGGACATGAAGTCAGCAAGGCTTATCCTTGTGAGTTCAAATCCAGCTTCGGACACTTACTAGCTATGTGACCCTGGACAAGTCACTTAATCCTGTCTACCTCAATTTCCTCATTTGTAAAATGAGCTGGAGAAGGAAATGGCAACCCACTCCAGTATCTTTGCCAAGAAAACCCCAAATGGGGCCACATGACTAAAAAATGACTAAAGAACAACAGGACCCATCCTGATTATAGGGCCAGTGCCTTAGCTGCTATCCCATGCTCCTTTTTTTTTTTTTTTTTGCGCAGGGCAATGAGGGTTAAGTGACTTGCCCAGGGTCATACCGCTAGTAAGTGTCAAGTGTCTGAGGCTGGATTTGAACTCAGATCCTCCTGACTCCAGGGCCGGTGCTTTATCCACTGTGCTACATAGCTGCCCCTATCCCATGCTCCTTTGCTAACATTGTCATAGTTATTTAAGGTTTGTGAAAACACTTTACATATAGTATTTAATTCTTACAATAGCTCTATGGAGTAGGTATTTTATTGAGCATGTACTATATGCAGCCTAATATTTTAGGCCCTGGGGAGATAGAAGGTTTAGATAAGTCACTGTCCCTGCCCTCATGCCAGTGACATTGCATCATAGAGCTGAGCTCCTTTCTGTGGGTTGTCTCCCCCAATTAGAGTGTGAACTTGTAGTGAGAATAAGTTTGTTGCCTTGACATAACTGACTCCATTTTGTTTTAGCCCATCATTTTGTGATGAAGTATTTTGATGTTTGTCTTTCATAATTTGTTTTTTCAATATTAAGATAAGTGTGATATAGGTTAGTAAAGAACTTGTATGTGATCATAAACAATGGGACCCCCAAAGAGGACAGACCACCAGTGGGGAAAATTTGGTAAAACAATAACAACAAAACCCCTGCTGTAAGCTTATGTCATCAGGTACCAATTAAATTAATTAACAACCAAATTAGTGCACTGACCACCAATCAGAACTTCAGTAAGACCAACTAATAGCCACAGCTTAAATGATAATAAACCCACCAAAGGCCCTCGCCCCCCCCCCCACTTCAACTCGCTCCTGAGTTTTTCCTAAGGCTGGCTCTTGTGTTTCCTGCTCCTGAGACTCAAGCGATGCCTCTCTTTTGACTTGAAGGCTGTGATGAGTGACTGATGGAGACTCAACTTGACAGGCAGCCACCTCAATAGAAAACACATGGTGTTGGGCTAGGCAAAGAGAGAATCTTGTCAATGACTATAGGTTTGAGATGTGTTTACTGGGAAACCCTAGGAAATCAGGCTGGTGGTTTGTTCTTAGTGAGGCTGATGTTTACATTATCTCATAGATAATATAAATGAACTAATGTTCACACACATTTAATTATTAGAGTCTGATCGGTAGTATTAAGAAGTATTAGTCTAATTAGTGTTTCTATCACACTAGTTAGCTTATGTAGTCGTAAATCAGTTTTGTGTATGCACTGTGAATTACACAGTTCTTTGAGAGCAGAGACTGTGACAAATTTTCTATTAGTATCCTTATGAGATAAGTCCAGTGTTTGACACATGGTAAGCATCTAATAAATGCTTTTTCATTCATTTATTCACTGGATATAGAATTAAAAGACCTATGTTCTAATCTCGGCTCTAAGATTCACTTCTTGTCTGGTTTTGGGCAATTCAATTTATTTCTTTTTATTGTACCTCAGTTTCTTTATCTGTAAAATACTAAATGACATTCACAAGACCCCTTCCCACTCTGAATACAACAATCCTAAGATTGTATGGTCCTGTTAGGGCACTTGATGTCACAGATCTGTATTCTCTGATGAACTCAGCTGGGGTTCTGGCTATGTCAGGGTGCTTTCCAGCAGGGAGATCTTTTTTTCCTTTTTTGTTATATGCCCCGATCTTTGGCACTAAGGGGATTCCCAATTACTTCTGGGTGCCCTTGATGATAGGGATTCTTTCCTAGTGTGGTTGCAGTTATAACCAATGAATCTAGTAACAGAGGAATAGGTCAGCCTGAAGTCTGTCCTCTCTACACATAGAGACTCACCCATGGAATAATAACAGTAGTATGCATATTGTCTTGTGAGAGCTAGTTGTTAAATTTTCAGTGTGAGCATTTACACTTCAGAAATAGGCTAATGCTATTAATTAGAGCTTGATTTATTGTTTAAAATCTGGGAGACTAAGTGAATGGGGATGCCACAAACATAAATCAAGGGAGTGAGATCAAATCCCATGTTTTGCATTAGATCTACCTACCACTATCAGGGCAGCTAGGTGGCTCAGTGGCTAGAGCACTGGCCCTGGAGTTGGGAAGACCTGAGTTTAAATCTGGCCTCAGACCCTTGACACTTACTAGCTGTGTTAACCTGGGCAAGTAACAACCCTGTTTGCCTCAAACATCCGGGGCCATCTCCAGTCATCCTGATCTATATCTTGCCACTGGACCCAGGGGGCTCTGAAGGAGAGAATGAGGCTGATGACTTTGCATAGCCTTCCCTCACTTAAATCCATTCACTGCAAGCCATGACATCACCTCCCAATGTCATGGATCACTACCACCACCACCACCACCAAAAACAACCACAACAAACCACCTACCACCATACTCTGGCTATGGTTCAGTTGATAGAGTGTTAGACATGGAATTCGGGAGACTTGAATTCAAATCTAGCCTCAGATATGTACTAGCTGTGTGACTCTAGGCAAGTCACTTAACCTCTCATTAGCCTCAGTTTTCTCATTTGTAAAACAGAGTTAACAATAGCACCTACCTCCCAGGGTTGCTATGTGGATCAAATGAGATAATAATTGCAAAATATTTAGTACAGGACCTAACAAACAGTAAGTGCTACATAAATGTTAGCTATCATTGTTATATATCTTTTATGAACCCAATTATTTATGTGTTGCTTCTCCCATTAAAATGTAAGCTTTCTGAGGGCAAGGACTATTTTTTGCCATTTTTTGTATTTCCAGAACTTAGCATAGTTCCTGGTATAGGGTAAGAACTTAATAAAATGCTTGTTGCCTGACTGAGGCCTTCTCCTGAAGTTACCTAAGAGAAGGAATTTTTAATCTGGGGTCCGTGGTTCCCAAGGGATCTGTAGATAGATTTTGGGGGCTCCATGAACTTGGATGAGAAAAACCACATCTTCATTGCAACACAGTGAATTTCCTTTGCATTTTATTATATGCATATAAAAACACAACTCTGAGGAGGCAACCATGGGTAGCTTTACTTTACTTCCTGCCCCTGGGGAAGCAGCTGCTTCAAGGAGAAGGATTGTCAGGCCCATGCCTTCCCCCTACCCCCAAGCTCAGGATCCATTTGTCCTACTTAAAAAAAAAATTCTGTGGGCAAGATGATGTCATATAATTCTTACTGAGACATGTAAGAGATGCCCTTAGAGAACAATAACATCGGCTAGCACTCATACCTTTTCAGTTGGTGAACTGTTGAAACCATTATTGTCATCAGAATCTTCTCAATAAATCCAACACACTCTCAGCATGTTATTGGTGTGGGCCCTTGGACCAGCCATTTGGGTTTGAGCAGGAGGCAAGCAGATGCATCTCCCTCTTTCCCTGGAAAAGATGTCAATCACTTCATTCTCTATTTCTCAGGGATTATAGACTGTCACCATCGACCATCATCTGGCATCCAGGACCTCTGTTCTCTTTTCCTTAGACTGAGTAGGGACTAGTGTATTCAGATGAGGCAGCTGCCCCAGATGGAGCCTTGAAAGGGTGATGGGAAGTAGAGAATTGGACCATTCCTGTTTCTGATCTCCTGCTTCTCTGCATTTGCTCATTCTACCCTCTGTTCTTAGAATGTCTGTCCCCTCCCCTCCTTTTTTGTGTTACAGGATCACCTGTCCCTTTTTTTTTTTAAGTGAGGCAATGAGGGTTAAGTGACTTGCCCAGGGTCACACAGCTAGTAAGTGTCAAGTGTCTGAGGCCGGATTTGAACTCAGGTCCTCCTGAATCCAGGGCCAGTGCTCTATCCACTGTGCCACCTAGCCGCCCCCAACACCTGTCCTCTTTTAAGTGCAACTCCCATGCTACCTCCTCCATGAAGTCTTCCCTGATATCCATCTTTGGCCAGTAATGATCTCACCCCATTGGTACTGACACAACACTTCATTTGAATCTTTCATGAATCTATTATGTAATATTGTGTTACAGTTACCTCTATTTTTGTCTAATTCCACCCTACTCTGTATATTCCAATAGAATAATACCATCTCTTACCTAAACTTCGTATATCCCTAAAACCTAGCAAGAGGTTCTGCACACAAAGCGCTTAAAACACTTTTTGGTTTTGTTTTTTTGTTTTTTGTTTTGTTTTGTTTTGTTTTTAGTGAGGCAATTGGGGTTAAGTGACTTGTTCAGGGTCACACAGCTAGTAAGTATTAAATGTCTGAGGCTGGATTTGAACTCAGGTACTCCTGACGCCAGGGCCGGTGCTCTATCCACTGCACCATCTAGCTGCCCCCTAAAACATTTTTTGAATGAATGAATGAAGAGATGTGCATTGGTCAAGCTTAATTCTACTCTTAGAAATCTCTTAATGGAACCAGTGGATAAAATTTACATTCTCCCAGATGATTCATTTGAGCGACCTTCCTCAAAGGGCCCCTTACACTACAAGTGTTGCTTTGGGTAAGTGCCAACCAATCATTAACTCACTGAATGGTTCTCTCTGTTGAATCTTTACAGGAGCCTACAATCCCCTTTCTTGCACGTGCAAGGGTTATGATGGAACCACTGACACCATATGTTTGTGAGGATCAATGAAGAAGGTGATGGCAATAGCAATTGCTTCAAATAGCTCAATACTTGACAGAGCATAAGGACTAGCTAGATATTGTTGTTGTTGTTATTGTTTAGTCATTTCAGTTGTGTCAGACTCTCCCTGTTTCCTTCTCTAGCTCACTTTACAGATGAAGAACTGAGACAAACAAGGTTGTGACTTGCCCAGGGTCACACATCTAGTAAGTGAATGAGGCCAGATTTGAACTCATGAAGATAAGTCTTCCTTCCTCCAGCACCCAGCTGCCTCAGCTAGTTATCATGAAGGTCAATACACATTGAGTATTATTTTCAAGAGTGCTGTTGGTAAGACAGTCTGGGCTGAGATGGAACACTTAATTCCATTCCCCTAAGCCACAAGTTCTGCTATTGAGCAATAATGACAAAGAATAAGAAAAATACTTATGAATTAGATTTGTGCCTGAATCCACAAATATTCTCCATGAGCCATAAAGAACATTTCTTAATCTCTATAAATAATTATAAATATGGAAAGAGGACCAAAAAAAAAAAGTCCACCAGTCCTCCCTGGACACATTACTTCCAGCCAAGAACATGATCCACTAAACTAATCTTAAAAGAGTTTAATAATTCAAAAAATCAGGGGGCATCTAGGTGGAGCAGTGGATAAAACACCGGCCCTGGATTCAGGAGGACCTGAGTTCAAATTCGGCCTCTGACACTTGATACTTATTAGCTGTGTGACCCTGGGCAAGTTACTTAACTCTCATTGCCCCACCAAAAAACAAAACAAAAAATCATCTGATTTGGTAGGCATATGGGAGTAGGTATCCATCTGCCAATGTAGATAGCTACTCTTCTATGTCTTTATAGAGAGTTCCAGAAGCTTGAAAAATTAATTCCCCAATGATCGATTTCTGTTGATGAGCCTTTCTTTCAAGGTCCTAGTCCTGGTACCATAGACACAGTGACAATTTTCTGGACCACTTACTCAAAACCTTTCCTTAGTAGAACTTTAGCATTCCATAGGCAAAGCCTAGGATCATCTCCATGCCACCATGAGGCATTTGAACAGAGTAATGAAATGAATAATTCTTACAATTATGGAAAGAGAGGGGAAAAACCAACCTGCTCTTCCTCATCACAGTACTTCCAAAATAAAGAACAAGTATTACAAGAATTGAGAAGACTAATATCTCTAATGCTATCAATGATGATCTGAAAAATATGGTAATGGCTCAAGTAGAAATTCTGGCCAATATCAACATTACCTGGCTAATATTTGCTCACTAGTTATTATTAGATAGATGTTCCTCCTACAGACTTTATGTGCCAAGGATTCCTGGCCTTTAAGGGGGCAAACTTGGTGATATCAGTCTTAAAAGTTTCTATTTCTTTCTCATAAAAGTGACTGTTAAAAGAGTTTGCAATTCAGTCATATAATATATGCTCATGTAATGTATATATTGCTTGTCTGTGACACATGGAATGTGTTTTATGTACCATGTGAATAAATGATATTTAAGCCAAACCTGCATGAGTAATATGAAGTGGGTAATTAAAGTACAGGAAAAGGAGAAAAGCTCTTGGAAAAATCTCTCTTTGTGGACACCAGATGATTGAGATGGAGTACAAAAATGCTCCCTTTTTTATTTCACTTTGCTTAAGTAGACACTGTCTCCAGAGGTGCAGCTTTGGAAGACAAAACCCCTCAGTCTCAAACTCTCCCTTCCTCAAGCATCTTGAACCATTCAGGACATCCCTCAACAAAATCATAGGGATTGGATGTATAGCTATGGAAACAAGGAAGCTAATTTTCTCAGACAAAAGCAATGCAAAGATTCTTACACACTGTTTCCACTAGCTTTGCCGTTTGGCTTTCATCAATTAAACATCTCTTTTAAAAATCTAATTAAAAAAAAAATTCTGAACTCCATGCACCAAACCACCCCACCCCCCAAAACCCAACTCATTACCAGGTACAAAGTAGAACAGAAAAAAAGGGTCGTATGAGAAACTACAAATTTCTACATATGGATTGCTTTAAATATCTACATATATACATATGATTATATGTAATATAATAAATATATAATGTAGAATGAATATAATACATAATTATATATAAGTAAAATAAGTCCAACATTACTTTCAAAGCTGTCCTATTTGCCTGAAGCACTTCATTTCTAGTGCCTCTCAAAGGAATGTTTCCCTCTTCATCCCAGCTATACAGCTAAAAGGGGGTTTTGTTCCAAAAAAGACAAGTAACCAGCATGAAAGTAAAAACGACTAGACATACTGAATGTAAAGTCACAGGTCTTGAATTCACATTTCATCTCTCTATGGCAGAGTTGTTTGGGCTGTATGTGGCTCCTATGTGTGGCCCAAATCAGATTAAAATGTAATTGGGAAATATTTAACAGAATAAATAGAAATATAATAAAACATAATGTTAATATGTGGTTTTCTAAGTCAATATATGGTCCCCAGGAATCCTTATGTGCAGTTTAGTGGCAAAAGAGAACTGTGCTAGAGTGAGACGGTCTTGATTCATTTTCCACCTTTGGTAGGTCTGTATAATCTGTGGCATTACTAAAAAAAAAAAAAAACCCTGAGTCTCAGTTTTCTTGTTTTTAAAATGAGGAGGGAAGGACTAGATGATCTCAAAGGTCTATTCCCACTATAGTCCTATGATTTTACACTCCTAATTCTTAACTTCTCTGAGACTCAGTTTACTCTGTTGTTTTTTGTTTTTTTTTTTTTTTTATGGGGCAATGAGGGTTAAGTGACTTGCCCAGGATCACACAGCTAGTAAATATCAAGTGTCTGAGGCCAGATTTGAACTCAGGTCCTCCTGAATCCAAGGCTGTTGCTTTAGTCACTGCACTACCTAGCTGCCCCTCCTTCTGGGCTTTAATCCCATGTTGTTCTTAATGATATCTGATCACTTTTTTTGTCCTCAGCAACCTAGTGATGAAACAATGAGAAAAGTTGCTTGGGATTTCTAATGAAAAAGAATATTACTACACATGGTTATGGTCTAATGCATGGTGGAGTAAGAGAAACTTGGGTTCAAATCCTATCCCTGACACTTACTAAATGTGTTTCTATGGCCAAGTTATTTTACTTTTCTAAGCCACAGTTTCTTTATCTGTAAAGTAGAAATAATATCTGCAGTATCTATTGCTTGATTGGGTATTAAATGAGAGAATATATGTAAATTTTGTGTAAACTCTTAAGTGCTATATAAGCATTAGCTATTGTTATTAAGGGCAGCTAGGTGATTCAGTGGATAGACCATTGGGCCTGCACGTCAGGGAGATTTGTCTTCCTGAATTCAAATCCAGCCTCAGACACTTACTAGCTGTGTGACCCTAGGTAGTCACTCAACCCTGTTTGCCTCAGTTTCCTCATCTATAAAATGAACTGGAGAAGAAAATAACAAACTATTCCAGTATCTTTACCAAGAAAACCCCAAATGGGATCACAAAGGATTGACATGACTGAAACTACTGAACAACAACAACAACAACAACAACAAATTACTACCCTTTAGAGGATGTCATGTACAAAGTGCAAATGTAAGAGTGATTCTAAGTGGTGAGGCCCTACAGAGTCTCCTGGTTGTGGATGACAGTCTAATGATTGCATCAAGCAAGGGTCACTATAAAGCCTGCTAAATGACAGATGTAATCACTCAAAAGCAAAATTGGTCTGACAAATCAAACAAGAAAAACCAAGTGGATGAAGTATACCTGTTGTTCACACTATGATATTCAGGTATTTTAATAGCAATAGCCCTAAGAGTTTGTCCATCAATACACATGTCTTAGGCAGATATTGCAAAAAGACAAGATTATGCCCAGACTTGAAGAGGAAAAGGAGAGTAAGTTGAATTACTTTTGTGAACTTGAGTTTATAAAAAATGATTCCATGTCTCTATGAAATAAAGGTCTATCTTTTTAACAGTAATATTCTTTTGCTGTGGCTGTATGTCTGTGAGTCATGGAATGCTACAGCCTCCAAAGAACTGAGGTTGCATATGAAATAAAAAGCAATGGGAAAAGGCCAAGGTAGACATGAGTAGATAAGAATCTATCACAGAGCTTTGGAAACCCTATAAATATATAACTGCACAGCAGGGTAGAGGAAGTTATCAGAACAATGTATTGCCAGAAAAAAAAAATAGGTTAGTCATATAGTGAAAGCAATGAATAACCAACAAATGACTGTGTGTTTCACTGGAAACTAAGCATGCAGTCCATTGGGTGAACCTCCTATGGAGGATTTATGGGAGAAAACAAACAAGACTCATACAAGATGGACACACATGGATGAATTGCAATTCATCTTATTGTTGGAGGAAGTATCCACATAAAAGAGATCACAGATCCATTGAGGTGACAGTTTTCTCATCTATAAAATAAGGATAAAAATATTTGCAGTATCTCCTTCACTGGGTCATGGAAAGGAAACAGCTTTGTAAACCTTCCCGTGATATAGAAATATGGACTGTTATTAATATTGCTGTTGCTATTTTGATGGCAGCTCTTTCCAAACAACTCACATATTTTGTTGACTCATTGTTTCATTTGTTATCAAAAATATATTGTCAAGGGGGTGACTAGGCGGCACAGTGGATAAAGCACCGGCCCTGGAGTCAGGAGTACCTGAGTTCAAATCCGACCTCAGACACTTAACACTTACTAGCTGTGTGACCCTGGGCAAGTCACTTAACCCCAATTGCCTCACTAAAAAAATAAAAAAATATATATTGTCAAAAAAGGGGGAAAAAGAAATTTACACGATCATTTTGTTGTATATTTGAAACAAATAGCAAATTGCGCACAGTAGATTTGCATTTCCATGTGCAATCATCTTTTTTATTGTACTATGTTATGGAAGTGCTTGTTTTATTCCATAAATTAAAAAAAAATAAAATTTAAGGACTTGCATGGCACATGTACGCCTTTCAGAGAGTTGAGTTAAAGGTGCCATATTATACTCTCATCTTATGAAATGCCTTCCCTCTCCCTATTTGTCTGTTGAATTCCTACCCATCCTCTAAAGATCCACTCAAATGCCCTCTCTCCCAGAACACCTTCCCTGAGCCTTCTGGTTGCTAAGAATCTTCCTTGTCAAAATATACAGAGCACTTACTTTATATATACCTCGCTAGGCACTTAAGTAATTTTGTGTATTATGGCTATTTGCATTTGTATCCTATCCTCACACTAAAGTGTAAACTCCATGAGAACAGGGACTGCATTTTACCTAAACTATGTATCTCCTCAAATAACTAGCACAGAGCTTTGGATGCAGTGAGAACCTAAGAAACACTTGTTGAATGAATGAATGTTAAATCATTTCAATAGGTAGAAATAGGGATTCTGAGAGATGAAGTGACTTACCCAAAGCCACAGAATAATTCAGTGGTACTTCTAAGGATTGAACAGAGATCTATAATTATATATGTATACATGTAAGTGTACCTAACTCTGAGCAAATGCTGAGATTCTCAGGGGAAATGCTGAACTGAGGCATGAGTCCAAGAATGATTATGGGGAAATCCTCAGATTGAAATGGTCCATTCTATACCCAGAACAGGAGCTCTGGGCCACAAGTTACCTATAAATATACAGCATCCTCTTTGGGTTTAAGGAGTTCTGCTCAGACCCTAAAAAAATCATGGGAGGACTCCAATCTGGAAAACACAAAGTGTTTGAAATGCTAGTTCCTTGGCCAATATTATGTTTATATTGTGTTGTTCTTGAAAGAGCCTGGACTGGGGCAGCTAGGTGGCACAGTGGATAGAGCACCAGCCCTGGATTCAGGAGGACCTGAGTTCAAATTCATCCTAAGACACTTGACACTTACTAGCTGTGTGACCCTGGGCAAGTCACTTAACCCTCATTGTCCTGCAAAAAGAGAGAGAGAGAGAAAGAGAGAGAGAGAGAGAGAGAGAGAGAGAGAGAGAGAATGAAAGAGCCTGGATTTTTTTGGGGTCAGTGAGGGACTAAGGACATTTCTGGCCAGATTCTGAGATGAGACTCCATATATACCAATGCAAGGAGAGCTGATCAATTCATACCCCTGAAATCGGAATTAAAATTCCCTGTTCCTCTAAATTAAAGTAGCACCCTAAGTTTGAGATTTGTCTTTACCTTTAGGGAACTTCATGCTTAGGGAACACAGACATCGTGATCTTTGAAGTGGCCACCTTTTTCAAATGTTACTTTGGCTCTGTGTCCAACTTGATAGTCTTCTGTCCACTAGGAACTAAGTATACAAGGATATGTTTCTTTGCCAATAGTCCCATAATATTTACATAATGCTTTTCATCTTCAAAGGGCACTCACAAACACTAATGAATAGGCTGGTAACGGAAAGGAAGGTGATCACCACCATCTTAAAGATGAGAAATGGAGCCAGGAATTGGCCTAGAAACACCCAAGCATATGGTACCCAAGCCAAAGGGGAAGTTCCTAATGTGGCTATCTCTCTGTGATCATCTCCAGGCAACACCCTTTGGAGGAAAACATCCATAACACTAGACCATAGGAGGTAATACCAATTATTTACTTTCATATGCTGAGTATTTACACATATCATCTCTTTTGGTATTCAAAACTTCTGAGAGGTAGACAGTATATTGATTGTTAATTTCATTTTTAGATAAGAAAACAAGTTTTGAGAGGTTAAGAGATTTGCCCATCTATTAAATAGTGGACTGGGATTCAAGCCCAGGTCTTAATCATGCCTATGACCACAGGCAAGTAGTTAGCCTCAGTTTTCTCATCTGTAAAATGGAAGCAATATACTTCCTATTTCACATCATTCTTGTTAGACTCAAATAAGATAATGCACATAAAAAATATACTTGGTGGGGGCAGCTAGGTGGTGCAGTGGTAAAGCACCGGCCCTGGAGCCAGGAGGACCTAAGTTCAAATCTGGCCTCAGACACTTGACACTTACTAGCTGTGTGACCCTGGGAAAGTCACTTAACCCCCATTGCCCCACAAAAAACAAAAAACAAAAAACACACACAAACAAACAAAAAAAATATATACTTGGTAAACCTTTGAGTACTATGTAAATGTGAGTAATTGTAACAACAATGACCACTCTAAGCTAGTTGCTCTTTCCTCTGCATCACACTGGTTCCAATCCTATTTCTGTCATTTATTAGCCATGTGACTTTGAACAAGTCACTTTGCTCACTGGGCCTCAGTTTCTTCATCTAACCTTGGGATTCTATAATTTACTTCCCCTTTGAGAATTATTAAAAGTCTTTCTTATGCAGTTATGGTAAACCCTTTCCAATACACAAAAGACCACTTTCCTTATCCGAGACATTCAAGTGTGAGTAGTTAAAAATAAAGGCTTAATATGGAAGGGAGGGAGGGGAAGGAGCTAGAATGGTTTAAGTGCTTAATAAATGACTATTGATAGGTTGGTTGATTGGTTCTCTCACTAGACTAAGCTCCCTCAATTTTGATAGCAATCTAGAAAGGCATTTATTAAGCATTGTAGCATGTCGTAATTGATAGAGATGGCATAGGAACCCGGAAGACCTGGGCTGAAGTTCCACCTCTGACTCATACTGGCTGTGCGACTATGGGAATATCACTTAACCTCTCAGTGCTCTGGGCAATTCTCTAAGACCATCAGTTGTAGAGAAGGTGCCAACCTGCACTGGTGGAAGGAGTTCCCTCCCCTGGGAGTTCCCATACCAATGAAAGCACGGTTCCAGTTCTCATCCCTCTGTCCAAGGCATTGTACTAGGGATATGAAGACAAAATGAAACTAGCTCCTGCCCTTAAGGTGTTTATATTCTCTCCTTGAGGAATGCAACATGTCAAAAGCTAATTATATACATAATCATTTGAGGAAGGAGAAAGCAGTAACAATCCAAGAGATCAGGAAAGCTTTTTATTTTATTTTGCAGGGCAATGCGGGTTAAGTGACTTGCCCAGGGTCACACATCTAGTAAGTGTCAAGTGTCTGAGGCCAGATTTGAACTCAGGTCCTCCTAAATTTAGGGCAGGTGCTTTATCCACTGCACCACCTAGCTGTCCCCAGGAAGGCTTTTTAAAGGAAGTGGCACAAGACCTGTGCCAAAGAAACATGGGTAAGGAGGGAGGAGGGATAAGGGGCTGCCTGAGTAAAGGACTGGAGACCAGAGATGGAATACTGAGCTCTGGCAATAGCAAGCAGGTCAGTTTGGTTAGAATATAGTCGTGGATAGGTTTGCCACTGCCGTGTGGTATTGGGATTCTCTAGGCTATAGGAACCCTACATCAACCCCAGCATAAAGTCATTCTGACCTATGCTGGTCCTACAGATGCCCCTGACCCACAGCCTTAGGGCCAACCTGAAACTATGACAGTGGACAGGACCAGTTCCAGATGGGACTGGAGTCATCCTATAGGGTTTGACTCAGATGATTCCCAGCTAGGTGGTTTGGCTTAGTCTCATGTTTCCCACATACTCCATACTCAATATTCCATACTCTCCACCATCAACAGATTGGAATCATTCAGAAGATCTCCAGAGCTCACTTGGCTCCAGCAGCAGGATTAGGAGGTTATACAGGGCTTCCCAGTTCTGTAGACCTAAGTTGGTCTCTGGGGCCCACCTTAGCATCAACTTACACCTCCAGCACAACTCCTGATTGGGAACTGGAGAGGAAGGAGAAAGAAGCTGGCCTTCTTAGATCTGGCTCAGGCTATAAGAATAAGGACCAGGGGGCAGCTAGGTGGCACAGTGGATAGAGCACCGGCCCTGGAGTCAGCAGTACCTGAGTTCAAATCCGGCCTCAGACACTTGACACTTACTAGCTGTGTGACCCTGGGCAAGTCACTTAACCCCAATTGCCCCACCAAAAAAAAAAAATTAATTAATTAAAAAAAAAAAGAATAAGGACCAGGACATACAAAAGACCAGGATGTTCCAGGTCAAGAGTGAGAGTGGGAGTATTAAAATTGATACATCACACACAAGTCATTGACTTCTCATAGAAAGAGCTCTGGATTAGAAGTCATGGGGTTCAGTACTGAAGACCAGACTCTGCTGTGTACTAGATTCACCCCTCACTTTCCCCATTTACAAAGTGGAGATATTAATATCCCTAGGCCAGTAAGAGGAAAGCATTTTATAAATCATAAAGCACTCTAAAAGCATTAGAATATGTACCTCATATTCTCATGTCTGCTACTCATTTCTCATAATATATTCGAGCACTGGGATTCTCAAATGTTCTATTCATATCAATCTGAACTCAGATAATCTAGTTATGCTTGTGAGATGTGAGTTATTAAAACTACCACAAAATGGGAATTGTTATTGCCATTCTTGTTGTTGTCATTAGCCTGGGCCAACCAAAGGATGGACTTCAGCATGAATTTAGGAGCCTGATCAAGAGAAACCTGGTTTGTTAGCATGGAAACAGAGCCCTAAGAGCTGGTGACAGATGGCTCAGCTTCCTGGAACCACAATCAACAGGCTATAAACAGGCCTTGGGATAGTCTGCCTCTATAAGACCAAAGAAACACAAGAGTGATTTCGTGGGTGTCCCAGAATTTCCTGTCTGATGTATGGTGGATCAAATGCCATCTTTGGCACCAAGGCTCCTACACACTCATACTTGACCCAATTATTAACCCGAGTAATTGCTTAATAGCAGTATGGGGAAGGAGAGAGAAGGGAATGAAGGAGGAAGGTGGAGAGAGATGGCCTTGAGCAATTGCAGAGGCCTGGAGGGAACTTTATTTGCTCCCAGATAAGATTTGCTCTCCTACTCCCCTCTTGCCTAGCTTCATGCATAGTACGCATCCTATTTCAGTGGCTATGGTTAGAGACCATAGAACGTTAGAGTTGGAAGAGATCTAAGAAATCGTATTGCCCAACCCTCCTTCCCCGGTTTAGTATGTGTCCCAGAGAGGGGTGAAGTGACTTACCAGCAGATCATAGATTTAGACCTAGAAGGACCTTGAGCGGTCATCTAGTCTTTCCTCCACCTCTCTAAATCTTCCTTCTATCTCTCCTACTTTTTCTTCAAAGTCCCTTTTGAGTGCTTCCAAGGCCTGAGACCAATTCTTATTTTTTTTTGGAAGCTTTGGATGCAAGAGCTTTAACTTTACTATTATTTTCTTCTAAGGGTGTATTCTGGTCTAGCTTGCCCCCAAAGCAGCTTTCAATGGTCTCCTGTCTTTTCTGCTTACTCACCTTGATCCCCTATTTCTTGGCTTTTAACTCCTTCTTTAGGTGTAGTGTTGCTTCCAGGACACACTGTTCTGAGCTACAGCCTGGCCCAGGGGGTGATTGGGCTTTTTCTCAGCCTGCCTGACCCATGAGTAACCACAGCCTGCTTTCTTTTTGACCTGGAAACAGAAGTCTGATTGAAATCTGATTCTCTATGGTCGGAAGCCTGGCGTGCCTGTGCCCATCCCCACTAGGTGGCTGTTCCTTAGAGTGTGCTTGCTGGTTCAGAATGTGGGCACCCTGCCCCAGTTCCAGCAGAGAACACAGCCATTCCCCCCAACCACTGGACCCCCTCACCGGTCCATGAGTTGAGCTTCAGAAGAAGCAGCCAAAGATTCCGAGACTCTGGAGGCCCTGCCTGCCGGAGGCTAGTCCTGCTCCGCATGCTGCGCTCCTCTCTCAGCCTGAACAGCAGGTGATCCCAGTCACCTAATTAAGCCGTCTTTGGCTGGAAAAGAGTCTCTGTTCTTATGTGGGTTATGCTGCTCCAAGAGTTGTCTTATTGGGGCAGCTAGGTGGCACAGTGGATAGAGCACTGGCCCTGGAGTCAGGAGGACCTGAGTCTAAATCCAGACTCAGATACTTAACACTTACTAGCTGTGTGACCCTGGGCAAGTCACTTAACCCCAACTGCCTCACCAAAAAAACAAAAAACAAAAAAAACCCAAGAGTTATCTTATTGCATTATTTTGGGGATTATGTGGACAGGTTTTCTGGAGCTGGGAGAGTCACAGTCTTTCTTCCACCATCTTGGCTCCGCCCCACAGCCCAGACATCTAGTCAAGCCCCTTCATTTTACAGATGAGGAAGTATGCCCAGGGAGGTTAGATGAGCTGCCCAAAGTCACATTCAACTTATTCAAGGTCACAGAGTTAGTACTTAGCAGAATGAATATTTGAACCCATGATCTCTGACTCTAAATCCAGGGCTTTCTGTATTATAATATCACCTATAATGACAGAAGAGAGCAAGTAAGGATTCATCAGGGAATTTCTGAACCCAAATGTTTGAACAATGCCAAGAATAACGGGATGGTGCTTGATTGAGGCTAGTGGGGAAGTAACACTTTAAGTCATTTTATTGCAACTCCCCTTACTTCAGAAGGGAATGCAAAGAGTAAGGGGCTCCCCATACTCACTTTTCCTTTCCCTTTCCCTTCCCTGTGTGGTGCTTTCTCTTCTCTCCTCTTCACACTATCTTCTTTTTTCTAACCCCCAAAGTAATGGACCACATTAGGAGAAAGGTTGGTTCTTGGTATGTGGACTGATGGGAAACCATTTCATTTTTATCTCTTTGCCAGCTCTAGTCCTGAGGCAAGAAAGTCTGGTAAGTCGATGAGTATAAGACTGGTATTTTAATGCTAGGCATGTGTTTAGTTGGGGCTTTGCCCAGAGACAAATCACATGTGAGCAAACTTGGCAGACCGCAAGGAACAGTCCGTTTTTGTAATATTGTCTCTCTATAGTCGGGACTGCTAGGTAGGTTCAGGTGGGGGAAAGGAAAAAGAACATAGTTTAGTTAGCCTCCTTTGTTTTTTTCAGGGCAATGAGGGTTAAGTGACTTGTCCAGGGTCATATAGCTAGGACATGTCAAGTGTCTGAGGCCGGATTTGAACTCAGGTCCTCCTAAATCCAGGGCCGGTGTTTTATCCACTGTGCCTCCTAGGTTCCCCTGCCTGCATACCTTTTGCTAGGAGGACCTGGGATGGAATATCAACTGTAGGGAACACCATGTAAACCAGAAGGTTAAAACATAGAGTATACAGAAGGGAATATTTTGAAATAAATTTGGAAAGGCAGGTTGGTGCCAATTTGATGAAGGCTTTAAATGCTAAGCTGATCTACCAAAGTTTTTTGAGAAGGGAAAGACCTATGTTATAGAAATATTAATTTGCTAGGCATGTAAAAGAATGGATTAGATAAGAGAGAAATTAAAAGTAGGGAAATCAAGTAGGGGAAATCACAGGCAAGAAGTGATGAGTGTCTAAGCAAGAGTAGTGGTCATGTGAATAGAGAAGACTGGATGAATATGAAAGATTTTTTAAAATAGCATTTTAATTTTTTCAAATTATATATAAAGATAATTTTTAGCATTCATTTTTACAAAATTTTGAGTTCCAAATTTTTCTCCTCTCTTTCCTCTCCCCTCTTCCTAAAATGGTGAGCAATTTGATACAGGTTTTATATATGTGTGTGTATTTTATGTATATATATAAATGTTTTATATATATTTATATATATGCAATCATGTAAAGCATTTCCATATTAGTCATAGTTATGAGAGAAGAAACAGACCAAAAGGAAGAAAAACAGGAAAATAATATGCTTCAATTTGCATTCGGAGTCCATCAGTTTTTTCTCTGGATGTGGATAACAATTTCCATCATGAGTCCTTTGTAATAGTCTTAGATCATTGTATGGCTGAGAAGAACTAAGTCATTCATAGCTGATCACCACACAGTGTTGCTGTTACTGTGTACTATGTTCTCTTGGTTCTGCTCCTTTCACTTTGCATTGGTTCATGTAAGTCTTTCCAGGTTTTTCTGAAATCTGCCTGCTCATTGTTTCTTTCCCTTTTTTCCCCTGCTCATTGTTTCTTACTGCACAATAGTATTCTATAACATTCCTCTATCAATGTAAAGATTTTACACAGGTAGATTTAAGAAGGTTTGGTAAATAATTGGATACAGAAATTAAGGGAAAGCGAAGAGTCCAGAATGAAACCAAGGTTGTGATTCTGAAGGACTGGAAGGAAACTGAAATAGGAAAGTTTCCTAGGAGAAGGGATGATTTCGGAAGAAGAGATTGAGCTCTGTTTTGGATATAGGCTCATAGATTTGAATCTGGAAGGGATCTTAGAGAGCATTTTACAGATTAGGAAACTGAGGGTCCTAGTGATTAAGTTACTTGTCCAAGGTCACACAGATAGTAATTAACAGAGAGGAGATTTGAACCTGGATTCTTTGACTCCAAACCCAGTAGCCTTTCTTATGTACCATGCAACATCTCTATGTTGAATTTGGGATAACACTGAGAAATCCAGGTGGAGAGGTATAACTGACATTTGATAGAGAAATTAGGGGTCAAAAGATTTAGCAGTTATCTGTAGAGAAATAAAAATTGAACCCATGAGGACTGATAGAATCATCAAGGGAGAGGATACAAAGAGGAAAGAGAAAAGGGCATAGGATGAAGCTTTGAAGTATCTTTTGTTTTTGTTCAGTCATTTTTCAGTCATGTCTAACTCTTTGCAACCCCATTTGGAGTTTTCTTGGCAAAGATACTGGAGCGGTTTGCCATTTCCCTTTCTAGTTCATTTGATAAATGAGAAAATAGAGGCAAAGTTAAGTGACTTGCCCAGGGTCATACAGCTAGTGAGTGTCTGAGGCCAGATTTGAATTTAGGAAGATGAGTCTTTCTGACTCCAGGCCCTGCATTCTATTCCTTGCACCACCTAGCTGTGCTTTTGCAGTATCTTAGTTGGCATTAATACAGGGATAAGGACCAGAAGAAGGGAAATAATTGCTCCATTTTCTTTGGTCTGTTTGAATTATATCTGGAATATCATTTTCTAGTATACACATTTTAGAAGGATGTTGATAAACTGGAGAAGTCCCAAGGGAGGTTGACTGGGATGATGAAGGACCTCACAATGATGCTATATATAGATCAAGTGAAGGACCTGAAGATGTTTTACCTGGAGAAGAGAAGACATGATAGCTTAAGTATCTGAAGGGTTGTCATACAGAATAAGGATTCGGTTTATTCAGGTTTAATTGTCTCTTGTAAATACATAGTTGGCTTTTTAAAGATATTGTCTCCCTCATTAGAATGTAAGCTCCCTTAAGGGTAGAGTCTCTTTGGGGCAGTTAGGTGGTGCAGTGGATAAAGCACCGGCCCTGGATTCAGGAGGACCTGAGTTCAAATCCGGCCTCAGAAACTTGACACTTACTAGCTGTGTGACCCTGGGCAAGTCACTTAACTCCAATTGCCTCACCAAAAAAAAAAAAAAAAAAGGATAGAGACTCTTTTCGCCTTTCTTTGTATCTCTAGCCTTAGCACAGTGTCTTGAACACACTAGGCATTTAATAAATGTTGTTTATGATAATATTGTTATTGTTGTTATTTCTGTTGTCATCATTGGAAATGATGTTCAAGAAGATGCATTGCCATCTGTACTGAAGAAGGAAATGATAAACCAGTCCGGTACCTTTGACAAGAAAACCCCATGGATGGTATGGTCCATGGGGCCACAAAGCATCAGACACTACTGAACAACTGAACAACCACAAAATTGCCATGACACCCTAAGGGCATCTTTCCATCTAATTTGTAATTGAAACCTCCTGTACATGTCGTCTCCTCCATTGGAATGTGAGCTCTCTGAGAGAAGGATCTGTCTCCACTTTTCTACTGTTTTCCCAGAGCTTAACATAGTACTTTGCACATAGTAAGCATTTAATAAATTATTTTTAATTAATTCATTAGTTCTTTCATTCTTTCTTTCTGCTTAGCACCAGAAGGTAGAACTAAGATCAGTGAGCAGAAGTTTCAAAGAGTCTAATTTGGCTTCCTGGAAGGAAAAGCATTCCTAACAATTAGTGCTATCCAAAGTAGAATAGGAGGGAGTGGGTTTCCCCTTCCCAGAGGTCTTCAAGAAAAGGTTGGCTTCCATAAAAGGCACACTTGACAGTATGTTATAGAGGGTATTCTTGTTTCACTATGATCTGAATTAGGAACACAGAATCATATTTAGAGCTGGAATGCACCTTCAGGAACATCTAGTCCAAGCTTCTTAATTTTAAAGATGAACCCACTGGGATCCAGACCAATGAAGTGACTTGCCCGACGTGACATACCTTGATGGCTTCTTCTTCTTCTTTTTTTTTGTGTGTGAGGCAATTGGGGTTAAGTGACTTGCCTAGGGTCACACAGCTAGTAAGCGTTAAGTGTCTGAGGCTAGAATTGAACTCAGGTACTCCTGACTCCACGGCCGGTGCTCTGTCCACTGCACCACCTAGCTGCCCCTTTGATGGCTTCTTTTTGTTTTTGTTTTTGTTTTTTTTTGCGGGGCAGTGGGGGTTAAGTGACTTGCCCAGGGTCACACAGCTAGTAAGTGTCAAGTGTCTGAGGCCAGATTTGAACCCAGGTACTCCTGAATCCAAGGCCGGTGCTTTATCCACTGTGCCACCTAGCTGCCCCCCCTTTGATGGCTTCTAAAGTCCCTTTTCAGCTCTGAGATTCTGTGATTTCAAATCCATTCATTTTTCTAAATATAATAGCCCACTCTCTATAGCAAATACTCCCAATATTCCCGTTGTTCAGTCATTTTAGTCACATCCAGATCTTCGTGACCTCCCATTTGAGGTTTTCTTGGAAAAGATCCAGGCGTGGTTTGCCATTTCCTTCTCCAGCTCATTTCACAGATGAAAAACCTGAAGCAAACAGGGTTAAGTGACTTGCCCAAGGTCACACAGCTAGTGCCTGAAGTCAGATCTGAACTCAGGAAGATGTCTTCATGATTCCAGATGGGGCATTCTATCCATTGCACCACCTATCTGCCCCACTCCCCCATATTCCTAGCTTTCCTTAATAACATGCCATGTTCTATAATCAATAGATTTGCCTTCTTGAGCCTAAGTCAATTTTTGACTGGTGGTGATGGAAGTTTCAGGACCCACATTCCAAGGTGGGTTTCTCACTTGCCTTCTTCTGAGCAGTAGGATGCAGCAATAATGGAAATGCTGTGCTTTGCCCCCAGTAGGTATGTAGAGCTGGAGGGGGACCCTAGGGAATACTTAGTTCAATCTTGTTACTTTGCTGATGAATGTGTACCCAATAAATATGTACTGAATGCATGGCTATGGGCAGAGAGTTGCATGTTAAGGAATTTGGAGGTAGTGGATTTAGGGTTGGAAGAGATCTCAGAGGCCATCTAGTCCAACCTCCTCATTTTACAGAGAAGGAAACTGAGACTCAGGGAGGTTGAGTCATTTGCCCAATAGGATCATACCTACAGAGCTGAAAGGGACTTCAGAGGCAATCCAGTCCAAGACTTCATTTTGTAGGTAAAGAAACTGAAGGCCCAGGGAAATTAGGTGATTTGCCCAAAGTCACACAGGGAGTAAGTGTCCAAGGCAGGATTTGAACTCAGGTTGTCTGACTCCAGGACCAGTGTTCTTTGCACTGTCACCATTCTGCTTCCCTCTTATTATTCTCCATGTTGCTGTTGAATGGGAGAATAGAAAATGGTAGCTATCCATCTGGTTATCATGTGAGTTTGTCAATTTATCAGTTGGATTTGCCTCAAGAGCACACCTGGACAGGTGAATCTGGTCCTGGAACTTCTCGTTGTCTCAGCTAGGTCATGTGAAGCAGAAACAACCAAAGCTCAGAACATGCCATATTGTTCCTCATCCCTTACCTTTCTTCTCAGTCTGTGGGAGTGCGTACGTATGCTCACACCTTATCATTATCTGATCTCCCACGGTCATCACCAGGAAATCTTCCTCCAGCCCACTCAGTGCTTCTCATCACCAGGTGACAGCTGTCCTCTGAGACAGTTCACCTTCCACTACTAATAAAACAGCCGAAAGTCTCTAAAGTTTCCTCTTCAGGTCGCCCACATAATTCATAACAAATCAATTCTTCATATCTATGCTGTTTGCCTGCCACAGTTACATCACCTGTAGGCCACTCCTCCAGATTTCTCTAGTATCTTGTCGGGCCTGCTCTTAAACATCAGAGGAATCATTGTTAGGCCCACTGGGTTCTTTCTATCTGAACTTCTGGCTGTCATTCCCCTTGTACTCAGGAAATAATACTTGGAACTGTGTTTTGAGTATTATCAGGCTCCACTCTATGGAAAATTCATGTGCTGGAAAGTTCCATTCAGAAACTATACCTAATGCTCCCCTAAGACAAGATGGATGCATCAATTGTTTTTAGGGATGTGTCACGGTATAATGGAAAGAACACTAATCTTGGAATCAGGAAAGACCTATGTTCAAATCCTAACTCATTCACATATCATTCACTAGCTGTGTGATCCTGAGAAAGTCACGGATGCTCTGAGTTTCTTTATCTCTATAACAGGAATAATAAAATCTGCAGGATTAATCTTACAGGCTTCCTATGAAAAGCAAATGAGTTAAGATATGTAAAGCTCTATGAATTGTTATTTTCATCAAAGGCCTGGAAGTTCATCCAACAAATAAGAAATACAAACAGGTTTATTTCCCATCATCTGGTGGGCCTGAATCAGAAGAGATAAGACACTGTGAGGAAGATGGAGCATAGAAATAAAGATGGCCTCACATTCAAACAGTGTGGTCTTAGTTCTCTCAAGAGTTAAAATGTTCCCCAAGGTCACGAAAACACTGTCATTTAGAATAATTCCATATATAATCTCCTAATGGAATAGATTCTTTTTTTTTTTTTTGGTGGGGCAATGAGGGTTAAGTGACTTGCCCACAGCTAGTAAGTATCAAGTGTCTGAGGCCGGATTTGAACTCAGCTACTCCTGAATCCAAGGCCGGTGCTTTAACCACTGTGCCACCTACCTGCCCAGAATAGGCTCTTAATGCAATAGGAGATCAGATCAAAGTGGGTCACTCTTAGTCTCACTCCATCCTGCTCAGACACTGGTCTGGATGGGGTGAGAACAGTGACCCAATATTAAGAAATTGTATGATCAAAGATTTCATTAGCAACAATGCTTGAGGGCCAGACAGAAAGCCAATCAGAACTCTCTAGGACTATCAGAAGGCAGAAATTTGCATTGAACATGCTGAAGGGAAGACCTGAAGTTTCTATCCTCTAGTCCTCTATGTCAGTCTCTTTCTCCCATTCAGAAAATGACTCACTCAGGGCTTTGAAGGAAAAACATAGGAGCACCAGGACTTTAACCTCTCTGCCTTGTCACCTCTCCACAGCATTCTGTTCTTTTCATTGCTACCTGGAAAAGCTGCTGGGTAGCTTAGGTATGGGTAGATAGACATGATTTAAGATGGTGTGATCTCGGTTTGTTTGTTTTTACTGTTGAATAATTCATGTTCAGTGTGTGTGTGTGTGTGTGTGTGTGTGTGTGTGCCATGCAGACCTATGACAGAATCTGCTAAGCAAAAACTCATCCTTTTCTGAGACAGGCCTTAGATCAAGAAATGGAAATGAAATTGCATCAGAAAAAAGAAAGAGAGAGAGAGAGAGAGAGAGAGAGAGAGAGAGAGAGAGAGAGAGAGAGATTGGGAGAGAGGATCTACTGTTGCCTACAATGAAAGAAAACCCAATTACATAGAAGACTCAGGAGAGAAGAAACCATGGACAGCCAGCCTGACATCCCTGGGTCCAGCTAGGTTAGATTCCAGCTATCTCCCTGCTTCAAATCTCTTCCCACTCTAGTCTGCCCTCCCACCTGTGACATAGATCTTCCTAGAGCGCAGGTCATGGGTAGCAAGGTACCACAGTGGATAGAACACCAGGCCTGGAGTCAAGAAGACAAAGAGTTGTATGACCCTGGGCAAATAACTTAACCTTAGATTTTGCTTCTATAAAATGAGCTGGAGAAGGAAATGGCAAATCATGTGCCTTTGCCAGAAAAATGCCAAATGGAGTCACAAAGAGTTGGATGAGACTGAAACAATTGAACAACAACAACAACAACAACAGAAAGTGCAGTTCTTACCCTATCACCCTCCCTCCACCCCATTTAATAAACTCAGTAATTCCCTATTACCTCCAGGATCAAATATAAACTCCCATGTTTGCCTTTTAAAATCCTTCATAGGGCGCAGATAGGTGGCACAGTGGATAAAGCACCGACCCTGGATTCAGGAGGACCTGAGTTCAAATCTGGCCTCAGATACTTGACACTAGCTGTGTGGCCCTAGGCAAGTCATTTAACCCTCATTGCCCTGAAAAAAAATTTTTTTAATCCTTCATAACCTGGTCCCTTCTTACCTTTCCAATGTTTTTGTACCTCACTCCATTCATATACCCTTTGCCCCAGTGACGCTGGCCTCATTGCTGTTGCTCTCACAGGGCACTCCATCACCTGAGGCTGAACGTTTTCCCTGACTGTCTCTCCTATCTGGAATGCTCTCCCTGCTCACCTCTGACCCCTGACTTTGGCTTCCTTCAAGTTTCAGTGGAAGTCCCACCTTGTGCAGGGAAATCTTGTCTAACCCTCCCTAGCTTGGCACCTTCTCTCTGAGATTATATTTAGGTTATCATGTGTATATATCTTGTTTGAACCAAATTGCTTGCATGTTATCTCCCCTATTAGACTGTGGGCTACTTGAGAGCAGGGACTTGGGTTTTTTGCCTTTCTCTGTAACCCCAGTCTTTAGCACAGTACTTGAGTACTTAAGTACTTGACTACTTAATAAATGCTTGTTGATAGCCTTTCTCTGAATAGTGGTGGCCTCAGCTTGGGAGTAGCTATTAACATCTTGTGAATCTCCTTCATACTTCCATGTCAAGGCATGTTCCCCCTACCCAACCCCTATTACTGTAACCCATTGCCAATATTTTTTTTTTACTTAAAAACATCCAAGGTACTTTGTGGGGTAGTAAGTCTCTTGTCACTGATGGCATTCAAGCAAAGGCTAGATATATTTGGGAATTGTTTATAAAGGATTTATCCTTGGGTCAAGGGGTTATATTAAATGGGGAAAGGAAAGAAAAACATGTTTTAGAATGAATATCTTTTGTTCTAGACCCTTGGGATATAATAATGTAGTGTGGGAAAAGTGCCAGTTTGGTTGGCACTTGTGGGGGGGTCCCTTCTAAGCCTGAGAATTTCTCTGACTGCTAAGCCTCCATTCTTTTCCCTCCTCATTCACATTAAATACCTACTATGTGCAAAACTCTTCTCAGCAAAAAACCACCAGGCTATCTGGTCCTTATACTGTCCAAACATCTTAATTGATTCTGTAATGTCCTGGTTTAGCCCCCTCATCATTGTGTTGGTGACAACATTATCTATCTATCTATCTACCTATCTATCTATCTATCTATCTATCTATCTATCTATCTATGGACATTTTGAGAATTAATTCATTTTAATTCATCTTAATTTAAGGAACAACTGTACAATTTTGTAACATATTTATGAGACAGATGAGACAAGGATTGTCCTATAACTCCCCCAAAAGTTGAAAATCAAAACCCTAGTCTCTCTCATCTATTTTGATTATTATCTCCTGTGTCCCAGGACCATAGGTTTTTCTTTGATCAAATGGAAAACTTTTCACCTGAGATTCTACTCCACTCAGGTAGAGAAAATCCCTGCTACATCAAAGGCATCACTATAATCATGAGAGATACAGAGCTGGCTTCTCCACTTACCCACCCCCCACCTACCCCACCTACCCTTCAAGGCTCACTTTTCATGCTTTTTTTTTTCTAGTAGAAACAGATTTCTAAGACTATATTTGCAGAGAAGGTGCTAACCTACATTGGTAGAGGTAGTTTCCTCATTGGGAGTTCAAAAGAATAAAGGACCGTATCATTAACACTAACTCAGCTACTGGAAATCTTTCTAGGACTTCCAAAAAAAAAAAAAAACAAAACCAACCCTCTAAAGTCTCCCCATTGAAAATCACTCTCATCTACCCAAAGATGTCTGGCTCCATCCTGGTCTAGTGTCACAGAGACTGAGCAGCCTATTCCCTCTTTCAAGAAAAGCTGAAGTGAATGGAAAACTTGGCAATAGCAAAATAATGTAACATGAGGGAAAGTAATATACAACTTGGCCAGAGCTTTCAGGCTTACTGTAATATTAACAATAGTGATAGCCCCTTTTTCAAAAGTACTTTCCTCAAAATGGCCCCATGAGGCAGATGGTGAAAGTTTTATGTTCCCATTTTGCATAAGAGGAAACCTGGCTTAGTGGAGTAGAGTCAACGGTCCAGGGTCATGTGACTCATAAGTGGGCGGTCTCCTGATTCCAATGCTCTTTCTGTTACACCATCTTGATTTTCATAAGGTATGTTGCAAAAGCTAAAGAACTCATTCTTTTCCAGACAGATTTTCTCTGTCAATGCCTAGAAACCTCTTCATCCTAGAAGATAATTCTAGCCTTAGACTATACCCACCCATTAGAAGTGTCCTCTGCCTCTGTAGCCTCTCCCAAAATGAATGGGTCCTCCCAGAGTGCCCCCTTAAGGAGAGCACTCAGGTCAGCCAAGTCTCCCTCTTCTCCTATGTCGTCAACAAGTATGTCTGATGGGGAAAGAGGGGGTGGCATACCTTTAGTCCTTCCTTCCCTCATCTGTTGTCTTCTCCCCTTAGAATATAAGTCTCTTGAGGGCACAGACTACCTTTCTATCTGCTTGTATTTACATTCCCAGAGTCTACTACAGTGTTCTATCTATCTATTATCTATGTATTTATCTAATTATCATCTATTTTTAAAAATTTATGACTAGGTAAAAGAGGCCATTCTTTTCCTCATTTCTTACCTAGCTTTAATCACTGAATAGGTATTACCTCAGGCAAACTGAGACCCGTGAAAAGGCCTTAGCTTAAAAAGGCCAAGGTCTCCCCCTACATGGGACCATCTCCACTCATCCTGATGACATATCTTGTCAATAGACCCAGATGGCTCTAGAGGAGAGAGTGAGGCTGGAGACTCACTTAAATCTAATTCACTTGCAAGTCATGACATCACCTTTCTGATGTCATGGTCCTCTTGGAGAGCAAAGGAAAAACAACAACTGTGCCTAACACATTGTTATTGTTGTCCAGTCATTTCCAACTCTTTGTTACCCCATTAGGGGTTTTCTTGGCTAAGATACTGGAGTGGTTTGTCATTTTACAGCTCATTTTATAGATGAAGAAACTGAGGGAAAAAGAGTTAAGTGACAGGATCACACAGCCAGTAAGTGTCTGAGACAGGATTTGAACTCATAAAGATGTCTTTCTAATTCCAAGCTCAGTGCTCTATCCATTGCACCACCAAACTGCCTACTGACTGATTGGGATCATTTTCTTCCCAGGCTATAAAAGGCAGATTTTTACCTCCCCCAAGATAGTCTTAGAATCTATCTAGGAGATATGATAAGTCCTGTTACTTAGATTGAGTCATAGGATCATAGATCTAGAACTGGAAGGGAAGTCAGAGGCCATCTAGTCCAAATTTTTCCTTTTACAGATGAGAAAATGGAGCCACAAGGAAGTAAAATGACTTGACAAGGGTCACACAGGTAATAAGCTCAGAGGCAGGGCTTGAATCTAGGTCCTCTGACTCCAGAGTCAGTGATCCTTCCCCACTCCCACCTTGCTGCCCTGAATCGTATAATGACAGAATTCCAGAGCTGAAAGAAACCCCAGAAGCTTCTAGCCTAATCCCTATCTGAAACAAGAAACCCCTCTACAACACCTCGATGAGTGGTTATTGCTTGAATACTTCCAGGAACAAAGTTCTCACTACCAATTCCAATACCAATACTAAGTTTATTCCAGTTTAAGATCTCTCTAATAGTTAAAAAAGTTAGTCCAACCATTGTATCTTGTAACTATTGTAGGCTTGCAGGTTAATTTGTTTAAAACACCTGCCTAGAAAGCAGGAGATCCTTGGATCAAATCCCCATAAGCCTTGCCCTGGTTAAGAATAGAACATAATGGGGGCAGCTAGATGGCACAGTGGATAGAGCACCAGCCCTGGATTCAGGAGTACCTGAGTTCAAATCCGGCCTCAGCCACTTAACACTTACTAGCTGTGTGTCCCTGAGCAAGTTACTTAACTTCAATTGCCTCACTTAAAAAAAAAAAAAGAACATAATGGAATAGAACAAACACTGGCTTCAAATCCTGTCTCAGAAATATATTACCTATATGACCTTGCCCAAGTCATTTAACTTCTCCCAGGGTCCCTTTTTCCTTATATGTAAAAAAAGGGGTTGAGATACATGCTCCAAAAGACCCCTTCCAGCTGAGTGATCCTTATATTGAGCCCAAATATTCTGTCCTCTTAACTTCAACCCATTGTTCCTCTTTCTGACATCTGGGGTCAAGCAGAATAAGTCCAATCTTTTTTCCATCAGTTAACCATTCAAATACTTAACACAGTTATCATGCTCCCCTCCCCCAATCCTCTAAATCTCTCTTCCAGACAATGTCTCTAGTTCATCTTTGCTTAAGACTAGATTTCTCCACTTCCTTCAGCACCTCCCCCACCATCTTGACCAACTTCTGACATCACTCATATGTAGCTTGCCAGCTACTCTACTAAAATGTGGTGCCCAGAGATGACCACACTTCTCTAGATATGGTCTGACTAGGGAACAAATACAGTGGGACTGTCACTTCCTCTGCCTTGGGCACCAAACCTCCATTAATTCAGTCTACAGAAGGAAATACATACCCATCAGTAGCATTGCTGGAAACCTCTTGTCTACTTTTCAGCAAATGATGTAAGATATACTAAAAGGAGATTCAGTGCACTAGCCATATAACAAAACAAAGGGGGTTGGGGAAAAAGCATGTCACAGGAAAATAAAAATGAAGATGATATTCAGGTGAGGGTTGGACTAAATGTTCTCCAAGATCATTCCACTTCTGAGATCTTACAAGTTTATGTAGAGAAGGAAGGTTCTTGAGTTCATTGACAATTAAAATAACCCAAGATGATTGTAATAAAGAGAAAAGATTCTCACCAGGCTGCCACCTTTCCTAATTAAATCAATGATCAACTGGGCCTAGGTGGAATAGGCAGCCACCTACATAATGAATGTGACTTAAGAGGCACCTAGAAATATCTGACATTTGATATTTCCAGGACTAGAATTCCTTCCTGGCATTAAGAATGATTTCCTGGAGACCTCACTAGAGAAGGAGACCCCCAGAGCCTCTGAATCAGCTGAAGCACCAGTGTCGTCTGGAACTAAGCTCACAGTCTGGTGAGTGGGCTGAGCCCTGGGCAGGGGAGAGACTACAGGGGTCTATGCTGGTGCACAGGTAGAACTTGGATTTTATACCCCTGCTAAGAACCAGGAGGTAGGCTCAAGTAGAAGTGGCCCAGGTGGGGGAGGAGCACAGGCTCTTCGGAGCTAACAACCACAACACACAAAGCTGGTTGATTAGCAAGTTGGTCTGGGGTCATCTAGGACCAGGAAACAGGCTGGGCAAGGGAAGAACCTGATTCTCCTTAAATCATACCACCTGGGACTTCTTAAGCTTGGGTTACTGCGGCCTGGAAACAGTTCCCCACTTTAAGGAGCTAAAAGTCTAGTAAAAGAAAGGCAAGATGAGCCGACAGAGAAAGGTGAGGACCATAGAAAGTTTCTTCAGTAACAAGGAAGACCAAGGGGCACCCTCAGAGGAAGATGTCAACATCAGGGCCCCTATATCTAAAGCTTCCAAGAAAAATACGAATTGGTCTCAGGCCACAGAGGTGCTCAAAAAAAGGACTTTGAAAAAGAATGATTTCCTGGGGCAGCTAGGTGGCACAATGGATAAAGGACCGGCCCTGGATTCAGGAGGACCTAAGTTCAAATCTGACCTCAGACACTTGACACTTACTAGCAGTGTGACCCTGGGCAAGTCACTTAACCCCCATTGCCCCACAAAAAAAAAAGTTAAAAAAAAGAATGATTTCCTAAAGATCTCTGTTAAGTAGAAAATATTTTATCATGAAAGAGAACACATGTTAACCTACTAACAGTCTTTAATACCTTAGCAAGGGGGATTAGTTTATCAGTGTGGAGTAGTAAGTGATAGAATACTGGACTTGAAGTCAAGAAGACCTGTGTACAAATCCTGACTCAGTCACTAATTAGCTATATAACCCTAGACAAGTCACTTTAGCTTCACTATGCCTCAATTTCTTCATCTGTAAAAAGAGGGAGTTGTATTCAATAGCCTCTGTGGTTCCTTTTAGTTCTAAATCTTATGAGCTAAGAATGGGGGTTTGAGAAAAGGAATCACAGGACAAGTTTTTATTTAGATTCTTGAAGGAGGGATTCTGAGTAAACAGCAAGCTCTAAATTCAGTGGGGGAAGTAAATCACAGAATATTACATGTGGAAAGGACCTTGATTTTTTTTTTGCTTGTTTTTTTGTTTTGTTTTGGGCCATGAGGTTTAAGTGACTTACCCAGGGTCACACAGCTAGTGAGTGTTAAGTGTCTGAGGTCAGATTTGAACTCGGGTCCCTCCTGAATCCAGGGCCGGTGCTCTATCCACTGTGCCACCTAGCTGCCCCGAGAAATATCTTATTAGAGGAGAACTCCATTTTGGCCTACTGGGTTCAAAGACCCAGCTTGGCTTTCTCAAAGACTGTCTATGCCAAATAACCTAATAGCATTTCTTTTTCTTTCTTTCTTTCTTTCTTTCTTTCTTTCTTTCTTTCTTTCTTTCTTTCTTTCTTTCTTTCTTTCTTTCTTTCTTTCTTTCTTTCTTTCTTTCTTTTTTTCTTTCTTTCTTTTTTTCTTTCTTTCTTTCATTCTTTCTTTCTCTTTCTTTCTTTCTTCCTTCCTTCCTTTCTTTCACTAGCCTGGTAGATCAGTGAGTATTGTGGATGTAGTATGCTTATATTTTAGCTAAACATTTTTCAAAGTCTCTTATGCCATCCTTTTAGCATAGAGAAATGTGAACTGGATGACAGTACAATTAGATGGATTCAGAATTGGTTAAATGGTGATTAATAGATGGATGTTGGTCTCTAACGAATGACCCAGAGATCTTTTATTGGCACTGTACTGTTTAACATTTTTAATCAATGATGTATGAAGATATAAATAAGATGCCTGTTTGGGACAAGCTGCCTCAGTTTACCCAAATAACTCAAGGAGACCACCAAGTCAAGCAGAGACAGATTTATTACATTTTCATGAGAACAGGCAACCTCAATACCAGGAATGAGGACCGCAATAAGGGGCTCATGCTTTGGATTTTTATAGGGATTTTGAGGCGGGGAAGTCCCCTCGTGTACTAGGTGAGCTCACAATCTAACATCCAATCCTGTCTCACCCAGGGTGCATGCTAACTCATGATCAAGGTATAGAGACATGTATACATGTCCCAGGAACAAGGGGAAAAAGGGGAGGGGGGAACAAGGTCAAACCGAGGGAAGGCAAAAGGCAGGAGTAATGGTGCCAGGAGCTGATATCAGACTTAGGAATATAAAAAGGGAGAGGCAGGAGACATCTTCCTGTCTGGTCATAATTAATCCATGACAAAGACTGTGGGGTTGATATGTATGCAAAGGAGGGGAGAGGGGAGAGGGGTACCAGGCAGAGCAAAAGACATGACTTTTATTACAAGCAGTAAAACTAAAATGGAGCTGACAAGCGATAAGACTATAAACAGAGGCAAATGGAACTAACGAGCAATAAAACTTAGAGACAGATGAAACTGACTATAACAGAGCCTGGGGGCTGGGTACTTTCCAGACCCCATCCTCAGAGTCTAAACTGACTCAAATCCACTTATCCCATATATGCCTATTAAATTTGCTGATGACACAAAGTTAGGAAGGATAGCTTCCTATTACCTTCTCATATTTTCATGAAGGCTACCTTCAATGTGTACATAGACCATTTTTACAAAGTTTTTGCAAAGATAAGAATGTGAGCATAAGAACTGAGCAAATGTTTCTTTTTAGTTGTCTTTTAAAAATTAACACTGTTTGGGGCAGCTAGGTGTCGCAGTGGATAGAGCACTGGCCCTGGATTCAGGAGGACCTGAGTTCAAATCTGACCTCAGACACTTAACACTTACTAGCTGTGTGATCCTGGGCAAGTCACTTAACCCCAATTGCCTCACCAAAAAAAAAAAAAAAATTAAAACTGTTCACCAAAACAAATACATAAACAAACAAATAAATAAATAACACTGTTCATGATCTTTTCCATTCTTTTATAAGTTTTGTCCTCCTTAAGTGAACTTGAAGATTGATACATGGGTGCTTCCAGCATGAATTTTCTCTTTTTATATTGAGCTGTAATTACTTTTCCTTATTTCATTTTCTGGACTGCCATTTTCACTTCCTCATATAGCTACATTAGAAATGCAGGCAACCAAATGTGATTGTTCCCTTATCCTCAATGATGAGACTAGATTGCTATAATAATGCAGGCAGAACTTTTCCAATTCATATCTAATTTGATCTGTAAATGTTCTCAGGATGATTTAATCTTCTGCTTTTAGTCTGTTTGGTCTCCAATCCACTCCAGCTGTCAAAATCATACTTGTAATGCATAGGTAGGACCATATTATTCCTCTGCTAACTCTTCAACCCACAACCCCACACAAAAATTTAAAATTAAAAAAAAAAAAACCAACTCTTCAGTGGCTCTTTATTGACTACAGGACAAAGTAGAAGCTCCTTATCCTAACATTTAAGGCCATTCATCACATGTCTCCAACCAACTTTGCCAGTCATATTTCACTCTATTCCCCTTTCACATACTGTGTCCCAGAAAGGCTAGACTGCTAGCTGTTCTGACACCCATAGCTTCCTGCTTATAATTTCACTTTTTCCTTGGTATTTCCTTCTTCCTAGAGCAGTTTATCTAGATCTTTTTTTTACCCTATACTAGCACTCTATATTGTAGTATTTCAATAATTTTCTAAAATATCCCCAGAGCTGGGCTTAGAAGGTGCTCAATATTTGTTAACTTGAATTAAATTCTCATTGTGTTGATAGGACTCCTAAAATCCTCTTTTGCCTCCTCACTGTAGTAGGGAAGGAACACTCAGCTCTCAAAGGCAATGTCAGGGGAACATATGGTCTACCAAATTCAGAAGGCTTTTAGTAAGAGCCTGGTGATGTCAGTCAACAAACATTCATTAGGCACCTACTATGTGCCAAGCATTGTTCTAAGACCTGAAGATAAAAAGAAAGGAAAAAAAAAACCCAGTCCCTCTTCTCAGAGAGCTCACATTCTAGTGCAAACATACAATCCATCTATTGTTTGAGAACCAGCCAAGTTTAGAGAGTCATATCACTAGGTTGGCCACAGGATGATGACTTTTTCAGCTGGAATGGCTCTCACAGATCATCTTCTATGTCTTATTCTTGAAGTATCAAAGTGCTGAAGAAATCTGACAGTGTCTATTGTCCCAGCCTTATTTCACAAGACTCCCTTTGGACCAAACCCTGTTCCAGCCAGACTGGACTATTTATAACTCTATTTTTACTCCACCCTCTCTCTTTTGCCTCTATTCATTTGTCCAATAGGTCTCTCATGCCTGGAATGCACCTCATTTCTGCATTCATAGCTTATTCATTTATTGTAAATATATGCCTAGACCCAAGTATAGTGAGAACAATAGAGTATTTGATGTTTCCATGGAAAAGTGTTCCTTATTTAAAACACACCATCAACACCCAAATGACAAGAATAATTGCTATAGAAGAAACATTTTAGGAAGACAATTTAAGCTCTACTAAGTCTTAAATCTTTTCTCTCTCCTAAATAGAGCTAAGTATAGTTCCCAAAAGAAATTAAATCAAAATATCTTATTAATCTTTTGATGTATACTGATAACATCAACTTATAAGGATCCACTGAAAATCACATTCAACAGTTTTGTGATCTCAGGGGGTCTTTCTCCAATAATATCAAAATGCCATTTAGATACCATATGTGAAAAATTCTTAAAATACATGAAGAAAAAGTTCTAGAATGAAGACTTCAAGACTTCAATTCCAAAGGTCACATTGAACCAATGCATGATACTAATACCTAAAATCATCTTGACTTCCTCCAAGCAAGACACATCAGGCATAAAGATATCACAAAGAAGGTTATATCTGAATATAATGAAACTTACTGGCATCTTGAAATCAAAGCTAAATGGAAAGACCATATATAAAACAATTAACACCTATGCAGTGGCTATCTTAATGTACACTTTATGAACTGTAAAATGGACCAGAATAGATTCGGGGAAGTATTCTAAGCCAAAACCCATATGATATTAGCAAAACGCCAGGCCCATCAACCTAAGATATAGATTAGCATATATCTTATATAATTATATGTTATATATAATAATATTAATATAACATCAATATTTTCTTACCAAACGAAGAGTTTTGCTAGAAATTCTTAAAGTACATCTTCAAATAAGTCAAAAACCTATGCAAAAATTTCTAGAGCAAGTGGACATTACTTCACTAAGCAATAGTAAAGGATGATAACAGATACATGGCACTAGAAGGAAAGAAGGAAGGGAAGGAGGGAGGAAGGAAGGGAGGAAGGGGGGAAGGAAGGAAGGAAACAAACAAACTTTTATTAAGTACCTACTATATGCTAGGGACTTTCCTAAGTGCTTTACAAATATGATCTCAATTGAATTTCACAACAACCATGAGAGGTAGATGTTATTATCATCCCCATTTTATATATAAAGAAACTGAGACAGATAGAGGTTAAGCGATTCGCCCAGGGTCATACATCTAGCAAATATCTGCAGCAGAACTGAACCAAGGTCTTCCTGACTCTAGACCCAGAACCCTATCCACTGTTCCAGCTAGCTACCACTGGATTTGTCTAATGTACCTGAAAGTAGTTTACCTCCAGATGGAATTGACAAAATAGGTAAGATATAAGAATGAAATTAAAAGGCCCTTCACTGAGTATCATCCATAGGACTACAACCTATAACCTAATAAAGAATCATAGAATAAAGGGCTGAGTTATACAGATTTTTTATTTTAAAAATGAAGGAGAGGGGGCAGCTAGGTGGCGAAGTGGATAGAGCACCGGCCCTGGAGTCAGGAGTACCTGAGTTCAAATCCGGCCTCAGACACTTAACACACACTTACTAGCTGTGTGACCCTGGGCAAGTCACTTAACCCCAATTGCCTCACTTAAAAAAAAAAAAAAACTAAAAATGAAGGAGAGCTAGGTGGCACAGTGGATAGAGCACCAGCCCTGGATTCAGGAGGACCTGAGTTCAAATCCGGCCTCAGACATTTAACACTTACTAGCTCTGTGACCCTGGGCAAGTCACTTAACCCCAATTGCCCAGCAAAAAAAAAAAAATGAAGGAGAGAGGCAGCTAGATAGCACAGTAGATAAAGCACCGGTCCTGGATTCAGGAGGACTTGAGTTCAAATCTAACCTCAGACACTTGACACTTACTAGCTATATGACCCTGGGCAAGTCACTTAACTCTCATTGACCTGCAAGAAGAAGAAGAAGAAGTTTATAATGGCAATTCAAGAGTAAGTCATTGCTACCAGATAATACAAAACAATTTATACTTAAGGAAACCAAAAGTAGTGATCAGCAAAATTTATTCTAGGAAATGTTAGAAACTGTATAACTCATTGTTTCAAGTTATTAAAAAAAACACCAGGGGGTGAAGCCAAGATGACAGAGGAAATGCTGTGACTCTCAGAGCTCCCAATAGATCTGTCCACATACCACTAAAAATGCCATAAGACAACTCCTGGAGCAGCAGAATCCACAAAAGAAAAGAGTGAGATCATTTTCTAGTCAACATAGCTTAGAAATTCGGCAGGAGGGGTCTCTTATACCTGGGTGAGAGAGGATTTCAGTGAGTGCCATGCAGATCCAACCCCAGGTAGGCCCCTCCTCCAGAGTCTTGAAATCTTCAGCATCTGCAGCTTCTTCTGAATCTCAGCTCACAGAATGTTGAAAGGGCCCAGTGGTTGCTCAGGGGGAAATAGTGGGGGTCTCTGCAAGAGCAGACTTGAGTGGCAGAGGCCCAGTAGGGGAGGGGCACAGGCATGCCAAGCTTGTGGACCACAGAGAATCAAATTTCAATCAGATTTCTGCTTCCAGGTTAAAGAACAAGCAGGCCCATGGTTACTAACAGGCCAGGTAGGCTGAGAACGAGCCTCTCCTTAAATTGTACCACTTGGAACCCCCTGAAGTTTGGGACAGTGCATCCTGGAAGCAGAGTTCCACATTAAGAAGGAGTTAAAAGTCAAGAAATAGGTGAGCAAGATGAACAGGCAGAGAAAGCAGCAGATCATCAAAAGTATCTTTGGTGGCAAGGTAGATCAAAATACACTCTCAGAAGACAATAATAACAAAGTCAAAGCTCCTACATCCAAAGCTTCCAAGAAAAATGTGAATTGGTCTCAGGCCATGGAAGTGCTCAAATAACTTTGAAGACAAAGAGAGGTAGAGGAAAAATGGAAAGAGAAATGAGAGTGATGCAGGAGGGTTATGAAAAAAAAAAGTCAACAGCTTGAAAAGTCAAACTGGTCAAATGGAAAAGGAGATGCAAAAGCTCTCTGAAGAAAATTATTGCTTAAGAATTAAGATAGAGCAAGTAGAAACTAATGACTTTATAAGAAATCAAGACACATTAAAGCAAATCCAAATGAATAAAAAAATAGAGGGCAATATGAAATATCCCCTTAGAAAAACAGCTGACCTGGAAAATAGATCCAGGAGAGATAATTTGAAAATCATTGGACTACCTGAAAACCATGACCAAAAAAAGAGCTTAGACACCATCTTCCAAGAAATTGTCAGGGAAAATTGCCCTGATATTCTAGAAGCAGAAGGTAAAATACAAATTGAAAGAATCCACCGATCACCTCCTAAAAAAAAATCCCAAAATGAAAACTCCCAGGAACATTATAGCCAAATTCCAGAGATCCCAGGTCAAGGAGAAAATATTGCAAACAGCTAAAAATAAACAATTAAAGTACTGTGTAGCTACAGTCAGGATAACCCAAGATCTAGCAGCTTCTACATTAAAGGATCAGAGGGCATGGAATATGATATTCCCAAGGGTAAAAGAACTAGGATTACAACCAAGAATCACCTATCCATCAAAACTGATTATAATCTTTCAGGGGGAAAAATGGAACTTCAGTGAAAAGGAGGACTTTCAGATATTTGTGATGAAAAGACCTGAATTGAATAGAAAATTTGACTTTCAAATACAAGACCCTAGAGAAGTATAAAAAGGTAAACAGGAAAAAGAAATCATGAGGAATGTTAAAAGGTTCAACTGTTTGCATTCCCACATGGGAAGATGATACTTCTAACTCATAAGAACTTTCTCAGTATTAGGGCAGCTGAAAGGAATATACTTAGACAGAGGGCACAGGTGTGAATTGCATATGAAGGGATGATATCTGTAAAGCATTTTTTTTTGTTTATCCTTTTTTTGTGGGGCAGGCAGGGTGGGGTGGCTTATGTCTGGGGCTGGATTTGGGCTCTGGTCTCCTGGGTTCAGGGCTGGTGCTTTGTCCACTGTGTCACCTAAGGTGGCGCAGTGGATAAAGCACCGACCCTGGATTCAGGAGTACCTGAGTTCAAATCCGGCCTCAGACACTTGACACTTACTAGCTGTGTGACCCTAGGCAAGTCAGTTAACCCCCTTTGCCCCGCAAAAAAAAAATCAATGTGAAAAAATTTATTTTTTTACAAGTAACTTGGGGAAAATTCTAAATAAATAATTTCTTTTAAAAGAAGGAAGGATAGGAACACTCTCAGTCAGCATGGTGCAAGAACCCTGTCCATCCAAAGAAGTTAACCAGAAGTGTGAACTCTAGAGGCCACAGAGCTGTTGGAGCTGCAAGAATTCACAGGTTGACCTAGAGTTTTCTATGCCAGGGGAATTCACACCTTCTGTAGGAGGCCCCCAATGGGTGGATCCACCTCCTATAAAAGCAGAACATCCTTCAGTTCAGAAGCACTGCCTTCAGTGTAACTGAAATCTCTTCCTCTCAGTTGCTACAGAAAAGAAGCAGTTGGAGAGAGGAGAATGGCTGCTGCTATGGAAATGCTGCAGAAACTGCAGAAGGAAATCACCTGTGATATCTGTACAAGCTACTTCTGTGATCCAGTCACAATTGAGTGTGGGCACAGCTTTTGCCAAGCATGTCTCTCCTTGATCTGGAGAGTTAGAACTACCAACTTCTCTTGTCCAGAATGCAGGCAAGTGCCCCAAATCAGAGAATTCCCGGCTGTCAATGGGTGCCTGGCAAAGCTGACTGAGGTGTGCAAAGAGCTCAGCTGCCAGCTTTTGCAGAGTTCTGAAGGACAGCACCAGTGTGCCTCTCACAAGAAAATCCTCAAGCTCTTTTGCGAAGATGACCAGACAGCAGTCTGTGTGAGATGTTCCCAAAGCCCAGAGCATGGGGCTCACATGCTTTCTCCTGTAGAAGAGGCTGCTCACAGATGCAGAGAGAAGCTCCAGCACATCCTGAGTCAGGTGGCGAAGACAGTGGAGGAAGCTGAGACACTTCTTGCTAAGGAGGAGAGACCCGATGTAGACTGGCATTGGATTATCAATGCAGAATACTACAAACTGCAGGAATTCCTGTTGGAGGAAGAATTCCGGTGTCTTAAAAGGATAGGGCAAGAGCAAAGGACAACACAGGAAAAAATCTCCCAACATATGCAAAGGCTTCAGAGGCTCATAGAAGATCTGCAGGAAGCAGGCCACAAATCCAATGTGGAAATGCTACAAGATGTCAAGCAGTTGCTGGGAAGGAGTAAGTCACTGTTGCTCCAAAGGGACAAGGCTGTCACCCCAGAGATGAGAGAATATGCCATTCCTGTCATGATAGAAATGCTGAGCCAATTCAGAGTGGACATCACAATTGATCCTAAATCGGCCTGTTCATATGTGACTGTTTCTGATGATCTGAAGAGTATAAAGGCTGAAGAAGGCTGGCAGGTGGACACTGAGGATCCTGAAAACTCTTCTTACTATAGTTTGCTTGCTGACCAGGCCTTCAGCTCAGGCAGACAGTACTGGGAGGTGGATGTGAGTCAACTACCTCAGTGGATCCTGGGGGTCTATACCCCCTATTTAAGGAGAAAAAGGGGCAGGAATGTGGATTCCTGTGCCTCTGTCTTCCTGCTTCGATGTGTCAAGAAAGAAGATGATTACTATTTGCAAACCTGTCCTGAATCATTGAACCATCGAGTGAAATGCCCTGTACCCAGGGTCGGGGTCTACCTGGAATACAAAACTGGCACACTTGTCTTTTTCAATGTTTGCCAGGGCTCCCTCATTTACAGTTTCCAATCTTTACCCTTCATAGCACCCATCACACCCATCTTTTGCCCTGGCCCCCCACTTCCAGGAACAAAGTCTGGTCCCATGACTCTCTGTCCTGCCAACTTTCCTTGTGCTTGTTCCTAGTCATCTCTCTGATCATTTCTTTTTTTGCAGGGCAATGAGGGTCAAGTGACTTTCCCAGGACCAAATAGCTAGTAGTAAGTGTCAAGTGTCTGAGGTCAGATTTGAACTCAGGTCCTCCTGAATCCAGAGCCCGTGCTTTATCAACTGTGCCACCTAGCTGCCCCCTCTCTGATCATTTCTACAGAGAGGAGTTCTCCACTCATCTCAGGCTTCCTGCCTGTGGTCCTTCAGTTTCCACCCTTCCACACCAAGAGGACGAGCTTTGCTTACTTCATGATAAAGGAGTGACACCCTGCTCACAATCTGGAAACTTGCCTTTCACACTGCAAACTGAAGGGGATCATTCCCAAGGATTTTGTGCTCTCTTCTTCTCAGTGGATCCTGTCTACTTATGAATTGTCATAATAAATCAACCCTGTTTCAGCAGGTATCAAATGCTCACAGGGTATGGTTTCCATATGCTTGTATTTTCTTTTCTTCCTAGAATTTGTCAGACCTATGAGGTCAATAGATTTCAACCTCTCAGTCCTATAGCCTTGAATTAACAGCAAACCTTCCTTTCTCTCTTATTAACATAAAAGGAAATAAATTTGAGCATTCACTGTGCTTTTATATTAAAAAAAACTCCTGCTATTCTTCTTTTATATCTAATGTTCTATGAATTATTGTATAGATGGATAAAACAATTTTCTTTTGTTGTTGAATAAAAATGTTAGGATATAAGCTAATACTTGGGCAGATATGAGGTGGTGGCTAGAATTATACATCAAAATCTTGATGTCTTTCATGGTTCAACTGATGACAAAACCCCATACTACAAATGTAAACCCCCAGAATATCCTGGAAAACTTAACCTATAAACTATTGGGGAGCTAGACCATTATCTATTTACTCTAGACCCTCATTATTTGATTCATGACCCCTATAATCATCAGGTCTTTTCTTTTTTCTTCATACAATAAAATCTTCCAAAGGATCCTTTCTAGGCTCTGCTCTCCAGATACTTTCTACTACTGCTTTGTAGGGCTTACTCTATGGATTCCCCTTTTCCATTATTCCTCATTCTCAGAACAATGCCTATTATTGCAAGTATCAGACAGGACACAACCCCATGGTAGGGCACCTCCCACAACACTGATCTATATCCTTTCATTGACCTTTATTAAAAATCTCCCTGTGTCCATGCTCTCCTACTCCTCCGGGGGTCAGTTGACCCCAGGGGTTCCAAATCCCTTCTTCCTAGGTGTGATGAAATAATGGGATTTCACAGATACTCAAAGACCCACCTGGAGATTAATCTAGACTGATTGAATCAAGTGAGAGTGATCGACTGCTGATTAGCCTACTTCAAGTTAACTGGATTGTAATCACACCTGGCTATCCCTTAAAAAGGTATTGTTCTCAGAAGCTAGACTGAGAACTCAACTTGAGAACACCTTCAAAACCAATGGATTTGGATGACACCAACCAATCAGCTTGAAGCAGTGTGTAAGGACTGACTCTGTTCCAGACCTATAAAAAGCTTCCACAATCAGCTTGCTAGGGAGTTCCTGATTAAAGCAGGCTGGTGGAGGAGGACTTGAGGAAGAACCCAACCAGGCTGGAACTCTAGGCTAGATAGACCTTTTCTTAACTTTCTGAATTCTGTGTTAATACCTGTATGCTTTAATAAATGTTTAATGCCCAAAGACTGGTGCTGAAGCTTCTAATTTAAGGCAATCACATAATATAGATTTTAAGCATCACATAGGACAAGTAGACTTTTCAGGCACCAAATCCTCAAGGTCTGACCCTGGTAAGCTCTTCATCTCCCTTCATCCACAGAAGTATTCATCAGTGGAACCCTCTTCCACCTCCAAAGTAAGATCTCCCTCTTTTCTTCCTCCTTTTCAATCTTTCCTTCCTCCTCTTCACCCACTCTCCTATAGACTCTTCTCTTTTTGAGACCACAGAAGTCACCTTTCCTTCATTGCTAGCTCTTTATTCAACTCCAGCACATCTCTCCTATCTATCTTCCTGTTCCCTCCCCACCCCTCTTTCATTTATCCCTCCCATGTTGTAATGTAGTCTTGCAAAAGAAGCATTTACTTGTAGCTAGGGAGATTGCAGGTCTGTCAATAATGCACTCCTCCCCCCCACCCCGCCACTTCTTCCTTCACTGTTACCTTCACCTAGGCCATTATGATGGACCAAACTACTGCCTACAGTCTCCCTGATGGAACATTTATTGATGCAAATTTAAGAACAACATTTTAAATAAATGTCTCCAAACCAAATACTCATAATCTCCAATCCTCATGGGATGAGAAATTTTCAATACATAAAGACCCAGGCAAGGAAATTTTTTAAAATCATGTAGGAGCAAGATGTGGTACAGATGATCATGGTTTTCCTGTCTGCTAATAGAAAGGTACCAAGGATGCTTTCAATGAGTGTAAAGAAGATGAACCTACATCCTAACAGTTTTATTCAACATCAGAAAGCAACTGTTTTATCTATCTATGCAATAGTCCATTAAGTATTAAATAAAAAGGAATAATAGTAGGATATAGATTTGTTCAGGGACCATTTGTATCTGAAACCCATCACAAAGATGAGAAGAATGGGATAATATCAAGAATGACATTTGGGAACAGGATGAAACTTGTATCATCCTTGTCATACTGTCTACTACTGGAATCGTCCCAAAGATGCTTTGAAGGAACATGCAAAAGATGAGCTTCTACTCCAATGCTTTTATTCAATTATAAAAATGCAGTCATTTTATCTACCTATGCAAAGTTCACAGATAGTAAATGTAAAAGAATCATAGGAGAATAGCAACTTATACCAGAACCATTTCTAGCTAAGCTCCATTAGAAAAGATAAAATAAATGATAAGAATGATAACAATCATCATCAGCATAATAGCCACCATTTATATTGTTCTTTCAGATTTGCAAAGTGCTTTACAAGGCAAGGGTTGGTCCACTTTTTATTTCTTTATTGCTGTACTTTGCACTAAATAGATGCTAAATAAATATTTGTTGAATTGTGCTGGGAAAAAAGTGCATTCATTCAAAAGAAACAGAAAAAGGAGAAATTTGTGAAATGTAGTCTGGATCTGGGACATAGGACCTGGGTTCAAATCCCATCAGTGACACTTAATATCTGAGTGATTGTGGACAAGATATTTAACCTCAATGAATCTCAATGTCTTCACCTGTAAAATAAATGGATTAGATTAGATCACCTCTGAAGTACTTTTCAGATCTTAATCTCTAATTCTCTTATTCTATGATCCTAGTTTACAGGGAGGAGGAAGAGTGTAAAGAGGGTTGGACTTGGAATCAGGAAGACTTGGATTCAAATCCCATTTCAGACACCTTTTAGCCTTGTGATGATGGGCAAGCCTCAATTTTCTCATCTATGAAATGGGGATAATAAGCCTGAAATACTTACTTCATAGTATTGTTGTAAGGATCAAGTGACATAATGTCTTCATTCATTCATTCATTCATTTATTTATTCATTCATCCATTCACTTATTTATTTATTCATTCATTCACTTATCTATTTACTTATTCATTCATTCATCCATTTATTCATTTATTTATTGAACTTTTGTGGGGCAATGAGGGTTAAGTAACTTGCCTAGGGTCACACAACTAGTAAGTGTCAAGTGTCTGAGGCCACATTTGAACTCAGGTACTCCTGAATCCAGGGCCAGTGCTTTACCCACTGTACCACCTAGCTTTCCCTGACATAATGTATTTAAAGCAACTCAAAAACTTAAAGCACTCTATGTATTGGCCATTTATTATTTTGGATGGAACCCATTGTGCTGAAGGGTAGGAAAGCTCAGGGCTCCAAAGATTAAGGATTGCATGGCTCATCCTTCTGAACTTCTCCTTTCAGTTTTTTGTATCCATGATATCCATCACTTGTAATTCTAAACCTTGATATGAGTATTGGAAGGTTATATCTTTGGGTTAGGGACTGTTTTTACCTTTCATTAAATCCCTAGTGCTTAGCATGTAGTAGATGCTTAAGAAATATTTGCTGAGGGACTGACTTACAATCATCATGACTCCTACAGAGACCCGGGTGATCAGAAAACTCACCAACAGGAAACTTAGCCCCAGATGAAAAATTAATTTTGTGAAGAAGCTTATATTGAATCATTTTGCTTCAATTTTTCCCATTGATAAAATAGAAGGCTGATTGTATTAAGTGAAGCATAAAACATGGAGACCTATGTTCAACAAAGGGTTTTGGTTTTGGGGGGTTTTGGCCACCATCATGGAGTTGTAATATAGAGAATTGTCATAGGAGGAGCCTCTCTAGAAGAAAAGATATTCTAGGTGTTCCTATTTGTGTATGACATTTTGCTAATTACACACAACCTCATGATATTCCCAAACATCCTCAATGAGATCCAAAATTACTGAAATGAGAATGTTTTAACAATCTATTGAATAAAAATAAAATGAATGAAGAATCTGTATTGCTATACCATAAAATGTATTTGGATGAGTGGTACATTGAGATAGTCTACCAGTTTTTATTGTTTAGTCATTTTCAGTCATGTCTGTCTCTTTGTGACCCTGTTTAGGTCTCTCTTGGCAAAGATAGTGGAGTGGTTTGCCATTTCCTTCTGTGATGAGTAAAACTAAATGTGTGGTCACCTTAAATTAGAAGCTTTTAGCACAAGTCTTTGGGCATTAAGAATTTATTAAAGCATAGTAAAGAGAAAACATATGGAGTTCAGAAAGTTTAAGAAGAAGCCTATTAGGGGCAGCTATGTGGCACAATGGATAGAGCACCAGCCCTGGAATCAGGAGTACCTGAGTTCAAATCTGCCTTCAGCCACTTAACACTTACTAGCTGTGTGACCCTGGGCAAGTCACTTAACCCCAATTGCCGAAGAAGAGGAAGAAGAAGAGGAAGAGGAGGAAGAGGAGGAAGAAGAAGAAGAAGAGGAAGAAGAAGAAGAAGAGGAAGAAGAAGAGGAAGAGGAGGAAGAGGAGGAAGAAGAAGAAGAAGAGGAAGAAGAAGAAGAAGAAGAAGAAGAAGAGGAAGAGGAAGAAGAAGAAGAAGAAGAAGCCTATCTACTCTATGGTTCAGCCTGACCTCCTTCTTCTCCTTCCCTTCCACCACGATGAGGTTTCAGGTTTCAGCCACGGAAAAAAGACAGAGCCAGGGAGCCAGCCTTGCTTCCTATTTCCTGCCTCCCTCCCCAGAAGAGGCTATCTTTTAAGCTGCTTGGTTAGTTTTGTTCACTGGATTTTAGGGTGGTCTCCTTGTTGAGTTCAAAATCGTTAGCTTCTGAGAACAATACCCTATTTAGGCCCAGGTATGGTTTTGATTTAATTAACTTTAAGTACATTCTCAGTCAGTCTCACTTAATTCAATCAATTCTAAATCTCCAGGTGGGCCAAATCCCATTATTTTCTCACACTTCTCCAGTTCATTTTACAAATGTGGAAACTGAGGCAAACAGGGTTAAGTGACATGCTTAGGGTTACACAGCTAGCAAATGTCTGAAGACAGATTTAAACTCAGGAAGATAACTCCAGGCTGGATGTTATATCCACTATGCCAGATGCTGCTTAAAAGGGCAAAAGAGAGATATATGGTGGGCCTAAGTAATCTGGAGAATATTACCAATGATGCCTTATATGGAAAAAGCAACATGAAAAGCATCATCCAGGAAACGTATGTTTGGAAAAGGAGATGGGCCAATCATGACCACCCAGATATTGTACTGATCTTGATGGAATGATAAAAGACCTAGAGGAAGACTTTTAGTATGTTGGGTAGATCCTCTATGAAGGTTTGCAGGAGAACATGAACAAGAATCATACAGTATGTGAAGGTGTGCATGCAATTTGACTCTATCACTAGATGGTATTAGGAATCCATTGAAGTATACTGAAAATGGAGAATGTCACCCATTACTTAATCTGACTAACATGAAGATAAATGAAGGGACATCTCAGAAAATGCTCCAAGATCCTTAGAAAGAAGATACTCTCCCAGGGAAAGGATTTTGTTTACTTATTGGAAAACATTTGTGAAAGGTTCCTATGGAGATAGGGCCACCATAGAACTTGATCATTCAAAGCAGAGCAAGACTGGAGGGTATGGTGACCAGTGGAGAGGTTACTTGATGTTTACTGATTCACCTTGATGTAATGGTACCATCTTGGCAAGTTTTAAGATTTACTACTGCCATGGCTAGAGGAAATTTTACTGATATTGTGGCATCCAGTGACAATTAAGCTGAACTCTCAGCATCCCCAGAGAACTTCCTCAGTGTAACCCAGCAGCTGCCAGTTCTGGATGAGATTTATTGCTATGAACTATAGGGCACATAACCAGGCCTGATTTATGGGAATGGGCAAAGATCAGGGGAACCCAGCTGATTTTTGATGACTTTTTCTTCCCTGAGCAGCAGTTAGACTGTTATTTTCTTTCCACCCTGGAAATTTCCCTAACCTAGGAGAGCCATCCTGGGGAAAAGGGAAAACCCTATTTGTTCAGCTCATTTTGGTGTCATCAAATGGACACTTACCAGCTCTGGCAAAGACCTGGGCAGATCCATTTGTTTGGAAGTTGCTCCTTGCTGAGAGCTTCCCAATGGTTCCCTGGCATTGTGTACAATGCTATAATTGCAGCCTTCACAGCTGTCAGCCAAGGAGACAGCCCAGAAAATGAGGCTGGTTCAGTAAATATTTAACCAAATTATGCAAAGCATGTTGCAAAAGAGACTCAGCTGCAAAGATTAGGCCTGAGTGGTAGGAGAGCCCTTCATCCAAAGGAGCCTTGGGGGAGGGGGGGGAAGGGGGAATCCCTCCTTCTCTGTCTCAGAGGGAAACCTGAATCCATGGCTGTTGGCTGAACCTTTGAGCAAGCTGCAGTGGTCTGGGGGTTGCCAAAAGCTGGGAGCCAGGCTTTCTGTCTTGATTCATTCAGGTTTACACCAACTCACTTCACATGGCTATAAGTAAATGATGCTCCAGGAGCCAGACGTGGGGGATTAGGATGGGAGTCACACCAATTATCCCTGGAGAGCTGGCAGTTATACTGAGTAATATGCTAGGCTTCCTCCCACGACCCTTAGGGGATTCCAACAATAATTGTCTTGGCAATGTAGGTTTTCACTCTGAGGCCTTGGGCAAATCATTGAATCTCTTTTTTCCTCAGTGTTCCCAGATGTAAATTCATAGACCAACTTCCATTCAGAGAGAGGTTGCCAAGAGTGGCCCAGGGATCCAAATTTGGCTATTTGGTGTTTAGCATTTTTATCAATGGCTTAGACAAACATATAGATGAACATGCTCTGTCAAATTTGCAGGTAGCACAAAGCTGAGAAGGATAGCTAACACACTAATCAGCAAGGTCTTTTTTCTGGGATAGAACAGTGAGACAATTCCAATAAGATGAAATGTAATAGGAAGAATTATAATTGTTTCTCTAAGTCTAAATTGGTTTCTTTGCAACTTCCTGTTATTGTCAGAAGCAGGACAAGTCTAATCCCTCTTTCACATGATGCCCCTTCAAGTACTTGCAGATGGTCAACACATCTCCTCCACTGTGTTCTCTTCTCCATGTTAACCATTTCTGGTTACTTCAACGGTTCATAGTATTTACTACAGTCTCAAGTCCCTTCATTTTCCTGGATATGCCAGCTTATCAATATCCTTCCTTCCTTCACACACACACTATCTCACCTTCCAACTCTACCTGTGCACTGGCCATCCCCTATTTCTCTAACCTCACTTCCACCTCTTGGGATCCCTGGCTTTCTTCAAGATTTAACTCCAATGCCACCTTCCCCAAGAAGTCTTTATTAGTCCTTCTAGTAACCAGCACCTTCCATTCTAAGGTTATCATACATCTACTTGGTATGTGCCTATTCATTTACATGTTATCTCTCCCATCAGAATGTAAACTCCTTGAGGGTAGAGATGATTTTTGCTTTTTCTCTGTATCCCCAAAACTAACAGAGTGCTTAGAATATTAGTAAGCACTTAATAACTATTTCTTGATTGATTAGTAGTGAGAACTGAACACAACACTCCAGATGTGTGCTGACAAGGGTAGAATACAGCATAACTTGACTGCCACATCATACTGTTTTCAAGTCAAGAAGTATATATTAAGTACCTGCTATATATCAGGCACTATACTACGTACAAGGGATGCAAAAAAAAGGGCAAAAAACCAAAAGGTTTTTTGACTCATATTGAGTGTGTAGTTCAGTAACATGCCCATTGTTATTTCAGTTGAACAGCTGTCCAAGTGGAACTCTCCCCTATTGTACTTGACCCAGGTGTAAGATTTTACATTTAGATTTATTAACTTTCATCTTGATGGACTCAGACTAATATTCTCATCCTTCAAGTAAACTTCACCATTGATTGGATATGAGATGCTAGATAGAGAGAGGGAAAAATCAATGACAAGCCCAAGGTTGCAATTGTGGGAGACTAGAGAAATTGTGTTATCGAAGAGAAAGGCAGGGGCAGCTAGGTGGCACAGTGGATAGAGCACCGGCCCTGGATTCAGGAGTACCTGAGTTCAAATCCAACCTCAGACACTTGACACTTACTAGCTGTGTGACCCTGGGCAAGTCACTTAACCCCCATTGAACCGTAAAAAGGAGAGAGAGAGAGAGAGAGAGAGAGAAAGGCAGTAAAGTAAAAAAAAAGAGCAGGATTGGAAGGAAAAGTAATGAATTAAGATTGGGGTGCATTCAGTTGGAGATGGAACATGGTTTTTTGGTTGTTTTTTTTTTAATGAAGAAGGCAATTTATTAGTGAATCCGGTGTGGTCTGTCCTAATGTTTCTTGTTGGCAGCAGCCACCTGTCCAGTGATTCTGTCCAGGTCTCTCTGTCCCTGAGGTGTCAGCTTCCGGCCCCTGTCCTTGTCCTTCTCCACCATCTTGAGGCCTTCCAGGGCCTGCTGGACCCTCCAGACCATGCTCTTGGAGCCTCTGCTGAAGTGACTGGGCATGACCCCATTGCTCTGGTGCCCGCTGTAGATCTTGGTCATGGATCCCACCTCTGACCCTGCCTCGGAGGTACAAGTGGCATGCGGTGGAGGCAGCCGGGATGTAGAACCAGTTCTTATCATAGGGTGCCAGATCCTTGTGTTTGGCCAGCTTGACTGTGTCCACCCATTCGGGGACTTTCAGCTTCCTTGACTTTTTCAGGAAGGCGGCCAGGACCCAGATGAACTCCTGCTGGTTCATGTCCTTCATCGTAACTCCGGACATCGTGGGGGCTCTGCACAACCAGCCAGGGGAAAGGAATGGAACGCGAAATTTAAAGAAAGAAGCTAGAAAGGATGAGAAGCTCATAAAAACGTCAGAGCTAGAAAGACATATTTGAAAGTTATCTCCTGAGGGTCATAGCTGAAGCCATGGGCACAAATGTGATTGCCTAGGGAGAAAGTATATAGAGGACTGAGGGCAGAACCTCAGGGAACATTCATGTCATGGAATAAAAGGGAGTTAAAGAATCAGCAAAAAAAAAAAAATGATCAGAGAAGGAGTGATTGGAGAATAGGGAGAAAGAGATCCAGGAGAGTATGGTGCCTCAAAGCTGAGGGAGGAAAAGTATCCAGTATCAACTGTGTCCAAAGTCACTGAGAAGTCAAGGAAGATAATCATAAATAAAAGTCATAGGATGTTGTGATGAGGCTATCAATGATGACCTTTGAGAGAGCAGTTTCAATATAATAGTGAAGGGGAGGGGTGGAAGGTAGATTGCAAGGAGTTGAGGAAAGAGTGGGTAGTGAAGAAGTGAATTCATCAGTGTTGACGACTTTTCCCAGGATTTTAGCGGTGAAAAAGAGGAAAAGGGACTATAGATGACGAGTTGGATGGAGTAGAAATGTCAAGGCAAGGGGCTTTAAGAATAGAGAGGCCTTTGTAGGCAGTAGGGAAGGGGCGAATGGACAGAGAGAAACTGAAGAGGAACAAAAGACATCCTCACCGTAGGAAAGCATTTGGAAAATACCCACACATACATGGCACTGAATCAATAAAGGAATACAGTCTCTGTCCTTTAGCAATTTATGATCTAAGATAGCAACATCAAGGAAGATAAACATACGAAAGAACATGAAGAGGCACACACAGCTGTACAAACACTGGGTGATTTATAACTTCAACAAATAACATTTGTACATAAGCTACAAATAGTGGTGCAAGGAGGCTGGTGTGGTAGAAAGTAAAAAGTGAAATGCCTGAGAGGCACCTTTTGGGAATAAGTAATGACCTTGGTCATAGCTACTTGCTGTGGTAGAGTCAGTGTGTCCTCCATTTAAGAAAAGAAGTCCCGGGGAGCTAGGTGGCACAGTGGATAAAGCACCAGTGCTGGATTCAGGAGGACCTGAGTTCAAATCTGGCCTCAGATACTTGACAATTACTAGCTGTGTGACCCTGGGCAAGTCACTTAACCCTCATTGCCCTGCAAAAATAAAAAAGAAAGAAAGAAAGAAAAGAAAAGGAATAGAAAAGAAATCCCAAACTTATAGCTAAGTTAAAAGATTCCTATTTACTTTTGAGTAAGATTTGTCACAGGATTTTTTTTTCCCCCAAATAGTGAGCTCATTCATTCATTTATTCAACAGATATTGTTGGGTTTCTCCTCTGTGTCCAGCACTGCATTTATGCTTTGAAGTCATAGCATCATAGAGTTTCAGAGTTGGAAGAGACTTCACAGGGAATCTTTTTCATCTGAGATAGATCTGGGACTTTTAGTGAACTACAAGCTCAATATGAGTCTCCCAGTGCAACATGGCGGTCAAAAAAAGCTAATGAGATCTGAGGCCTCCTCAGAGGAGGCACTGTGCCCAGAACATGGAAGCTGCTGTGGTCAGACCATAGATCTAGGGTAGTGTGGTCCATTCAGAGTATCATATTTTAGCAAGGGCATTGACAAGCTGGAGCTTGTTGAAAAAAGGGGTAAGAAGGATGGTCAAAGCTTCAAGACTATACCATGCCAAGATTGTCTGAAGGACAAGGAATTTTTAGCCTGGAGAAGAAAAATCTTATGGGGGTGATGAGGGTGGTAATAATAACTATTTTTGAGTATTTGAAGGGTTGCCTTGTGGAAAAAAGATTAGATTGATTTAATCTGGCACTAAAGAACAGGAACAGGAACAATGAACAGAAATTGAAAGAGGCAGATTTAGGTTTAAGTCTGATGGAAAAAAAAACTTCCTAACAGAAAGAGCTACTTCAAAGTGGAATGGGTGAGCCTGGAAGGATTGGGCTCCACCTAGTTTGAAGCCTTCTGGCAAAAGGTGGATAACCACTTTGGGGAAATATTGGCCAGGTACACTTTAGCCTAGTGGCCTCTGAGGTCCTTCTGACTTGGAGACCTTATCCAATCTGTACTCCATCAGGATTTCTTTTTGACAAAATCCCAGGGGGTCTTGTCTCCAACTGCAGACCTCCAAGTTCACAAGACATTAGCTATTTAACAGAGTACCTGAAGAAGGAAAGAATTCATAATTTTCAGACAAAATATTAAGAGCCATTACCAATTGATTTATTGTGAATTACGGTAAAAAATGATGATGTAAGTTAGTTACAAAGTGGGATTTCATCTACCAAAGTGTCATTTATTGATGGCTTCTTAGGAATGCATTCTATTTACTAGGTGACTTGGACTCCACACGCTAAAGATTGACCTCCAAAATCCCTTTCATCTGTAACAATGTGTGACCAATCAAATCACATTTATGCTCAATCATATGATGGTCCCCTAACTTTGTAGCCCAGAGGACCCTAAATATACATGAGAAACATACTACAGATAAGAGAGGTGCTAACTTCAAGTCTTCCTGTTTTAGACTCATTCTAGTAAGGTTATTATTATTATTTTTTTTTTTAGTGAGGCAATTGGGGTTAAGTGACTTGCCCAGGGTCACACAGCTAGTAAGTGTTAAGTGTCTGAGGCCGGATTCTAGTAAGGTTATTGATCATAAAAAGGCACATGAATTAAAGATTATCATAAAGAAGCTCTCTCTACCCTGATCCATCAGAACTTCCAATAGATAAATGACCCACTGAGCTACAGAAATAAGCTGGACCTTCAAGACAACATGCCTCGCATATGCTCTTCTTACACAGAAGAAAATTCAGATTCTGGGGCTAGTGGAGTATATCACATGATTCCAGTGTTATCTCAGGGGTGACACACTGAATTGAGGCCAACTCAGCTACCCCTTGGAAAATAACAGAATGGCAGGTCTGAACAGGATCCTCCCACTTAGTGTTTTATAGTGTTATACAGTGTTCTGCCTTACAAGGGACTCCCTGTGCTAGAAACTGACTTGGCATCCAATCCGGCCACATTCAAGGGGAGTGTTGGCTGATGCTATTACTCAAGTGAGGGAACATTCCAAGAAAGTTCCAGTGCTCAGCAAAAGTTAGTCTCAATCCTGATGTGTAAGCTTCAAACGCTGGCCTCAATATGCCTTAGAGTAGTCAAATCTCTCCTTAAGATTTTGTCTGCATACATCCATGACAAATTCTTTTTCTCTCAACAACCAATAGTATACACAGGCACACAGACATACACACATAATTTAACCCAAACTCAGGCAATTGGCTAATTGAAGGTCCATCTAGGATTATTCCCATATGAGGCATCTTGGATTTCCTCTCCCAAACTCACTTCAATTTTAAGGGTGGAGAAACTCATCTCAAAAAAAAAATCTGTGGTCCAGAAAATTTTGTATCAGCTCATCCACATTTCCCAATGCTACCCTAAGGAAATACAAACATGAGGATGTTCCCTAGCCTCAGTTTCCTTACGTGTAAAATGAAAGGGTTGGGTTAGATTATCCCTGAGATTTTTTTCAGTTCTCTATAATTCTAAGCTCAAAATATATCCAAAGCAAACAACTTGTCACCATTCCTACTGACAATGAGGCCCCAGTTTTATTTTTGGTCATCTCATGATCTGTATGTTTTCAGCTACTTGTCATTTTCCTTTTTTTTTTTTTTTAGTGAGGCAGTTGGGGTTAAGTGACTTGCCCAGGGTCACATAGCTAGTAAGCGTTAAGTGTCTTAGGCCGGATTTAAACTCAGGTACTCCTGACTCCATGGCCGGTGCTTTATCCTCTGCGCCACCTAGCTGCCCCTATTTTCCTTTTTAACAAATAGATCGTTATTGCTCTCTTTTGTTTCTCCAACACCAAGATTTTCTATGTCCCTCCCCATCACTATCCATTATAACATAGGTTTAGTTTCTTTTTGTCTTTTTTTTTTTTGGTGAGGCAATTGGGGTTAAGTGACTTGCCCAGGGTCACCCAGCTAGTAATTGTCAAGTGTCTGAGTCCAGATTTAAACTCAGGTCCTTCTGAATCCAGGGCCGGTGCTCTATCCACTGTGCCACCTAGCTACTCCGGTTTCTTTTTGTTTACAGAGGAAGAAGAAAAAAAAATTAACAAAATCATTCTACCCATCAAAAAAGTATGACATTATATGCAATGTTTCACACCCATGGACTCTCCCACAGTAGAGCCAAGAAAACTATATATACAATGACGTCTTGTTATTTTCAAGAGCTCTCCACTCCTAGAAGGCAAAGGCCATACTATTTTCATAGACTGGAATAGTATAAGGATCTCATGCCTTGTCTTTCCAATACCCTAGGGCAGGAGTTCTAAACCTTTTTACTGTCATGGGTCTCTGTGGTCTATTGAAGTCTATGGATCCCTTCTTAGAATAATGTTTGTTGCCTACATTCATAATCGAAGGAAATGTTAAGTTCTCAGTTAGAGGTAAGTGAAAATATTTTTTTCCCATCCAAGTTCACCGACCCCTGGAATCCATCCACAGATTCCTTGTCCATGGACCTTGCATTGAGATTTCAAAAGGTGTCCCTAAAATTCCCTAAGAATTGTTATTTCATGGATAGAAGGAAGGAAGGAAGGAAGGAAGGAGGGAGGGAAGCAAGGGAACAAGTAGGGGAAATAGACAGAATGAGAGAACAAGAGAGATGGGCACTGAGAAAAAGCAAGCACATGCTATAGAACACATTCAGGGGATCAAAGGTATTGTGAAATCAGAGAACCACAATAATCCAGGAGGGCAGGGCACTTCAAAAATTTGGCATCCTGCTTTAGTGCCAAGCATTGCCCTAATGCATAGGCACTAGCATCACACGGCCCATTATTCGATGATGACTAACCCATTTCCCAGGGGCATTGTGAGGAATGACTCATAAAAATGTCTTTGGCAGATGCTGAGTGCTGTGGAAGGAGTCCATGATGGCAGCCATGCTTTGCCAACGCTGACAAAAGGCACACTCCGCAGTCACTGGAGGGAAGAGTAAGCACCAGTGAATGAAGCTGCTTTTGTTGGGCCCCTCCCCACCTCCTCTCCTCAGCCCTCAAAAGCTATGATGGATGGGATTAGGTCCATGGAACTGATCGACCCTTTCCTATTGTTGTTTTGTTGCTGTTGTGTGGGGGTGGGGGGAAGGGAGCTACTATGGGAGAGAGAGGGGGTGGCTTCGGGTGGAAGTGGGGGTGGGTGATTTGCAACTGAGAAGTTCCCATAAGGGTAGGAGTCAAAATCAAAGGACAAAAGAGCCAAGATCAAGAACCAGCAGGCAGATGAGTCCTGGAGCTGAAAGGCATCAGAGAGAGGAGGTATTGTCTGACATGGAAATTGGGTCCAAACCAGGAATCACAGCTAAGATAGAGAAGACACTAGTGAAAAGGGGAAGACTGAGAGGGGATGGGACGGAATGGGGTAGAGGTCAGGCTGTAGTGATTTTGTTTGGCAATTGACTGGGTGTTCGTATACTGGAATGATTACCAGCAGTTTTAACACCCAAGGCAAGAATGAAACACATCATCAAATCAACTTTTTTAAACAACTTTTTTTTTTCTTTTCTTTTTTGTTTGTTTTTTTTTTCAAATCAACTTTTAAAAGATAAATTCAATTAAGGAATAGTGAAGACTGGAAAAAGATCCCAACCTCAGGGCTTTGAGAATAGAAATCCCAGGACACTAACCCATGGTAGAGGGTTGAGATAGAGAGTCCAGTGTACTAAACCCTATGAAAGGAGCTCTCTCTCTCTCTCTCTCTCTCACACACACACACATTCTAAGTCTATTTTTGTGGGAGCTGAATGCCAGCATCTGGCTTTTACCTTCACTGTGTCACAACTAGCTTTCTTGCAAGTCCCTGATTTATGCATACTTATGCATATCGTTTTTCAACACATTGTGAATAATCCAAAGTGCCCTCCCTCCTTCATCTTCAAAAGTATGGCACATGGGGGCGGCTAGGTGGTGCAGTGGATAAAGCACCGGCCCTGGATTCTGGAGGACCTGAGTTCAAATCTGGCCTCAGACACTTGATACTTACTGGCTGTGTGACCCCAGGCAAGTCACTTAACCCCCATTGCCCCGCAAAAAAAAAAAAAAAGAAAAAAAAGTATGGCACAGGTTTCCAGGCCGAGAAGGTAGACAAAGAAAAGGGTTTGGGGGTATATATTAGAGAATGGGGTGGTTGAATATGCACTCTGGTGCTGGGAGATATGTTGGGGGCAAGAACATGCCAGTGGTAAATGGTAAGTCTCAGTGGTATATCACTGGAGCCCAGGAAAGGGGAAGAAAGACAATGGAATCATTGGGAGTGGCAGCCTTCAGGCCTAGGTACCGAAGATATGGGAAGGACTACTACCCAGAGGACCAATAGCTTAGAATTACAGCTAATTATCATAGTCACTCTTTAAATTTTAGCACCCTGGAGCAGAGTCCTAATCACTCCACTCCACTTTATGGCCTTAAGCTATGCAAAGATATATCTCTACCCAACTAAATCATAAATTTCTTGAGGACTGGGACCATGCCTATTTGTGCATAGTAGTTTAGGACACAGTCAGTGCTCAATAAATATTTGTTATATTTATTATATTTGTTGTGCTATAATTTGTCATACTCAGTTGGTCTGTGGATGCATGTATATTTTCGTGCCCATTTGGCTGCCTATAGTTAACTAGTCCTTCCCTTTGGTTACTTCTGCAGTCCCAATCGCTTCATGGCTCTTATCCAGCACATAGCTTCATGGATATTTAGATATTTAGAGCTAGAAATCGCCTTAAAAGCCATCCAGTCCCCTAATTCAACACATGAGGAAACTGAGACCTGGAAAGTTCAAATGGCTTATAACAGATTTTGTGTAAACTGTCTTGAAAGGTAAGGAGCATTGGATTTCTCCAAACAGCTTTTGGGAAGAGCATGAGATAATATGTGAAGGGGCAGCTAGGTGGCACAGTGGATAAAGCACCGGCCCTGGATTCAGTAGGACCTGAGTTCAAATTTGACCTTGCACACTTGACACTTACTAGCTGTGTGACCCTGGGCAAGTCACTTAACCCCCATTGCCCTACAAAAAAAAAAGAGAGAGAGAGAGAGATAATATGTGAATTGCTTAGCAAGCTTCAAAACACTGTGCAAAGGTCAATTATTGTTGTTGTTGTTGTTATCTACAGTTCCCAAGGCAGAAAGATTCCTTTATCCCCACACAGATCAACTTTATCTCAATATCACCTTCTTCAGGAAATCTCACTTCTTAGAGAAACTTCTGCTGGCAGAAGAAGGTAGGAAGAACCTGTGTCACCAAATATCTTAGTAAGCTGTCAACAATTCACAAAAGTAGTCATAAGACAGGATAAAGGAGAAGGTTGAACAAGCTGGCCAGGGAGGAAATAGGATATACCCACAGAGCCACTAGAGATAAGACAGGAAAGATAGACACTAGAATACAGGGCCTTATAGGAAGGTAGACACAGCTCACATAATTTCAGAAATAACTTTCTTTTTTGGGCAGGGCAATGAGGGTCAAGTGATTTGCCCAGGGTCACACAGCTAGTGTCAAGTGTCTGAGGTCATACTTGAACTCAGGTCCTCCTGAATCCAAGGCCAGTGCTTTATCCACTGTGCCACCTAGCTACTCCCTGAGACATAACTTCTAAGATAGCTTCTTTCCTCACCAAGGGCATGTAGATGATATTCTTCAGTATCAAAGAAGGAAAAACTGGAGCAGGGTCAAGTGAAGCAATTTGCTTAGTGAATAAATAATAATAACTCATGCTCCAACAGCACAGCTGACAGTCCCCAAACCCACAACCCTGGAAGGAAGGGACAGGTAAGAGGACTATGGGGTGGAAAGATGTGTCAAGAAGGGGACAAAGGGTACCAGGAATCACCCAGTTTTCCTACCACCTATAAACACTGACTTAGCTATTGGTTCTCTAAATGTGAGATCCTTGTTCTGTGCAACAGTCAATGAGTAGACATGGTCATTGAGGAGGAAGTGGATCATAACAGGCTTTTCATTCTCAATGTAAACAAAATCAGAAGAAATAAGGAAGTGAGAGCTAAATGGAAAAATGGATCAGAGGTTCTCTGAGCAAATAGAAGGGATGGCAGAATTGACTTTATTGTGTACCTCAAAGTAGCAAGAAGTATTCATTTGTATTGTATTGCACATTGTTTAATCAATGCTAGTTGATTGGTTGATTCATAAACAATTGATATAGCTCATCTCTCTTCAGCTTTTACTCAAGTTGCTCTAGTCCTCCGTAATTATAGCATTACCATGTTATTTGGACTCCTCTAGGTGGAGAAATAAATGGGTTGGGTCTGCTAGAGGGACAACGTTCCAACATGCTGGTAAGTCCCTTTCACTTTTAGAGTTTAATCTAAATATCCAGCCTTTTACTATCCTGAGGACTTGTATTTCCCTGGAAAAAACATGAAGGTGGAGTTGCAAGAGAGGAAACTCTGTTCCCATCAAATCTTCAGTGTCAAAATAATTCCAGGTAATTTTGTTGTTCAGTCATGTTCAACTCTTCATAACCCTGTGGACCAATACTGCACATGGGGTTTTCTTGGCAAAGATACTAGAGTGGTTTGACATTTTTTTTTTACAAAGGGAGGTTAAGTGATTTTCCCGGGATCACACAGTTAGTAAGTGTCTGAGGCTGACTTCAGGTCCACTGCTCTGTCCACAGAACTACCTAGCTGCCCCAGAGGGAAAAGTCCAAGTCTTTTACTCCCCCTGGTAATGGCTTAGGCTCTCCTGCTGCTCTTCTCACTTTGGGAACCCAATGAACAATTCCCTCATTTCTCCAAGAGGCTGGCATTGCTTAAGGATTTGCCTGTCTCCCAAAGGCTGGCTCCTGAAACTTTCAAACTTGGTATTACTAGACAGACAAATTTGAGGCCAGTGCTATCAAAACAGCCCCCTCCCAACCTACTACCCATCTAGGAGAGATTCAAAAAATTTCACAATATGGTCACATGTTTTGGTCACATTTTATAGTTATCATGTCTCAGGGTGATAGCTTACACAGCTGCCTCTCCAGTGCCAGAAACAGGAACTTGGGGTCCAGAAATGTTTCTCTTTGGACTTTGTGGGCAAGAATACATACAATTTTCATGTATCTCTGCCCTAATACAGACATGAATGATTCCTGAGGTATGTGTGTGAGGAGGGTCGGGAATCCTCCTTAGATCCAGGCCCACTTTTATATCTGTTTCTCTTTATATATCTGTAAAAAAGAGTTCAACTCTGTCACTAATTCTCTTTGGTAGGTCCAGCACAGAGGGGTACCTTTGACCCATAACAGTGTGAGCCAACAAATTCATTGCCAATAGATGAGATAGAGTCAAAATCCCAGAAAAGGCTGGCCATTCTGTAAGCTCATTAAGACTCAGAACTCCTCTGAATAATGCCCCTAATACAAATCACCCAAAGAGCGATCAAATTATATATGTTGGGCATAAATGAACATTGCCATTGAGGAATTACTGAAGAATAGGATGAAAAGACAGATATGAACACAAAAAAAGAGGCAAGCTGGTCATATGTAAGAATGAGTGATAATAAATGGACAAGCTGAGCACTGCACTAGTATCTAGGAAATATTGAAAGAACCAGAGGAAGATACTCAGTATCACTAGGTGGGGAAGACATGATCAAGATTACACATTCAGTCAAAAAGCATTTATTAAACACTTACTTGTGTGGGAGGACTATGCTAAGTGCTGGGATACAAAAAAAAAAACAAGGACAAAAACAGTCCCTGCCCACAAGGAGCTCACATTCTAACGGGGGTGACAATACACAAACAAGTACATACAAGGTATATACGGTGCAAATGGGAAATAATCTTAGAGGGGAGGCACTAGCATTTGAGGGGAGGAGGGGACCGGGTAAGGTACTGGGTGGTGTAGATAGCAGGTTACTCATGCCTTCTCATCTTATGTTGATGAGATATGGGATGAGAAGGCATGAATACACTGCTACTGCACCAGTAAAGGAAAAGCCCATACCAGTGATTCCTCGAAGTGCCCTTCAGAAGGCACTTATGACAAAAATAACGGCCATAAGCTGCTGGTGTAGCCGAGACTTTTGAAAATTTAGGAGTTCTGAGCTACAGTGGTAGGCCAAAGCAATGCAATGTCCACACTATTTGGTATAAATATGATGAGTCCAAGGGAAGGAAGGGGAGTTAGTTCCAGGTTGTATAAGGAAAGGCAAACTGACCCAGGTCAGACATTGAGCAGGTCAAGCCACCTGGCCAATCATAGTGGAATTAAGCTGTGAGTAGCTTTTGCATTTCCATCTTGGGCAAGATTGGGAGAACCAGCTGAAAAAGAAAGAAGGAAAAGAGAAGGAGGAAGGAGGAGGAGGAGGAGGAGGAAGGGGAGATGGGGGAGTAGAAGGAGGAGGAGGAGAAGAAGAAGAATGAATGAATGAATGAAAGTAAAGGAGGAAAGGAGGGAGGGAAGAAGGAAGGGAGGAAAGGAAGGAAGGAAGGAAGGAAGGAAGGAAGGAAGGAAGGAAGGAAGGAAGGAAGGAAGGAAGGAAGGAAGGAAGAAAGAAAGAAAGAAAGAAAGAAAGAAAGAAAGAAAGAAAGAAAGAAAGAAAGAAAGAAAGAAAGAAAGAAAGAAAGAAAGAAAGAAAGAAAGGGGAAGGAAGGGAAGAGGGAGGGAAGAAAGGAGAAGAGAGGAAAAAGAAAGGAAAAAGAAAAAAGAATGATGGCCTAATGACTTGCCAATATACCATGTGAGATAAAGCACCTACTCATATCCACGTGAGGGAGAATTCATTCTCTCCATTGCCTCTAGATGAATTCTAGAGTGATACTGGCAGCCCAGTCTCCAAGCAGTCTCTTTTCTTACTAGCAGGATGAAACCTGCAGAATGTAGTGGTAGTGCCCATGTCCCTTCTCTTTCCTAACAGGGTAGTATAGATTACCTAAATAGAGTGGACTACTTACTATCCAGGCTGCTTGGAGGACTCACTGGAGTTTCATAACAGGACACAGGCAAGGGAAATGTTTTGCAGAGTGCTGAGAGAAGCTACAGAAATGTGAGCAGTAAATGTGGAAAAATAAGACTCCACATATGGCTGAAATGCAAGTTAGCCAACTCAGATTTTTCCAGGAAAAATCTTAAAAGGAATTGGATCCCTTTATGAGCTACTTGAAAAGGTGAAACTTTTTCTTTCATTCAGCTAGGAAGGGGGAGTAAGGTTTCAATTAGTAATAAATCACCCAATCAATATGGGATGCTTGAAGGGTCTCTCCCCTGCCAAGCTTCTCAGAAGCTCTCAGAAGCTTCTGAATGATGAACAAGTCCAGCCATTCCACTCTCCCTCTTTATGGAGGCAAGAGAACAGAATTTGACTCTTATTCTCCCAAGTCATTAGCCTAAGCAGTTTCTCAAAAATAACCTTATCCTTGAGCTTTGGCATTTCTCATCTCAATCATTTCCCCCAAATAAGGGAGAACAAATGTGCCCAACACAAGGCAAGGGAAAGAAGGCTCACAGAGAGAATTCCAGACTGAAAGAAAAGGAATCTGAGTTTCAGTCCTAACTCTATTAACCACCTGTGGGGTCTTAGACAAGTCACTATCCTCTGGGTCTTAGCTTCCTCACCTGTAAGTAGTCAACAAATCAATAAGCATTTCATAAATGCCTGCTAGGTGCTTAGGTGCTGGGGATAGGAAGACAAAAAATTAAGTGGTCTTTGCCCTCAAAGGGTTTGCAATAATATCCTTTTTTTTTTCAGGGCAATGAGGGTTAAGTAACTTGCCTAGGGTCACACAGCTAGTAAGTGTCTGAGGTCAGATTTGAACTCAGGTCCTCCTGAATCCAGGGCTGGTGCTCTATCTACTGCATCACCTAGCTGCCCTGCAATAATAACTTCATATAACCCTGCAAATTTTACTGAGTGATTTAGTTATATTATCCCATTTGAGCTCCTGAAGGTAGGTTTTTATAATGCCCATTTTACAGGCTAGGAAATAGGCTTGGGGAGAAAAGTTAACTTTTTCAGGATCAAACAGATAGGAAGAGTTTGAGAATAGATTGAAATCCAAGTCTTCCTGACTCATGGCCAGAACTCTATTCACTACCCTTTACTGCCTCTCACTCTTTCTTATTCCCATTTTTGTTTTTGAAGAAAATCTGGGTTAAGTGACTTGCCTAGGGTCACACAGCTAATAAGTGTCTGAAGTCAGATTTTAACCTTATTCCCAATTTTTAAGATCTCTTCCAGTTATAAAAAAATCTGTGGTGGGGCAGCTAGGTAGCGCAGTAGATAAAACACCTGCCCTGGATTCAGGAGGACCTGAGTTCAAATCTGGTCTCAGACACTTGACTTACTAGCTGTGAGACCCTGGGAAAGTCACTTAACCCTCATTGCCTTGCAAAAAGGAAGAAAGAAAGAAAAGAAAAGAAAAGAAAAGATAAAAAGAAAAAGAAAAGTCTAGGGTTATGCTTTTTTTTTTTTTACTGAGGCAATTGGGGTTAAGTGACTTGCCCAGGGTCACACAGCTAGTAAGTGTTAAGTCTCTGAGGTCGGATTTGAACTCAGGTACTCCTGACTCCAGGGCCGGTTATGCTCATATGCCATTCAAAGGTTGCATGGGTCCTACTATGCAAAAGTGAACATACCCATCTTTTGAAAGTACAGTTATCAATTGTTTTTTTAAAAAATCCAGAATTTTAGGGATGTGTAAAATTGTTATTAATCTATTTTTCTTCATTTTTTTTATTCTGAAGTTGAAAGAACATAAGAGAAGCATGTCCCAACCTTGAAGCCAGGAAGACTTGGGCTGAAGTTCTAATTTTTACTCGATTTGTATGACCTTGGATGAGTCACATAACCTCTTGGTGTCCCATAACAATTCTTTTTTTACTGAGGCAGTTGGGGTTAAGTGACTTGCCCAGGGTCACGCAGCTAGTAAGTGTTAAGTGTTTGAGGCCGGATTTGAACTCAGGTACTCCTGACTCCAGGGCCGGTGCTCTATCCACTGCGCCACCTAGCTGCCCCCATAACAATTCTTTAACACTCTAAGTTCTAGAAAAGTTACTGATCATAGAGAGACTCCATACCATCAATTCCCACATTGATTACATTATAGATCTGTATAACCAGCCCTTCTTCCCTCCCCCAATAAAATGTTCTTGTTTAACATGTTCAAATACCTTTACTTGTCAATGAAATAAAATATGAAATTTCTATTCCAAATAATAACGTCTAGTTTAGTGGTAGGAAGTAGTTCTCTGGCAAAACTATTTCTACTACTATTTTATCCAGCACAAAAGTCTTTCTGCCTAGGTCATCTAGCTTATGCTTACAGAGACACACACACATATTAAAGCACAAGTTGGGAGGCTATGAGACACGATCTTCATTGTTTGTGCTGCCTTGGGCAAGTCCCTCATCATTCAGGACAGCATCCCATAGAGATAAGGATGCAATAAAATAAGGGAATATGTAGGCTGCAAATTCCCTAAACATCATGATGAAGGAAGGAACTCTGGAAGACCTCAGAACAGTAGGAGAAAAACAATGGCAAATGAGATGTAATAATGTCTGAGGCTCTGACCTCCCAAGAGAAGCCCAGTTTCTGTCCCCATTTCACCAGAGAGGATTTGAGTGAGATTTAGCTCCATTTACCAGAGATTGATACAGGGCTTACACCTATGATTGCCAAGAATGGGCTGGATGATTTCTCTAGTCTTTTCCATCATGATTTTCATCCCCTGCCTCACTGTTAAGCAGGAAATTCTATAAATTTACCTCCTGCCCAAGATGGGTTAGCTCATCTGAGCTTTTATGATTTCCATTTGAATATTACTTCAATGATAAACACATTTTTTATCTTCTAAATGTAGGCATATGGTTTTGAAATATGCTGTACCTTATAATACAGTGTGTGTGGAAGGGGTCTTTCTTGGGTCTTTATTATTATATTTTAGTCAAGGATTTCCTAGGGAGTGAAAAGAATGGAGGGTCTAAGAGAAATCACACGCTGACAGAAGTAATTAACTTATTAGCTGACAATCAGTGTCCAAAAGATCTTATCAGGCTACAGTGGTGAGCTGTCCAATATGATGAAATTTTTTTCTTTTCCTTTCCCTTTTTTTTTTTTTTGGTGGGGCAATGAGAGTTAAATGACTCGCCCAGGATCATACAGCTAGTAAATGTCAAGTATCAGGTTGAATTTGAACTCAGGTCCTCCTGAATCCAGGGCCAGTGCTTTATCTACTGCACCACCTAGCTGCCCTGAATATGAGGAAATTTAATAGGCATAAATGTAAAGTTTTTCAGTTAAGTTCCAAAGAAAAATATCAGTTATATAAGTAAAGGATGAGGGTTGGAGATGTGATCTAAAGACTTTAGCATGTTATAGAGAATCCAGTAGGGCAGCAAGATGCAGGAGCTGGAATCAGGAAGAACTGTGTTCAAATCTGGCCTCAGACACTTAACCCCGTTTGCCTCAGTTTCCTCACCTATAAAATGAGCTGGAGAAAGAAATGGCAAACCATTCTAGTATCTTTGCCAAGAAAACCCCAAATGGGGTCACAAAGAGTCAGACATGACTGAACAACAACAAAAAAAAGTGAATTCAGTAAGAGTCAGTAGTGTGATATGGCATCCAAAAAAGCTAATTTGGTCTTGGGCACGGGAGTGCCCAGGTGTGCCCTTCTCAGGGGAAGGGCCAGTGATAATGTTTTCCCTAGAAAGTGGTCTCTACCCAGCTCTATGGATGACTATGTTTGTCAGTGATCAATCTTGCTGGCTTCTGTGCTGATCAGACCATATAGGAAGCGATGTGTTCGGTTCGGATCACCACATTTTATGAAAGACATCATATCTGTAGGAGGCAAAGCAAGAAGCATTGAAGTGCTTATCATATGCCAGTCAGGGTCTAAGTTCTTGGGGTATAAATACAAACAAAAACAATAATGAAAAAAAAAACAGTCCCTGAACTCAAGGAACTTACTTTCTTTTTTTTTTTCTTTCTTTCTTTCTTTTTTTTTTTGCAGGGCAATGAGGGTTAAGTGACTTGCCCAGGGTCACACAGCTAGTAAGTGTCAAGTGCCTGAGGCCGGACCAAGGCTGGTGCTTTATCCACTGCGCCACCTAGCTGCCCCAAGGAACTTACTTTCTAATGGGGGAAGATAACATGATAAAAGGAAATTGGAAAGTAAGGAGAAGAATGAGCGGTACTCCTGCTGGAATATAGTGGCAAAATCTGCAGAGTCCAGAGCACAGATGGATGGAGTATTGTTGGCCTGGATCATTGGTGCCCCAAACTGAGGTCCAAAAGGAATTCACCAAAGGTAGAAAGAAGTTGGTGTAGTAGAGGGACATTGCAGGGTAAGAATGCCTAAGGTGCTGAGGGAAGTGCCAGGATGAGAGGGCAGTTTCAGGGTTGAGAGGGCAACTGAATCATGGCAACAAACTCTGGACAGTCAGAAGGATGGCAAGCCTGGGCCTGTCATCTCCAAAACGAAAGCCTCAAAGGAACTTACCAGTGGGAGAAAGGATGCTAGCAATCAAGATAGTGAGGTGGTGAAGACCAAAGCCATGGGAAGGTGCATGAAAGGAATAATGGGTGATGTTTAGCCTGAAGAGGAGATTTAGGGAAGCAGGGACACAACGATTGTTTGTAAGTATTTGAAAGACGATCATGTAGGGGCAGCTAGGTCACGCAGTGGATAAAATACTGGCTCTAGATTCAGGAGGCCCTGAATTCAAATCCAGCCTCAGACACTTGACACTAGCTGGGTGAGCCTGGGCAAAGCACTTTACCCTTGTTGCCCCACAAAAATAAATAAATAAATAGAAAGTCTATCATGTAGATGACAGATTACATTTGTTCAGCTGAACCTGATAGGATAGAAATAGAGGCGAAGTGTATAATTTGCAGCAAGATGAATTTTGACTTGAAGTAAGGAATAAAGTGCTAACAATTAGAGCTCTTTAAAAGTGGACAGGGGCGGGGGGGGGCGCAGCTAGGTCGCACAGTGGATAAAGCACCGGCCCTGGATTCAGGAGGACCTGAGTTCAAATCCGGCCTCAGACACTTGACACTAGCTGTGTGACCCTGGGCAAGTCACTTAACCCTCATTTCCCTGGGGGGGGGGGGGAGTGGAATGGGATTCCTTGTGAGGTAGTGAGTTCCTTATCACTGAACAGGCTAGATGGCCACTTGTTCATGATCTTATAAAAAGCCTTTTTTTTACAGGTATAGGTTAGACTAACTGACCCCAGGGTTTCCTTTGAAACCTGAGAGTTTATATTAATCATGCTCTCCCTCACTCCTCCATCACGAATACTTTTATCTGAGGAAAATCAAGTTAAACTGAGCATCAAGTCTTAAAAGGAGTGTGGGGGGTGGGGCAGAAACAAACATCCTAAGATCATAGCTTTGAAGCTAGAAGAAGTCTCAGAGGCCACCTAATTCAACCCTCTCATTTTACAAATGAGAAAAGTGAGGCCTGTTAGGTGACTTGGCCAAGGCTATACTGACAAAGATAGGATCTGAATCCAGACCCTTTGACTTTAGAGCCAACACTCTTACCATGATGCTTCCCCAAAGGGGATGGCAAAAAGATGAAGGGTGGTGGTGGAGAAGGGACCAGTTGTAATGAGGTAGGCAGGTCCACCTCCTTTGCCTTGGTGACAGTGAATGAGGAGGTAGGAATGGGGTGGACATATACAATTCTCTTTTAAACCTCTTTTCAATACCAACTGACCTTCTTCCTCCATCTTTCTCTGGGAGCTTCCTCCCAACTTCTGGTTGACTGGCTCACATAGCACTGGGGTCCCCCGATTGAGGTCTCACTTTGGAAGTTTTCTGCAACGCTAACAACATCTCTTTCTCTGCCAAATTCTTACTTGATTCTACCATTCATTTAGAATTGTCTTCAGCTATTCTTTGCTTCACCACAAGGTGGTGCTTCTGTATGTGGTAAAGTCCCATAGAGTGAGGAAACCTTTTCAGTCCGAACACGTCTTACCATAGAACTCATAGGGTAGAGGTTTTCTGTTTCACTATTTGAGAATTTTTATCTTCACTTTTCACTACTATTCCCTGGGTAACTTTTACTTTTTAAGTAGTATTTGGTATTGGCAAAGCAAACACACCCCCATTTTCTACCTTTCAACCCTATGCCTATTTTAATGAAAAAAAAAATGCAGTTTGATTATTCATCATTAAACACGGACTGTTGTCCTCCCTATTCTAAAAGAAGATGGCGATAAGTTTGCTTTATCTTTGGGACTGGTGCGTTGGCACCCCAAGAAAGCAGAGCTGGTAAGAAATCCAATCTAAGCTATCCAATGCAACAGGCATTTATGAAGTAATCATGGCAATGCCTAGCATCCATGTAATGCTTAGAGGTTTGCAAAATGCTTTACAAAGGGTATCTCATTGGATTCTCACAACAACCCTGGCATGCAGGTGCAATTATATCTGCAACTCTGGGAGGCACTGGGGTTGTAAAGACTAAAACAAAACTGGTCCCTGCTCTCAAGGAAATTACAGCTTGTTGTATGGAGAATTAATATGTTTATTAAGTGAAAAAATACACACTGGAGGATGAGGGGAATGAAGAATAAGAAAGGGCAGGTGAAGAAGGTGGTGTCTGAGACAAGCCTTGAGTGAAGATAGGGGTTCTTTTTGTTTAAATAAATAAAATGTTCTTTATAGCTTTGTTTTTACATTATCTAAATTTCCCATTCTATCCCTCTCTTTCCCTTCTCTTAAAACACAAGATTTAGGGGCAGCTAGGTGGTGCAGTGGATAGAGCACTGGCCTTGGAATCAGGAGTACCTGAGTTCAAATCCGGCCTCAGACACTTAACACTTACTAGCTGTGTGACCCTGGGCAAGTCACTTAACCCCAATTGCCTCACTAAAAAAAAAAAAATTTTAAAAAGAAAAAGAGGAAGAAAAGAAAAAATCTAGCAAAACTGATCAAAACATACAAAAAAAACCTGACATTATACGCAATATTTCATACCAATGAACCCTCTACTTCCCCTCCCCCCTCCCCACACACTTGGCAAAGAATTGGGGAGGGAGGAAGTCTATTCATATCCCTACTTTGAAGTCATTCAGATTCTTTATAATTTCGAGGGTGGCAGCCCTCACTTCTGTTGGTATTGTAGCTGCCATTCTTCTCGTTTTCATTACTGTAGTCACCATATGTGTTGTTCTCTTGGCTTTGATTATTTCATTCTGAACCAGTTCATATAAGCCTTTAGATGCTTCTCTGTATTCATCATATCTGTCATTTCTTACCAATCAAGTCAACAAGCATTTATTAAGTACTTACTATTTGTCAGGCACTGGCAACTAGGTGGTTCAGTGGATAGAGAATTGGGCCTAGAGTCAGGAAAACTCATCTTCCTGAGTTCAAATCCAGCCTCAGACACTTACTAGCTGTGTGACTTTGGGCAAGTCGATTAATCCTGTTTGTCTCAGTTTCCTCATCTGTAAAATGAGCTGGTGAAGGAAATGGCAAATCACTCCAGGATTTCTGCCAAGAAAACCCCAAAGGGGGCCACAAAGAGTGGGACACAACTGAACCAACTGAAAAATAACAATAATCTGCTAATCATTAGGAGTACAGTGAAGGGCAAAACATGATCCCTGCCTACCAGGAGCTCACACTATTATGGGTGAGACAATATGCAAAGAACTATGTATTTATACGTAAGATATATTTGTATATCTATATACATGTATGCATGAATGGGCATACACACATGTAAACACATGTACATATTATACTTACATAGTTATTGGGAAGGGAACATATATGTATGTATATATACATACATATGTATGCATATATATAACCTCCAGTTTACTCTGTGTGTATATATGTGCATATATATGTGTCTATATAGTGACATATATACTCTCTGTGTGTATGTCTGTGTATATATACACACACAGAGTAAATTGAAGGTAATCTCAGAGGGAAGACACACTAGCATTGAGGGAGACCAAACAAGGCCTCTTGCAAACAGTGGGATTTGAGATGAGCTGAGTTTTACATCTCAGTAATATTATATTATATTCATGAACCATAATTTGTTTTGCTATTACCCAATAGTAAAGTAGCTCTTTTTTTTTCCCCTTGTTCTTGACTACCACAAAAAAAAAAATGCTGCCATGAATAGTTTGGTGTATATGGAGCCTTTTTTTTAAATCAACAACCTTCTTTTGGGGTACATATGCCTAGCAGTGTAATCTCTGGGTCAAAGGGAAATTCTGCCACTATATTCGCATAATTCCAAATTGGAAAGCAGGGATTCTCAAGGGTGATAGAGGTGAGAAACAAGTACCCTCTAAGTGTGAGGGATAGCCTGTAAAAAGTCATGGAGATAAGATATAGAAAGTTTTATGCAGGGAACAGGAAGTAGTCAGATTTGGCTGGAACATACAGGTCATGAAGTAATATGCAGGAAGCCAAGATCCAGGCTATAAAGGGCTTTAAACATCAAATATAGGAATTTGTATTTCGTCATGAGACATTAGGGAGCCATTGATGCTTCTTGAGCGGGAGTGACATGGTCAGATCTGTGCTTTCAGAATATCAATTCTATAGCAGTGCGGAGAGAGGACTCGAGAGCAGAGAGACAGGAGGAAGGGAGACTAATCCTTTCATATACTTGATCTATCATCTCTTTGGCTATAATTGTGGGAGGATAACAGACTGCCAAATTTGGTCCCCAAAGATATGGACCCCCTCAAACTATACAATAAAATATGTTCTAAAGCTGTGTGTAATTTTCATTTTTCTTAAGAACACCTGAACAAATCAAAACCCCAAACAAACTTTTCACTCTCTGAATCAATATAGCGCTTTGCACCTCTCTGATTCATCTTTCATATTCTGCCTTGTATCCTAATAGAAGAGAAGTATGCTAGTTACATCCCTATCTGGGTCTCAATTTCTTCTGCAAAGTGAGAGAACTGGATTAAATGATCTCAAAAGTCCCTTCTAGCTATAATTTTTAAAAAGTTTCTCCTAGCATTAAATGTTTATTTTTTCTGATTACACATAAAAAACATTTTTAATGTTTTAAAAATGTTGAGTTCTGGGGCAGCTAGGTGGCGCAGTCGATAAAGCACCAGCCCTGGATTCAGGAGTTCCTGAGTTCAAATCCAGCCTCAGACACTTAACACTTACTAGCTGTGTGACCCTGGGCAAGTCACTTAACCCCATTGCCCCATTTAAAAAAATAAATAAATAAATAAAATAAAAATGTTGAGTTCCAAGTTCCCCCTCTCTCTTTCTCTCCCTCTCCTCCCCTCCCCAGTTGAGAAGGCAAGCAAATACATGGGTAGTCATGTAAAACATATTTCTATATTAGTCAAGTTGTGAAAGAAAACATAGACCAAAACAAGAAAAATAAAGGTTTTTTTTAAAAAAGTATCTAGCTTAAGTATTTCTAAGATTATTATTTTGTACAACTTAGAAGGATCATGTCTCTTTAGAGAACTCCCACAAGAGGGACCCACTGCCATCCTCACCACGATGCTAAATGTAATTGAATGATAAACAGCACCTCTGAGTTTGCACTGCAGGAAGGCCTGTGCTGGCGTAGTCCCTGCTGGTTATTTTATTGAATCGGGTTCCTCAGTGATGGAGGACAATGTGGTGTCCTTGCTCCCCATGGGGCCAATTAGTTCTTTATGGTGAGAAAAATTCCGTTTTTATATCCACATACTCTACCCCGTAACCTAGAGCAAATGTTTGAAAGGCATCATCAGAACTTCCCAGTGATTTAGCTAGTCACATCATGACCCAGTGGCCCAACTGGGATTAGAACTCACTCCTACGTCTGGTAGCCCTCAAACAGCTCTCCTTCCTATAAGAGATGCTAGTTTTCAGTTGCAATGAGAATGGGGATGGTTGCCAGGAACATATGGGAAAAGACCATCCATTGATACAGCAATATTAACCTTGGACTAGGAGTTCTGCTGGCTCCAATCTACTGCTGAATGCAATGATCACTCAATTATTTCCATTTCCCTGAAACTCCCTTTTTCCTTCTCTAAAATGTATATATTCTTCCCTGTTCCTGACCTGTCTACTTCCCCAGGATTCTGAGAAATAACAATAGTCGAGGTTCTTGAGTTCAATAGAAATACATACTCCCTTGGAGGTCCCATTCTTCTGTCATATTTCAAAGGACCTGTGATGTCTTTGATATTGGTGGTCCCTTCACTGAAGGAAGTCAGAACCCCTCCCTGCCTTAGTAGATGTTTCTATGACCAAATCCATCAGAATCATCCACACTGATGGGGCTGTGAGTGGATAATGAGCCATTAAAAGAGAGAGAGAGAAAGAAAGGCCAGAGAGGTAGAACCAAGGGTAGAAAATCTAAGGTTCTCCTCATCCAAGTATCTTTCTCTTCTATTTAAATTATTTAAGACTGTATTTGCATTTGCAGAAATAATAACTGGCACTGGGCAGCTAGGTGGCGCAGTGGATAAAGCACTGGCCCTGGATTCAGGAGGACCTGAGTTCAAATCCTACCTAAGACACTTGACATTTACTAGCTGTGTGATCCTGGGCAAGTCACTTAACCCTCATTGCCCCGTAATAATAATAATAATAATGATAATAATAATAATAACTGGCATTTACAAAGCACTTCAAAGTTTGTGAAACACTTAACATATTCAACCTCATATGAACTTCAAAACAACCTTGTGAGACAGGGACTACATATATCCCCACTCTCATTTTATAGGAAAACATTTAAGGAAATTGTGGTTCTGAGAGGAAAAATGATTTGTCCATGGTCATGCAGCTAGCAAATCACAGGGCTGGGATATATACCTAGGTCTTCCTGGCTCTGAGGTCAGAACTGCATACATTAGATGCTGCTGCTTCTGCCATGATATGTCTCCTGTCGACATATTTTAGCAGTGGTGTTTTGAGTTGGTGTCTACTTCTAGTGCAGATGGAACTCTAAGTTACAGATAGGTTGCCAATTTACTTCAGAGTGAAGAGAGTTTCACACTGGAAGTTCCCCCACACCAATGGCCCCACCCCCAAATAAAATAGGATACATATATATGTATATATGTGTGTATGCATATATATGTATGCGTTATAGATTTATTGCTTACTTGTATATACATATGTGTGTATATATATTTATATATTATATAATCAAGAAATTTTATTTAGGTTTCATATATTTGTGTGTGTATATGTATATATGTGAATAGATCGATAGGTAGATAAATGGATAAATGCCTATACTTGTCATAGTTTTTATAGCAGAATGAAGAAATGGAATGGTCAGCAACCAACTTCAATCAATCAATCAGCAAATATTTATTAAGTACTTTCTACGTGCCAGCACATTCTAGGTACTGGAGTTACAAGTACATAAAAACAAATACATCTCAGGGCTGTGCTGGAATCAACTCAGACAGACTTGGGAGAGTTGATTATTAAATTTTCAGGATGAGAATTTACACCTCAAAAATCAGAAAACACTAAAAATTAAGGCTTGATTTATTATTTCTTTGTTGATTGACTAGATTTAAGAAAGTGATGGAGAAAATATTAAGAATGCAGATTAAATTTAAAAGTTTGTTATGCACGTGCACACACACACACACACACACACACACACACACACACACAGAGTCAGCTGTTAGAGGCCAATGAGAAGAACTTAATGGTCTCCAACAAAGGATATAAAGGACTCCTGGTTACCAGCACTTAAATGATCCCCTGCAAACTATTGTTCACCAAAAATTGTAAGAAGCTACTATTGAAAATAAGATCAAGGGGGCAGCTAGGTGGCTCAGTGGATAGAGCACCGGCCCTGGAATCAGGAAGACCTGAGTTCAAATCTGACCTCAGACACTTAACACTTACTAGCTGTGTGACCCTGGGCAAGTCACTTAACCCCAATTGTCTCACTTTAAAAAGAAAAGAAAAGAAAAGAAGATCATGAGGTTACATGATCCTAAGGTTTAATTCTAGAAAGAACTTTAGAGGTCAACTGGTACAACCTCCTTATTTTTCATTTGAGAAAATTCAGGCTTAGAGAAGTCCAGCTGTGTCCAGAGTCACACAACTTTGCAAATAGCAGAGCTGGAACTTGAGTCCAGGGCCTCTGATTCCCCCAAACACTGCTTTTCCCTTTTCATGACACTCCCTATCCATTCTGATATTTCATGGGTCACTACTATTGCAGAGTTAAGCAACTGCAAATACAAATGAAATCCAATAATTGTATGCATTAAAATAGCATATAAATTATATTAAGAAACACTAATAGGCCTGGCAGCAATATTGAAGTTGTATATTCTTAACAATTAGAGCTATTTATTTAGGCTCATAAATCATCCCTGTTTACTGAATCGAAGGCTGATGATAGATCGATGAATACCATAAATAGCTTTGAGTTGCTCCCTTTTTTCCTCAGTGAAGTGGATTAAGATATAACACTGATTAGTATTGGGAGAAATTGCAATTGATTTCAGCTTGTTCCCTGTGCAAAAATTTTGGGAAAATCAGCCCCGGAAGGAGCTAAGGTAATTCACAAAATCTCAAAGCTGGAATCAGCCTCTATGAGAATAGCCTCTAAAACATGCCCAACCAGGGATCATCCAGCTATTTCTTGAGGACTTCAAATAAGAAGGGAGCCCAAGATGCCCCATTCCACATTCATATAGCTCTAATTATTAGGAAACTTTTCTGTATATGAAGCCTAAAGTTGCCTTCTCTAACTTCCACCCACTGCTCCTAAAACCCTTCTGAAAGAGTTTTCATTAAGATAGCCTTTCCAGGGGGGCAGCTAGGTGGCACAGTGGATAAAGCACTGGCCCTGGATTCAGGAGGGCCTGAGTTCAAATCCGGCCTCAGATACTTGACACTTACTAGCTGTATGACCCTGGGCAAGTCACTTAACCCTCATTGCCCCACAAAAAAAAAAAAAAGATAGCCTTTCCATTTACCTCATATATTTCTTATATGTACTCAATTATTTTCATGATATCTCCCATATTAGACTATGAGGTCCCTGAGAGCAGGAATTGTATTTTTGCCTTTCTCTATATTCCTAGTATTCAAGTTGTTTCCCAAAATATTTCAGTTTTTTAAAATGAATTTTTAAAAATATTTTTACCGATTTCTACAAAATATCCAATTGGTATAGCATTAAAAGAATTGAAAGAAGAGAAGACTTTGAGAGATATGGAAATAGTATTTGTAAACTATTTGGATGGGATGTTTGAAGGAAAAATAGAGGGAGTGAGGATAGTTAAAGATGACATTGATGTTTTAGACCTAAAGGACTGGGAGAGTGGTGGGACCACTTAGAAAAAAAAAGAAAAATTAAAAAGAGAGATGAATTTTAAAGAAAACATAGTTTTGAACATGACGAGTTTGATGTTCCAATGGGATATTCAGGTAGAAATATCTAGGAGGCCATTTGGAAGCAACATGATACAGTAGAAAGAGCATTGGCTTCAGAGTCAAGGATCTTGTTTCATATCACACCTCTGATACTAACATTTTGACCATGGGTAAGGAATTTAATCTTCCTGGATCTCGAGTTTCCTCATCTGTCAAATGAGAAGTTTGGGTTAGATGCCCACTGAAGTCACTTCCAACACTCAAACTTCATGATGGTGGAAGTCAGGGACTGTGGAGGTGGGAAGGAGGGAGACTGAGGTTTCACAAGTGGAAGGGTTAGCCTTCAAAAGGAGGTAGGAAATGTCATCTTTTGAAATAGGAGGGGAAAAGAAGATGAAGACTGTCAATTTTTTTTTTTTGTGAGGCAATTGTGGGGTTAAGTGACTTGCCCAGGGTCGCACAGCTAGTAAGTGTTAAGTGTCTGAGGCCAGATTTGAACTCAGGTCCTTCTAAATCCAGGGCCAGTGCTCTAACCACTGCACCACCTAGCTGCCTCAAGACTCTCAATTTTTGAGATATGGAGGAGAGGAATGGAGAGAGCTCAGATATGATGTCCTCCATCTCAATAACAGAGGAGATGAGGTAATCTCTTGAAGGTGCTGGGGTTGGGAGGGAGGGGTCTGAAACGAGAGGAAAAAAAGCTGCTCACCAATATTTTGTACTCTTTGAATTTACTATATTTATAAGCTTCGGTGATTTCCCAGATAGCATTTTGTCCAGAGAATTATCAAAACCATAGAGTTCAATCATGTTGCAGACCTGCTTGTCTCCTGCCTGGTTACTGATACCCAGAAAACAGTATGATTTAGATAACAGAGATTACAGAAGTACTGGGATAGTGAAAAGAACACGAGACTTGGAATTAAAAAAAAACAACAACAACAAAAAACTGGCTTCAAGTCTCTGCTCACAAACTTCCAAGTTGTGTACTTTTGGGAAAATCATTTAATGATTCTGATCCTCAATTTCCTCATTTTACAAATGATAATACTTTCATTGATATCAATCACATTTCTTACCTTCTTAATGGGTAGAGGAAGGGCGGGAGAGAGGGAGAGAATGCAGAATTCAAAAAAAAAATTAAATGAATTTAAAAATAAATAATTGTTTAAAAATTCAAAAAAGAAAACCAATGATAATATTTGTAGCACCTACTTCACAGAACTTTTAGGAAAGTGTTTTGTAAATGCTAAGGCACTATATCATATCTTATCATCATCATCACAACTTTTCTCCATTAATGACTAAATCCCTTCACCAACTACATTATGCTAGAACTATCTCCCTGTGTGTCAAAATCTTTGATGTCTCTTTGGCTAAGAACCAGTTATTCCATCTCCTAAGCCCTTAATATATATTCGGATTGAATTCAATATGTTGAATTGAAAGCATGTGAGGAAAGGATTAGAATTTGCTTTTCTTGACTCTGGTAAGTAGAATGGGGACTGATGGATTGAAGCTTTAAGGAGTGTTAAGGGCTAAAATTCTAGCTAAACTGTCTAAAATATCTAATGAGTGGTCGCCAATAAATTATAAGCTTTAGCAAGAGTTAGACTTTTAAGCATTTATTAAGGAGAATAAGAATTTGGTAAAGAGAGAGAAAGGCCTAGATTCCTATCTATTAAAGGGAGAGCACATTTCTAGCTCCGCTCTCCACCAGAGTCCAAAGGAAAGAGCGTCTCAGAACGAGCGCCAGTCTCTTCCTTCCTCCTCCCACTCACTCGCATCACTTCCTGACGCCAAAGAAAAGACTCCTGGTCTTGCCCTCAAAAACCTTCGCTTCATGGGTGGAACTCTTCTACAGTAGGTCTCCAGCAGGTGACGTCATTCCAATCATTACAGTTGGCAGATATCAGTTCACTATAAAATAAAGTTTCCTAATAATTTTAGCTGTTCCCAAGTGTAATAGGCTGCTTATTCAAGTGGATGTCGAATGACCATTTGGTACTGATGTAGAAGAGAAGATCCCAGCTTAGGCAGAAATCACACCAGGGTAACCTTTGCAGTTCCTCCCAACTCTTAAAGTTTTTAGGATGGCTGGTCAATAAAAATCAGATAATAAACATTTATTAAGTGTTTACTCTGTGCCAGGCACTGTGCAAAGTGCTAGGGAAACAAAAAGAGGCAAAAGAGCCTCTGCCCTAAGGAACGCAAGATCTAATGGGGGCAATCACCAAAAATTACTGCATCTTGGAAAAGAAACTGGAGATAGCAGGGACACAGGTGATATTTTTATTACTGTTGTCCATCAAATACAGGGTCTTCAGGGGAGAAAGGCAAATACAGGAAAGATAAGGATCATTTAAGAATACAGTATCTGTATTCTAGATTTGGCTTTTCGTACCATTGAAACAAAATATCCAGACCCTTGGTCATGGAGTACACCTAATATGGGTTGGTAAAAATACATTTGCTTCTCGTTGAAATCTTGGCTTTAAGATGAAAAGGAGTGAGAATAAACTGCTTAACATTTGCATACAAAGTTAGACACCATATATAGAATAGATATAATATAAAAAGAAAAATAGCATAGAGATTCCTAGAAAATCACAGGAAATAAAGGAGACATAACGATAAAATTCATCACCTCTGATGTCTATATCCAAATCCAGAATCTGGGTGACAAACAAAATGAATTAGAGATCTTGATGCAAGGAAGCAAATTTCATCTCATAAATATTATACTGAGATTGGATAGGTTGGGACCCAAGACTGGAATGTTTCTGAAAGGGCATATCTTATTCAAAAGAACAAGATAGGGGGGCAGCTAGGTGGCACAGTGGATAGAGCACTGGCCCTGGAGTCAGGAGGACCTGAGTTCAAATCTGGCCTCAGACACTTAACACTTACTAGCTGTGTGACCCTGAGCAAGTCACTTAACTCCACGTGCCTCACCAAAAAAAGAAGAAGAAGAAGATAGGTAAAAGGGAGGAAGGGTATAGGGTAGTGTATATTAAGATGTACTCATATAAGCAAGTTCAGGAACTTGCAAAAAGACTGTCTTTTACTTTTCCATGTATCCCCATGGATCAGCACAGTGCCTGGCACATAGTAGGTGCTTAATAACTTTTTATTGACCGACTGACTGATTGAAGCATAGAAGAGAGCATTTGGGTGAACTGGAAAGCACTGGAAATACACTACAGACAACCTGGACAGAAAGAAGAAATAGATGAAAAATTCAGGAAACAGACCATGAGTCTGGCATGGAGGCAGGGTATATTAGTGACAAAGGACTTCAATTGTTTGTACATCTCCTGGAGCTCTTTATGATTTTTTTTTTTTTAAAAAGAGGAACGGATTATTTCTTGAATTGCCTTAGTGATAATTTCAACCTACAGAATGTGAAAGAAACAACTAGAAAAACTGGTATTCTGAATCTGATTTTAATCAACAAAAAGAAGCCAGTTGCTAGATGGAAATTATGGGAAACACTTTTATCTCTCCTTTAATGGAGCTTAATAAGATTCTCTCAATAAAAATCTCTTTGGTTCACTTGAGGTCTTAGCTAGACACTTCACCAATTTCTTATTTTGTGAAGTTGACTATAACCTCCCTTTCAACTGTCTTTAAGCAAATGAAATACATTTTTGAGTTAATTACAGTTTCATCTTAATATTGGCTTTTAGAAACTAGGTAAACTATTTTGAAATAAATAAAACATAAAGGAACAGAGATAAGGTTTAGAATGTATATAGTGGGACTATATTCCTCCCTCTCTGGAGGGGAGAAAGTAGAGAGGGAAGAGTCCATTCTGACATTACAAATCTGTGTGCCGGGAAGGATGTCAGTGCCTTTCAAAGAAAGAGGGAAGTGTAGGATAGGGAATGTGGAAGATGAATTCTCTTGGATATGTTGAGTTTGAGAAACTGATGGGACATTCAGTGGAGATGTTCAGCAACATTAGACTAAGAAAAAAGATCAAGATTGGTTGTATAGAATTAGGAATCATCAGCATAAAGAAAATAATTGAACCCAAGAGAGTTAGTGGTGTCACCAAGAAAAGAATGAAGGGTCTAGAACACAGCTTTAGAGTAGAGAATGATGAACCAGCAAAGGAGATTAAGGAGTAACCACTCTTCTAACCAAAAGGTTGGATCTGGAAAAGAACAGCATCACAGATGCCGAGGGAACAGGGAACAATGCTGAGTGGCAGACTTAAGAGACACGTTAAGAACAGGAACAGTTAAATCAGCACAATAACGACCGAAGTTATTGTTGACCCTATAGTGTCAGAAGGTACGAGGTGCCCTTCTAAGTGTAATCCCTGCATGTATGCCCCTCTACATGTATACCGTAGATATTTTTGTTTAGTCCTTTCAGTCATGTGTACCTTAGCCATACACGTTGCCTATATGCATCCAGATTTTCTGCTGATTCTGCTGTATTTGGGAGATCATAGGTCCTAAATTTATGGGGGAAATGTTTTCTTGCTATTTTTCTTACTTTGCTATTTCATGAAATGTCTTTGATTTGAAACAGTTTTCTGACTGACTCATAAAGGTAATCACATTAGTGAAGGGCTTATGAGCTATAGTTTTGAGTGGGACATCCGGGACTGTCAGACCTACAGGTTAAACTGAATATAAGATAGTCTTGTCTAGGGGAAACACTATATGAGTTAGGACATGCCTACAGGTGCCATGTATGTTAAGCAATTTGTAAACTTTATAGGACTATGCAAATGTCCAATATTATTGTTATTTTCATTGTTGTTGATTATGAGATCAAACATGACTATCCCTTGGGCAGCTAGGTGGCACAGTGGATAGAGCACCGGCCCTAGAGTCAGGAGTACCTGAGTTCAAATCCGGCCTCAGACACTTAACACTTACTTGCTGTGTGACCCTGGGCAAGTCACTTAACCCCAATTGCCTCACTAAAACAAAAAACATGACTATCCCTCTGTGTGCAGTTGAGGTGGAGTGAAACTGTAGGGAATAAGGGTTGAGAAGGTGGATTATATTGAAAGCCATGGCATTTTATTGATGTGTATTAGTGAAGTTCCTGAGTATTAGGGTAGGGGTTGCAGTGGAGAAGAAGACTATAGGTTATATATGGAACTCCTTAAGAAAGGAGATAGAACAAAATAACAGCAATAGTCTAAGATGATCTGCTGGGAAGCATATGGTTATTTTCAGCAAACTCCGAAGGACTTACGAAAATTGCAATGCATCTACAGAGAAAGAACTGATGGTATCTGAAAACAGATTGAAACACACTTTTTTTGGACAATTCCTTAATCCGAAGTTTTGTTTTTATTTGTTTTCTCTCACAACCTAGGTAATGTAGAGATATTTTCCATGACTACTCATGGAATTGCTTGAGTTCTTGGGGTGGGGGGTGGGAAGGGAGGGAGGAAGAGAAGTTGGAACACAAAGTTTTAAAAAATTGATGTCAAAATTTGTTTTTACATGTAATTTGGAAAATAAAATTCTAAACAGAGAAAAAAATAAAAAACAAAAACAAAAAAGAAAAGAAAAGAGAAGAAAAGGAGCTAGATTGATTTAGCAGCCAGTAGGTGACTACTGTACAATCAAGATCTCAACAAAGTGATATAGGCAGACTCAAGAGGTTTCATAGTGATAATGGCAGCAAGAAGGTATGGGAATGGCAGTGAAGATAAGTGCTATTCATACTCCTCACTACCATTTCCATACCCTCTTTCTGCCCCACCCAGTTGGGAAACATGGAAGAAGACACACTCAGTACTGAATAGGGTGGCCAGTGTCTTCTAAGGGGAGTGAGATTTGGGGAAGTATAAGAAAATGAACGGATTCTGAGAGGAAGAGATGGAGGTTAAAGGAAAGTTTGGCATTAAGATAGAAGGGAAGGGGGGCAGCTAGGTGGCGCAGTGGATAAAGCACCAGCCCTGGATTCAGGAGTACCTGAGTTCAAATCTGGCCTCAGACACTTGACACATACTAGCTGTGTGACCCTGGGCAAGTCACTTAACCCCCACTGTCCCACAAAAACAAAAACAAAACAAAACAAAAAAGATAGAAGGGAAGGGGGGGGCAGCTAGGTGGCGCAGTGGATAAAGCACCGGCCCTGGAGTACCTAAGTTCAAATCCGACCTCAGACACTTGATACTTACTAGCTGTGTGACCCTGGGCAAGTCACTTAACCCTCATTGCCTGCAAAACAAACAAACCAAAAAAAAAAAAGATAGAAGGGAAGGAGAAGAGTCTGGTAGGGTAAGGCTGAGATGGATGAGAAGAGAGATTGGGCAATCAAAGCAAGAGGAGGGGGTTTTCACCTCAGAAAATAAAGACTAAATCACACAAGAGGAGGAAGAGGGGAGAATTGACTGGGGCTCTCATTCCCTAGGGTCCTGTGATAATACATAGGTTAGTTATTAAACTATAGGTCATCAAATGTCCAGGTGCCTGACTGACCTCACACTCTGTGCCAGTTCCTTTGTTTCATTTGTGATGTTTAAAATCTAAATGTGTGGTCACCTTAAATTAGAAGCTTTAGCACCAGTCTTTGGGCATTAAGCATTTATTAAAGCATACTAGGTATTAGTAAAAAGAAAAACATGTGGAGTTCAGAAAGTTAAGAAAAGGCCTATCTAGCCTAGAGTTCCACCCTGGTCTGGTTCTTCAAGTCCTCCATCACGAGCCTGCTTCAACCATGAACTCCTCAAGCAAACTGAGTGTGTAAGCTTTTTATAGGTCTGGGGTAGATAGAGGCAGTCCTTTTACACTGCTTCAAGCTGATTGGTTAGGGGGGGCAGCTAGGTGGTACAGTGGATAAAGCACTGGCCTTGGATTCAGGAGGACCTGAGTTCAAATCCAGCCTCAGACGCTTGACACTTAACTAGCTGTGTGACCCTGGGAAAGTCACTTAACCCTCATTGCCCTGCAAAAAAAAAAAAAATCAAGCTGATTGGTTAGCATCATCCAAAACCATTGGTTCACTGGACTTGAGGGTGGTCTTGCGTTGAGTTCAAAGTCCTTAGCTTCTGAGAACAATACCTTCTTAAGGGCTGGCCAAGTGTGGTTACAATCTAATTAACTTTAAGTAGGCTAATCAGCAAAGTCAATCACTTTCACTTAATTCAGTCAGTTTAGATTAATCTCCAGGTGGGGCCTTTGAGTATTTGCCATATCCCATTTTTTTCTCACATATTCCAGTGGAGCAACATTTTCAATTCAAATTCAACATATATTTATTAATTGTCCAAGTGCAAGGCACTGTGCTAGAAGATGAAAGAAGCTGGGGTTGGTTGCAATGGAAACAGCCCTGGGGTAGGATCCTTGGTATCAGCAGTGGCTTCCCCCTTCCTTGGACATGAGTGAGACATTGTTACATTGGCATGGACCTCAGCAGGCACAGGCTCCAGGGAGGCAGTAAGTTTGGGACGGTCAGGACTACAAATTCAGTCTCTGTGAGGAGCCAGAATCTGATCCACAAATGTTAGGAGGAGTTGTCTAAATAGGTTTCTATGGATGCACAGGGAACTTGTACAAGTTGGATTTTTAAAAAGACATCAATATCAAGACTATTGAAAGTAAGAGGAGGTGAATGAGGATGAGGACTAGAGCATAACATTGCCATGGATGAAAGGTGTCAGGAGTTCAGAATGAGCTCAGTCAACCAGCATACATTAGGCACCTACTATGTGCCAAGCACTATGCTAAGCACTGGGGATGCAAAGAAAGGTAAAAGTCCCTGTCCTCAAAGAACTTACAATCTAATGACACTGAGGCTCTTAAGGAAGGCTAAGAAAAGAAAAAAGATATTTTGTAGTTATATTAAGGAAAGAGGAGGGTCACAGAAGGGACAGAAAACCTACTTGGGGGAAGGCAGAACTACCACTCTCTAATTTTTCTTGTTTTCTCTGCCAAGCATAATCAACTTTAGAGTCAGGGGTTGGGATGGGGGAGAGGGACAAAACAAAAATGATCAGCGGAAACTTGAAATCCAAGATAACAGGAGTTTGGTGCTCTACCCTCCAGCCTTCTAGTCATAGGGAAGAATAAACTGAGGGAGGTGGTGTCAAGGCTTGAGTCAGCAGGTTGTTGATGAGATTAGAAGTGATGAATTTATACTGGGAGCAGAATCTTGCTGAAACCAGGCAGATACCAATAGAAATATATGGGGGAAAACAGAGAGTTTGTATTTTCTCTCAGTTAATTCTGTGTCAAGTGGATAAGGTTTATAGCTTTTTGATTGGATGAACTCTTGACCTGCTGCAGGGGCCTTGAGTCATTCTCCTACTGTTTAATTAAAGGTAGACCCTCCTACCAATTTATTGTCCCCATAAGGAAAATCCCCCTACCTGAGTTTCATTCAAGCCTGGTACTAATATCAAGAATTTTTCAATAACATTTGGACTTGATTAGGAATGCCCCTAATACACCTGGCACTGATTACCCATTCTCAACCACGCCCATTCTTAGGGTATTAAGCTTGCCACCTGAAGTCCAACTGAGTATGTTCCCTTCCCAACAAATCTCCTTTACCCTCAGGCTGGGGTGAGTTTCTGGCATGTGGGGACAAACTTCTGTCTGTTTATATTGCCATAGTGTATATACTTTGTTTTGCCTGCTTGCTGTTACATAACAATAAATCTCATGATTGTATTATTTTCCTGAGTATCATTTTTCTAGAAAGCCTGAACCCAGGCCATGAGGCCAAATAAAGCATTATTTGTATTAAGGAGACCTTACAATTTAATAGGGGAAGACTATAAAGGGGAAGTAAGCATTGTAAAGTGGGGCAGGGCTGGGGAGAGTTGTTTAGCCAGAGAGTATGTGTGTGGTGGCAAGGCTTGGAGATGTCTGGGAAGTAGTATGGTGGGCCCAGGACTGAGCAAAATAAGATGAAAGTTCACTACTCAGAGCCCAGGGTCTCAGGAGACAGGAGTCTGAGTTCTGGTGGGAGAGGACTAAAGAGAAGGCCAGAATATAGACTGCATGATTTGGAGATGGTCAGGAAGCAGCAATACTAGTTAGAAACTTCTACCATCCTCCTCTATACATTTTAAAAATAACTTTACATTCTAAATTGGTATTTCCCTTTCCTCTCATATCTCTGTTTGTTGAGGAAAATTAATTATTGCTGGCTAAGGTGGTTTCCAAGAGCTCCTTGTTGTGGAAATTTATTTAAAATGGTTAAAACGCTTCCTTAGAAAATGGTGGTCTGTGCCATTGCCTATTCTCTAATTCAGGTTGGAGTTATTATAACTACATGTCATATCTTCTCTTTAAAATTCTTCTAATTTGGGGGCAACTAGGTGGCGCAGTGGATAGAGCACCGGCCCTGAATTCAGGAGGACATGAGTTCAAATCTGGCCTCAGACACAATAATTACTAGCTGTGTGACCCTGGGCAAGTTACTTAACCCCAATTGCCTCACCAAATAAATAAATAGATAAATTCTTCTAATTTGCTATTGATTTTTATTTTTGCCATAATAAGCTATGGTCTAACTTCAGAGTTGCCAGCTTGTCTTCTAGTACATTAGAAACTTGCCTTCTTGGTCATGATGTGTTGGGCATGATAATGGATAGCATCAATCTATCAATGAAGGGCCCATTTTGAGGCTTCCTCAGCTTAACCATCCCTGGTAGTATCATATTAACAGCTGACATCTTCTAGGTCAAAGCTTCTCTTTTTTTTGCAAAGTAATGAGGGGTTAAGTGACTTGCCCAGGGTCACACAGCTAATAAGTGTCAAGTGTCTGAGGCCAGATTTGAACTCAGGTACTCCTGAATCCAGGGCCTGTGCTCTATCCACTGAGCCACCTAGCTGCACTGTGGGTCATAACCCCATATGGGACTGAGTAACTGAATGTGGGGGTCAAGAAAAATTTCATAGTAAATGTTTGATTTGTATACCTCTTTTATATACCTATATACCCAGGATCACATGAAAATGTCTCTGGGGAAAAGGAGTTGAGTTGAAAAAGTTTAAGAAGCTCTGTTCTAGGTCACAGGTAAGACTGAAGCACTTTGTATAGTGAATTGAACAGGTGGCTTTCTATAATAAATAAGTCCCCTTGGGGGCAGCTAGGTGGCACAGTGGATAAAGCACCGGCCCTTGACTCAGGAGAACCTGAGTTCAAATCTGACCTTAGACACTAGACACTTGACACTTACTAGCTGTGTGACCCTGGGCAAGTCACTTTAACCCCCATTGCCCCATGCAAAAAATAAACAAAGGGTAGACTTGAATTCTAGCTAATAGGAACATGATTAAAAGAATGTGACCTCACCATTCACTGTAGTGTGTGTCTGTGTTGGGGAGTGGGGGAAACTTCAAAACCAAGGTCTTCCAGGGTCTTTCTCTTGGCCTTGTTTGTTTTTGTTTTGGGTTTTTTTTTTTTTCTGGGCGAACTGGCTGGTGAGCAAAATGTTCATTCTCTGTCTGCTTCAGTCTCAGCAGATATGGTTTCTTAGTATCTTAGTCATCTTATAGTAGTCTGGAAAGAGCACAGAAAACCTGGGTTTGAATCCTAGCTCTGGTATTTATTACAAAACAATCCTATAAGGTATTGCAGAGTCACAAAAGTTTAGAGTCAGAAGGGACCTTGGGAGCCATCTAATTCAAACTTTACTAAAAAAAAAAACCCACATAATAAGCGGTCATTTAGCTTTTGCTTGAAACTCTCCAATAATGGGAAGTTCACTACCTTCTTTTTTTTTTTTTTTAAGTGAGGCAATTGGGGTTAAGTGACTTGCCCAGGGTCACACAGCTGTTAATTGTCAAGTGTCTGAGGCCAGATTTGAACTCAGGTACTCCTGACTCCAGGGCCGGTGCTCTATCCACTGCGCCACCTAGCTGCCCCAAGTTCACTACCTTCTGAGACAGCCTTTTCTATTTTTGGATTGCTCAAAATATTAGAATTAAAAAAAAAACATCAAAGTATATCGAGAAAGTATTTTTATCCTTATTCTACAAATGAGAACAGTGGAGTTCTCAGAATTTAAGTAACTTGCTCTTGATCAAATAGGAAAATTAGTGTCAAAATTGGAACTTCAACCCAGATCTTTTAACTGTAGTTCTAACACAATTCACCATATGACACTACCTCTCTGTTCATTTCTTATATTCTTCACAGTGTCTAACACAGTTCTGGGGACACAAGAAGCACTAAAAACTGTTTACTTGACTCTTTAGGGTTGTTTGGAAAGCAAAATGACTCATACATCTTATAGCTGGAAGGAACCTAATTTTTTCCCCTTCAAATTGTCTTTAAATTTAACTTAATTTAAATTTAATTTTCAATTCCCAAATCTCTCTTTCCCTCCTCCTTCCCCACTCATTAAGAAAGTAAGAAAAACAAATCCCATTACAAATCTGTATAGTCACGCAAAACAAATTCCTGCATTAGTCATGTCTATAAAAAAAAAAAAAGGAAAAGAACATCTGCTTCCATCTGAACTCTAAGTCCATCACTTCTCTATCTGGAGCTGGATAGCATAATTCACCATGGGTAGAATTGTGGTTGTTCATTATGTTGATCAAAATCCCTAAATCTTTCAGAGTAGATTGTTTTTAAAATACTGCTGTTATTTTATAAATTGTTTTTCTGGTTCTGTTCACTTCGTTCTGCAACAATTCATACATGTTTTCCCAGGTTTTTCTGAAATCATTCCTTTCTTCATTTCTTACAGCACAGTCATCCATTTCCCCAATTATCGATCATCCCCTTTGTTTCCAAAACTTTGCCACCACAAAAAGAGCTGCTATAAATGCGTGTATGTGTGTGTGTGTGTGTATATACACATATATATTTATGTATATATATGTGTGTATACACACAAACATATATATATGTATAATATTTTTCTCTTTCTTTGATCTTTTTGGGGGTATAGTATATATAGTATATGTAGTAGCAGTATTGCTGGATCAAAGGGAATGCACAGTTTAATAGCTTTGAAGGCATAGTTACAAGTTATTTTTAAGAATTGTTAGCCTAGGAGCAGCTAAGTGGTGCAATGTAGAGAGCACTTGAGTTTTGAAGTCTCAGATTTTGACTAGTTGTTTGACCTTGGGAAGTCACTTAGCCCTGGTTGCCCCCCCCACACACACACACACAGAATTTTTGGATTAGTTCACAGCTCTACTAACCAGGCATTAGGGTACCTGTTTTCTCACGGCCCCTTCAACATGTCATTCTTTGTTTTTGTCAATTTAGCCAATCTGATGAGTTTGAGGTAGTACCTCAGAGTTGTTTAATTTGCATTTTTCTTCTTGTTGTTGTTCAGTCGCTTAGTCATGTCCAACTCTTTGTGATCCTGTGGACCAGAAATATCTTGGCAAAGATACTGGAGTGGTTTGCCATTTCTTTCCGCAGTGGATTAAGGCAAACAAATTAAGTGACTTGCACAGGGTCACACAGCTAATGAGCGTCTAAGGCTGGATTTGAGTTTAGGTATTCCTGAGTCCAAGCCCAGCACTTCATCCACTGAGCCACCTGGCTGTCTTCTTGGATTTCTCTAATTATTAGTTATTTACAGCATTTTTCATATGGATTTCTTTCTCTGAAAACTACCTATTCATATTCTATGACCATTTATCAATTGGAGACTTATAAATTTGACTCAGTAATCTATATAGTTTAGAAGTGAGACCTTTATCAGAAAAAATTTGCTGCAGCGATTGCCCGCCCCCCATTTTTTGCTTCTCTTTTAATTGTATTGGTTTTCTTTGTACAAAAATTTCTTAATTTTATGCAACAAAATTATCTATTTTTCTTCCTGTGAACCTTTTTATCTTTTATTTGATCATGAACTCTTCTCTTCTCCATAGATCTGACAGGTAATTTCTTCCAAGCTTCCTATTTGCTTATGATGTCACCATTTATATCAAAATCATGTACTCATTTGGAGCTTATCTCAGTGTAAGGCATGAAATGTTGGTCTACATCTATGACTTTTTTTTTTTTTAGTTTTCCCAACAGTTTTTATCAAATAGTGAGTTCTTGTCCCAATAACTTTGGGTTTATCAAACACTAGGTTACTGTGCTGATTTGTTTCTATATTTTTGTTCAGTCGCATCCAATTCCTCATGACCCCAATTGGGGTTTTCTTAGAAATATATTTGAAGGGTTTGCCATTTCCTTCTCTAGCTCATTTTATAGATAAGGAAACTGAGGCAAACAGGATTATGCAACTCCCCTACAGTCACACAGCTAGTAAGTATCTGATGCCAGATTTGAACCTTGGTCTTCTTGATTCTAGGTCTGGTGCTCTATTCACTGTGCCACCTAGCTGCCCTTTATATTTTCCATATATACATACACACATATACATATGTGTATGTGTATACACACACACACACACACTCACTCACCCTTTGACATTTTCCCTATTAAATTTTACCTTATTGAATTTGGCCAATCATTCTAACCTGCAGAGATATTTTTGAATGCTTACTTTGCCATCCAATATGGTAGCTACTCCTCCAGCTTAGAATCATCCGGAAATTTGACAAACACACCGTTATATAAGCTACTGATAAAAAAGTTTAAGTAACAGCCTATGACAGATCCCAGGGCAGCCCCCTGGAGAGCCTACTCCAAGCTCACATCTATTCATCAAAGACTATTCCATGTATCCAGTTATTCAGTCAGTTTTGAATTTACTTAAATTGTATTATCATTTATCCCACAATTTCTAACATTCTGTCCATGAGGATAGCATATAAGACATTTTCCAATAATATTATAGATTGGAATTTAAAGGGACAAAAAAGATCAGAGATTCCAACCCCCTCACAGTTAAGGAAACTGAGGCTAAGAAAGAGTAAGTGACTTGCCAATGTCAAATAGCCAGTAAATGTCAAGTCCAACAAACTGTCTACTGCGCCATGCTACTGTTGTTTTAACAAAACCTATCAATACCCTGGTGGGGGAAATGGTCAAAATAACTTATAAACAGAGAAAATACAAAATAAAGCAACCTTAAGGTATTTTTAGTGCATATCCATTAAATTAGCAAAAATCAATATTGTAGAACTCATGGGGATATCAGCATGATAACTCACTGCTGGTGGAACTGTGAATTAGTCTACCTGGTCTGAATAACAGCTTGGAATTATGCAATAAATATTACTAAATTTTGTATCCTTCATTTGAGAGAACCTACTACTGATTTTATAGGAGATGAATGGCAGCAAGACAAGACTTGTTTGTATGAAACTATTTATAGAAGTGCTATTTGCAATAATTCAAAGCTAGAAACAAAATAGATGTCCAATAACTGGAAATGGCTGAACAAAATGTGGCACATGAATTCAACGGAATATTACTAGGTGGTAAGGAATAACAGATATGAAAAATTCAGAAGAACAAGGAAAGAGTTGTATGAAGTGATGAAGAATAAATAAGGCAGAGCTAGAAAAGAACCATTACATATACCAGTATACTTAAGGACAACAAAAGTCAGGCCAAATATAGTGGACAACGTTGGTGTTATACAATTAAAGTTGAAGCACACAGCTTTCCTTTCTGTGACCAATAAGTAAATTCAATGCCATTCAATCCAATAAACATTTACCAAGTGCCAACTCTGAGCAAGGGACTGCTACATGGATGCTAGGGATAAAGGGCAGCTAGATGGCACAGGGGCAGCTAGATGGCACAGTGGATAGAGCACTGGCCCTGGATTCAGGAGTACCTGAGTTCAAATCTGTCCTCAGAAACTTAACACTTACTAGCTGTGTGACCCTGGGCAAGTCACTTAACCCCAATTGCCTCACTAAAAAATAAACAAACAAACAAATAAATAAATAAACTTAATTTTTAAAAATTGGACTTTACCTAAAAACAGAAAATACCACAATGTTTCTGTAATGATAATGAGGTATATACAAAGATAGAGTTCCACTTTGTGTTTCCTTTCCTAAGTAGGTGTCTGAGCATTAACCCTAAGGTAACATATCCAAACTTTCAAATAGCTTTAAGTGAGCTAAATTCTAATAATGAAGGAAATGTCACAAAGGGGTATCATGTAAGAAATATATGCCTGAAAAAGGAAGTAGTTTGTTGTTGTAGCAATATGGGCACACAAGCACTATCTTGCCACTCATGAAATGTAAAAAAGGCTAGAAATAGACATTTGATATTGTGGTAGATCCTTTATAGAGGACTTACTGGAGAAAAAGAACAAGAATTGGACAGGATAAGGAAGATTGTGAGGGCAGTTAGGTGGCACATTGAATAGAACTCTGGGTCTAGAACCTGCAAGACCTGAGTTCAAATGAATGTCCTGTCCTGCAGGGACAGTGAAGAATTGGGGAAGGATGGAGTCCCTTTGGGAGTCTTCAAAGAATCCAGAAGAGGACTGGCTGAGATCCCCAGCTCTCTCCACCCCTTCCCTGTCCTTCACACAGGGCAGGGTAATTATCTCCACCAATGAGGAGTTTGGGGTTTGGGGACAGGGGTTACATTAATTTGTTGTTGTTCGGTTGTTTCAGTCACTTCCAACTCTTCGTGACTCCATGGGGAGTTTTCTTGGCAGAGATACTGATAATTTTCCATTTCCTTCTCCAGCTCATTTTATAGATGAGGAAACTGAGGCAAACAGGGTTAAGTGACTTACCCAGGGTCACCCAGCCCGTAAGTGTCTGAAGCTGGATTTGAATCTAGGAAAATGAGACTTGCTGACTTCAGGCCCAGCACTCTATCCACAGTACCACCTACCCACCACACTCATTTATCCAACATGAATCATCACCTGTGAGTAGGGTCTTCTAAAGTCCACCCTAAATGCTACGTCCTCCATGAAGCCTTTACTGTTCCCCTTGTATCTAATGATCTTACTCCAACATTACATAATAGCACTTTGCCTTGTACATCTCTAATACATTTATCGTGTAATATCGTGCATTCTAGTTATGTTTACCTGGGAGACTGTGAAGTCCATGAGTACAGGAACTATGTCTTATTGGTACACTTTGTATCTTTCCCAGCATAAAACCCAGGGCTGTTTGCATGGCAGATAACTTTCTAAATGCATAATTAATGCACGATTTAATGCATGATTTATACTATGCAAATCAAATGCATCATTTTCCTGGAGGAAATGTATAATTTTCCAAAGGAACTAATGGTTCATAGGATCATAGATTTAAAGATCCTTGTTCAATAAGGATCCTTAGAGGTTCAATAAGGATCCTTAGAGGTCCCCTTATTGAACTCTTTCATTTTGCAGTTGAGGAAATTGATGCCCTGTGAGGTCAAATGACTTGTCCAATGTCACACTGATAGTAAGTGAAAGAGTTAAAATTTGAATACAAGTTTTCTGACTCCCAACCCAGCCCTATGGTCATTTTCTCCTCAAGCTAGCCATTCTGAAAATTCTCACATAGAGATAAGCATCTAATCTAACATCACCTCATCTGTCTATCCTTTTCCTTTAGGTCATATGGTAGACAACCCAGATGGTGCTCTCTTCTGTTGCTAAATGAAGATTACAAGTTTTTGGAAAACAATGGGGGTTACATACACAAACGACAATGACTAATTCCTCTCATTTCTCCCCAATTCTAAATCCTACAACAAAGCACCAGAGCAGAGGGGGATGACTGCTATGACTCTAGGGTAGTTGTAATTTGTCAACAGTTTTGCTTGTGGCTGTGTGAGCGTACAAGTAGGATACTCATGTTTCATTCTCAGAAGTTACCCTTACATCTACCTTACTACTGCCCCCCCCAAAACCCCACACAAACAAAAAAATCTAAAAGATGAATTACAGGTTTTAGTTAACAGAAAAGCCAACCAGCCTCCTCAAATGAAGATTATAGCTGGGCCTTTTAGTTCTACAATAGCTATAGATTTTTGTTGGGGGGGGGGGTAGGTCAGTGAAGGTTAAGTGACTTGTCCAGGGTCACACAGCTAGTAAGTGTCAAGTGTCTGAGGTTGGATTTGAACTCAGGTCCTCCTGAATCCAGGGCCGGTGCTTTATCCTTTATGCCACCTAGCTGCCACTACAATATCTATAGACTTAACAAAGTTCTATGAACATGTCAAATATCTCTGGCCCTGGGCCAAGTCCCATTGATATTGTTAGATCTAACAAGTCATGGTAGAAATTACACTGGTTGGAGAAATCATCATCTGATATCTAGAATACTAGTCTCAAGCTTAATGTCTACAGTTTCCAGCCAACAGATTAAAGTTTCCAAGTCATATGACAATCCATTTATAAAATTTAATTCCATTTCAACTTGTACTTCAGATGCCACAGTTGAATTAAATGTCTTCTCTGCCTCTCCAATAGGATACATATGGTTTTCAAGTCTGTTTCCTTATCCACAAGATAAAGAGGCTGTCCAAAGTACTTTCTGGCTCTGTTATTCTGAGTTTGTAAAATTTTCTTTGACTCCCTGGCCTGCATGTCTTTAGGATCATAGGATTTTAGAACTGGAAAGGACTAATAATCTGGTCCAATACCCTTCATTTTCAGATGAAGAAACTGAGGACTAGCCACATCGAGTAACTTGTCCTGAGAGGAGGCAGTGCAGTACTATTTTCCCCATTTCATGGATGCATCAACTGAGTCTCAAAAAGATGAGATGTCTTTCTAAATGTCCAAATCAGAACTTTAACTTAGTTCTTTGTGTTTCCAAGTCCACTATGTTGTTTACTGTGTCATGCCACAGAGGAAAGAGTGGTGGACATAGAGTAAAAAACTCTGGGTTCAACTTCATCTGAGACTTAGTAGTTGTATGAGTATGGACAAGTTGCTTAATTTCTCAGTCTATTTCTTAAAAATCTGGCTTCTGACCTCATCATTCCACCCCAAAATTGCTCTTTCCAAAATGATTAATGATTCCTGAGTTGTCAAATCCAAAGGCTTTTTCTCAATCCTCGTTCTCCTTGACCTTTCTGTAGCCTTCAACACTGTAGATCACTCTCTCCTCCTTGATACTCTCTTCTCTCTTGGTTTTCCTCCTTCCCATCTCACCACTCCTTTTCTATCTCCTTCGATGTATCCTCTCTAACTAGAGGTGTCCCTCAGGGGTCTGCCCTGGGCCCTCTTCTCCTTCTATGCTATTTCCCTTGGTGATCTCATCAACTCCCATAGATTCAGTTGCCATCTCTGTGTTGATAATTCTCACATCTACCTTTCCTGCCCCAATCTCACATCTTCAACTGCCTTGTAGACATCTTAAACTCAACACATCCAAAACTCATCTTTCTCCCTAAACCTTTCCCCAATCTTATCTTCCCTGTTACTATAAGGGGCAACACCATCTTCCCAGACCCCCAGGCTCACAACCTAGAAGTCATTCTGGACTCCTCACTACCTCTTCCCTGCCACATCCAAACTATCGTGAAGGCTCATCAATTTCATCTTTGCAACATCTCCTCTGACACCACCAAGCCTCATAGCCTCGTGCCTGGATTACTGAAATAGCCTGCTTCAAGTCTCTCCTAACTCCAATCCAGCCTCCATTCAGCCACTAAAGTGTTTTTTTCCTAAACTACAGGTCTGACCACGAGGCCCTGCTATTAATGAACTCCATGGGCTCCCAATTGCCTCCAGGATCAAATAAGAAATCCTCTCTTTGGTGTTCAAAGCCCTTCATGATGTAGCCCCCTGCCTTTCCAGCCTTTTTACACCTTACACCATGTCACATACTCTGACCCCCTTGACACTTCTTGGATTTAGGTGCTTTCTCTAGCCATCTTCTATGCCTGGAATGCTCTTTCTTCATCTCTTCCCTGGCTTCGTTTAAGTCCCAACTAAAATCCCATCTTCTATAGTAAGCCTTCCCCAACCCTTCTGAATTCCAGTGCCTTCCCACTGTTAGTTATTTCCTGTTTATCCTGTATATAGCTTGTGGGTACAGATTTGTTGTCCCCTGAAGCAAATTATTTTTTTATTATATTAAAAACCAATTATTAAATTAGGATTAATGTTTTTCTTCTCTCTTTATTTCCTCATTCAGGGATCAGCCCCCGTAGTTAGTCTCTGAAGGACATGACTGAAAAATAAAATTGCCCAAGTCCACTGGGAACATTGGGGGTTTTTTTGGGTTTTTTTTTTTTTTTGGTAAGGCAATTGGGGTTAAGTGATTTGCCCAGGGTCACACAGCTAGTAAGTGTTAAGTGTCTGAGGCCAAATTTGAACTCAGGTCCTCCTGACTCCAGGGCCAGTGCTCTATCCACTGCTACACCTAGCTGCCCCGCACTGGGAACAGAAAATACACTCCTTGATTTTGGGTGCAGCCTCACCCAATCAGAAGACATTACTTCTGCTTAGAATGTAAACAGAATCTAATATAGGTGAATTCCAGCCCCAAAGCATCAAGTCTATGCTCTGGCACTCCTCCATTGGAATCTAGTATAACCCAGCTCATGAAGGAAAAAAACCAACCATAGTGGTCTGGGTAGAGATGAATTCTTTTGTCTATAGTGCTGGAAGTGACTTAGTCTCACAATCAAGCCATGTTCTCAGCAGGAGGAGCTGAAGACTGTTAGCCCACCTCCTCATTAATATGTCAACTCCTTGTTTATCAATTAGGATTGATTTTCACCGGTTGGGGCACCCCTCTTTTCTTTTTTTTTTTTTTAGAATTTTATTTTCCAAATTACATGTAAAAGCAAATTTTGACATCAATTATTAAAAAACATTGTGGGGGGCAGCTAGGAGCACATTGGATAAAGCACTGGCCCTGGATTCAGGAGGACCTGGGTTCAAATCCGGCCTTTTTAGGGAATATGTAGGATCCTGATCTGGTCAACATATCAGACAAATACTGTTATTGGTATTTACTTGGTGTGACCCTGGGCAAGTCATTTAAATCTGGTGGCTTGAATTCCTTAATGTGTAAAATGGGGATGGGGAGGGTGTTGGACTAGGCAAGCTTGAAGGTCTTTTCTTTCCTAAATCTATGATGCGAGGTAATAATAGCTTACTTTCAGATGAACACAGTACTTTCTTCACAATCAATCTGAGGTAGGTGATGCAAATATTTTTGGCCCCAGAGGAAGGAAATTTGACTCAGATGGTCACTATCTCCTCCTTCACCTGTGCTTCACATGAAGAGGTGCTCTTTCTCACCAATGTAAACCCTTCTACACGGCACAAGCAATCCCATTCCATCCTGTCTTCTAGAAGCTTGTTCCTTTTGTCATATCTACTCTCAGTATTCTTCAACTGCTCACTTGTCTACTGGCCACTTCCCAAATGTCTACAAAGATGTCTCCTTGAAAAAAACCCTCAAATGATCCATCTCTTCCCACTATCATCCTCTTTTTTGTGGTTAAACTTGAGAAGGCTGTTTACAATAGGGATCTCCTGTCCTAAGTACCTCCACATCCTCATCCATCATTTAATCAAAACAGCTCTCTTCCAAGTTACTAAGGAGCTCTTAAATACCCAATGTTTTTTCTCAATCCTCATCATTCTTGACCTCTCTGCAGCCTTGGCACTATCCATCACTCTGCTCAACTCTTTTCTCTCTAGTTCTTTATTACTGTGGTCTCACCCCGTTTTACTTCAACTTGTCCAAGTGTTCTTTCCCCTTTTCATTTGCTTGACTTTCATCCAGCTCATGCCTGCTAACTGTAGGCCCAAGGCTCTGCGGGAGGACCATCTTCTCTTCTCCACTAAAATGGTAATCTCATCTCCACGACCATCTTTAGGCAGGTAACTCTCAGATCTACTTGACCAGCCCTAACCTTTATCCTGACCTTCAGTAACACATCTCCAAATGCCTATTAACCATCTCAAACTATTTGTCCTATAGACACCTTAAACTCAACATGTCAAAAACTCCATCTTTCCTCTAAACCTTCCCTCTCCCTAATTACCCAATATACTGTCTAGGTACTACCACCTTCCCAATCACCCAGGCTTGAAACCTAGGTGTAATGCTTGAATCAATCTCACCCCTCCCCCCGCCTTGTTTTTAAAAACAAGTCCCACAATTTCTCCTTCCTTAATGTCTCTTGAATATACCTTCTCTCATCTTGACACTACCGCTACCCTGGTGCAGGCTCTTCCTAATGAAAAGGGCTGACCCTGCTAGTCCCCCCCCCCTTCCTTCCATTCAACAAACTCTAGTGGCTCCCTATTGTCTCTAGGATCAAACAGAAAATCCCCTGACTTTTAAGACACTTTATTCATTTGAAATGGGACTTTTTTGGGGGGTGAAGGGGAGTGGTCCTTTGCATTTCCAGAGTTTAGCTAAGTACCTGGCACATAATAGGTGCTTAATAAAGGCCTCAAAACTTATTTAACACTATATGTATGTTATTATTATCCCGACAGACCCCAGAAAGCAGAACCAGGAGCCATGGGTAAAAAGATAGCTGAGGCAAATTTGAGGCTTAATAAAAGCAAAGTTTCTTGTGATTCAAACAATCCCAAAGTGGAAGGGCTACCTCAGGAGGTAACAGATCCTCACTGGAAGTCTTCAAGTGAAGGTTAGATTACTTTTGTTTTAGGTTTTTTTTTTTGGGGGGGGGGGCAGGGCAATGAGGGTTAAGTGACTTGCCCAGGGTCGCACAGCTAGTTAGTGTCATGTGTCTGAGGTCACATTTGAACTCGGCTCCTCCGGAATCCAGGGCTGGTTCTCTATCCACTGCGCCACCTAGCTGCCCGAAGGTTAGATGACTTGAGTCTTCAGATTCTTGTAGTCCATCATCAAATTCTGCCTTCATCACCATCCAACATTAAAGTAAGCCTTGGGACAGAATTGACTTGGTTCAATATTGGAAACTGCCTATTTTAAACAGGACCAACTAAGCCTCCAGGCTTTCTGTCCACCCCAGCCTAGATCTCCAGGAAGAACCAGTGACTCATTACTTGGTCATCAGGTGCATAAATATGCCTCACCTCCTTTACCTACCAACTCAGGGATTGATAATCCAATCAGCATCATTTAAGTTGTTGGCTGCCCAGGCTCCCTTCCCTGACTACCAATCCCCATCCCCTAATACCCACCCATGTCAGTCCCTACATTTCATTGTGTCTTCCTTAATTCCCATTCCTGTTACCCAAATTGACCTTATTAAATATGTTCTCTCCCTGTGGAGATGACTTTGCACATATTTTACTTTCAATGCTTTTTGTGAAGAAATGACCCTTCTCCTTGCCAAGGTCAACTTCTCTGTATGTGCCATGCCCTTGATCCCAAATCCTCTCATAGTTTCCATCAGATTGTCCCATTATCTTCATTCTGTTATCTACAAACATATCCATGATTAATGATGTCAAAAAAAGAAACCTCACTTGATTCCACCAGACTCAGGTATAGTCTCATGTCTCCTATCTGTCTACACTGGGTGCTGTTCCTCCCCTCTATTATAAACCTTCTGTAACCCAGCTTAAACCTCTACCTTTTAACTGAAACTACCCTCCAACATTACTAGTGATAAAAGAAGTGACACACTGGATAGAGTTCTGGGACTAGAGTCAGGAAGAAATGAGTTCAAATCCTGCCTCAAAAATCTAAATCGCCAAGTTGTCTAATCTCAATGCCCAGTATGACCTCTATGGCTTTTTTGTTTCTCTTGCCTTATAGCTCCTCAGTCTCCCTTGCTGGACATTTATCCAGGTCATGCCCACTCTGGGTGGCCCCCAATACCCCAAAAAACTAGGTTCCCTTCTAAACTTAAGTAGCTTTAGATGACCACTTTTGAACATCTGGAGACAGATATTCCACAGGCATCTCAAGGTCAGCTTATGTCCAAAACAGAACTGATTTATCTTTCTAAACCCTCTCCCTTTCAGAACTTTCTGATTATCACCTACTGGTACCATGCTACCAAATAAACTGGTAGTTATCCAGGTTCAATCTCGACTCTTCACTTACCTCACTTATTCTGTTACTAAATCTTATTCTCATACCATCACATCTTACTTTTTCCTGTTTAAAAAAAAAAAGCTTACCCCTTTTCACAACCCAGGACCATAGGACGTATTGTTGCTCAGACATGCACATTTCATCTCTTCTTGGTGCATTTGCATTGGCTGTCCCCCAAACCTACAACGTTCTCACTCTTTGCTTTCACCTTATTTCTCTGGCTTTCTACAATTCTTATGTAAAAACCCACTTTCAAAACGAGATGCCTTCCCTTCTGAAATGACTTCATTTACTGTTTACATTTAATAGCTGTTCTCTCTCTCTCTCTTATCGGAATGTGACTCTTCCAAGGCACAGAGAGGTCTCTACCTTCCTTTGCATCATCAGTGCTTAACAACTGATACACAGCAAGCACAAAGATGCTTGATTCTTCCCAGCACAACACAAGCTCCTAGAGGGCAAAGCCTGCCCATTATCTTGTATTTGTATCCCTAACACTTAGTTCCTGGCACAGACTCAGCAGCATGAATGAAAAAGTATTGTCCGTGCTTATCATGTGCCAAGGGTGGAATATCTAGAAAAGAAACAGTTAAAATCTCCAAAGGTTGATTTTAGATCAGGTCCAGAAGGCGAGGAAGCTAGTGAAAAGATGGCTGGGGGCCTGGGAGAGACATTTTAAAAAATGCTTGTTGGATTAGACTAATTCTTCTTTTTTTTTTTTGGGGGGGGGGGGAGGAAGCGGGTAATGAGGGTTAAGTGACTTGTCCAGGGTCACACAGCTAGTAAGTGTCAAGTGTCTGAGGACGGAATTGAACTCAGGTCCTCCTGAATTCAAAGCCTGTGCTTTATCCACTGTGCCACCTAGCTGCCCGGATTAGACAAATTCTTGCAAAAGGTAGCCACAGCTACCCAAAAACAAAACAAAACAAAAATAACCACAACCCCCCCCCCAAAAAAAACCCCCAAACTCTACTATAAAGTTCTTGGCAATGTCAGAGGGTTCAACAACAAAAACAGATTTGGTTTTATTAATTAAAGAAGATGCATGTTCAATTGGATTTGTAGTTGAAACATCCTAAATGGGCTGTCTCTTCCATTATAAAGTAAACTTAAAACAGATGTCTTTCTTTTCTACTAGTGGAGAGCCTCAAAAATGCTTTTTTCATTCACTCAGATTCTGTGAAAACTATGTTAAGTGGGCCAATGTGTATGACAAAAGGGTTAATTTTTTTAAAAATTGAGAAGCCAAAACATTTTCCACTCAAATGGCCACCCATTCCACAACTTCGGCCTTATTCAGTTTCCTTTTGCTAATCTCAGGGCCCAGGCTTGGTGCACATGACTATTTTACAGACTGTAGGGTTTACATCGACCACTTTCTGTACTCACATCTTCTATCTCAGTGTCTTTGTACAAGCTGTCTCACATACTCAGAATGCACTTGCATCCTCATTTTGTCATCACAGAATCCTTGCCTTTACTTCAAAGCTCAAGTTAAGTAAATTTTGGAAATATTTCTATAAGCATGTATATGTCTTTGCAGTCTTCTTTGACCCACTCTCATGAAATTAAATAAAGTATCTTTGGGTAAATAAGGAAGCCAAAAATGCCTTAAGTATTATTGCGGTGCTTCTGATCTCATTGCAGTTTTTGCAGGCTGATGATTAAACCTTCTTTGTCAAATATGTCAACCTATGGGAATAAGAGAAAAGGGATTTTCGAGAGCTGACAAAAGTAGTCTGGTTTGTTCTACTGGGAATTATAAACTTGCTTAATCCTTTTTTTTTTTGGGGGGGGGGGGAGAGAAATTGTGCATGTCATTAGGCCACTAAAGGAATATTAGGGAATTTCTGGGTTTGTTTTTAAATTACAGAATTTCAGAATTATTAAAGGAGCTAAGAGGTGAATTTAATCCAACCTACACTGAATAATACTTGCTAAAACATACTCAACAAGTAGTTTCAAAAGCCTTTGCTTGAAAACTTCTAGCATGACAGACTACTACTATATGAAGTAGTCTATTATTTCACTTTAGGATAGTTCAGGTCTCAAAGGCACTTCACTGGAGACTTCTCTCAAAGTTGACACTGATTCATTAATGAATACTCTTTGGATCCAGTCATTCAACCAGTTCTTAATCCACCTAAGTGTACTATAGCTATAACCTATCCTAGCTCTTTCCACATTTGCCACAAGAATATCATAAGATATTTTTCATTAAGTCCTTGCACGTGTATAGTTGCCAAAGCTCCTTTATCATTAATAATTATTTTACTCTGAGAGAACTGTTTGTTAAGCATGACTATATCGATTGGGGCTTCCAAACTTATATATCAGTAGTGATTATGAAGTTAAATTCTATCTTAATTCTTCTTAACTCAAATGTAGAATATTAAAAGACTCTTCCATTTCCTCTTTCAGATGCCTTAAGTTTCCATTTCAGAGCTCAAATTCATTTTCCATTAGCATAATTGCCCAAACAACTTAACATTTTCTATTACCTTTTTAACATATGCTTGGTTATAAATCAACAATACCTAAAATAAGTAGAACAATAAAGATTTGCTCCTATTCTACCTTTCAGCATTATGGTATTCTATTCCAAACAATGATTTTATTCACCTATGGCATGCAACAAAACACACAAACTCTTAGTGACAACGGACCTGAATTTCAGGTTTCTTCATTTTTAAAAACATATGAAGACGAGTATGGCTAGGATGGGATTAGACCAACCTCAGTTAATATACTCGCCAGAATGCTATACTAAGAACCTGTTATGATAAAAGTATTCACATTTTCAGATAGACATTTAAAAATTAAACTACATAATAGCACTGTGGGAAAAAATCATAGTTTCGTTTATTTTCATAGGAGACAGAAGGTAACGAGTGCATGACACAGAAGCTCAAAACAGCATCATCATCAAGCTGTGCTAAGAATATTGCAAGAGATTACTTCAGGGAAAAATCTGTGCAAACTTCATCTTCCTACTCAGCATCACAGAGTCAAAACAAATTCAAAATTAGTTCTTTAAATACTTAAGTTTATGTTAGGCCAAAATATGTGAGAAACAAGAGTGTGTAGATGCCTGCCCCCTCTTAGGATCAATTATCAAGATTTACAAAGAGAAATAAAAAGGGTAAAACAAAACAAAAGAAAGCCAACACTGCTATTAAGATTTTTCTTTTAATATGCCATGAGTTACCTTGATTGTTTATTTTCCAAAGTTTTATATCTTACCAGCTTCCATTTCCCAACCCTCCCAATAGGTTTTGCCCTTTTTGTTTGAATGGAAGAAAAGTTGCTGGAGACAGTTCTATGCACTTTTTTTTTTTTTAAAGAAAGCAAGACAATGCCAGTAGCTTGAGTTGGCCATATACTACTCCCATATGAGAAAGGGGAAAAGGTGTACAAGCATCAGAAAACTAATTTTGAAATATTTCCTTCAATTTTATGATGGATCAGCTTTTTAATCAGTTAAAAAAAAAGGTAGTAGTTGGAACTCAAAACATTTCTGCTTAGGGGAGGGGAGAGAGAAGTGAGAGTGAATGCTACATTTCTCCATTGGCCCCAAAAGTGCTTAGTTCACAATGGGATACATCAAAAGCAAACATGCAATGGTTATTTTAAAACTTTTACTGCAATATAACATTGAAGTAAACAGTAATTAGGTTTCTACCATTTTTTCACCAAAAGAAAAAAAATCATCAACAGGAAAATAACTTTGCCTGTATGTGTACAGCTTCTTAAATCATGTTAGAAGGGGTCTCACATTCAATGATCAAGGAATTTTAAAATAGCAGTAATGATTTTCATCAGAAAGGATTTCTCCCTGTCCCCCAGCAATTAACATGAAAGAATGGGCTTTCTTACACTAATTTCATACATATTTGAAGCAGCACAAATAACCACCTATAATTTGGCATTTATGTTTACAGTTGCTCCAAAAATCTTTTTAATTTCACAAAGCCATTATCCAGTGTTGCCATGAAATAGAGATTGTAGATTCTAGGTAGCAAAGGCTCTCTCCAAAACCAATGTTAAGTCAAAAGAAACAAGAAGCAGGGCATTACACTAAATTTCTGGATCTAGTACACTAAAAAGAGTGAAAACCTAGGAAAAGTTACCTACAGTTTTATAGAAGGAACTAAATACCTGCAAAAGCTGATTTTTGGTTGTATAGTATTTTACAATGTGTGGATTTTCTGCATCTGCTAATTTAAAGCAGACATGCACTGTATTTATTCCTGCCCTATTTCCTATATCCCCTCCCACCCCACCCCCAACCACCTACTACCTTATACCAAGTATTATGGATATGAGCCCAAATCATCCCAGACAATCCAGTGAACAAAGTTAGTGTAATGCACTGGTGTGAAGTATGAGATTAAAAAAAAAGTCCCTTTCAATCTTCATCAAAGTTCTGCTGTAGGAGAAAATTGGCAGCCAAATTTTCATTCTTCTCACAAGCAAAATAAGCCTGTATCACAAGTCCTTCAGGGAATCCTAATGCCTTTAACTGGAAAGAGAAAAAAATATATATTTAGAAATGAAATCCAACACATTTGTTATAGCACATGAATGAAAACGTAAATTGCCACTGCACAACTACAACTGTAATGGATCTTATTACCGAATCATTATTCATTAATAATGTGCTGAACAGCACAAGACACCTGAAACATTTGAAGCTTCATCAACTCACTACACGGATTAGTGACCTAAAACCAGAGGTTAGCTACCTGGAGCACCACTCTTATCAACTCTACTTTTACTTAAATAAGCAAAAGAACAGAAACAGATATTGTGAGCCAGGATATTGGGTGAACTAGATAGGTGAATGAATGAACCTCCCACATTCCCACAACATGAACCAGGTCTCTACTAAGCAGAAAGTTGAGCTACAGACCCAGAGTAGGTTTAACTTTGGTCCGTTGGATTGATTTGAGACCCAGATGTGGGCTCTTTGGCCAAGAAGAGTAAGAAGTTCATGAGTCCTGAGAGGTCTCTTTGATAATTGCTTTTTAACCTTTTTGCTAGTATCCTTTGTTTGTGTTTATTCTCAGATTTGCTTTTGTTAAACTGCCTAGGGAACTGCTTCAACCTGAGAGTACTAGAATATGATTTTAGTAAAATCAGTTTGCCTGTCGGGGCAGCTAGGTGGCGCAGTGGATAGAGCACCGGCCCTGGATTCAGAAGGACCTGAGTTCAATTCCGGCCTCAGATGCTTAACACTTACTAGCTGTGTGACCCTGGGCAAGTCACTTAACCCCAATTCTCTCTCTCTCTCTCTCTCTCTCTCTCTCTCTCTCTCTCTCTCTCTCTCACACACACACACACACACACACACACACACACACACACACTCAGTCTGCCTGAACCTTAGTTTTCTCAGCTATCTGTTTTATGACATAAATAACCAAAATGGCAACAGATCACCTGGTTTTGTAATATTCCCTACAAAACAAATGAAGGCAGAAGAAGGGCTATTATCTGGAAGAAAATACTTAGGACTATTTCATGTGATTACTGTTGTTTTAAGAAGAGATCATATCCTACTTTTAAAAAGTTTACTATAGCCTAATTCAAAAAGTCTGAATAAAACATTGCTCTATGTATTAGATTTTATTATTTAATTGTATTCCAACTTACTAGCATTTTATAACAGAAAATATCTCATACTTTATAAGGAAAATTCTATTTAGTGGGTTAACTTAGAAATGATCTTCTATGATTACTGTTAAAAGAATATTCTGTGATGTAAAGAGATTACTAGCTCTTATTCTGCCTAGTTTATTAGATTTTGGATTAACACTTTAACATGAAGTTCCTTGTGTACTTTTAGAAAAAGTCACTATACACTAACACACCTGGCAAAATTATCATTGATTTTAACTTTTATTAATCCATAAAAACTGAAATTCATATAGACAACTAGTTTAGTTCATTGTCAAGTTATGATTGTGGCTTTTCACATAAACATACCTATTATGGACCAATCCTAGCATCTAACCAACCCATCTACACGTGTCTACACAATACCCAGATGTTACCCTTAACAGGAATGGGGAAAAGGAAATGGATCAATCCTACTATCAGTAGTATCTTGATAGTCATGCAAACTGAAGAGAATTGCCAAAATTCGACAGAATCAACACCTTACACCTGGGAAATCTCTTATACAAATAGCAGTAAAAGAATGGATTTCAGAAAAACAAATTAGGACCTTTTTGTTGAACTACTATCATGAGAACAATTTTGAAGAATATTTTCCTCAAACGAATAAGCTTGCAGCATGAATTAATCATTTCTAATAAAAACAAATTCCTTCATGTTTCCCTGATGACATAAGCTTACAAAATTTGCTGAAAATATACCTTTAATACTAAAAATAGTTGCAAAGTAGAGAAATGGTACTCTGGCTATTAAGAGTCATCACAGGGGCAGCTAGGTGGCACAGTGGATAGAGCACCGGCCCTGGATTCAGGAGGACCTGAGTTCAAATCTGGCCTCAGACACTTAACACTTACTAGCTGTGTGACCCTGGGCAAGTCACTTAACCCCAATTGCCTCACTAAAAAAAAAGAGTCATCACAGACAATACAGAACTACAAACAAGGGCTAACTAGCATGGTATGGCAGAACAAACAGTGATTTGAAATCAGAAGATATGGTTTCAAATCATAGTTCTATTACTACTAGCAGTACTACTAATTACTACCTGTGTTGCCTTGGAAGCAATCAACCAATTAGCTAGTTGATAAGCATTTATTAAGTGTTCATTATGTGCCAGGCACCATGTAAGCACTATGTAAGCTAGTAAGTAAGCACTGAATATACAAAGGAAGGAAGCAGTATAATTCCTGTTCTCAAAGAGCTCAAATTCTAATGAGGGAAACAATATACAAAGTACTATGTGTAGGGCAGCTAGGTGTTGAAGTGGATAAAGCACCAACCCTGGATTCAGGAGGACCTGAGTTCAAATCTGGCCTCAGACATTTGACACTGTGTGACCCTGGGCAAGTCACTTAACCCTCATTGCAGCACAAAAAACCAAAGTACTATGTGCATAGAGGATATACATAATGTAAGTGGAAGGAAAGAACCGAGAAAATGGACCTCTTATTTGCAGAGGTGGGGAACCATGGGTATGGAACATTTAAATGGACTCTTAGACTACGATGTAATTATGTAAGACCATAGCTCCAGAGATGGAAGGGAGCTCAGAGGTTATCTAGTCCAATCCCTTGTTTTATGGATGAAGAAGCAAATTCTTTTGTTACATGGGGGCAGGAGTGGAGGGATATACTCGGGAATGAAGGTAATATAAACATAAAGTATATTAGGTAAAAACAAAATGTTAAGCATTCCTCTTTGATTGTTTATGCTATTGATATTTAGTAAATCACCCTTTTAAATTATGCAAAGTTCTGCCTTTCCAAATAAAACCTTCAAATTAGTTGGGTCTATTTTCATAGTAGACAGCTAGGTGGCACAGTGGATACTGTGCCAAGACCAATCTTCCTGAGTTCAAATCAGGCCTCAGATACCATGTGACTATGGGGAAGTAACCAAACCTTGTCTGCCTCAGTTTCCTTATTTGTAAAATGAGTTGGAGGAGGAAATGGAAACTACTCCAGTTATCTTTATCAAGAAAACCCCTGGGGCAGCTAGGTGGTACAGTGGATAAAGCACCCGCCCTGGATTCAGGAGGACCTGAGTTAAAATCCGGCCTCAGATACTTGACACTTACTAGCTGTATGACCCTGGGCAAGTCACTTAACCCTCACTGCCCCACAAAAAAAAAAAAAAAAAAAAAAAAAGAAAACCCCAAATGAGGTCACAAAGAGTCAGATGTGACTGAAACAAGTGAATAGCATTTTCATATTACTTTCAACAATGAGGAAAAAGCTGGTTCCAATGTGACTAAACATCTATGGAGGATTCTTTTTTTTTTTTTTGGTGAGGCAATTGGGGTTAAGTGACTTGCCCAGGGTCACACAGCTAGTATGTGTCAAGTGTCTGAGGCCGGATTTGAACTCAGGTCCTCCTGACTCCAGAGCTGGTAGTCTATCCACTGCGCCACCTAGCTGCCCCTGGAGGATTCTTAAAGTAGTAAAGTTGATTATCCTTAAATACAAAACGCAAATTTTCTTTCATAGCATTCTGTATGTTTTATGTACATACCATCCTACTTTGTAATAACAAAATAAAAAATACTATTGACCAAACTATGATAATTTGGAGTACTGACATGATACTTAATGGTTGTTGTGGTTCTGGATTTTACTAATTGTGATTTTTGGCTTTTTTAATAATGATAATTATGTACTCTCATTCACTTGTTGATGAAACCTGACACACTATTGTCAATTGGCTTCATAGATGGGAGAAGTTGTCTTTATTACAGTAATCTCTGCTGTACTGGACATCTCTCACCAATCAACCACACCTAAACCTCCTTCATTAAATCCTAGAAACCGTTTTCCCAGCAAAAGTGAACACAAATTTTAAAGAAGACCAGAATATTTATGTGGTTGTTTAATATACTACTTTAGATTGGGTTGTTGGGTATAATAGGAATTTTTTACTCAGGAGATCTGAATTTAATTCTGGATCTGCAGCCATGGGTAGGCAAGTCATATCAATCCTCTGGCCCTAAGTTATTTCATCTGTCAAATGTTATTTAAAATCTGTTAATTCTCTAGGGGTCCTTATAGTTTATGATTAGTAAGAAGTTGCTATATATGCATCAAGCCCTGCACCTATGCTGCTGTACAACTTTTTTTTTAACCAAAAGAATATTGTATAGCATTATTTAGTTAAGCAAAGCAAAAACTCCAGAAAAATAGCTAATTTCATTTGCATAAAGAATTTGAAAGAGCAGACAGATTGGGGGGGGGGGGGGAGAGAGGACAGAGAACAACTTACCCTTTCTATAGCTTCTTTTTCCTGAGGTGTTACTTGAATGTAGTTCATGTGACCACTTCCAGCTTCAGCTATTCCTCCACTGCCACCCCCACCTCCTCCTTGGCCACCAGATTCTTGAACTGGTTCATTTAGCATTTGAATAAAATGCTCTTGATGTTGACTGATTTGCTGTGGTGCATTGGAGGACAGAAGGAAACAATACACTGAAATAAAGCATTGTTGGTCTCTCTGATTGGTAGCTAAGAACTATAAACAGTAATAGGAAGAAATGCTTTGAGTCATGTAGATTTTTATTGGACCTACTTTATACACATTAGCAAACCTCTAGGTAGTTATGGTTTCTTCACCACTGCCAAAAAACAGTGCTCAGCCTCATGTTTACATGTATTTACTATACTAAAAGCTAAAGAGACATCCTTTTCTTGTATTACTCAATAATTAATGCTTGTTAACTCTAATATTAAAGACAGGGCAAGACTTTTAGCTTATTAGGGGATGGGTTGGGTTCCTGGGGAAAGGAATTTTGTGCAGAACAGAGCAAAACCCCTAAAACTAATGACTGAAAACACTGCTTAAAAAGTCACCTGCAGTAACTGTGGATTTTCTCGTCCTATTTGTTGTAACAAGGCTGGCAGAAGGGAAGGATTCTGTTGAATAATCTGTCTCATCTGCTGGAACTGAGGCTGGTTCCGTAAAAATTCAAGTGGATGTCCTGAAATTCACATAAGATTTTCCCATAAAAGAAAGTCATACATCAAAAAGACTGGTAACACAAAGTATATAAGCTATCCAACAATGAAAATTGAAAGTAGAGACTTAAGTCCTGCAATAAATTCAAAAGGAGTAAATGAATTGAGTAGCTGTTAAGTCAAGAAGTATTAATAATAGCCTAAAAAGTAAAATGAAAAAGTATTATCAAATGATTATTATCCAAATAGCATATATTCCACTTAATTAAAATAATAGCATATAAAGGATTTCCACTGGTTCAACATTCATGAGAATGTTATTTAACCTAATTACTAATAACCTTCTGTATCACCGCCGCCCCCCCCCCCCCGTAGTAAATAAAGTATGTAAGTCTTGGAAAATTTTAATTAATGAAAGTAGGAAGGGGATGTTTAAAATGCCCTGAATAGAGAAATGTCGCAAAGATTTTTTCCTCCCAATTCCCTGCTTTTGTTTTCATTTTAAGCTGCACTGGTTTTGTTTGTAAATTAAAAAAAAACAACACATACTTTTATGTAATCAGAATTGTTCATTTTACCTCCCCTGTGCCTCTATCTCTTGTTTGGCTATGAACTCTTTTCCTTTCCATAGTCATGTGAAGGGCAAGTTCTTGTATGTTCCATTAATTTGCTTATGATGTCATCTTTTATGTCTAATTCATCTACCCATCTGAAATAAATCTTGGTATACAGAGTGAAATATCGATCTATACATAGTTTCTGACTAGGTATATATAATATGACTATTTTACCAGTTTTCCCAACAGTTTGTTGAATAGTGAGTTCTTACCCTAAGAGCTGGGATTTTGAATTTATCAAATAGTCTACTCATTTGCTTCTGCATATGAACCCAATGTTTCATTAAACAACCTATTTCTTACCAAGCACCAAATTCTTTTTGACAGTAACAGCTTACAGTATAGTTTTGAGATATAGTGCTTCTAGGCCCTCTTTCTTTCCATTAAAAACATTTTTTGGGGGGATAATTCTTGACCCTTTTATTCCACTACATGGATTTTGTTGGGTTTTTTCCTAGCTCTATAAAAAGCAATTCTTTGGTTGCTTGATTGGTACAAGAACTGAATAAGTGAATTAATTTAGGTAGCATAGAAATTCTTATTATTTTCATTTAGCCTATCCACAAGCAATTAATATTTCTCTAATTATTTAAATCTCTTTTTGTGTGAAGAATGTTTTGTAATTGTGTTCATATAGTTCCTCTGTGTCTCTTGCCAGATAAGACTCCCCAGGTATTTTATAATGCCCATAGTTATTTTAAATGTAATTTCTTTACCTCTTTCTTCTGGAATTTGTTGGTAATATGCAGAAATGCTAATGATTTGTGTGGGTATGTTTTATATTCTGGAACTTTGTTAAATTGTTTAGATTAGTTGTTTTTAGCTGACTCTTTAGGGTTCTCTAAACTATCATAGCACCTGAAAAAAAAAGTGATAACTTTCTTTTCACTTAGCCATGTTCCTTCAACTTCTTTTTCTTTTCTTATTGGTACAGCTAGCATTTCAAGTACAATATTTAATAGTAATGTTAATAATGGATATCCTTGATTCACCTCTTATCTTACTGAAAAGACTTTTACTTTATTCCTATTAAAGGGATGCTGGCTCTTGTTTTTAAAGATATATACTACGTATTTTAAAGAAACCTCCATTTTTATGCTTTCTAAGTGTTTTTAACAGGAATGAGTATTGTATTCTATCTAAAGTCTTTCCTTCATCTATTGAAATAATACAATTTTGAGGTTCTATTATTAATATGGTCAATTATGCTTATGGTATTCCATATATTGAATCTTTGCAGTGTCTCTGATAAAGATCTAATTTCTAAGAAATCTATATAAGGGAACTGAATAAAACAAATGAGAATAAGAGTTGTTCTCTAATTAATAAATGGTCAAAGGATATGAATAGTTTGTCCTTCATTTTCAAAGAGCAATGGACATCATAAATGAGTGATACCTTTATCTTACCATGAATTGAATTTAAGTGAGGCAGATTAAGGATATGAATAGGCAGTTTTTAGAGGAAGAAATTGAGGCTATCCAAGGCAATTGAAAAAAGGCCCCCAAATCACTAATAACTAGATAAATGAACATTAGAAAAACTCTGAAGTACTATTCCACATTCAGATTGAGTAAGATATCAAAAAAGGGAAAATGATGAATGCTAGAGGGGCTATGGAAAAATAGGCATATTTATATGGGAGGTACAACTGTAAATTAGCCCAACCATTCTGCAAAGTGATTTGTAATTATTCCTCCAAAGCTATTAAACTGTGCATACCCTTTGATTCAGCAATATTGCTATCAGATCTATGCCCTCAAAAAGATCAAAGAGGAAAAGGACCCATATGTATAAAAATATTTATAGCAGTCCTTCAGGGTTATACTGGATCATTGCCTTGCTGAAAATGCTTCCCAGAAGAGCATCCCCACTATTGCTGTTATTTTGTATACAGTACATTTCACTCTGCTTCAGTATTGCAACCCATCTGCAGAGAAAGAACTGATAGTATCTGAAAACAGATGGAAACACATTTTTTAAATTTCTTTTTCTTTTCCTCTTTGACAATTCCTTAATCTGAAGTCTTGGGGGGTTTTGACTGTTTTCTCTCACAACTAGCTAATATGGGAATCTTACCATGACTACTCAGGTATAACTTATTTTGAATTGCTTGAGTTCTTGTGGGTGGGGGGTGGGAATGGAGGGAGGAAGAGAAGTTGGAACACAAAGTTGTAAAAAATTGACGTTAAAATTTGTTTTTACATATATTTTGGAAAATAAAATTCTATTCAAAGCAAAAAAAAATATTTATAGCAGCTTTTTTTTGTGGTGGCAAAGAATTGAATTGCTAAATAAATGATAGTATATAAATAAGATGGAATATTATTGGGGTGGGGGGGGTGTGGCCGGGCTATGTGGGTTAAGTGACTTGCCCAGGGTCATGTAGCCAGCAAGAGTCAAGTGTCTGAGGCTGGATTTGAACTCAGGTCCTCCTGAATCCAGGGCCATGCTTTATTCACTGTGCCACCTAGCTGCCCCCTATTGTGTTTTAAGAAGTGATGGTTTAAAAAAAAAAGTGATGGTTTCAGAAAAACCTAGGAAGCCTTTAAGAAACTGATGTGAAGTGAGGTGAGCAGAACCAGAACAATTTATAAAACAACAACATGGCAAAAACAATTAACTTTGACTTAGTTACTCTGATCAACACAATGATGAACCACAATTCCAAGGGACTCATGATGAAATATGTTATCCATCTCCATACAGAAATGTGAAAAACTCAGAATGCAGATCGAAACGTTTTGTGTTTTTTCTTTCCCTCTCTCACTCCCTTTTCTTTATTTTTCTTTTTTTTGTTGTTGAAGCAGGAATTTCTTTTGTATGACTATATATACATTTACAATTACTTATATATTATATATATAATATATATGTATATGTATATAATATATATATTATATATGTGTGTATATATATATATTACTATATATACATATACAATTACTTTTGTATGACTATATATACATTTACAATTACTTTTGTTTCTCTTGCCTTGGGTAGGAAAGGAAGAGAGAGGAGAAAAAAAATTCAGAACAGAAAATAAAAGTGAATCTAAAAAATATCCTGAAACCTAGCTAGGCTTGAGCTCTGCACCTGAGTAGAGAAAAGCAATTTTACAAAGAACCAGTTCATTAAAAATAAAGTAGAATTATAAGACAGGCTTTTAATCACTGTAGCAAAATCTGTGTGTGTGTGTGTGTGTGTGTGTGTGTGTGTGTGTGTGTGTGTGTGTGTGTGTGTGTATATATATATATATATATATATATATATATATATATATATATATATATAGAGAGAGAGAGAGAGAGAGAGAGAGAGAGAGAGAGAGAAATGAACTCCAAAGATATCAAGTACTAAAAACAGCAACTGAGATTAAAGTTAATCCAACAATACAAAGTCAACAATTTAATAATACAACTTTCCAATGCTGGAAGATGGGAAGTTTTAACTAGTTAACTCTATGAGAAAATTTCATAATTATACAAGAAAATGTTTAGGTAAATTTGACAAAACAGGATGACAAATTAGATTAATATAGGTAGACTATCTTCAGTCCAACAAAAAATTTCAAAAAGGATAATGACCACTAACATTCATATTTCTCTATAACATTCCTTAAAGAAATAATAAGCTTACCAAAAATATATATTTATATTTTCTGAATTAATGGTTCAATTATTTACACAACTATAATGATAAAATCTTCTAATAGTAAAGAAAAATTAATAATGTTTGGGGTTGAAGTTGTACTCAGTAAGTGCAACTACTAATAGAAAAGAGAAGCAGGAAAATACTGACAAGCAGACCAAGTTATTCCAGCACTTAAAATCTATCGCGAAATTAATAAGTTGCATTTCTTTCTTAGAAGAATAAAATTCACCAAGTTTCCTATTTCTATGATCACTATCTATGATAGACACTATTACAAATAACAATGAAATATTATACAGACATTATTTACACTCATCTGATAGGAATTCGACAGATTTGTGCTTCTGGAATGACTCATTTCTCCAAAGTGTTTTATTGGAGTAAAAAGTGATTCAGGAGTATTCCCTCCTCAACCCAAAGATTTTCACTTTACCTCCAGAAGTAGTAGTAGTAGTAGTTGTTGCTGTTGTTGTGGCTGCAGCTGCTGCCACTGCTGAAGACTGAGCAGCCCCTGTGCTGGCAGCCTGGGGGGGATCCACCACAGCTTGACTCTCTCTATCTCCTGGGATACCCTAAAACACAGAATTTCTCAAATTTAAAATTAAATTAGGTAAATACTAAATAGAATGAAAAACTTTAGAGATTTTTATAATACCAAATTGTTAACCCCTACTAATGAGTAAAGTAAGTCAAGGTTCTATCTGTATGTTAGTTGTCCCCCTGACAGTTCCAACTAACATCACCCCAAATAACAGGAGATCAAAAAGTGAAATGTATATGATTGGGAGACAGTACTGGGAAAGATTTATAGATGCTGCACAAAGCAAAAAACAAACAAACAAACCAACCTCCCCCCAAAAAAACTCACCAGAAGGTGAGTTAACATGCAAAATACCATCATTGTTGAAGGGCACCTGATCATTTTTTTAATGGAAAAAAAAAAGGACCTCATTTAAATTCTAAATTTAGAATATGTTAGGAAAATGAGGCAAACTGCGACTTATCCTTTAAATGTAATCCTGAAGTCAACAGAGATCCACAAAGATTTTGTTTTGGGGTTTTTATGGCAGGGAAAGGAAGTGTCATAACACAAGTTTTTAACAAAATTTAAAAGTCAAATGAAGGTTATTTTTTGGGGGGTAACATTCACTTTTGATTCTTTTGTGGTTGTTGCACTTTCCATTTACATTACTATAATCATTGTGTGCACTTTGCACCAGCTCATATAAATCCATTTTCTCTGTAGTCATGTTTCTTAGCAGGCATATTCTAATACATTCATGACCACAATCTGTTTAGTCATTCTGCAATTGATGGAAATTCACCCCCCCCCCAGTTTGGTGTTACCACAAAAATCAATGCTATTCTGGTACTTTGACATCCTTGGGCTATATACCTAGTAGCGGACTCTGGGTTACAAGTGATGGACATTTTAGGCACTTTCAAATTGCTTTTCAAAACAATACTGATTTCATGGCTCTACCAACAATGCACTAGAGGTGCCTATCTACCTGACTCATGACCCCTCCAACACAGACTGTTCCCATTTTTTTACATCATTTCCAATTTGAACTACAATTCTTTCAAAGAGAATGCAGACCCTTTCCTTTAAAAAAGTACAACAAACATTTATATACAGAGGGAGGGAGGAAGTAAGAGAGAGGCCAGCCTGAACCCTTGAACAAAATGGGGGCTCCAGGAGGAACTCACTGATGGGCGAAGGGGGTGGGCCTTACAGAGACGTTCCATGATGAAAAAGGCCAGCAGGGATCCTTGGATGTTCTAGGACAAGGAGGCCCTAGGCATTAAGGGAAGTTCTGGGATGACTATATACTACTTTAACTGTGGCACTCTCCTGTGAGTCTATTCCTGAACCATTTCTTCAGTTTATGTTTCATATATCAAGCCAACTCCAAAGCATTTATTTTCCAATAGATTTATCAAAGTATATGTAACACTCATTGCATTTTTAAAACTTTGGATTGACAGTTAAAGCCATTTAATAATGGGAAAGCCAAGAAATTTTTAGACCACACTAGAAAAACTAAGGCCCTAGCAAGTTGATGCCAAAACTAGTGTCAAATAAGACTCATCTAGCTCTAAATTGATCTGGAGTACAAAGGAATGAAAAGACAATTTTAAACAGGCCTCAGCCAACAAGAGCATTTGAACTATCACAGGTTACAATATGACAAATCCATATCATTTGCAGTTACAGATGTCTAAATTTCACCTACAGGTAAATTAGTAAATAACAGTTTTACACAAACCACAGCTATTTATCCATTTATATATAGCAAATAGGGGAGGGTGTGGTGCTGTGGCAGCTTGGTGTAGTAAAAAAAAAAAAAGCACTGGACTAAGATTAAGAAGTTTGATTGAACAAGCATTTATTAAGTGAGTACTATATACATATACAAAGTGCTAGGAATACAAAGACCATCCCTACCCTCAAAAGTAACTTCTGGATTCCAGTCTGTCTTGTTACCTGTCAAATCAGATTCCACCTCGGGCAAATGCCTGAGTCGTTATACGCTGATTTTTAAGATGTTTCAATACCATCCACTTAACCTCATGAAAGCACTTCCTCAATTACCCCCTCCCCTGCAAAGTGTGGTATTAATGGAAGCCCCCCAAAAGAAAAATAGCCTCAAGACCACAGTTACTAACAATCTCAAAAAGATTTCAAAATATAAAAAAGGTAAAAATAGATGATTAAACCATTTTGTCATTTAAAAATATTATCCTAAATATACTATCAACTTAAAAGTAAGTTCTATTTTAACAACTTATGAGGGCAGCTAGGTGGTGCAGTGGATAAAGCACCAGCCCTGGATTCAGGAGGACCTGAGTTCAAATCTGATCTCAGACACTTGATACTTACTAGCTATGTGACCTTGGGCAAGTCACTTAACCCTCATTGTTCCCCACCCCCAAACAACTTATGAAAGGTAAATCCATTTTGTACCAAGTAAATAATGCCTTTGCCTATAGATGGATATTTATTACCACAAAATACCAAGAGACTGGTTAACAGGATAAAAGAACATATTCACTGTAACCAAAAAATTGCCAGAGGTCATGCAAAAATAAAGAGGATTCTTCTATCATTAGTGACACACAATGCTCCAAATCTGCCCCCCACTCTTGTTCCACTGTATTTGTGAGATAGAACTGTTGGATTAAAAAAACCAAAACACTTAAATAAAGGTCTCCTCAAATAATTTACCATCCTCTGCTTTTGTTTGGACACAGTTGGGTCAAATGCGCATCTAATTGTAGGATAACAGCATTTATTTATATCACTGAGATCACCTGGCCTTACTCTATTTGTACAAATGAGGAAACTAACACCTATATTATGCTTAAGCATGGTGCCTGGCACATAGCAGGTAGTTAATAAATATTTGTTGACTGGCATCATGGAAGAGACTGTTGAGGTAGTGAAGTGGAACAGGAATTTGAACCCAGCTTTTCTGGTGTCAACATTAGTTCTCATATCAATGAGGGAAGCCTAGAAACACACTTCAGTTCATATATTTAAAATTTGTTTTGGTACTTCCTGAGCTCCACAGTCTTTCAAAGATCACTCACTGCCAGCAGCTTAATCAATAGCATTAGCTAGTTCTTTCAGTATGCTAATTTGTCAAAATCTGGTGACTTGAAACTCATCAAGAACGCTTGGCTTCTCTTTTATTAGATTTCCTACTTATCTTGGACTTTAATTCCCTATTGCCATTTTTATTCTGCACTTTCCAGTCCACAAATTATCCAAACAACAGTTTGGTATGTATTTACCAAACTCAAGCATTTCATTTTTCTATGCTTGGTTTAAAAATACTCTCCCTGAAGATTTTCTTATAATTTTTCCACTGCCTATCTTACTACACAATACTACTCACTATTTCATTCTGCACATATCACTCCACCCCAACTCTCCTTTAATAAGATATATCATCCCAGAGCCATATTCCCATTCAGTAGGTCCAAACTTTTTTTCTATTTCAAACTATAGTTTTAGGAACTCAAGTCTTTATTAGATCTCCATCTTTTAAACCGGGACAAATAGCAGCCTCAATACCCCCTTAGCAAGAAGCTATATCCACTAAAATGTCTCTTATCTGTGACCTTTGCTACCAGCTAAAATTTCTTCTAGTGGCTAAACTTTCTTCTATTTACACCCATGGATTTCCATCATCATTTTGGGGAACCCAAATATCTTTCTCCCACAGAAGTCAGTCAGCTCCATCTGCCTTAGGAAGAGATTCATACCTATCATTTAGCACCAAGTGTTCAGTCATCCTTTTCCTTCCTTTTCTCTCTCATCTTATGGCACATCCCCCGCCCCCAACCCCCAAACCATCTGACCTGAATCCCTGAAACTACTCCAGATTCTTTCTTTTCTTTGTTTCCACACTGGAACCCTTCTTTCTTTTTGTAAAGTACACTTTATTAACTTAATAACTTGAAAAATGGAAAGGCATACTTTGAAGCCCTTTACCTTCCCTTCTATGACACAGATCAATACAGACGGCAATTACTTAGCTACTATTGCTTACACTGTTGTAGTTTATTGCAAAATTCTTCCTTTTCTCTAGACATGCCACAAACAAGATGTTTAATCCAACCTGTGTTTTACAAATGAGCAAATTGATCCTAGAGAGCTTAAATGACTTAATCAAGATCACATAGCTTGATGTTGTAGGGCCTCAGTGAAACTAAGTATATTTGTTTGAAGGTGGAAGTAGGATGTAAAAGCAAGAGAAGAACCCAGCTATTTTTAAATAAATAGAATCTTAGAAGGGATGTTAGGCATCATCTATTCCAACTACCTACCAGATGCTGGAATTTATTATACAACATTTCCTACTCGATCATTCAGTAACTGGTAGCTCAATCTATTCAACAAGGCACTCACTCCATTCTATTTCCAGACAACTTTCATTGTTAGGAGTGCTCATACAATGGCTTCTCAAAAATATTTCATCTACACTCTCCTTTTAGCTGCCAGGGAGTCTGAGACAATGCTCATTTTTGTTGGCTTGAGGGAAATCCAGATAGATGTGATTCTGTTCAAAATTTGGAAGGAAATGGGGAAACCTTTTCCACTAAGAACATAACTGGGAAGGTATATAGTCTCCTGCAAGACACTACAAGTCAACCCTTTGCCCAAGAATTTGGCCAGTTCATAGAGAGGAAGAAACATTTCATTCTACACTAGCAGAGTAAATTGATATTACTTATTTCCAAAAAACAAAGAACTGCTGAAGTTACAGCCTTACAACAGTGCTGTTCCCTAAAGAGACCATGGAGAGATTTTCTGAATTTCTGTGAACCTAGGCTATACAGCTACCTTAAGCAGGGAATATATTGAACAAGTCCTAATCATTTGCACTAATGAGGAAAGTGATTGCATAGGTAAACTAAATAACAGTTTTGAAAGGATTTGTTTGATTCAGCTGGCAGCTATGATATCCTAAAATATTCTCTTCAGGATTACTGTGAGTCTGCATTCCTTGAGTACCTGACTGATAAGGGCAGGTGGCTCAGATGCTTGTTCGAGAGTAAGTGAAAGATGTTCTGGGTTTAATATTTACCAGAGGTAATTAACAAAGGATAACTGAACCTGAATCAGAATTAGCAAGCCTATTTTTTTCAAAAGGGTGACCCGAGAATGATCAAGGTAAATTTCTAGATAATGATTTCCAAAACACTTTCCCATGGTCTTTAAGCAAAGGCTTGATAACTAACCACTCACCAGCAATATTTTACAGAGCATTCCCCTAAACTAGCATTGGACTAAAGAAACTTGGGCTCAGAGGATGAATTAATTTTCTCAAAGCCACCTGGATAGTGACTAGCAGAGCTAAGTTGGAACCGAATCCAGGGTTTTCCCACTATACATCAAGTTTCCTCCAAATCTGATAGTCTATGGATTCTATACTATCAAGTGCCTATGAGTTCCTCTAGGGAAATGGCAAAGCCGGAAACCCCAATTCAATTCCTGTTCACCTTACAGAGGTTACCTGATATTCCGAACACTCATCACATCCATTTCACATTAATTTCAGTTTACAAAGCACCACTTACGTCATATAGACTAGGGGTCTATTCCTGACAGTGTGAGGGATAGACAAAAAGAACTTTGCCTGTCCACAAATGGGATTCCTTCAATTTCTCACTGATTCTTTGAAGACACATTTATTTATAAACGAAGAGGCCAAGTCATAGTGACGCATGAGTCACAGTAAGACATTTGGGCAACTACTCAAGGGAGACATAAATGCTGAATGTAACTAACTTACAGGTGAATGATTTGACACTAGACCACTTTGTAGAGTTTGGACCTCTAATAAAACTGAAAAGTTTAGGAATGGTAAAACTATTCATTTATACATCTGGATTATTTTTAGAAAGAAATAATGAATCTTATAGAAAGAGGGAAAGAAGCGGGGAAAAAAGAAGGAAGGGATATTAAAAAAAAAGAAAAGAAAAAAGGGAAGCAGTAAGATAAAACAAACTGCTCACCATTAAAAGATATTCCACTGCTCTATCAGGGTTGTTGAAACTGGCTCTCAATGCTGCAATTACTTGCTCTCGCTCATAACCCATTGACATGATCTCAGTCACCATATTTTCATAGGATTGGCCCGTCACTGGAAATGGGAGAAAAAGAGGATGCAGAAGATCACAATTAAAGTACATTAATAAAACTTGATGCATTCAATGACTGGACAAGACCTCCACTGAAAGTGCAGATTTGGCAATTCTTAAGTTTTGTTTTTTAGATTTTAAGAATTTTCACATTTTGTACTAAATAACAAAGTAACAGGAGAAATATACAAAGTTTTCTCAGATAAGGGGCTTATCTTGTATTCTATTTTACTTATTTTTGTATAATAAGCATTTTTAAAAAAAAGTTTTAAGTTCCAAATTCTATCCATCCCTCCTTCCCTCCTCTCTTCCCTCCCTGAGGCAGTAAGCAATCAGGTATAGGTTATACATGTGCAATTATGTAAAACATTACCATATTAATCATTTTGTACAAGAAAACTCAAATAAAAGAAAAAAAATTTTTTAATAGAGTGAAAAATAGCATGCTTCAGTCTGTGTTCAATAAATATCAGTTCTTTCTCTGAAGGTAGATAGTATACTTTATCATTAGTTTTTTGGGATTGTCTTAGATCATTGTATTGCTGAGAACAGTTGTCATTCACAGTTCTTCAAACAATATTGCTGTCACTGTACACATTCTTCTCCTGGTTCTACTCCCTTCACAATACATCAGTTCATATGAGTCTGTCCAGGTCTTTCTGAAATCATCCTTACTTGTCATTTCTTATAGCATCAATAATATTCCATTGCAATCATATACCACAGCTTGTTTAGCCATTCCCCAATTGATGGCCATTCCTTTGATTTCCAATTCTTAGCCACTACAAAAAGAGAAGCTATAAATATTTTTGTACATGTGGGTCCTTTTCCCTTTTTTATGATCTCTCTGGGATACAGACCTATTACTGATATTTCTGGATCAAAGAGCATGCAGTTTTTTGTTTTGTTTGTTTGTTTGTTTGTTTGGGGTGGGGAAGAGCGAGCCGCCAGGGCAATGAGGGTTAAGTGACTTGCCCAGGGTCACACAGCTAGTAAGTGTCAAGTGTCTGAGGCAGGATATGAACTCGGGTCCTCCTGAATCCAGGGCCGGTCCTTTACCCACTGTGCCACCTAGCTGCCCCCCTATGCACAGTTTTATAGCCCCTTGGGCATAGTTCCAAATTGCTCTCAAGAACGGTTGGATCAATTCACAACTCCACCAACAGTGGATTTAAGTGTCCTAGTTTTCCCACATCCCCTTCAAAATCTACCCTTTTCCATTTTTTGTCATATTAGCCAATTGGATAGGTGTGAGGTGAGAACTCAGTTGTTTTAATTTGCATTTCTCTGATCAGAAGTGATTTAGAGCATTTTTTCACATGACTATAGATAGCTTTGATTTCTTTGTCTAAAAACTACCTGTTCATATCCTTTCACCATTTACCAATTGGGGAACAACTTGTACTTTTATAAATTTTACTCAGGTCTCTATATATGAGAAATGAGGCCTTTATCAGAAATACTTGTTTCAAAAATTCTTTCCCAGTTTTCTGCTTTTCCATATAACCTAGGTTTAATTTAATTTTGTTTGTGCAAAAATTTTTAAATTTTATATAATCAAAATTATCTATTTTACATTTTGCATTGCTCTCTGTATCTTCTTTGGTCCTATATTTTTCCTGTCCATAAATCTGACAGAAATTATTCTACGCTTTCTTAATTTCCTTATGGTATCTATCACCCTTTATGTGTAAACCATATACCCATTTTGAACTTATTTTAGTATACAGTGTGAGATGTTAGTCTATACCTAATTTCTGCCATACTGGTGGGTTTTTTTTTTTTTTCAGTTTTCCCAGCAGTTTTTGTCTAATAATGACTTTTTCTTCCAAAAGATTAGATCCTTGGGTTTATCATATACTAGATTACTATAGTGTAATTCATACCTATTCTATTCCACTGATTCACCACTTTATTTCTTAGCTGGTATCAGATTGTTTTGATAATTACTACAATTTGAGATCAGATACTGGTAGTCCTCCCTCTTTTACATTTTTCATTGATTCCCTTGATATCCTTGAGCTTTTGTTCTTCCAGGTGAATTTTATCATTTTTTTCTAGTTCTATAAAATATGTTTTGATAGTTTAATTGGCATGGCACTAAATAGATTAATTTACGTAGGATTGTAATTTTTATTGTATCGGCTGAGCCTACCTACCGATGAGCAATTAATATTTTTCCAATTGTTTAGACCTGTCTTTATTTGTGTGAAAAGTGTTTTATAGTTGTGTTCACATAGTTCCTCGGTTTGTCTTAGCAAGTAAATGCCCAAGTATTTTATATTGTCTGTTATTTTAAATGGAATTTCTCTTCGTATCTGTTGTTGCTGGTTATCTTGTATTGTAGCTCAAACATTATTACATTTATTATGTACATTATATACAAAACTAATAGTTTCATGCATGTCAACCAATAAGTTCATTTCTGAATTTATTCAGTTTCCTAAAAGACTGAAATTTAACCTAAGTGTTGCTAGGGAAATACTAACAAAGGGAGCCAGGAGATCCTAAAGTAGTTTAAAGTTCTATTTAGAGAAAGCTCTTTTGGAGAAAAAAACAAAACAAAACATCAAACCACTGGGTAGAAGTAAGAAGATCTGGCTTGGAAAGTCAGAAATAAACATTTAAGGGAATCCTAAGACTTTGATATGAAGAGGAAAGAAAGTACCCTCAATTTCCCTCACTACCAGCTGGATTAAAAAAAACACCCCTAAACAAATCCAGACAAATGAAAACTCCGTGTTAAAACACATTCCTCTACAAATTTGGTAGGTGAAGAAAACATGAGGAATGACATAATCCATAATGATTTTATATACATAAGGTAGAGGAATAGCAAGAGGAACTGGTCATTTCAAATAAATATAAAAAAGGTGAGTTTTTGAAGAGGGTGAATGTTATTAAGGTATCTAATCTATTTACTCTTAAACTGTTCAGAGGACTAAAACACAAGACAAAGTTGCTAACATTTCATTAGATGAAAGGTGATTCTGCCCAGGTCTCTAAGTTACAGTATTGTACAATGGAGTAGGTATATGTTTGGGGTTATCGGCACATCCTTCAGCTACAGGAGAAAGATCCCAGGAGCATAAACTCAGGGTCTAAATGTGGATGCTCTCTTATTTCAAGTCTCTTTGTTGCTCAAGAAAGTCTTGGGGGGGGGGGGGCAGTGTTGTTGTTGATAGAGCAAGTGGTAAGAGAAGATAAGATAGCCAACAGAAAAATACAGCAAAATGTAGTTAGCTGAACCATGCTCTGATTCAGCCTGATAAATTTGTTCACAAATAAAATCTGGCTTCATTAACAAAAGTTAAAACAACAAGCTTTTGTTAAGTGCCTGTTGTTGCCAGGCTCTATGCTAAGTGCTGGAGCTATAAAAAAGGGCAAAGTCTCTGTGTTTTCAAGTGGTTTATAATTTAATGGTTAAGTAAAAGCCATACCTCAGTAACAACAAAACCCAAGCTATCTGCTCCTTAGAGTCCAAAAGAACACAGTATCTATAGAGGGAAGAGACTATTTTATTTTTGGTCTTTGTATTCCTAGGGCAAAACACAATGCTTTGCAATATAGTAGGTGTTTAGGAGGTAAGGAAGCACAGATTTACAAATGGGGAGCTAATTGGAACAATTTTAGTGAACAAGGAAAGTAAGTACCAATTTAAGGGAACTCAACAGGAAATTCCTTCTACCAATGCAGATTGTTTTGTTGTTATTAACGATAAGGACTATAATTTTACAAAGAGCTTTAATGTTTGCAGAGCACTTTACAGATAATAGCATTTAACTCACAGAAAATGAGATAATTTATCAATCCTCCCTATTTGACAGATGAAGCTGAGAGGTCAGGTGACTTGTTCCGGGACACCCACACCCACACCACCCTCTCTTACCTCATAAGCATTTGAGGCAGGATTCAAATTCAGGTCTTCCTGACCCCACGTCCAATGAGCTATCGACTAAGCTAGATGGCCTCACTTGATCCAAACTAATCTGCAATTTTGTCTAAGAACTGCTATGGGCAAGTTAAGTGACTTGTCCAGGATCACCGAATATGTATCAGAAGTGGAACTAATCTATAAGGTCTACCTGATTCATCAAAGGGCTAGCTCTCTCTCTACGCTATGTCACCTTTCAAACACAGTATTTACCAGTACATATTTTACTCTGGGAGGCTGAGAAGCAAGATGAATCAGGGAGTTATATAGTCAGGAAATGTTCTTTTCATCCAGTGACACTGACCTCCTTGATGTTCCTCAGCTGCCTTCCCCATGAATGGAATGCTCTTCATCTCTGTTTCTTGGCTTTCTTCAAATCCCAGCCAAAGTCCCACCTTCTACAGGGCTAGCCTTTCCAGATCCCTGTTTACTCTAATGTCTTCCCTCTGCTAATTATTTCCCATTCATTCTGTATCTAACTTGTTTTTACATAATTAGTTCCATGCATTTTTCTTTTTGTTGTATCCCCAGCATTTACCACAATACCTGGCACATAATAGGAATGTTTAATGACTAACTGTTCTACTTCCTAAACAGTTTTAATGCAATTAGACTCAATTCTAGAGACTTCAATTGAAAGTACAGATCTAAAGTATAGAATATACTTCTTTTCCTTATGAAAAAGACAAATTTGGATAGCATTTAATCAAGACACAAAAGAAATGCAACAATCTCCATTCTTATCTGAGAAAAAGCTGAAAATAGATATCCTAAGGATAAAAAAACCAGAACTTGGGGCAGCTAGGTGGCACAGTGGATAGAGCATTGGCCCTGGAGTCAGGAGTACCTGAGTTCAAATCCAGCCTCAGACACTTGATGAGCTGTGTGACCCTGGGCAAGTCACTTAACCCCAACTGCTTCTCTCTCTCTCTCTCTCTCTCTCTCTCACACACACACACACACACACACCAAAACAAAAAACCAGAACTTTATAAATATTCTTTACTTTCTACTACAGAAAAATGAAGATAGTATACTGTGGCAACACTAGGGACGTTTTTCCCCTTCAGGGAAAAGGATGCTAAGGTGATGATATTAAAAGTGTTTATGCCCCATCGGCAAATATCAGGAGAGGGGTAAATGGGAGGGAAATAATAACTGCAACCTTCAATTTCTAACTATTGTTTTCTGGCCAGGAGATAACTGATCCTGGCATTTCATGCAGTTCCAAATCATAAAAAGTTCCTGAATATTTTTTTTCTGTGTCATTTGGTGAAAACAATGTCATTCTCATAGATTACTGACACGCAGCAGCTTGCTGTAGTGGACTAAACACCGAATATGTAATCAGAGGACATGGGCTTGAGCCCTGGCTCCCAGAATTCTGAATGAACTTCAGCTTTCTCATCATTAAAGCAGGAATAAATATTACTTGGGCTACTTCTTTCAAAGAGTTGTAAGGAATCTGCTCCATAAACTTTAAAGCACTATATAAACAGGAACTACTTATCATCACTACCACCATCATCAATATTTGAATACTTTACAAGGCAACCTGCTAGATGGCATAATAAACTTTTAATCAAAGACAGTGTTTATCATAAAGGAAATTACAATTTAATCATAATGGTAATGACAAAACGGATATTTATACAGTGCTTTAAGGTTTACACAACTTTCTTCATTTGCACTGGGAGGCGGGTAGTACAAATGTCACTATTCCCATTTTACAGATTGCAGAAAGAGGCTCAAAGGCAGATTGCCAAGGTAGCACACCTACACTGGGAAGAGGTAGTCCCAAAACTCAAAAGCATGTCTCATCATGTCAGATCTTTAACACAGATAACAATACAGCAAAAGTAGCTTACCATTTATATAGCATTTTAAAGTATTCTACAAAAATTGTGTAGGATTGGTGCTCTTATATTACTCTCCATTTTAAAGATGAGAAAACTGAAGCTTAGAGGTTAATGCTCAGGGTCTCACAGAAAAAGTCTTGAGACTAGATTTGAACCCAGGTCTTCCTCACTCTAAGTCCTCTTCTACTATAATACTTAACAGCTAATATTAATATAAAGATTAAAGATTGTTTGCTTCTGGGGAAGGGGAACCGAGAGAGGTATAAGTCCAATAGGTGAAGGTCGTAAATGTGGAATAAAAAAGTAGAAGGATGCTAGTCAACAAGCACTGAAGTATAGAAGCATTTATATAAGCATTCAATCTGTATCAAGCTATGTTAAGCACTGAGGATACGAAAAAGGCAGAAGCATAGTCCCTGCTCACATTCTATGGAGGAAACAACATACAAATCATTAGGTAATAACAATAACAACTGCTAATATTTATATAGTGCTTATTATGTGTTAAAGCACCATGCTCAAAACTTTTTCATCTCATTTGCTCTGCACTACAATCCTTAGGAAGTAGTGCTATTATCACCCCTATTTTATAGTTGAGGAAACTGAGGTTAAAAACAGGTTAAGTGATTTGCTCAGGGTCATACTGTTAGAAGAGTATGAGGTTATATTTGAACTTAGGTCTTCCTGACTCCAGACTAGCACTTTATTCATTATGTCACCTCACTGCCCATTGAATATACAGAGTGAGCTAAAAGTCATGAAGGGGTTTGATGTTTCTATAACTTTTTGGAAATTATTTTTTGTCATCTACAAGATTTGATTTTTCATTTATATATGTATGTATATATACTGTATATGATGCTATGTTATTATGAATTTAAAAAAATATTTATTAGATATTTGTGCATTTTGACCCACTCTGTATATACAGTGTAAATGGGAGGCAGTCACAGAAGGAACTATAGAAAATTGGATTGGGGTAGAGGCTGGAAGAAAGCCAGAGGAGCCATGAGGAAAAGAATGAAAGTTGGGGAACAGCTAATGATATGTGGATGGGAATGAAGCATAAGATCAGAAAGGTCAGAAGGGATCAGGATGTGAAAAGTTTGAGAAGCCAAATAAAGAATTTTATATTTGATTCGAAAGCTATAGAGAGCCACTAAAATGTAGTGAGTGTGAGATTATATGATCTAACATGTGCTTTAGCAAATTCACTTTGGTAGCAGAACGGAGGACCCACCAGTCAGAAAGTTCTTTCAATAGACTAGATGTGAGGTGATAAGAGGCTGAACTAGGGTGGCAGCTGTTTGAAAAAAGGAAATGTATTTGGGAGATACTGACAACCAATCTCCATATATTGGGGAGGCTCTCTCCTTTAGTATGATTCCCACCTTAGAAAATTCTCAAGGATATGGTATATATGACATGTAAAAAGATTTTTCATGTAAATTTTACCTTTTATAAAATATACAGTCCTAACCTTAAAAGCTCCAATAAGTTACCAATATACCTTGACTCATAGGCAGGTTTTGAATTAAAGGAAAAGCAGTTATTTTTTGTTTTGTTTTGAGGGGCAATGAGGGATAAGTGACTTACTCAGGGTCATACAGCTAGTAAGTGTCAAGTGTCTGAGGCAGGATTTGAACTCAGGTCCTCCTGAATCCAGAGCTGGTGCTTCATCTACTGCGCCACCTAGCTGCCCCCCAAAAGCAGTTATTTTTGAACAGTCTGTATACCTCAAAAGAAGTTCAAATATTCCTTCACTCACTTCATAAGCTCTTTTCAGTCTAAGAACTACTCTTTAAATTTAAAAGGACTTTTTCCAGGCATTGGATTTTATTAAAAAATTACATTCCAGGCAGCTAAGATCTGGATTCAGGAGGACCTGAGTTCAGGTCTGGTCTCAGACACTAAACACTTACTAGCTGTGTGACCCTGGGCAAGTTACTTAAACCCTCATTGCCCCCCTCCCCCCCAAAACCCCTCAAAAACCAAAAACCCCAACATGCCATTTTTATTGATACCTTTTATTTTGATGCCAGGCATCGGAAAGCAACCTAAACCACTCTATAAGTAAGCGAATCTTCTTGTCAAGAAAATGGATAAAAATCCTTATTTACAAAATGTATAATTAAGCAGAACATATGTTTTAAAAATAAAGTATTCATGGGGGCCGCTAGGTGGCGCAGTGGATAGCGCACTGGCCCTGGAGTCAGGAGTACCTGAGTTCAAATCTGGCCTCTCAGACACTTAACACTTACTAGCTGTGTGACCCTGGGCAAGTCACTTAACCTCAATTGCCTCACCAAAATAAATAAATAAACAAATAAACAAACAAATAAATAATTCATGACAAATGGCATGGTCCTTTAATAGGTTAACATAATTTAATTACAAAACTTTTATGAAGGCTCTACATCTTCCCCAAATTAGCAAAAATAAAGGAAAGTAAGTCAAAACTCACCAAGAGCACTCGTTGCATCTTCAAAAAGGTTTGACCGAGAAGAGTCACCCAGGGTACTGTAACAAGAAAAATTCCATTTTAAAATGTATACAACTTAAAAGTTACAGAAGCTATACTTAACACATGAAAGAGAAAAATTGCATTTCAATCACATAACAAATGTTTTCTTTACAAATAAATTAAGGAAGCATAAATTCTACAAAGTAAAAATAGCCATCTATGTGGACTAATAGAAAAGTTTCCCTTTTGGGGAGAGTTCTTTGAAGTCCTTCTTCAATCTAAGAAGCTATCACTTTCACATGAGCTAAGAAATTAAATACTTTCCATGTGCATAGCAGATTTTTGGGGGGCAGATATTTATTAAATGTTTGTTGAGGGGCAGCTAGGTAGCACAGTGGATAGAGCACCGGCCCTGGATTCAGGAGGACCTGAGTTCAAACTCAGCCTTAGACACATGACACTTACTAGCTGTGTGACCCTGGGCAAGTCACTTCACCCCAATTGCCTCAGGAAAAAAAAAATGTTTGTTGAATTACTATGTTGCATAAGAGCAAAAGGACAAAACAGTCAAGTTTCCGTAAGGGAAGGAGTTTATATATCGAATCCTCCTCCCTCAAAAGAATATAAATAGATGAGAGTGTGTGTGTGAGAGAGAGAGAGAAAGGAGGGAAAAAACCCTTAACCTACAAGAATTAAGGAAGGTTTTCCTTCACAGGACATGATTTATGAGCTGAGCCTCGAATGTGTATCCTAACAAATAGGAGAGGTTGGACAAGAGTGCATTATAATCATATAATCAAACACTGAAGAAGTGGAAGATGGAATACTGTATTTGTAAATACAGCAAGAAGGCCAGGTTGCTTGGAAAACTGTGTGTGAAGGGGAACAACATAAAATTAAGCTGGAAAGGTAGAGTGGAACTGGATTGTGAAGGGTGTTAAATAACAAACTTTTGCATTTTGTCCAAGAGGCAAGGAGGCCATTTAGGGTCCTTGAGCAAGGAAAGACTTCTGGTTGAGGAAGATTACTTCAACAGTTGTGTAGAGAATGGGTTACAGAGGCTTCAGGCTAGAAGGTCGAAGTCCAAATTAGGAGGCAGTTCCAACAGCTCAGGTGAGAGGCGATGAAAGGCTGAAGTAAATTGGTAAATGGAGAGAAGGGGGTGAACAAGAGAGATGTTGTAGAGGCAGAATTGAAAAGACTTGGCAATTGACTGGATCAAGGTTGTGAATCTAGACACATGAAGGGATGGATGGTACCCTTAACAGAAGTAGGGAATTATAAAGAAGGGGTAGGTTTAAGGAGAAAAGACAATTATTTTGCATATGTTGGTTTTGAGATCCCTACAGAACCTATAATTGGAAATGTACCAAAAGACAGTTGGTAAAAGAAGACTATAACTTAGGAGAGATGAGGGCTAAATATAACCTGAATTTTGCCACCTTTAAGAGTTGTTTCCCTTTCTATTACTGTGTATATTGCTCTCCTGATTCTATTAATTTTCTCACATTTTTAAACAAGTCTTCCCAAATTGCTGCAAATTCTTTATTTTGTAATTTCTTATGGCACAATAATTCTATTGTAGTAATACCACAACTTGTTCAGTCCCCACTCCCAACCTACCCCCACCAATCAATGCTATAGTGGTGCCTTGTATAACTATTTTTACTTCTTAAATAAATCTCTACTTGCCCAGGCTGCACATTATATCTAACCAAGGTGGGTCCTTCAAGTCAAAGTTTTTACTCACATCATCACAAATGCATAGATGAAACCTTTCTCCTTTCCACTAAAATCCATCTCTTTATGTAAATTGTTTATCCAGCACCATTTCCAAAAACCTCCTTTAGCACAGCTACCTAATACAACTAGTATTCTATCTGATCCACTTATTTCCTTATAGCAGTTACTATGAAAGTTTATTTATCTGTACATATTTATGTTGAGGTAGTGTGATGTATATGGATAGAAAGCTTGCCTTGAAGTCAGGAAAACCTGTGTTCAAGAAGTACTTCTGCTATGCACTAGCTGGGTGAACACAAATAAGTCACTTCACTTTTCAATGCCCTAAGCAATTCTAGAGGACTAAAAGTTACAATAAAGTGATAATCTGCAGAGGTGGAGTTTCCACAGTGTTAAATTCTCTGTACACAATGAAATCACAGGTCTGAAACAAATTAAAAAAATATATATACCTCATTAGCATAAATTTTAACCCCCCAAAAGTCATAAACCAGGGCAATGTGCCTCTTATTGTCACTGATTTTTCCCTGTTTTGACCTCATATATTGAAGAGCCAAAGAGAATGGGATAGGAACAGAATGCTAGTACTAGCCAGTTGTATGTTTTTGTACCAATTTCCCCATGATTTAATTTCTCTGCTGACAGCTATGTATAATGGCAGTTGAGGAATATCACTCTTAAGGTAATCAATTCTTTTCTGTTATTTTCACTATAATGCTTTTTTTTTTTTTAGGGAGGCAATTGGGGTTAAGTGACTTGCCCAGGGTCACACAGCTAGTAAGTGTTAAGTGTCTGAGGCCACATTTGAACTCAGGTACTCCTGACTCCAGGGCCGGTGCTCTATCCACTGTGCCACCTAGCTGCCCCCACTATAATGCTTTTTAAGAACCTTCAGTACCTCAGACACCCCCAGCTCCTTTAGAATCCTGAATGTAAAATCAAAACTCTATCCCCCAAATTATGTCAAAATATTTATTAAGTTCACTAATGCTGATGTTTAGACATTATAATCGGCACATCAACAAAATTTACTTAAGGTGTTCACGTCAAGTTCTTGAATATGAAAATATTAAGAGATGCTTTATATTAACCAAAACTAAAGAAGGACCATATCAAAATCCTATCTTCAACAGGAACTATATAAAGTATATCTAAGTACGTGATAAGTCCTTACTATGGAAGATGATAGCAAAACTCTTTCTGGATACAATACCCCTAATTAATGAAGTCCAACTTGTTTGTCAAACTACTTAGTCACATTGAATTTACAGTCTACTATATCTTCCATATCTCTCACACAGGAACAACAATCTAGCCAAGTCTTCTTTGTATATGACTATACAAAGTGTACCTGTCAAGGTTCTTGCTGAATTCTGGAGCTGCTGTCCATGTGTATGCTAACCCCACCAAACAGGTTAATAATTTGGTAAGTAGTAACAACTATGTTTTCATATAGGACAAAGACAAAAATGTCAAACTACAGAGAGCCAAGGAAAAATACACGGGACACTCCACTCAAAACATCCCTCCAACCCCACATTTATTACTTACTCCACTGATTTGACTAGTTCCAAAATCCATCAAGTGTACTACTATACTGTGACTTAAATGTCATGTTAAAATCCTAATACACTATTGTTTTTGACAGTCCTCTGATCTCCCAGTCTCCAAATCATATTTTAAAACAATGGGTTACTCAGGCAGTAACCTATTCTTGATGAATGCCTCCTTGTCTTTTTGTAATAATCACTTTCATTTACTAATGTTTTGCAGAAATTGTCAGGAATGGCTGCCAAAACCACGGGAATAAAGTTTGTGGGGAGAAAGGGAAGGAAATAACCACTTATTAAGCACCTACCACATTAGGCATTGTGCTAAGCTCTTTACAGATATTATTTCATTTGATTTTAACAACATCCCTGTGAGATGATTGCTATTATTATTCCCATTTCACACTTGAGGAAGAAGCCTGGAAGAGGGGTTAAGTGACATATAGGGTCACATAGCTAATAAATGCCTGAGCTGAAAGTGAATTCAGGTCTTCTTGAGGAACCCATCCTTAACTTCATTTCCCATTAGTTTCTCCCCTTGACTCCAACTTCAAGAACACCATGCCTCCCTTTGGATAAAGGCATCACCTGAAATCTGATCCAGCTTTGATCTCCACAGCCCCCTCAGTTGCCTCTTCCTTCTCATTGGAGGGTGAAGCAATAAATTCCTCCCAAAGTTTCTCTTTATAGAAGGCTCAGAATTTTCCAGTTTATCTCTTACTGTCCCTTAAGCTTCTCTACTTGGTTTAGGACTCCAGGATAATCATGCCTTTGGCTGAGTACGCTATCTCCCTGTTCCACCCCCCCTTTCAGCTCCCCGTACCCCAGGGCAATGAGGGTTAAGTGACTTGCCCAGGGTCACACAGCTAGTAAGTGTCAAGTGTCGGATTTGAACTTAGGTCCTCCTGAATCCAGGGCCGGTGCTCTATCCACTGCACCACCTAGCTGCCCCACCAAGAAGCATTATTACTATTATTTCCTGGTCCCTGGACTCCAGTCAAACTGAACTTCTAGCTACATGTCTAATATACCCTATGTGTGTCCTCTTCTAGGACTTTTCCTTCATATGGAACATTTCTACTAAATATAGTTAGATCATCTCAACTGGAATGAATGGCAACTTATTCAGAGCCTTCTTGAGGTATACTTTGTATCAATATTTATATATGCTCTTGCTCTCCCCCCCCCCATATAAATACCTCTTTCTGCTATATATTTACATCTCCCCCCCCCCAGAGTGTACTTGAATGTGGACAGAGCATACATATCAATCTGCAAATGAAATAAAGATGGGAAAGATAATATCAGAAAAAGGAATTTTTTTAACAGTGCAAATAATAATAATGATGCTTTGTTGATACAGTCTAAGGATCACTGAACCTTTTCTTCAAATTTAGAGCTAAAACCTTCCATTAAAAATTTTAACTCCGAGGGATCGTACAAATCCATGGGAACTAATGAGATCACCAAGTGAAATAATATAGATCAAGAAGAGGACAGAAAAAGCCCTGAGGGACACTTATGGCACGAGGGTATGATCTGGTGGAGGAGCCAGCAAAGGAGAAAGAGCAGTTAGATAGGTAGAACCAGGAGAGAGTGGTATCCTGAAGAGTAGCAAAGGAGAATGAGCAATAGTATCAAAACCCAGAGAGAGAGGTCAAGGAGAATGGAGACCCAGAAAAGGCCATTGCATTCGGCATTTAGGAAATCACTTAGTAACTTTGGAGAGAGCAGTTTTGGTGAGATAAGAAGCCAGATTTTAAGGGGTTAAGAAGAAGAGAGTGAGGAGAGAAAGTGAAGGCATGTATTATAGAGGACCTTTTCAAGAAGTTTATCTAAAAAGGGCAGAAAAGATATAGGCTATAAGGGGATGGAAGGATTAAGGCAGGGAGGGGGGTGGCAAAAGAAAATGAACCAATGTAAGAGACTAAAAATAAATGAAAGAGGGGCAGCTGGGTGGCACAGCGAATAAAGCGCCGGCCCAGGATTCGGAAGGATCTGAGTTCAAATCCGGCCTCAGACACTTGAAACTAGCTGTGTGATCCTAGGCAAGTAAGTCACTTACTTAACCCTCATTGCCCAGCAAAAACAAAAGAACAAAAAAATGAAAGAATGGGGATAACAGAGCAGGTGTTGTAGGAAACAGGATGAAATGGAACTGATTTAAACAATTAGAGGGATTAGTTTGGGTAAGGAGTAAGATCATTTCATCATGTGGGAAATAGTAGCAGGAGGTATCTGATAGGAGATGAGGAAAACAGAGCTCAACATGAATGAGGCAAGGTTCTTAGCTGGGGCAGCGGGGAGAGACATGGGAAGTTTAAGGAAGGACAATCGAACAAATGCCAAAGATGCCGAAGAGTCAGGCATCAAATAAACACTGCTTGTTGAATAGTAAATTGTGGAGTTTAACACTTTACTCTTTCATGTTTTGGTCTTAAGTACCCTTAAGTAGAGGGTTAGTGCTGGGCAGCTATAGAAAATTTAGGCTATTGCTGAGTATTCTACAAATGAAAATCTATACAATGTGGATACTGTAAAAGAAGGCAATCACAGCCAGGAGTAATCAAGTAGGTATCCAAATTCAGATAGGGTTAAGTTCTCTCAACCTAGTTAATTGCCCTTATTTCTTACCAAAAAGCCTTTAGTATCAACACGTGGTGCCAGTTCAAAGTATGTGGGGGGGGGGGGGGGGGGAGAGAGAAGTAACAGAACTTTGGATGAAGAAAACATTATTTTTCTGGTCTCAAAATATATTTTGGTGGAAAATATTCCAGGATGTGTGTAAGATAGTACTGAACTAGGGGCAGCTAGGTGGCACAGTGGATGAAACATCTGCCCTGGATTCAAGAGGACCTGACCAAGTCTGGCCTCAAACACTTGACCACTTACTAGCTGTGTGACCCTGGGCAAGTCACTTAACCCTCATTGCCCTGAAGGGGGAAAAAAAAGATAGTAATTAAGATAAAATTGAAAAACCAGGAAAATAAAGCACTAACCACAATAAGAGACTCCCGTTTGTTTTTGAAGTAACACCAAAATTACTATTTTGCATGTAAAACTTTTTGAAATGGGAAATATATTGTTACAGTGAATAGTAATAAAAAGCTGGGCCAGGAAGCTTTTTTTCTGTTGAGGTTCATACAAATAATGCCCCCCTTCAAATAAAAAAATATATTAATTATTTAATTTTTAAAAAGACGGGCAACCTAAAATGTTATTCAATAACTAACACAAATTTACCTTATCAGATAAATTAGAAGTATAGGGATTAAAAAAACCAAAAACAACCCAAAAAAGAATTATAGGGATGAAAGAGAATGAATAGGGAAGGTAGAAAAAAAGTAGAGGATCGAGAAAAACAGATTCTGAACCCCTGTCATAAATCACACATTAGGCGTGAAGCACTGGTTAATAGAAAATCAGAGAGATTGTTGTAGGAAGGGAAAGTTTGCTCTTCAACCAAAATTATTAGGATGGTGAACACTATTTTGGTCCGTATGCTATAAGGGGTTCAATAGTATATTCCCAGTCTGGCTGTGAAGTCCACTCAGAGTAGAAAGTCTGAGGTTGTATTTGATATACAATATATTATGTCAGTTGCTAAATTAACATATATAAACTTGATAATTTTCTAGGCAGAAAATCTTGAGAAAATTCCCAACGCACTTAATTTATGGTCCCCACCCTTGGACGAAGGGCTTCCTATCATTTTGAAGGTTGGCTGGCAATAAACAGGAAAAGTTTTCTATAAAACAACGATCAACTTTCGCAAACTCTGTCAATTCATAAAATCATAAACTATCAACACAACATTTTGAAAGAAATTTTATTGGTATTCAATTTAACAGATTTTCAAATACAAATGCGGAAGTACCTCAAAGGGACTATCCTTGTTAAAATGACAAATGTAGTATAGGGCTTCAGAATTAAAAAATTAGGCTGTACACTTCTTTTATTCAGTCTCAGAGAAATGAAGTGTTTCACATGCTATTTTCTGTGTAAGTGAAGCTCACCATGTGAAGCATGAATTTAAAAAAATTAACCATTTTAGATAGCAATCTCTATAACTATTAGTATTTTCTCCAACCTTAAAGTATACTCAACACTTTCATGGGCAATAATGATGCACATCAATTATTATACTGTACTGGAACTAAAGGAAGAATATCAGCACAATCAATGAGGTTTGTAAAGATTATTTATCTTTAAATTAAATGGTAATGCTTTTTTCTTTCAGTTCTTCTGCCTGCTTTTTATATTATCCATGTTATACTCTGTTGTCACTTCTTGCTGCTCTCTGTGTTCCTATCAAAAGGAGCCCCAGTATAACCAGGGTGATTAAAACTGTGTCCCAAATAAGCAAGTATGGGTTTTGAGTAAGTATGAGGTGTTTTTTCAATAAGCAAAAGGCATGAGCCTTATGGACCTTATGACACCTATTTTGGCTGCTCAAAGGCCTCTTTTCTTTTCTTTCTTTTTTTTCTTTTTTGCTTACTGCCAGGTTCTTGGTGGTGTTCCGGGTAGTTGAGGTTGCCGCATAGGCGGCCTCCGAATAAGTGAGTTATTACTGTATCCACATCAGCAAAGCAATGTTAGTATGGACTGTTGGCCAGGATGTGGAAATATCCTCATTACATAGAAGTGGACATCATAATGGTATTCATTAAACTGAGATTCTGTGTGCCCATAAAGTCTGAAAGATAGCAAAGACAAATAAATAAATAAATAAAAACCATTCAGAGAAAACAGAAGAGGTGACCTATAATGAAAGCTCCCCCAAATGAAAATAATTCAATTATAATGGAAGATGCCAATTCTGAAAACATTTAAAAAGCAGCTATGTTTTAGAAAAATCAAAGAATGAACTAAAGTTAGAAATGGGAGATACAGTTCAGTATTGCCTCACAAGAAATATAACTATTTCAAACTGGAAAGGTAAATAAAAATAATAAAATGTCATTACAGGAAAGCAATTCCTTCATTTAATTAGGTTCAACTTAACTGAACAAATATTTATTATACTAAATGCCAACTATCTACAGAGCACTGTTAGGAAATGAAGATACAATTTGGGATAAAACAGGGTCCATGTCCTAATGCAGTTTATTATTTTAGTAAGGGAATAGTACCCATATAAAAGTAACTACAATTTAAAGTAACAAGATGAAAGATACAAAACAAAGTGTTACATGATACTCATTGATGAAGCATGGAAAGTCATTAATTGGGGGGATGAACAAGAATGAAGGAGGATTCATGGAGATGTTATTTGAATTAGACTTTAAATAGGGCATCAAAAGGTTGAAGGGACCAAGGTAGAACGGCAAACTAAAGAATGTGGACAAAGACATGAGGGCAGAAAACTTATGGGTATGAAGAGATTATGACCATTAAGTAGTTTTGCTGAAGTACACAATTTATGATGTGAAGCAAGATGAGATAAGTCTGGAAAGAAGGTGTGTCACCAGACTGTGGGTGGAGGATGGGAATAAGCATTTATATAGTGCCTACTATGTGCAAGGCACTGTTTTAATAAACATTACAAATATGATCTCATTTGATCTTCCCAACAACCCTGATGTGTGCTTAAGTTATGAAGGACCTTTAAAAGTCAAGCTAAGGAAACTAAACTTTAAAGCAACTGACAGGCTAAAAGTGAATGACAAAAGGGAGAATTACCTAACAGTGTTATTCAGGGTGGATTGGAATATATTTGTGGAGGCACAAAAACCTTTAGGAAGCTAATATAATACTCCAGGTAAGTGATAATTAGGGCCTGTGCTAGAGTGGCTAAAGTGGCAATAAAAGGAAGAGATGTGAGAGATATTGTGGAAGCTGAATCGCCTGATCTTTGGCTATACTAGCTATATGAGGGGTGGAAAAAAGTCAAATACCAAAATTTCTAACATGGGAAAACTAGGTGATGACCGGTTATCATTGACAGAAATAATGAGTCAGAAAAAAGATTTGGGAGAAAAAAGGAGACTGTAAGAGTTAGTCGAAAAGACAGTGAATATTCACATCAAAGGACCCTGGGTTCAAATACTGACTAGTATTTTCAACTAGTGTGACTTTGAACAATTCATTGAACTTCTCTGGCCCTCAGTTTCTTCTTCAAAATGAGAGGGTTGGCCAAGATAAACTTTGAGGTCCTTGTCAGCTTAAATGATCCCTTACTAAATTCAGGTTGGTTTTTTTTTTTTTGTTCTTGTTTTTGTCTTTTTGGTTGGGCAATGAGGGTTAAGTGACTTGCCCAAGGTCACACAGCTAGTAAGCGTCAAGTGTCTGAGGACTCTGGTCCTCCTGACTCCAGGGCTGGTGCTCTATCCACTGCGCCACCTAGCTGCCCACTAAATTCAGTTTTAGACAAGCAGAACTTGAGATGATTGTGGACTACCTAGGTAGAGGTGCTCTAAAAGCAACTGGCTAACTAGATCTGGAGCTAAGAAGAAAGATCAAGGCAAGAGATAATAGATTTGGGAGTAATCTGAACATGCATGATAATTTAAACTATGGGAATTTGTACCTGCACTCACAAACAAGCAAACAAACAAAACCAAAACTACATAATTGCACTGTGGATTCAAGTATTTGAATATAAGGTTAGTTTCATGATAGCCATTACTTGCAAATACATCTGGCAAAGCTGTGAACTGGTCCAACCATTCTCTAACTCATTTGGAAATGTATGAAAAAAGTCACAACTCTTTTCATCCTCTGGCCTAGCAAACTATAGGGTGTATTCCCCCATGAGGAAGGCAAAGATGGAAAAGTTTTGTATATACCCAAACTATATGAAACAGCATTTTTCTGTTGTAGAAAAAAAAAATCAGACAAAAAAGTGGGTACACACAAGTTACTAGTAAATGGATAAAAAGTTGTAATGTGTATATATGAATCTGATAGACTATTTACTGCTGCAAGCTAAGAAATGGCAAATAAAAACTCAAAGAAATGGTTAAGACTTGAATGAATAGATGCAGAGACAATATGCATCTGACTACAATTATGTGATGAAAATAGCACTAAGACAGAGCTGAGCTTAGGTTCCCTCCCCTCCCCAGAGAGGTGTGCAAGAGTACTGAACTTTGCATAAGATATCACACAGGGCTCTCTTTCAGTGAGGACAACATAAGGAAATGACTATAATGTGAAACAGAAAATAAATTTTTATGACTGATAAACAGGAAAAGCAGTAAAGATGTCTCCTCCCTGAGCTTACTTGCTCCATTGTATACGTCAATGAAGCTCTCTCTCCAAGACTAAAAAAGATCCAAAGAACTGGAAGAGACCCTAGAGACCATTTAATTTAACTCCCTCATTTTATAGATAAGGTAATCTGAGTCAGGCAGAGGTGAAGTGATTTGCTCAATGTCACACAGGTAATAAGTGACAAAGGTAAGATCTGACTCCAGAGCCAGAGCCTGTGCTACTTCCAGGGTACCATGCTATTAGAAACATAATATGGAAGAAGGAAGCATTGTTAAGGAGAGAAAGAAAACTAAGAAACTTAACCCAAGTGCTAAATTTAACAAAACTCTCTCCCTATAATCATGAATTCTCCTCTTATCATGCTAATTAAATTTAAGGTACAAGAAACTGGATCCTATTCAAATGATTTGAAAGTTTGGCAGTGTTAAAACAACTTAAATAACACAAAAACTCTCAAAACATACAATCTGGCTGCATAATGACGATCAAAAAAATACAAGAAATTTAAAACAGCATAAGATAAGCCACAAATACTCTCATTCTACTACATATTAGAAAGTGAACATTAGAAAAAATTTAGAGTAAAAAACAAATTACTCCAATTTTAAAACCAAGCATTAATCTTTAAGAAAAAATTACAATCCTCACTAATGCTCAATCTTTTTACTTTATCATTATCTCATTCTACAGTTTGTTGATTTCTTCTTTTCAAAACCCAAACTCAAATATTACCTTTTTCTATTATGAACTGATGCGTGGTGAAGAGAGTAGAACCAAGAACATTGTGCACAGAGACAGCAATATTGTTTGAACAACTGTGAATGACTTGACTATTCTCAACAATGGAATGATCCACGACAATCCCAAAGGACTAGCAGTGAAGCATTATCCATCCCAAAAGAAAGAACTGATAATGATGAAACAGCATGCTATTTTTCCACTTTCATTTTTTCTTTTATTCAAGTTTTCATATACAAAATGACTAATATGGTAATGTTTTACATAATTGCACATGTATAACCCATATCTTATTGTTTACTGCCTCAGCGACGGATAAAAATTGGAACCCAAAACTATAAATAAAAATATTTATTACTTAAAAAAAATTAAAAATAAAATTTAAAAGACAATGAAGTTTATACACACACACACACACACACACACACACACACACACACACACACACACACACACACACTACTTAACATCCTCCTTCATGGAAGGAGTGTTCCCTGTAAACTTCAAAGGAGGACCACCACTCACTCCCCTTTTCAATCACAGAATAAGTATTCCTAATTCCCTCTCTTGAATTCAGAGACACTTGAGAAGACTGCTATCATTGAACTACAGAATTTCAGAGTTGGAATGATCTCAGAAGCCATCTATTCCAGCCCATACATGAAAAAAATTCTTACTATAACATACCCAACAAACGTTTCTCTAAAGCAAAATTCCACTAGTACTGTGGAAACAGTATTTTTGTGAAGTTCATAAATTGTGACATCTGATCTACCTGTAAAACAAAACAAGAAATACACTATGCTGTTCTAAGCCTTACTGATTGATAGTCTACATTGTGCTCTTCACTTCCCTTAACCATAGCTCTCTGTGAAGAAACCCAGGAGGACTTACAGAAAACAATTCTTTATGTCAGAATCAAAAGATAATAGATTTAGAATTGGAAATACCTTCAGAGACCACCTAACTGGATTTCCCCATTCCCCCATGGTTTCCTACCCCCACCCTTATTCACAAAAAAGGAAAATAATGTGACTTCTCTTAGGTCCAGAGGTAGTAAGAAACAGAATCCTAAATCAGAACCTCTGATGGTAAACCTAGGACACCCTCTACTACATCAAGCCTCTTCCTATAATTAAGCACTATTTATTTTTACTAATTTAAATTTTAGTAATTAAAATTGTTTTTTCAAAGTGAGCATGTTTCTGAGCTGTTTAAGTGCCATTCTCCTGTTTTTTAGCCAAAGAACACATGGAATAATCTTCTGAAGATTTTTTTTTACTCTTCTATTTTAGTGAAGGACAGTTTACAGAATACAAAGAAAACATTAATTGCTAAAAAGATTATGGTTAATATTAAAAGTAAAACTCAGCTGATGAAAGAAAAAGTTTTATGCTGAAGTTATGTTGATCTCTTCATTTTAATTAAATATATAATTATGTCAAGTAAATAATCATTACAGATAAAAGAATTTTTAAAATTCTCAAATCAATTAACAGAAATTATAGACTGATATCTAAAAATAAATATTGGCAGTATTAACAAAAACAGATTACTGTTTACCAACTAACAAACTAAAAATGACAATTACAAGGAAAAACTTTTAGAAGCAGTCCCAGAATTACAAAGTTCTCTCATATTCAAAGACCCAGAGGGTTAACTTTACTACTCCCCAAAGGAAGATCCTATCCCTTTCTGGCCTAGCCTCTTCTGTACATACTTGTTTTTTCAGAAGGTGGAAGTTGTACTCTGACTTCTTTAGTAGTTGTGCCCTTGGGGAGGGGGAGTGAGGAGGAAATGATGATGTATAGAAAACTGAATGAAAGGATGAAAATTTCCTCCACTCTAATTCAAGTAAATGCTACTTCCAACACTCAATGTAACTTTAGAGAACATTACTATTTAAACTTCAGGATACAGAGAACAAGAGGTAAAATATATGGAAACTTTATTTACAATTAGGCCATTTCAAAGAGAATTCCAAAAAGTAAAACTTTCCAAAGTAAAAAAGTTTCCAAAGAGAAAGAATCTTTTGTCCACTAAAAACTGGAAAAAAGTTGCTCAAGCATATTAAATATAGGTTCTTTTTGTCATTAATTATCTAGGACAATAACTGAAGAACCACAGAATCTCAGTTGAAAGGGCTCTCAGGGGCCACCTAGCCCAACCCTTATGTGAATAAGACTATGCTCTCAAACTTGACAAGTGGTTGATCAACTAGTCATATCTTTGTTTGTTTTTTAGTGAGGCAATTGGGGTTAAGTGACTTGCCCAGGGTCACACAGCTAGTAAGTGTTAAGTGTCTGAGGCCGGATTTGAACTCAGGTACTCCTGAATCCAGGGCTGGTGCTCTATCCACTGCGCCACCTAGCTGCCCCAACTAGTCATATCTTGAAAACCTCCAATAAGGTGAAGGGAACCCATGGTTCCATTCATTCCACTGGTAGAAAACTCTTAACTGGGGGCAGCTAGGTGGCACAGTGGATAAAGCACCAGCCCTGAATTCAGCAGGACCTTAGTTCAAATCTGGCCTGACACTTGACACTTACTAGCTATGTGACCCTAGGCAAGTCACTTAACCCTCATTGCCCAGCACAAAAACAAACAAACAAAAAAACTCTTAACTATTAGTAGGCACTTTTCCCTGACAACAATATCTAAACTTTCTTTGCTTCAAACTCCAACCTTTGCTCTTAGCTCTTCCCTTTGGGGCCAAGCATAAAAAGCATAATTCCTCTTCAAATACCCTCTTTTCTAGTTCCTTAAATGGGTTCTCATACAGAACATACTCTAGTGTCCAAATAGCATGTTTTCTAGTCTTCTCACTGCCCTGGCTGCACTCTTACAGATGGGTTCTTATTTGCCTATGTCTGTAACATGCTTAATAACACCGTTTTCCAGATAGGGTCTAAGTGTAGAAGAAATTCTCTTTCCATTTGGACACATCTTTCTTAAAGCATCCTAATATTATTGTCTGCTATGTCACACTGCTTACTCTTATTTGTTTTGAATTTACTTTTTCATAGAACTACTGTCTAGCCATGCCTCCCCACCCCCCATTGTGGGAATCCCAAATATATAACTTTATGTTTATCCCAATTAAATATCATTTATTCAATTCAGTCTACTGTTCTAGAGACTGCTGAACTATTTGTGTCATCTGAAGATTCAACAAACATGACATCTATATACTCAATCATGTCACTGATTAAAAATGTTGAACAGCATAAAGTCAAGGCATATTCCTAGAGCTCCATAAACACTGCATGAGACAATGGAACTAATTTGTATATGTTGCTACACACAGAAACATGATGTTGACATGTTACCATTAAGAAATGAACTTTTAGTTTTTATTCCTACAAGTGTGGTGAACTTACATGGAGGTTTTTGCTTGGTGGCCCTTGTGTTTATAAGCATTCAATTTTAAAATAGGCTGGAGTGAAAAATATAATCTGTGTTCATGGAAAACAATTTTCTGAACACAAAAATAAAAATAAACATGAAATCACTTCCATGTCCACCTTTGTATTTCAACTTAATAATCCATCTGTTACTGCATCTCTTTTTTTCCTCAAGTAGTCATGATTTAAGCTATCTATGACACCACAGTTCACTGCTATAGAAGTGAAAAAATAGAGGATGATTGTGAGAATTTTGTTGTGCAAATCATGAGTGCTGATGGACTTGAATCTTAATCACTGGTAATAAAGAATAAACAAAAATGTAACAAAAAAAATAACAGGTAATAACCAACTGTAATTTCAGTGAAATTCCTAAATTACCATATTTAGAACTAAATAAAACCTTCAGTTCAAAAGTAAAAATAATAGAATTTTGGTAGTAAAAAGGAAGATACGATTTTGTTAATGTACTACTACAACCTTTAATCAGTTATAGCCAACAGGCAATAAAGTGACAACTACAGGAACCTAGCTAGAGATTTGATTGCAGATGTATTCAATGAAAATCCAAACCGATTATTCTGGGTTTCATAACTTAATGCCATCACTGCAATGATTAAAGTATTCCAATTGTTTGTCAAGGGTCATTAATTTACTTTTTCATTCAACAAATCAGTAAGAAATTCCCTAGAACAAACACTTTATTAAATAATGAAGTCAGAAAGAAAAAAAAAAGCAAAGTTATCTGAATACTTGGCCTAAGAAGCAAATGTTTTAATAGTGCTCTATTCCACCTAAATAATTTTCTTTCTGCCACATTAACATGTTAACTTCTCTTACTCATTCCTTCCTTATTCCCTGGCTCCTTATACTTGAAATCAACACCATACAACGTTTTTCTGCACCAACAACAAATTTAAAGTTGAGGTTGCTGACCTTGCCTTTATATAAACTTGTATCCGTTTGCTAAAAATGGTAATTTTCCAAATATTCAAAGATAATTAACAAGACAACTAGTACTCACTAGCCTCGTCACCTTAGGTGAATCATTTAATCTCTATAGACCTCAGTTTCCTCAACTGTAAAATTCAACAGTTGTATTAAGTGCCTATCACATACATGTCACTATCCTAGGAACTGGAGATACATCAAGGACCTGTAATTTCTTTTGTGTGGTGAATTAAAATGTAGAAGCTTCCCCTACAAAGACAGATTGCAGCTAGCAAATTGAAGCCTGCCTAAAATTTAAATTTGGAGAGTTGCCCGAGGCAGACAGGTTAAGTTACATCCCCATGGTTATATAGTTAGCTAGGCATTAGGAAGAACCTGAAGCAGGTCTTTCTGACTCCCATTCTAACATTCTGTCCACCATGCCACCTTGCCTTCCCAGGCATTGAAATGACCCTCAGGTAGTATGGATATAAAAATTAAAAATAGGACACAGTCCTTTGCCTTGTGTTTTTGTGATTCCTCTCTGAAAACAATTCTTTTATAAACATTCCAAGTATCTCATAGACACTTCAAGGAACTTATTACTTTATGCTAAGGTAGTGTGTAGAAATTAGTAAGCTACAAAGTAGTTTGTGATAATCAGCAAAGGAGAATGCTCTAGAAAAATCTGAGAAAAGAATGGAAAATAAGCCAGGGAATGCTTCACAGATGGGCACCTGAGTTGTACTTCAAGGGAAGATAATGAATTCTGAAACGAATGAGAGCAGAATCCAGGTTGGGGGGGGGCCCTCACACAAAGAGAAGGAGATAAGATCTATGCAAATGCATGGAAACAAAAGATGGCTCAGGGAACTGAGTTCAGGGAATAAATGCCTGTAGTCCAGTTTGGTAGGAAGAATATATGAAAAGTAATGTCTTAAGAGGCAAGTGGGAACAAAATAAGGAACGGGTGGATTAAATGCCAGACCAATGAGTTAGTATTTTATCCTAGAAACAATTAAGAGTTACTGAAGCTAATGTTATTTTTTGAGTGACTCCCTGTTTCAAGGATAAAATTCTTACCCTGACATTTAATGTTCTCCAAAATCAGGTTCTACCAACATAAACTTTACATAAGCATGAAAACTTACATAATCTATGGACTACAAGTCATAGACAATTCATAGTTCTTCCAATTCTGTATCTTTATGTTCTTGCCTTAACATTTGTTCAAAGAGTTAAAAAAAATCTCAAGTTTTCCTGGTATTCATCATAACCTCCTATCCATCATGCCTATGTAGACTCTTGAATTACCATGCTAAGAATTACCACTTGATGACAAATAGTCCAATTACACAGCCTTTGAGAACTCAGTACCTCCTTAGTGAACTAATATTCACAAAATGAGGACTCAGAGTAAAACTTTAGTGGAGGATGACAATAAAATAATATGAAATTAGTATTCTATAATTTTTGGTAAAAGGCCATCTAGTGGCTGGGTAAATATTTATGTTGTTCTTCCCCTTCTCATTTATTTATTCCAAGCCTCCTAAAATTCTGTAGGGTTTACCAATCCTATACTTTTTCCCATATCGATACTTCCACATTAATCTTTTCATCTAAACTAAAGAACTATATATTCAGCTGCCTACTGGTCAGTTACATTTGTATTTCATGTTACCTCACACTGAATATTCTCCATATCTCTTCCCAAATAGCACCACCACTCAAATTACCTAGATTTCAGTTAAGAATCCTTAAACCAGTTTCTCACACCTTATGTTCTCCTTATGAGGATCCATTCTTTACACTACTGCCAGGCTAAAACTAAAATTGAAACTAAAGTTTCAATGCCTCTATTTCCTAACATGTCAAGTCCAAACAATTTCATAATCTTAAATGAAACTTCTTTTAATCTTAGTTTTCTCATGTAGAATGAAGATAATAACATTTCAACTCAAAACACATTTATTAAAAAAAAGAACGTGGAAGATGCTGTGCTACAAACCACAAAATGATGCTGTTCGGATCAAAGGAGATAATGGATATAAAAATGTATTATATAAAAGTAAAGTTGCTGTATAAAATAGAAGCTTTTAATATTTCATTACAACATATGAAAGTTTTTTCTAGTAAGTTGCAAATGTGCTGCATATTTTGAAACCTCAGTCAAAATACAATAATGACACTATTATCTCTAATTGTCTATTTTTAAATCCTGCCTAAGTAAAATTAACAAAAAAATGAAATGGATAGCAAACAAAAGTCTTCTGAATAGTCTTTCACTTAATATTGTTTTTAAGTAGAAATACATCAAATAATAGATTTTATCTAAACGATCAGGTAAGGAAATATATGACCAAAGAGTACTACTACCTGATTCAGGTGCAACGAGAGCTATAGATAATTTAAAAAATAATTTTAGGAGAGTGAAGACCAGCTAAAAACATGTTAACCTCATCACATGCTTTGATTAATTATACTAAAAACAAAACAAAATCCATAATTCTCTCATCTCTTGGTGGTGGCGGTGGGGATAGGAATCCAAATCTTTTTTCTGAAAACATTCTCAACAAATTTTCCAAGTCTTCACATCCCTCTACCTTGCCACATGGTGCTAAGTCCAATAGTAAGTGTGTGCACACTTTCACAGAAACTTGCTAGTTTTCAGTTATAAATGATCATGAAAAAGGAATATAGAAGACCAAATTTAGAATGGAAAGACTTCAGGACAGAGGATGAATGTGATAAAAGGTTTCTAAGCATATCGTTTTTTGCAGTTTACAAAATTCTTTAAAACATACTTTATCTTGTTTAGTCCATCAAAAAATACTGAAGAATTTAGGATATTTCTATAACTTATTATGTAAGGTTTTTTTTGTTGTTGTTGAGGCAATTGGGGTTAAGTGACTTGCCCAGGGTCACACAGCTAGTAAGTGTCAAGTGTCTGAGGCTAAATTTTAACTCAGGTCCTCCTGACTCCAGGGCTGGTGCTCTATCCACTGGGCCACCTTGCTACCCCTATTATGTAAGTTTTTGAGGTTAAATGACTTATCCAGGATAACACAGCTAGTAAGAAGCCTTGGAGATGAGAATTAAACAGATCTTCCTGGTGCCGATTTTAGCACTACACTATGACATGCTACCTAAAAACTAAAGTTTCTATTATTATTCCAATATCATAATTTAGAAAGCAGGCTCAGTCTTATTTAACATTACACAACACAACACTTGCTATGGTAGTTAAAATAACTTCATTTTGCACATTATATACAAAGGTATTTGGGGCCTCATATCTAACTGAAAACATTTAATTATGTAACTGGCTCTATAATCCATAAATTCTCTTCAGAGCTGTTTTCTACCCTATCCTTAACAGATTTCCTGAGATTCTGGCCTAAGATTTTTAATGTTTTTAATAGTTCTGGTGAAGACTTAATAAAACAGAATATATATTAATGATACAGACCCTATTCTCCTACTATAGTTATGTTTAAATCCTACCTAGTTTAGCATGAGAAGCTCTAGTAATCTAATGTTTACATCCAATAAGATTAACAAATCAAAATTGACCTTCCTCATATGGAAGAGTTTCTGATGTACAATTTCCAAGAACGTGATCATACCTGTCAGATGACGTTGGGCTAATACCAACAGGAGTTTCTACTGGCTTCTCTGCTGGTTTCTCTTCCTTAGGAGCACTAGTAGGTATAGGTTCACAAGCTGCTGCAGCTGGTGCTGGAGTGACAGATGTAGGCGTAGGGGTGGGAGCCAAGGCAGGGGAAGGAGTTGGGGCTGGAGCCACAGATGCTGCGGTAGATGAACTAACTGTAGTAGTGGTAGCAGGATTTGATTGTTGCGTTGTAGCTGGTGATGGTGTTGAAGTAGCTGCTGCTTTGGGCTAAATGGATAAAACCAAAATCAAATATTAAAACAAAAATAGTACACTATTTTCTCCATTATACTATATTGCTACAAGTACCACCACTCTACTTAGAAAGCATTACACAATAAATAACTTCCAGCATGCTTTAAACTTTAATTCTTTAACATTAATTTTGGCCCTCCAAGGTATGCTACTGTGAGATAAGCTTATGTGTTATTGAACAAAAATGCAATCTAACCTCTACCCTTCTGGGATCCCAATGAAAGACCACTCTAATTTTGGACAAATAAAAACAAATAATATCATCTAAATGAAGTCTCAAACATTCTACTTATTTCACTCAAGGTTGATTACCATACAAGAAAAGTACATATATAAACAGAATATGCATTTACTTAAACTTATTTGCATTAAATTCTCCATGACTATATAGCCTTCTGCTTCAGTGAGCCTTCATGAAAGTCATTTAGTTCTTTTTTTGTTTGTTTGTTTTGTTTGTGTGGGGCAATAGTGACTTGCCACCTAGCTGCCCCCAAAAGTCATTTAGTTCTGATAGATTACCAAATTAATTTAAAACAAACCAAAGAAAAATCAAGTTAAACCACTGCTTTAAATTGTATTGGGGCAGCTAGGTGGCGCAGTGGATAGAGCACCTGACCCTGGAGTCAGGATGACCTGAGTTCAAATCCAGCCTCAGACACTTAAGACTTATTAGCTGTGTGACCCTGGGCAAGTCACTTAACCCCAATTGCCTTGCCCCACCCCCCCCACAAAAAATAGTATAGCATATGCTTCAAAAAATTAAGCCTACATTACCTAATTTGAAGATATTAAGGTTTTGTCAACCAAGAGTTTCTGTAGAAAAAAATAATCTGACTTGGCTTTTATTTAAACCATATGTACCCAATTTATGGACAAGGATTAAACCTCTAACCCTAGCATTTCATTAGTAGTAGGGAGTAACAGTTATGTGAAATACCTCCCACCCTATGCCTCAAACCCCGCACAGAATGTAATCTCTGTAACTTCTGAGTTCTGAGGGGTTAAGTGCCTTGCTCATATAACATAACTAGGTATTAGAAGGAGGCCTTGACATATTCACTAATTATCCTACATTATCACTGAACCAAGGAGGACAAAAGCATTTACTGAAAACTAATAGATTATATATATATCCATATCCCTTTTGATGTGTGGTATAGAATATATTTACTTCAATACTTTGAGACCCCATGATTACCCTGGTATGAGTGTTCACTCTACCTCTCCTTGCCACCTCAAAGTGGAATAACTTAAGTGATCTTCACTAGTAGTCCAGTCTTATCCTGACAAGACTTGCCATAGATACACTCCACGGCCATAAAATCAAAAATGAAGGGTGACAGTTTTGTGAGGAGGAATGGTGATAAGCTTAACTTACAAAATGTGCCATTAAAAATAAATTTATAGTTAGCTTACCAAAATAAAGGTATCAAATAATCATGTTCATAATATAAAGCACAGTTGTTCAACTAACAAGCATTATTCTGAAGTGGAAATCAGAAGGTACCATGGACACTGAAGAAAGAAAGAAAACAATCACACAAAATTCTAACCTCCAGTAAGGACCAAGAACATGAATAGCTCTCAAGGTCCTTAAGGGCCAAAGGTAATTAGATGTTTTGAGATAGAAAGCAATAATTTAAAGACATTAGCCTAAGGGCAGAGAAAGAAATCACGAAACATCTTTTGTTTCTGCTAAGCAACATATTAAAGGAGGGGGAACAAAGCTGCTTTGACTCTTGTTTAATCCAGTTGGCGGACAGAGTGGACTATATTTGTATTATCTCTCAGGTCAAGTGTGTTGGAAATTTATGGGAAAGCATAGATTGTCTTCCATGCTTGTAATGCTTTCTTTTCAATATATCCCTTCTGCCTCCCCCCACCCCTCTGCTTTCCCCAAATTACTTTGGATTTATTCCTGCATGTTTTGTATAGATTTAATTGTATACATATTATGGCCCACCTCCCCTCCGCCAGCAAAATGTAAATAAATACTTTGAGTAGGCACCATTTTTTTTGTCATTGTATGTCTAACACTGATAACAGATGTTCAAAAGCTTAGTGAACTGACCTCCTTAAGGAAGATTCCAGATAACTGCCCAACTATCCAACACAGTAACTTTGTATACAGCAAAATCTAAATAAAATAAAATACTGACTATATCTAGAGTCTTTCTGGAAACTAATTCTAGATAGCTGGGAGTACTTTCTTTGAAGCATCATAATTTAGACTTTAACCATGTTGGAAAGAAGTCCTCCCAAAATTCATTTCTTATATCAAGTGTTCTTAAACAGTATAACGAACATAAATTAACCATTTCTTGACAACTTAAATTAGTATTGTACACATTAATTATACTATGTAATACAAAAAGTTTACTTCCAGGGCAGTTAGGTGGTGCAGTGGATAGAGAACTGGCCCTGGAGTCAGGAGGACCCGAGTTCAAAATCTGGCCTCAGACACTTGACACTTACTAGCTGTGTGACCCTGGGCAAGTCACTTAACCCCAACCCCCCCAAAAGTTTACTTCTACATTAAATTATCATTGAAATCTTTAGTGTAGTAGAGAAAAGATCATAGACTTCTTCTGGCTGAAAAGTATCTTAGGATCACACATAAATCTAAAGTTGGAAGTGACCTCAGAGGCACCCAGTCCTCACTTTATACATGTGGTTATCTCCAAGTTGTAAAGACCTGCATATCACCCAAAGTCATATAGCGGTAAAACTGGGATATGCACCTGTTTCCTCACTCCAAATCCTGTGGTTTTTTTCTGTACCTTGCTCACTCTCCAGCCCTGGAGTGAGGAACACTTGCAGAGTTGTGTTCAAGTGCTGCCTCTGACATATATTAGCTGTGTGACCAAGGACAAGTTATTTAACTTTTTAATGTTTCAAGTCTATGAATAAGAGATGATTTGGCAACCTGAATGAATGAAAGTAGAGTTCTTTAAATCAGTTCCAGATTTCTCTCCTACCCCCTCCCCAATTGCTTTTGAGATGTAGCTTCAGTTCTAAATTTCTCTGCTGCTGGCAACTCCTTTCTTTGAAAACCATGAGACTTTTATACATGTTTGTAAACTAAGAATAAAAAGTATCTTCTCTCTTATAAGCAAACCAAGCTTTAATGTGTAGTTGTTTTTTTTAATTTCACCATGTATCTAGACATCAATTGGTATTTTGTTTATTTCAGTTGGAGATGTCATATAGATGGGTAAAGTTGCAGATCTGATTTCCAGACAGATCACGTATTATTGTAATACAACACAAAACGGGAGGGAAAATCCAACATGCTACTAAATTATAATATAATGATGGCAGAGACTGTCTTACTTAAACTTTGTGTCTCTCAAAGTCATCTAGTGCAGCACTCTGTACATAGTTGGCCTTAGAAAAATCTTTTATGGAAATGAACAGTAATTTCTATCTTTACCCATTATGAAGTTAGGACGTGTCTCTGAAACATGTTATTCCCACCTAGAGTCTGCCACATAACATATTCTCTTCTTAAAACTTAATAATATTTAAGTGGGCATGTACATGAACACAACAAAACCAGTTTGCTTATATGGTACTGAACTAGATCCTTAATTATGATCTACATTACATGGAAATGTTACACTGCACTCAAAACTAATGTTACTTTCTAGTACAAATATTCAACGACAGATTTTACAAGCTTAAGTTCTGCTGTATACCCTGCAAAATAATTTTAAATTTAACCAATTTTCTGTCCCTTATACAATCACATTTCTTGTACCCTAGGACCTCCACCAATCTTTTATTCCTCTGATCAAAGTGTTTACCAGTGCTTTGGAGACCCATTTTCTCAGAATAAAGAGTATGAACACTAGTTTTGCACCAGTTCCATTTTTTTTGTTGTTCATCCCTGAGAAAAGAGATGTTGGAGGCCTTCTGTGTTGTGGAACAGGTTTTCTTTAGACGAATGTAGTTTTTCCTTGATGTTAATTCCATTAAATCATACATAATTCTCATTTAAGACTTAAACATCTTGTTTATTAATTTCTTTTATCTGCTATCTCTTCTTAGTTCCCATTTCTGGTGTAGTTTGTTTTGCTGTTATTCTCATAGACTAGAGAACATGAAGCTTTTTGTCTTTCAGAATTAATGAGACAATTAAATGATTTAAGCTTATTCTTTAATGTAGCCTGCTAATTTCAAAATAAAGCATCTCTGCCCCAATTTTAATAAGCTTACCCTTTTCATGACTATACAGCAAATTCCTCTACTTCAGCAAAATCCATGACCTCAGAAGACTTGCCAAGGCAGTACACTAACTGTAAATATGTAAAATCATTAACTGTATTATTACTGTGTTGTAAATTGTTATAATTTGTGACATATCTATGGCTTTATTGTGTTCACTTCTATGAAGGATTTAGGTTAATTTTATATACATGTGACATACTCACAACTCAAAACTTACTTTTGTCACCATAACCACCACAAAGTTCTTCTCATCAATTTTGTATTCTTTGAGAGCAGTATCATCGTTGAGGATTTTGCCTAGTGGATTAAAAGAAATTCGCTGAAGTAAATGAATGTTACCTTAAAGACTTGTCTTAAAAGCTGACTAAGCAGATTAGCCCAAGTGATTAAAGAGGCATATACAATGTAAGCACAACTGATGAAAAAGTCTTTTTAAAAATCCCCTACATGAATGAGACCCAACAGCCTCAAACATTTAAATTTTGGGCTGGATTGGGGAATTCAGAGGAACTCCAAATAGCACCTAACACCTCAGTCAAGAAAATATACATGGACACCTGCATTTATGTTTTACAGAGTACTACTCTGAAGATGGCCTTCTACTACCTGAGAATAAGCAACAGTTATTTCTTCTCCAAATATTCAAAAAGACATTGTATACCATCACATGCCATTAGCCAGTCTGGTTGGCTATAATACATCATACCATAACAAAACTAGAAGGGATACTTCAAAGGATATGTCATTTACTTGAAACACTTCATTTCTACATGTGGTCCAGAGAAATTGACTAAGTGGCAGAGCTGGGATTAAAGTCCAAAGAGAAAGCACGTACTATGTTCCAGGCACAGAGCCAAGCATTTTTATAAATGTCTCATCTGACCCTCCTATAACAACCCCATGAAGTAGATGCAAATATTACCCTCATTTTACAGTAGAGGAGAAACTGAGGGAAACAAAGGTTGAGTGACTTGCCCAGTGTCATACAGCATGAGTTTCTGAGGCTGGGTTTGAACTCAGGTCTTTCTCACTCCAAGCTTAGTGCTCTATCAACTATACCACCTGCTGCCCTTAAGTATTCCTTAATTGAAGTTTCATGTTATTTTTTCTACACTATAGTTCTCAACTTCTATCCAAGACTAACAATACAGGCATAGAAGAAACTACTCAATAATTTTTAACTTATGTGAACTGTAGCATACAAAGAAGGGGGGAAAATATCTACAAATTCTCCTCTTTTAGAAAGGCATAACCATAAATATGGTATCAACGAATACTTTAATACTCACAACTTCCACTGAATTTATGCAAATTATTTACAAGTTTGTCATATAGACAAGTGATAAAAATGCTGATATAATTAAGATAATGATAGTTCCTGTTTTCACTCCTGCACTGCCTCTAACATGCAACATGGATAGACACAAAAACCCAAATAAATCAACAAACAAAATAGTCCTGGCTAAAACTAATCTATGGGCGATTTTTTACCTTATTACATTTAAGATTATTGGGAAAAGAACAACCAGCCATGACAGATAAAGAGGCAAACCAACATACTGATAGAAATTCTTAAAGACAAAAATGTTGGTTTTAGGCAATATCATAGCATATGTAAAAGTTGTACAATCTAGTCTAATTGTCTGCCTATGCTTTTAAGAAAGAATCCTCCAAAATCACATTTTCTGTAAAAATAATGAATTTTTCAGTAATTTCATAAGAGGGAACTGGTTATTCTTCTGGTGAACTCTAGCCAATGAATAATAATACCAGTTTAAAGATTTTCACTTGGGACTTAGTTGGCATAGAAGAACTTTTAGGTTCTTTCCAGGAGAATCTATAATATAGCAAATGATGGGGCTGGACTCTATGAGCTTCTAAGGTCCTTTCCAGCTTTTAACATTCTGTGTCCTTTTTCCTTAATTTTTTCAAAATAAAAAATGCATCAATAAAAAATACATAAAAATCTTAAGGTTCATTTAAATTTTTCTTCACCACTTTGATTTATCATTTGTTTAAAATAGATAAATAGGATTTTATCCTATTGTCATTAGTAGCATAAGGGAAAAGAAATGAAATAAAATTCTTTGACTTTATTGCTTCCTGATAGGCGAACAAAATATAAAAATATTTCCACAAATTTCAGTTATACAGTTCCAGTCACATAACACCAAAAATAACTGAAAATTGGCCACTATACTATCCCAAATAATAGAAGAACTGGCAATTTATCTTTAAAAAAATTAATTTCCCCTTGTCCTCTCATTTACTCAACAATGTGAATAAAATTATTATGTGATATACCACAACTTCAGGCAAAAGCCAAACAAACTAAAGAGTAATTTAGAATGCTAAATACATTTTCCCCCCTGAAAAACATATGTTCCAAAACACACAAAAAAAATTTGCCCAATGCAATGGCCAAAAATACTATAAAGATTCCCTTTCTTCCCACCTTATCATTATCAGAAGCTCATTTTATCCTGAAATGAAAAGTTAAGCCAAAACCAAAACCTGTCACTTCCTAAGAAAAAGTGGTAGATGAATCTTTTCAAGTAGAGGAAGATTCTCTCCAAGCCTTTAATGGCATAAGGTAAAAGAAGAATTAAGTGAAACTGCTTTTCCTATTCTACTACTACGCTCATTATTGACTATTATTCTAGACTACTGGTATGACTATACTTCCAAGATGCAACAATAGTTTAGGAAGAAACAAAGAAAATGGCCTTCAGAACTCATCTAGTCCCCGCCTAAAAAAGAATCTCCTCTTACAACCAATGAACTGAGAGTAAGCTGAAACAAATGAGGGTATTTTGTCTGAAGAAGAAAACACTAAAAGATAGGGAAGATAATAGTTGTCCTTTGAAGGGCTCTCATACATGAGGTTAAACTAATTCTACTTGAGATCAAACTAGGAACAATAGACAAAAGTTACAAATGGGCAGATTTAGGTTTAATTTACATGAACAAAACAAAAACACCTTCCTGTTAATGTTTCTTAAAGTGGAGTCTTTTAGGGGTCCTACCCCACTGGAGATTTTCAAAACGAACCCTGGAAAACCAAATTTTGGGTCCCCTTCTTGTTTAGAAGTTTGAACCAAATGGCCTTGTGGGGTTCCTAGCAAGTTTTTTTTTTTTAGTGAGGCAATTGGGGTTAAGTGACTTGCCCAGGGTCACACAGCTAGTAAGTGTTAAGTGTCTGAGGCCAGATTTGAACTCAGGTACTCCTGAATCCAGGGCCGGTGCTCTATCCACTGCGCCACCTAGCTGCCCCTCCTAGCAACTTTTGAAAGTAATTTAGTGCAAATGTGTGTACATATATATTTGTCTCAAGTTTAAAGGAAAAAAGGGAAAAAATTATGTAATTCAGGATACATATTTATGAGAGATCTATAAATGAAGTATCCTTTGAACTACAATTTTTATGTAGAAGCAGTGAGAAAGTCGAGTTGTTTCAGAAAGCCAAAAGTTCAGAACATAGGAATTATGTCTATAAAAAACCCATCAAAGGAACTGATAGATAGAATCATTTATGCTGAAAATCTTAGGAGATCCAAGCAAATGAGATCACCATAAATTTGAAAAGGTAACTACAGAATAACTTTTTAAAATGACTTTTTGTCATAGATCTTATTACTTTGAAAAGAAACAGGCTAGAACTATCAATAGATTCATATTAGATAAGATCACAGCAGGTTATATGAGGAAAAACTAGGCCTGACTGGGGCATATCATTAACCTTTTAGGGCTGTGTCTGGAAGGGAAATATGCTTTAAAAATCTACCTAACATTTATATAATATGCAATAAATTATACCAAATACCAATTTACTTTATTTTTAGTAGCCATTAAAGTTTATAATAAGGCTTGGAAAAAACCTCCATTTTTATTTCTAAAATATTCTTCAGATTTCCCACACTTTATTTTAAATGAACAAGATTCTATTTTTTGGACTTTCTAAAACTTTTGCCTTCAATACTAGAAAGGTACAAATAATTACATGGATGCCAATGAATTCACTATTCAGTTCTAAACCCATTTGAATATATTTGTTTCAAATACATTCAAAAGCAATCAACAAATTTTAGTGTTCCATTGAAAAGGGTCATCAGTTTTAAAGAGATATACCCAAACCTGCAATAGTAGAAGATCCAACTAAAAATTCAAATTCTTGGAAATGAATAAAAGATAAGTAGTAAAAATCAGTTGTTTGCAAAGCTTGTCTTCAAAAATAAAAGACTGGATCTGAATTTATCATCACAATATTGAAAAATTAAGTACTTCAGGGGGCAGCTAGATGGCACAGTGGATAGAGAACTGGCCCTGGAGTCAGGAGTACCTGAGTTCAGATCTGGCCTCAGACACTTAACACTAGCTGTGTGACCCTGGGCAAGTCACTTAACCTCAATTGCCTCACTTAAAAAAAAAAAATTAAGTACTTCAAAGTGTCTGTGATCTTTAAAGTATAAGATCTTTAGTTACAAAATAACCTCAGAGCTCAGCAAAAGTGATCAAAAGCATATGGAAATTATTATAAGCAGTGTGTTTAAGTACTTTAAAATGGATAAAACAAACAAATAAAGAATAAACCAGCAATGATAAAACTCAAAAGTACTCTTACCTCCAAGTTAAATGGTATATAATGCACTCATGTAAAGTACAGATAATGTTATGTATACAACTTATTATGTATCAAGGACAGGAAAAAGCAGAATTAGAAGTATAATAAAAATAATTTATAAAGTGCTTTAAGGTTTATGTATTGATTTCTTCATATTCATTTTGTGAAATAATTTTATTTTCTCCATTTTATAGCTAGTAAAACTAAGGTGTCACACTCACACAATTAAGTTTCTAAGGTGAGAATCAAATCAAATTCTCCTGATTCCATGTCTAAAATTCTATCTATGCTGCTGCCTCTCAGAACTGGCTGCCAGTTCTAAATCCATTGCTAGCTAGGCAGGTGAGATTTGCAAGTTACTGAACTACAAACCCTTCATGACTCAGTTTTCTCCACATGTAAAATAATATCTTTATACTTGTTTCAGGAATAAGATATAATCATATTTTTTTGAAATTAAAGTGTTTTGGTAGAAACAGGGAAAAAATATAAAATGAAGGATACTACTGAATCTGAGAAGCAGAGTGATACATAGGGAGAACTAGCTTCAGTCAGGAAGAGGTAGGTTCAATTACCACCTCTGACATGCTGTGTGGCACAGGGTTATCAAGTGCCCTGGATAATCCTCTAAGAGAGAGTTACACAGCAGTTGCCAGGTAATAATCGACAATAATTGGTAATAATTCTTCACTGAGAGAAATTTCTTACTCTAATGAAAGCATGGGTTTAGCTTTTGTTAAAAAAAACAAAACCAAACCAAACCAAACAAAAAACCTGAATATAGGTTGTTCTTAAACACAGACACATTGCTACAAAGTTCTTTGAAAATAAAGCATATAGGCAAAGGGAAATTGTAAGTATAACTTATTGAAAGGCATATTACATTTTAAAAATTATTATTTTATTTAAGTTGATTGGTTGAACTGGGCAGGGTCTGCAGGTCCTTGAGAGGACCTGTCTTCACAAAGGCAAGCTGGAAGGGAACTAAGCGTAATATCCCACTGTATACAAAATACATTAAAGCGCAATTATAGAAGAGTCCTCCCTTCATGTTCCCAATTAGAACTGAGTGCAGCAGAAGAGGTTCAGACAAATGGGTTAAGGTAATCTGAATGTAGGTGTGACCTGCAAAGGATAAATAGACTGCTGGGTTTTTGGTTTTTTAGAAGTCCTGACCTCTCTCATATTTCTTTTTTTTGTGTGTGTGAGGCAGTTGGGGTTAAGTGACTTGCCCAGGGTCACACAGCTTGTAAGTGTCAAGGGTCTGAGGCTGGATTTGAACTCAGGTCCTCCTGACTCCAGGGCCGGTGCTTCATCCACTGCGCCATCTAGCTGCCCCAGTGGATAGAGCACCGGCCCTGGAGTCAGGGTAGCTGCCCCTCTCATATTTCTTTAAAAAAGAAATATAGGGGCAGCTAGGTGGCGCAGTGGATAGAGCACCGGCCCTGGAGTCAGGGTAGTTGCCCCTCTCATATTTCTTTAAAAAAGAAATATAGGGGCAGCTAGGTGGTACAGTGGATAGAGCACAGGCCCTAGAGTCAGGAGGACCTGAGTTCAAATCCGGCCTCAGACCCTTGACACTTACTAGCTTGTGTGACCCTGGGCAAGTCACTTAACCCCAAAACTGCCTCACTTAAAAAAAAAAAAAGAAATATAAAAAGGTCTTCATCCTAAAACTTAGTCAATACTGGGATTTTTCCCAAAGGCCACATTTGAGTTATAATAACACTCTGAATTGCCTAAATATTTCATAACTAGGCTACAAAATTTTTATTTGGCTACAGTACTGCTATCCATTCAGGCCAATTTTAAAAATTAGCTTCATTTATTGATTGTTTCTTTTCTTGGTTCTCTCTCTTCACTGTCCCAGAAAGAAAACAAAACTCCGGATAGAGGTTCTCATGGCAAGAAACCATAGAGCTAAAAAGGACAGAAAGAATGGAAAAAAAGGAGAAAATGTTTGGTGGTCATGCAAGTTCTCTTAATGTTATCCCTTGTTATCATCCCCATTTCTACACAAGAGCTCATGTTACACGCCCTCACTGGATTTTAAGAAAAAGTCTTTGTGTCCCCACTGGAGAACAGCAAAGGAAAACTGGGATAGTCAGGAAGTTTGGAAAGGCAGCCTACAGTCCATCTGAGGAACATTCAAATCCTTTTGATGAAACCAAGTCCCAAAATTCTAGAGTAGAAAATCATAATGATTAAGTGATATAAAGGGTGTCCCAAAAGATTTGGTGCAATTTCAAACTATCAAAAACTTGATAGCTTAAAACTGCACTAAGACTTCAGAGACATGCTATATGCTTTGTCATCCTCAAAATATCAAATCAGTATTTTCCAAAGTATCAATCAAGTAAAAGGACAGAAGATAGAAGTGGGAGAAAAAGGAAGTATCAGGTAAAGAAAAACGTGAGATAAAAAAGTAAAATCAAAGCTTCGATATGTCAGCAAATAACAGGAAAAGGCCTTCAAATATCCATTTGTAATAGCATTGCTTTTTGATGTGAAAACTATTAGAAATAGTGCCAGTTCTTAATGAGGGGATTATTTTAAGGACAGTCTCAATATAAACAACTTGTAGATTGTTTCTGTTTTAATCAACAATTAATAGGATGTAGTGAATTACCTGCATAAATTAATTTTTGGCCTGCTACCGGAAAGGCATCTTTTCCTTTTTCAGATTCAATCTTCTCTTTCAGTGCCTTAACCTAGAGGAAAAACAAACAGTTAATTTTCTTGCACCTAACCAAACTGACTACAGAATTGTGATATTAGATATATAAAATACAAACATTTTCTTAATTTCATTTTCCATAATGTAACAGAAGATTGAATTTTTGAAGCGGCTTTATGGAAAACTATTATTATTTTCTAATTACACAGCATCCTTTAAAGGCAGAATGTCTCCTTGCCAACCAATCTGCTGAATCCTACAACTTCCTAAATCAGGTCTGCAATTAGGGTTTGATGTAAGATTCTTCATTTTGACCAAAGTCTAAACCCACACTGTTAGCCTTATATTTTTCCCTAAATACGTTCACTGAAAGAACAGTGTAATATGCCCCAGTACAAGAGGGGACAGAATAGGATCTTCTAATTTCTAAACCCTTTAAAAACCAAGGGAGTGATAGTAGAACTGCTGTGCCTGAAGATTACTGTGGCAGCAGTATATGGAATGGATTTCAGTGTGACAATGTGTGTGTGTGAGAGAGAGAGAGAGAGAGAGAGAGTGAGAGTGTGTGTGTGTGTGTGTGTGTGTGTGTTGGGGGGGATGATTCAAAGAAACCAGACTAGTGAACAGTCTGAATAATTATAACTAGGTTAGTGGCAAAGGTAACAGAAAAATGGCGATTGTGTTTCATATATTGTGGAGGGAGAACTGACAGGAAGGACTTGGTCATTCATTGGTTACAGGATAATTGAGGAACAAGATTTAGGTAAAGCTGGAGACTAATCGGTTTCATCACCATTAAATCTGAATTACCGAGAGGAAATTCAGGTAAAAACAATCAGTAAGTAACTAACATTAATGTGAATACTTAGAATGTGCTTTTCCACACAACAACTCTGGGTAGGAGCAAACACTATTCCAGCCATTTAACAAATAAGGAAAGTGAGGCTCACTGACATTAAATGACTTGCCCACAGTCATACAATTAGGTTTCTGGAGCCAGGATGGTAGCTCAGGTCTCTCGTGATTTCAAGACCACAGCCATTTCCACAAAACCATGCCATCTCTCCAAATAAGTCATTTGCATAGATATTAAAAATTAATAATTACCTTTCAATTAATTTGTGCTAAGCCCTGAGGATACAAAGAAAGGCAAAAATAGGGTTCTCTGAAAAACTATGTAAATACAAAACATATAAAGGATAAATGGGAGGTGAAAAATCACATGACAAGTTATTGAAAAGTGAGTAGAGAAAGCTGAGACTGCTATATATACTATGCTTTGGAAAGTAGATCTGGGGGGTAGGGGGGCAGGTAGGTGGCACAGTGGGTAAAGCACTGGCCCTGGATTCAGGAGGACCTGAGTTCAAATCTAGCCTCAGACACTTGACACTTACTAATGTGACTCTGGGCAAACCACTTAACCCCCATTGCCCTGCAAAAAAAAAAGAAGAAAAAAGAAAAAGAAAGTAGATGGTGAATAGAAGGTACTGGCAAAATTATATCTAACATCCATAGTCACAAATATTTCTAGGAGTGCAAAGCCATGTAAGTTTGAAAAGAAAATTGTCACACATTAATTGTATAAAAAGCCTAAGAACTGGAGTTGTATAAAAATTTTCCAAGCTATAACATGGATGCAGCAAAATTCTTTACTACATTTCCAAGAGCTATTAAAATTTGTGTGTGGTTTTTTGTAATGTTTTGGTCGACTGCTTATTAGGACAACTGTTTACTGAATTGTATATAATAAAGTAAAACTTGTTCCTTCTCTACAAAGGTAGAGAGTTCCTTTTTAAACTATGCTTCTGCTGGCAAGGTATGGTGGTGTCTGAGTGGAAATTGGAATGGGATTGGAACTAGTTAAGGACCCAAGGGAAATAAGAATGAGATATGGGGAAGGAAATGGATTGTATACTCTGTAGCCAGAAGGCAAAGATATAAAGGAAAGTGAGAACAGAGGACTGGTACCCAATGGCTCAAACTATGGTATGAAATACCATGTAAACCAACTAATTTAAGAATACGCTTTGAAGTTATAGAAACCTGTTGCAAAAATATTATAAAATATTATATCAAAGATATAAAAATGAACTATATGTAGTATTCTAATCATAATTTGTCAAGTGGTGAGCCAAAGTAAGCCTATCAAATTTTGCTAAGTTTATCAAATCCTACTTCCAGAATAGTTTCAAACATCCCTTTTTCTTCTAAACACCCCTTTCTTTTACGGAGGGAAGGAATGACAGGAAAAGGAGGAAAGAAGGAAGACATATGGGAAGTGGAATTTTTACAAGTGGAAATTTTAAGGCAGAGACTCAAGGCTTTTGAATACAGAACTCTTGATTATAACCAAGCTGTTTATTGACCAAGAAAACAAACAAACAAAAGCAAAATAAATGATCTCTTTTCTAGTTGTTTGGGTCTTTAATGGACTAAAATATTCAGGAAATGCATAATAAGTTTTGAATTATTTTGGTCCTGGATAATTGATGATTATTAATTTGCTCTCCTTTAGCCACACTCCCTTCTCTCCACAAGTCATCAATATCCTGAATTTCTGAGGCAGCTCTGCAGGATTTCAAGGTAAGGTGTATCACCATACAGGGAAATGGAGAGAAAGAGAAAAACCTCATTGTCCCATGCTAGACCAAAGCATAGACCTACATCATGTTCTTATAACAACTGAACTAAGAAGACATCCAACAACTATTCAACCAACTTCAAAAGTATAGGAAGGAGGTGTGGCTAGACAATATAGTTCATATAATAAGAAATGTGAGATTTGATGGCCAAATTTAAACAAAAAGTGTGACATGCAGGAAAAAAAAGTATCAAAGCAAGACAATGCCCTTTAGAGCTGGAAAGAACTTAAAAGTCTAAACTAGCCTTATTTACAGATGGGAAAATTGAGGCTCAAATAGTTAAATAAGGTAACAGACAGCGATTTAAGTTAAATAGAATCGAAGAAATTAAGTGCTGGAAGTGATCTCAGAAACCATTTAGTTCAACCCAAACTTGAAAAAAAATCATTTCTACCATATCTCCAACAAGTTTTTTAAGCATTCCAGTGAATGAGAACCCAATATATTTCCTAAGATAGCCCATTCCTTTTTTTCAACAATTAGTGTTTCCTTATACTAATCTTAAATATGATTCTTCCCTAACTTCTGCCCATTCCTCCTAGTTCTGCCCTTTGGTGGCAAGCAGAAAAGAGGTATTCTCTATTCTACATGTCAGCCTTTCAAATACTTAAAGATTGATAATTTCCTTCCTCATGATATAGCTTCTAGTCCTTGTGCTATCCATGTTACCCCCTTTAGGGTGTGTTTGAGATTGTCTATGCCCTTCCCAGAACATAGCACCAAAAACTGGATATGGTATTCTATCTATGGTCTGACCAGGATGCAGTATACAAGACTTTCAAACCTTCTTTCTGAAATCCATGACTCCCTTAATGTAGTGTAGATTTTTTTTTAACGTCTGCCAAGTTAACAATGCTATCCAAGGACCAGGCCACACAGTCCCATCTAATATTTTGAAATGTATTTTTTAATAGAAGTGTAGAACTGGACATTTTTTCTCAGTAGGCATTCCATTGGAGAATTTCATCCATGCTGACACGGTCCCATTAGTGACTATTATTTGGATTCCGTTATTCCATTCTATGTTCCAAATCTACCTAACTACACTATAATCTCTTCCATCTTGTCCCAAAATAAGCATGAAAAACTTTGTCAAAGGCTCTACTAAAATCTGAGTTTAAATACGTTTGGCCACCCCCTAATCTACTAGTCTGGTTACCCTGTCAAAAAAGAACATGACATTAGCAATTGATTATTACTTCTTCTTCTACATGCTCACAAAAAATTCTCTAATATATCCTAGAATTTTTCCAAGAAAAGTAATCAAACTCACTGGCCTTGTTGTTTGCAGACTCTCTCATATTTTATTTTATAAACTGACAGGTAACATCTGTTTTTCTCTGGTCCTATGGAACTTCTCCCATCCTTCAAGCTCTTTAAAGGATTACCAGGGCTCAACCATCACCTCTGCCGGTTCTTTTGGAAGCTCAGGAAGTTCATCTGGACCTGGTGATTTGAACTCATTAAAGGTAATCTCTTACCATTTCCTCATTTATCTGGGGGTTTCAACTACCTGTTAAGGATTTTTGTTCTATCCTTCCTAGTCCAAATGTTGTATGACATTTGAAGAGAAACAAAAGTAAAATAAGAGATTATTTTAGTCTTCTCACCATCATCTCACCCACTCTGAGAAGCAGAGATACCAATTTTTTGATACTCTTCTCATCCCAACATTAACTATAGAACTCCTTTTGTTTTCCTCAACTTCCATTACCAACATCAGATCATTTGGGATTTATCAATCCTGAAAAGCATTTATCCTCATTCTCAAGTTTCCACCTTTGATATACTTTTGTTTAAAGACTGAATCAGTCATAGAGTTCCTTGTGCAGCTACGCTGGTTGTTCTTTAGAGAATTCCTGCCTACCTCTCTACATGCCCCCCCCCAACCCCTCCTCATCAAAACCATTTCTTATCATGCTCTCATAAGTTTATACTTGAGAACTTCCCATCCCCTCTTGGCAGATTTTCTCTACAGAATATTCATACCTGGATTTCTATTTATCCTTTCTTTGGAAATAGTTCTCTAAAAGAAAAATGTATATTTCAGAGTCTATTTGGTTTTTCATTAATTCTGTCACAAATTAATTCTGTCACAAAATCATACACTCATCTGTCCCCTAGGTTTCCCCAATTCCTTCTTGAGAAACGAGTTCCCCATTTAAAATCAGATTCAGGGGGGAACTAGGTGGCGCAGTGGGTGGATCGCCGGCCCTAGAGTCAGGAGGACCTGGGTTCAAATCCGGCCTCAGACATGACTTTTGCTAAAAAAAAAAAAGAAAAAAAATCAGATCCAAAAATAGATTTCCTTTCCTGTCTACTCCACTTTTTGGACAATGCTTTCAGTGAGGATGGTGAAAGTCCTTCGGTACATTGCCTTTGTAGCCTATATTTTATGAAAGACCTTGACAAGATGAAGTGCACCCACAAGAGTCAGGATACTAAATGACTGGAATTCATTATGTTAATATTGATTGAAAGAACTAAGTAACCTTGAAGAGAACTCAAGTTGCCATCAAGCTCTTTAAGGACTTTCTGGTGGAAGGTGTTAAACTTTTCAGATTGGTCCCTGAACTTCTTTTCAAAGCCCCACAAAAGGAAAAACTTAAGAACTGGAGTTCTCTCAAAGTAGAACAGGCTATAAATGAGGTATTATTTGGCTATCACAATACGTTTCCAAGTGGTGCCTGGATGATCACTTGTCAGGACATGACAGAGCTAACTCCTGTTCAAATACAGACTGAAGTAGAGGTACATTCCAACTTCAAGATTGTGTATTTTTGTATTCTGTATTCTGTTCTAAGTGTTTTTTCCCAGGAGAGTCAATTTGCCCCACTGTAAAATGGTCATAATGCTATTTCAGAGATTCTGTGAAAAACTAACAAGTTTACTTGGCACAATCTTATGATGCTATGAGGCATAATATAAAGAACACTGGACTAAGAATTAAGAAACCTGGGTTCTGTTCTAGCTACTTACTTAACCTCTCTGGAACTCAATTATTCCAGCGCTAGTCTATGTTGGACTAAATTAGATAAAGCATAGCTCTAAAAGTTTACAGTTCTGAACAGTCTATCTTTCCCTTGAGTCTTTCCCAGGCCTTCTAATGGTCCAAGATACCTGACCTAGAGTTGATATCATTAAAATTATATAAGTACTGAATTTTTTTTCAATACTGGACCCCAGATGAATTTAACTATATGAATAAATATGATTTGAATAATAATAGTAACAGTGGGCAATAAACCTGCCTTTATATTAGTTAATATTGGCTAGCAAATTAGGCTTAAAATAAATTAAACAGCTTTAGTGGACCATATCTTAGTGTCAACAAAGGCAAAGATTTGGAGAAGACTGTCTATTCATTCAAGTAGAGATAATGCAACAGAAATAGCACCTTCAAGTCAACAGTGTTAAAGTCAACTTACTTACACAGGTCCTGAAAGAATCACAAAATACTAGCCCTTGTCTTTGGGGATCTGTCATCTTATCTGAATAAAATAATGTGATCTCTGCCAATATAGAATAATCCCTACCTGCCTTCCCAACCTCTACAATTTCTACTCAGGTTTGTTTTGTGGGGTTGGGTTTGTTTTGTTTTGTTTATTTTTGCAAAAAACCTCGTAGAATATAAAATAAATGTGCTGGTTATTTTAATATCATTAATTTTCTAGATACAACTATAGCACTAAGGCTGTAATACTTCACTCTTAAATCTGCCTGTCATCACTTTCCACTCATTGATCCAGGTCTGCCCCGTGGATCCAAAAAGAACAATTTCAACCCATTTTCTACATGAGGGCCTGGAAGACAGATATGATGTTCCTCTCAAGTTCACCAAAGTGAGGCTAAATCACTTAGAACAATGATAAAAGTTAAGAGTCAGGATATAAACCCTGTTTCCAAGTCAAGCACTTGCTCCATTCAGTCCTGTCTTATCTATGCCAGCTATGCTCCTATAATTGCCATTTGATTCATCTGTAATTCTGATGTTTTCTGGAATCATGGTGTTCAATGATTCACAGCCTTATAGTATTATTCAATAACAATGTTAAAAAGATGGGCTTTTATTCTGGAGAGCAATTTGGAACTATGCCCAAAGGGCTATGGGGTCTGTGCATACCATTTAACCCAGTAATACCACTGCTAGGTCTATATACCAAAGAAATCATAGAAAAGGGAAAAGGGCCCACATGTACAAAAACATTTCTAGCAGCTTTCTTTGTGGTGGCAAAGAACTGGAAATCAAGGGAATGCCCATCAATTGGGGAATGGCTGAACAAATTGTAGTATATGAATGTAATAGAATACTATTGTGCTGTAAGAAATGATGAGCAGACAGATTTAGAAAAACCTGCAAAGACTGAAGTGAGCAGAACTAGGAGAACACAGTAACAGCAATATTGTGTGATGATCAACTGTGATAGACTTGGCTCTTCTCAGTAATACAATGATCCCAGACAATTCCAAAGGACTCATGATGGAAAATGTTCTCCACATCCAGAAAAAAAGAACTGTGGATTTTGAATGCAGATTGAACCATACTGTTTCTGCTTTTTGGTTGTTGTTTTTTTTCTTTTTTGATGTTTTTCCCTTGTGTTCTGATTCTTCTTTCACAACATGACTAATGCAGAAATATGTTTAATGTGATTATACATATGTAACCTATTATCAGATTGCTTTCTGTCTTGAGGAGAGGGAGAAAAAATTGGAACTAAAAATCTTATGAAAACAAACGTTTAAAACTATCTTTAGTGGGCAGCTAGATGGCACAGTAGATAAAGCACTGGCCCTGGATTCAGGAGTACCTGAGTTCAAATGCAGCCTCAGACACTTGATGCTTACTAGCTGTGTTAATCTGGGCAAGTCACTTAACCTTCATTGCCCTGCAAAACACAACAAAACAAAACAAACCCAATCTTTACATGTAACTGGAAAATAATAAAATATTTTATGATAAAAAAGATGGGCTCTTAAAAGATATTTAAGTATTTTTTAAAAATGAACAGAAAAAAACAGAAATTGGAAGGAAACAGACAAGCTAGACAGCTTTAAAAGCACTGAATTTATTAGGTAATTACAATCAGTACATATTAGAAATTTGTGGTTTCACAAACTATTCTTTTTTGTATTCTCCATTACATATGGGGGAAAAAATTACAAGATGGGCTTTTTTTCTCTTTTTTCCGGGGCAATGGGGGTTATGTGACTTGCCCAGGGTCACACAGCTAGTGTCAAGTGTCTGAGGTCAAATTTGAACTCAAGTCCTCCTGAATCTAGGGCCGGTACTTTATCCACTGCACCACCTAGCCGCCCCACAAGATGGGCTTTTGACAAGCAGTGTAGTTTAGGATCACTGGAAGTATTGCATGATTTCTGAAAAGGGACCGGGGACTATGTTTTCACCCTATTCAATTCAAGGTCCAACCAACTGTCCTTTACCTGTCAAAAAGCTGACTATTTAGGATAAATGTATTGGCTTGATAACATCACAGTATAGGTTATTGGTAGCTTTATTAATCTGTGGAAAGAGCCCATTACAAAATTAATTTTTCTAATGGAATTATTATATGTACACATAAGAACATGAATTTATTTCTTAGTTTCATTTCTAGACTTTCCTGAGTCTCTTAAGGGTTCTTCAATCGAAAGCTATTAGGAAATAAGAAGCCTATAGACTGTCAAACTAAAACGAAAAAGAAAAGGAACAACAAAGCTTTGGGAAATTAACAGCAAAGAAAAATAATACCACAAGTCTCAATGGGCTTGTAAAGAGTGATTCCATGGAGTGTTTTCTCCTGTGGTTACTCTAACTTCTAGTTCCTAAACACCTTTTAAGGTAATGAATGGCAGCTATGGATAGATATTCTCGGTATGAAGAGTAATAACTCCTACAATGGATTATTTTCCTGTAACAACTTTAAAAGGGTAGAGAAAAAAATTTTTTTAAATGAAAACAGATTTTTATTTTCCTTCTTTAGAAAAAATATTTAAGTAAGTAATAAGACATCCTTCCAATAACAAGCTATGTTCTCCAATGTCATGGTAAAATTTGAGATGTACCTTCTTGTATATAACAAGAGGAAAGCTATCATTGAATATATTCCTACCTTACACATTTCTGACATGCTTTTAAATTTTTTGCTCTTCTTTTAAGTGATGGAATTAATTTAACAAGTCACTTTCTAGTAATAAAAAATACACCTTTAAAAAAGTGTTTGAGATATATAATTGGAATTATGAAGCAATATCTGTCCAAAATGGCTACTGTATAATGGACATAGCTTTTTTTTGGTTATACATTACATGCATGTTAAATGTATTTCCACAGTAGTAATGTGAGAGAAGAATCAAAACAAAAGGGGAAAAAAAAGAAGAAACAACTAAAAAACAACATAAGTGAAAATTGTATGCTTCAATCTGCATTCACATTCCTTCAGCTCTTTCTCTGGATGCGGAGCGTATTTTATATCATGAGTCTTTTGGCATTATCTTGGATCACTGTATTGCTGAGAAGAGCTAAATCTTATCATAGTTGATCATCATACAATGTTGCTGATACTATGTGCAATGTGCTCTTGGTTCTGGTCATTTCACTTAGCATCAATTCATGGAAGTCTTTCCAGGTTTTTCTGAAATCTGCCTGTTCATCATTTCTTACGGCACAATAGTATGCCATTCCATTCATATACTAAAACTTATTTGGCCATTCCCTAACTGACGGGCATTCCCTCACTTTCCAGTTCTTGGCCGCTACAAAAAGAGCAGCTATAATATTTTTGGACATGTGGGTCCTTTTCCCTTTTTTATGATCTCTTTGGGATATAAACCTATTAGTGATATTTCTGGGTTAAAGGGTATGCAGAGTTTTATAGTATTTTGGGGATGGTTCCAAATTGCTCTCCAGAATGGTTGGATTAGTAAATCACTCAAGCAACAGTGCATTAGTGTTCCAATTTTCCAACATCTTCTCCAACATTTATAAAAAATAAAATAAAATATGTAGTTTTTAAAAGAAGTTTGCTTAACTACAAGTTAAGAAAACTTTCAAGTATAAAGGACTATATCAATTTTTGGGTAAGATGATGGAAAGCAGTCGTAGGAAGCCACAATTTACATACAGGTTGTCTTCCAAGCCTATTTGTACATCTGCTATCAAAGTATTATATCTAGAAACATTATAAATGGTAGTTTGTTTCCAAGTTCAAGTCAAAGACACTTATTTAAACCATAACATACCATAGTGCAGAAACCTTAGTTCCATAAACGTGAACATTTTCTATATGTAAAGTCCAGGACCAGAATTCTACTATAAACCGAGTTGGAACAAAAAATTTTGGTTCTCCCCTCTTTTGCAGTTCCTTTATAGCTAATCCAGTTTCCTCTTCTGAAAATGGTTTTAGATCTCTACTTGGTGTTTATAATCTTAGTCATTTTTGCTGTTGATAATCCTGTATTTTTCAGCTTCTTCTCTGCTCGGATTTAGTGGTAGCGTTTTATTTACCTTTTCCTCCCCCTTTAATTATGTTAACTAAAGATTTATCAATTTTCTTTGTGTTTTTTTAAGGACCAGCTTTTATTTTTATTAGTCTTATATCCTTATGTTTTCTGCTTTTTCTTTAATTTTCCAAATTTCCTCTCCTATTTATTCTGGGTTCATCTGTTGGTTTTTAATTTTTTAAATTGCCATATGGCTCATTGATTCCGTCTTTCTAGATCAGTGATGGGGTGGAGCCAAGATGGCAGAGTAAAGACATTAAATGCACAGAGCTCCTGATACAATTACCCCCAAAAACAGCAATAAAAGAACCCCTGGAGCAGAAAACCCCACAAAAATACGGGCTAAGATTATTTTCCAGCCATAGACAGATGAAAGGGGCCTGCGCTGGGCTGCAAGTAAAGTTCAACCCTGCAATCATGCCTACAGAGACCCCAGGCACGCTGCACAGGAGGAATTTACCCCAGAGCCTCTGAATTAGGGGCAGCACCAGCGTCTTCAGGACCTGAGCTTGCCGTGTCGGGTGAGAGGGCTGAGTAGCTGTTGGGGGAGGGGGGGAGAAGTGCAAGGGTGTCAGCAAGACCTAGGGAGGAATTCGGGTGTCCCACCCCAGGAGGGAACTAGGAAGAAATCCTGAGCAGTGGGAAGCCCGGGTGGGGGAGGGACACAGGCTCATCTAAGCTAAGAACCACCACAGCACTCTGCTGGCTGGTTAACTAGCAAGTTGACTTGAAGTTATCTTCAGACCAGAGAACAGGCCAGGCAAGAGAAAAACCTGCCCTCCCCCAAACCAAAACACCTAGGACACTCTGAATATAGGGATAGTAGTGTAGTAGCCTAGAAGCAGGGCCCCCAGTAGGGAGTTAAAAGTCAAGTAAAAGATGAGCAAGCAAAGAAAGTTTAGAACTATAGAAAGTTTCTTCAGTGACAAGGAAAATCAAGGTCCACCCTCAGAAGAGGAAATCGACCTCAGGCCACCTACATCCAAAGCTTCCAAGAAAAATATGAACTGGTCTCAGGCCATGGAAACTCTCAAAAGGGACTTTGAAGAGAAAGTAGGAGAGATATAAGGAAGATTTAGAGAGAGGGAGGAAAGAATGGAAAGAGAAATCAAAGTGATGTAGGAGAGTGATGAGGAAAAAGTCAACAGTTTGAAAAGCAATATGGAAAAAGAGATGGAAGCTAGTGACTTTATGAGAAAACAAGACACGGTAAAGCAAATCCATTTGGGCAATGTGAAATATCTCCTTGGAAAAACAGCTGACCTGGAAAATAAATCCAGGAGAGATAATTTGAAAATCACTGGACTACCTGAAAACCAGGACCAAAATGAGGGCCTAGACATCATCTTCCAAGAGATTCTCAGGGAAAATTGCCCTGATAATCTAGAAGCAGAAGTTAAAATAGAAATTGAAAGAATCCACCGATCACCTCCTGAAAGAGATCCCCAAAGGAAAACCTCCAGGAATATTATAGCCAAATTCCAAAACTCCCAGGTCAAGGAGAAAATATTGTAAGCACCTAGAAAAAAGGAATTAAAATACTGTGGAGCTCCAATAAGAATAAAGCAAGATCTAGCAGCATCTATATTAAAGGATCAGAGGGCATGGAATATGATATTCCAGAGGGCAAAGGAACTGGGACTATAGCCAAGAATCACATACCCAGCAAAAATGAGTATAATCGTTCAGAGGAAAAAATGGGACTTCAATGAAAAAGAGAACTTTCAGGCATTTGTGATAAAAAGACCTGAACTGAATAGAAAATTTGACTTTCAAATACAAGACTCTGGAGAATCATAAAAAGAAATCACCAGGGACATTAAAAGGTTAAACTGTTTACAATTCATACATGAGAAAATAATACTTCCAACCCATAAGAACTTCTTCAGTAAGGAATACACAAAGGACAAAGGTCTGAACTGAATATGAATTTGTAAAGCATTTATTTTTGTGTATCCTTGTTCTTCGTGGAGCAAACGGGGGGGGGGGGGGTGTCTAATGTCTGGGACCGGATTTGGGCTCAGGGCCTCCTGGGTCCAGGGCTGATGCTTTGTCTACTGTGTCACCTAGCTAACCCATGGTGACATCTTTAAAATAGGGTTGAGGGGGAGGAATAGACTGGGGGAGGGGGAAGGGGAGAGGTGGAATGGGGAGAGGTAGCTCACATGAAGGAAACAAGAAAAAAGCTTATGGAGGGGAGAGGAAGAGGGGGAAGCAGTGGGGGAGTGAGTGAACCTCACTATCATCAGAATTGGCTCAAAGAGGGAATAACATACATACTCAAGTAGGTATAGTTATATATTTTTGCCCTGAGGAAAAGTGGGAGGGGAAGGAGATGGGGGGGTGGGGAGAAGAGGGGAAGGAGGGAAGGGAAGTTTGAGGGAGGGAGCTGTAAAAAGCAAAACACTTGAGGAGGTGGTGAAGATGTTCTGCATAACAGCACATGTATGACATATACTAAATTGACTGATTTCATAGGGAGAGTTGAGGAAGGAGGAAGAAAAATTTAGATAACAGAATTAGCTCAAAGACCTTAACTTCATCAGAGTGGGCTCAAGGAGGGAATAACATACACACCCAATTGGGAGGAATAATCTATTTAACCATATAGGAAAGTAGGAGGGAAAGAGGATAAGGAGGGAAGGGTGAATGAAGGGAGGGTAGAGCGGGGGAGGGGGCAGTCAGTAGCAAAACACTTTTAAGGAGGAATAGGGCAAAATAAGCTGGACAATAGAGTAAATATCATTGGAAGGGAATGGGATGGAGGGAAATAGTTATGATGACTGACTACAATGTCAAAACATATGGTACCTACTCTGCTGGGCTATTCTGAAGAAAATTCTTTGTGAAATTTAAGGTACTATAAAAATGCCATATGAATGAAAGAAAAAACATTTAAGTGCTTATTTTGTAACAACCAGTGTAATAAGTTCTGGGCATACAAGTATTAAAGTGAGACAGTCTTTACTCTCAAGGAGCTCACATAACTGTTGCAATTCAATAGGTTCAGGAGGCTGTGGTGGCAAAGTTCAAAGGTACTTGGGTTGTATCAGTAGGTGAAATGACAATGCTAGAAGTATAGAGAGAATAGTCATATAGTAAAGTGTGATGGTTCTCAGTCTCATTCTGGAAAATGAGTCCATGAAGTTCCATAGAGAAAAGACTGTATTAATATGGCCCTCTTGCAGAAACTGACCCAAGTAAAAGCACCAGGCTTTCCATTGCTTCCATATTCTGTAGTATACTGCAAAATTTAAAGTTGACTGGTGTCTTCCCTATGCAGACATCTCTGCTATCTCTCTGCATAATTCCTCTATTTCCTGGCTGTTGGCATGGTTTCCCTTCATGTTTTCATAATTTCAATGTTAAGTTTCTCTTTCCTCCTGGGCTGACTTCTCTTTCTGCCTTACCTCATTCAAAACTAGGCCTCCATTTCACATCCAGCAAACTAGCTCCAAACCATGCTACTTGTACTACATATTCAGTTCATTAACCTTCTTTTTTTCTATTTTGCTAATGTAGTTTATCCGGGATATGGTTTTTCCTCAGAGAACTGTCTTAATTGCATCCCAGAAATTATGGCATAGTGTCATAATTATCGCTGTATCTCAGTTATTGTTTATATTACTTGTTTCTCTGCACTATCCACTATTACAAATATCATTATTAAGTCTCCATTTAGGTATTTATCTTTTTCTTATGGTTTCCTGTATTAAGTACTCATTTTGTTGTCTTATGGTCTATAAAGGATGTTTAATATTTTTGGTCTTTTACATTTATTTATAATTGCTGTTCAGTTCTAAATTTTCTAACAATCTGTTTGATATTTCCCTTTTTTCTTATTTTTCTTAACACACCAGTAACCCAGAATATTAGTTTCCGACTTATTATCTTTACATATTTGCAATTCAATTAACTTTTCTTTTACAGACTATTCCATCTGGTACATATATATTTAGTACTGATGTAGGATAGTATGGTTTCCCTGTGTATGACCGATAGTGAAATTTTTCATTTTTCTTTGTCTTAATTAGCAAAACCAATACTTTTTTGGGGAGCAGGGAGGTGTGGGGGGGGGGGTTCACCTGCCTGATGCTGAACATATTTTGTTGTAGCCTCTCATAAAAAAAGGGAAAGCAAAAGAATGGGAGAAAATTGTGTAATCAAGTTTCTCAGGTAAGGGTTTAGAATTTGAGATGTAAATAACAGATATACACACAAAGCTTTAGATATATCTAGGAAGATCTAGATAAAAATATTAATGTAACATAACCAAAAGCCATTCCTCAATAGAGAAGTGGTCAATGTTATAAACAGTCCTCAAATGAAGTGTTTAAGTAATAATTTATATATAAGTATATAATAATTAAATGAAAGTGCTCCAAATCACAGAAAGAAAAATACAAGTCAAAAATATTGTACCAATTACAAAGTGACAGAATACTATGATGGTTCTCAGTGAACTCCATAAAAGTGTAAAAAGAGCCTAAACAACCCTGTTAGGAAGAAGAGAGGAAAAAAAAATGCATACTGCATTTTTGTTGTGCATTCATGTTGTCAAAGAAGAACCAGAACAAAAGAAAAAACCTCAAACAAAAACAAAAGTAGAAACAAGTCTGGTGCAATCTGCATTCAAAATTCACAGTTCCCCTTTCTGGATGTGGAGAACAATTTCTATCATGAGTTCTTTGGAATTGTCTTGGATCATTGTACTGCTGAGAAGAGCTAAGTCTATCACAGTTGATCATCACATAATGTTGCTGTTACTGAAAAACGCATAACTGTTTTAAATAACCATGCAACTGAAGAGAAAGCTTACCAAGTTTGTCCATTAACAAAAAGTATCTTGGGCACTACAAATTAGACCCAGAAATTAGGGAGTTGTTTGCAGATCAAATATGGAAAAAAAAATACTCAATGACATAAAAATGAATTTCTAACCAATATTCTCCCACTTTTGTGAAATACCATGATCTTAGGAGAATCAAATTACTGAGTTAGGTGTCTTTTCCAAAAAAAAAAAATTCGCTTCAATATTCATGTTATTCATTAAAAGATGTCTGGATAAACACCAATGAACTAGGTGCTGTGAGGAACTTGAATATCTGCAGTGTAGAAATCCAAATACTTCAGAATACTTACCCCTAGGGGCAAAATTGTTGGTCCTCAGGTATTTTCTACTCTGTTGTTGTTGCTTCTACCTTCTAACCCTGGACCTCACCAACCAACCCATCTCCACTTCTTGCTCAGAGAACCAAATTCAAATAAATTCTATTGGGACAGCTAGGGGGCGCAGTGGATAGAGCACTGGCCCTGGAGTCAGGAGGACCCGAGTTCAAATTTGGCCTCAGACACTTAACACTTACTAGCCGTGTGACCCTGGGCAAGTCACTTAACCCCAACTGCCTCACCCCAAAAAAAAAAAAAATCTACCATTTTTGTTCTGGAAAGGTAGGATCAACAAACTTGCCCCACTATTTTATTTACTAATTCATCAATTTCTCAAACCAAAACACTCTTCTCTGGACACTATTTTCCTTAACATGTTTTCTTTCCCTATTACAATATAAGCTCTTTGTCAACAAGGGATCTCTCTTTTTGTATTTGTATCTCCAGCGTTTGGCACAGACTAGCACACAGTAAGAATTTAAGCCTCCTATCTTCCCTCCCTTTCACAAGATTATTGTGTGTGTGTGTGTGTGTGTGTGTGTGTGTGTGTGTGTGTGTTTAAGGAAAAGTAGCAGATTCAAGAAACCTAAGTTCAAATTTTACCTTTGACATTTTTATTAAACCATTAGCAAGTTGCTTAACTTCTTCAAACCACCAATTCCTCACCTAGAAAAAGGACGTAATATCT